>NW_024374367.1:1970275-2570275 GCF_014805655.1 Passer montanus
CTGCCGCGGGGCCGGGCATTGTGTGCGCGCCGCGCCCGCCGCCGCTCCGCTCCGCTCCTCCGGCGGCTCCGCGCCCGGCGGCGCTCCGGCGAGCGACACACTGCCTTTGTCTCTCGGGGAGTCGGTCTGCGCTGCCCGCCGCTCCTGCACCTGAAGTCGTAAATCGGGCGCCGGTGACACTGGCCGGGCGGCCGCCGGGGATGCCCCGGGACGCCAACTTCGGGCCGGGGAGGGAGCGGCGCCGGGGCAGCGGCTGCGGGAGGGCTCCCGCCCGGGCAGCGCCGGCTGGAAGCGGCGGGGCGGAATGCCCGCGTCGGAAGGACTGAGCAAGTTTTCCGTCTGTGGCTTTTGCGAACTTGCTACCAGCACACCCCCCCCACCCCCTACACAGTGGAAATAATGAAAGGAGAAGAAAAATAGCGCGGGCAGTTAATTGTGAATTTGTAACTGCGTTCGCTGTTGCAGTTCTGCAAGGCCCTTATTTATTGAGAAATAGGCCAGTGATGTCTGTTTCAGTCACATGCGTGCTTTGGAGAAACAATTATATCTACTTTGGAGAAACTTGTTGCCATTATAAAAAGGTTGTACATGGTAACCTTCATGTCTGTCAGTTTCAGCCGCTCTGACAGCAGAATTCTGGTGGAAGAGGTTTTGCAGCAGAAGAAAAGGCCTAACTTGCTGCTTCTTTGCTGTGCCTTCCTTCCTTCATGGGAGCTGGCTGCTGTCACTAGCCCAGGAGGTTACCATAGCGAACAGTTCTGTGAGGCAGACTATAAGGTGCACCACCAAAACTCACGCTGGAGAAAATGATAGTCCACCTTGTAACTTCAGAAATACCATTGTTGCAACCTACATAAGGTTTGCGATGTGTGTGAACTGGTCAGAAACGTCTGATTTGTAGAGGAAAAGTTGTTAATGGCAAGAAGTCTTGCTCCTTCAGGAGTGAGGCTGTAACTTGTAGCATCTACAGCATCCAGCAGGATGGATTCCTGGTCTGCCTGTGGTCTGTGATGACTGTTTCAAAATAGCCAACTGTTAGGACTAAGTAAATCAATGTAAAGATAAAAATAGATCAATTAACTGAAAGCCTTCTTGTGTAGTAGGTGGTACTGACATGGATTTTACAATTTAAAAAAAAAAGTTTAAAAGTATCTATGTAAAAGATCATCTCTGGGGAGAACACTTAGTGGCCTTCCTGCCTTCGATTCAGCCACTTCCTCTTTTGCGTTCGGTTTGTGAATTGTTGCTGTGATTGAGGGATGAGAATGAAATCTGGTTCTTCCCAGAACCTGTGTTAGGAAGATGCTTGTGGACAAGATGGACAACCAAATACAACTGCTCTCGCTGCTTTTTTCAATGACTCAAAGTTAGGAGATGGCACAGGAGGTTTGGGAGAATGGCTTTGCCGTTGTTTGTGTCTGTGGCTGGCACTTACCCTGGGACACCTCAGGATCCTGTCACGTTGGAGCTGACACGCTCCTCCTCACGGGAGACAGCAGTGCAAGGCAGAGAGCAGGGAGGCAGTGGCAGATCTCTGCAGTTATTGATCTTTATGGGTTTCCCTTTGCTGGTTTTTTCCCCCTGTACTATTAATTTGCCGCTATTGAGTTATCTTATCTGATTCTTAAACCTGGCAAATCTCCTAAGCAATTGCTGCTGTGTGGAAAAGGTGGATTAAGTGTAAGCTGACATGTTAATGACTGATAGAGTTTGCATGGTGTGATCTTTATATTCTGGGAACTCTTTCACTGCCTCATGGGGAAGATGTTAATGAATACTGCAAAAACATGTGCCGTGGTGTGTTTTGGTAACACTTTCCAGGGGATTTTTTGTCATTTCATGGCAGACCAGTGACAACTGTAGACCACAACCTTTCCATCGTGGTTGCCTTTTGAATCCACCGTGTTTGGAATTCACCTTAACATCATTGCTGTGCTTCCAGTTGTGAAGTTTGGCCGTGGCATGATCATCATGCAGTGATGCAGACATCAATACAGTCATTTGGTGCTGGCTTGACTTAAGTAATTGTCCTACAAGTGATGCACTTGAGGCACGTGGCAACTTAATTACAGGAGCACGCTGACAGTGAAATGATTCATGTTAAATCCACTACAGTGTCCTTTAAGGGCACGGGAAAATTAAACCTGGAGGTGCTTAGCAAGGGGCATTTTGGGGAGAGAGTTTCCAGTGTCTAAAACCACAGGGCTTGCATTACATCCATTGTTCCTATAATGACATGGCAGCCTTAATGCTACAGAATTGTCTTGGGATTTGGTTTCTTGACTTTTTAAGAGTGCAATTCTGTGTTTTATAGATTGGTCATTGACTTGAAACAGTGTAGCCTGTGCAAGTTACAAATGTTTTCTGGACCTATAACAGCTTTCTTTTGTGTTGTTCATCTGACTAATCTTGCTTGATGATTAGCAGATTTTATGTGTCATCTTTGTTTTGGTCTCTTGGAGCATCACTGTTGGTGCTGGTAGTGGACTGGATTTTGTGCTCCTCTCTTGCTTTTGGGAAGTGGCTGTCAAGTTTGAGGTGTTTAAACTTGAAGTGGGTGTTATTTAAAGCTTTTAAGGTCATAGGGGTTCTCCCTCTCAGGATTACTTTCTTACTTGAAAAGTTAAGGGATGGAATAAAGGGGAATGAGTTGATTTTTTTGTTGTTTTGATTCAAATGCTTGTTGAAGTGGTGCTGAAGGCAAACACTGTGTCAGTGTGTGAGATCCTGAAAATGTCCTGAATGTGACATTTAGCAGTTTGCATTCTTGAAGTTCAGAAAAAGTCAAAAATGAGAGGAAATTTTTGTCTTAAATTTATATCTTATGATTTTTAAAGCCATTACATCGGTGCAATGATTTTATACTGTAATTATATATTTTTATTATTTTAATCCATAATTCTTTCCACTTTCTTTATATTGATAAAACCTATGAAAGAAGCATTGAGATGCTAATTAGTGCTCTTTTGATTTTAAAATGGTTTTGGTTCCCAGGGTACGGAATATAAATACATTTTTTAAAGTTAGATTTCGTGCATATGAGACACACGTTTTCTGTTCACTTGGTATCTGTGTTGATTTTTCCTCCTTTTTCCCAGACTTTGCTGACAATCTTTGTGGATTGGTGGTGGTAATATGATAATAATCATAGCAACAGTAATAATAGTAGTAGTAATAATAATAATAATAATAATAGTAACAATTTGTTTCATTGTTTTGCCACTATTTATGGGTGAGATTGTGGTTTTTTAAGTGTTCCTAGTAAAGGCTGGTCTGTAGAATTAAAGCATTACAACATGAATTTTTCTCTGCATTCTTAATAGGGCATTTCTTAGGGGAATTACATGTTTGAATAGTTTAAATATTCCCCTATGAGAAAGGAGGGTGTGAACTTAGGCTGGAACAAGATATTGTGCCTATCAGTTGGGACTCTCCAGGTGACTCTCCACATCTCTGGGAAATTAGTGAATTTTAACTAATGCAAAGCTGCATGGTGGTTCCTGAGTGGTAGGGGAATGCTTTAACAACCTTTGGAGATGGAAGGCCATAAGTGTTCAGGGTACTTTTCTGCTTTGTTTGGCTCAGGATTGTTGGATTGTCACCCACAGACACCACTGAGGAGTGTTCAGCTGGGAACTGTGCAAATAAAGAAGGCCTGGGAGCCACACGGCCAAGGAAGCCCAGGTCCCAAGGTGTCTTTCTTCATCTGTCTGCCCCTCCCTTGTTCCCTTTCTTTATGTCTTGTGGATTGTCTGAGATGTCTTCATTCATCTTTCAGTGGAGACAGTGATGTTCAGATTTATTTTCCCTGTGAAAATAAGCATGCTAGCACAACACTTGTTGGATCTTGGTGTCACAGAAACCCCAGACCCTCAGTCATGTTTTGTTGACTTGGTTTGGGGAAGAGTCCCGAGAGGAGAGGCAAAAAAACTGCACACATGCAGGTATCCCATGTTGATCTAAGGAGCCTTGTTTGCTGGGATAACCAGGTAAGCAGCAATGTTAAAACCTGAAGTAGGAAGGGCTTCAGTGAGGTTTGCAGTAGCACAGCCATCTCTTCTGTGATGCCTCGCTCTGGTACTGGGATTTCTGCTCTCTCAAGTGTGGTTTTTTTATAAGACAGGGCAGCCTTAAGTGACACAAGCTTTTTGCTGCATGGATTACTTGTGGTAAATAATGTACAAGTAAGAGTTTTCCCTTCACTTAAAGTTGGTGTGAGCCATATATTTTGTTTTGGTTTTTTCCACCCGTTGGGATGTGGAACATGGACAGGTTGCAGATGCTTTTACCTGCAGTGCAGGTGAGTTGTAGCTACAGAGGTAATCTCAGCAATTTGTTCAGATTATGTGGACATTTAAAAAGTGATTATTGTCCCTAGAGTCATCCTGAACAGCAGTTTGCTGGTGTTCAAGGTCATTGTTTATATTGCTGTGGCACTTCATTTACACTGGTTTATTTGCTGTTACACTTGAGGACACTTCTGTTCACTACAGAAATGATCTCTTTCTTCAAACAGATGAGTTGGGAAGGAGATTAGTGGAATGTGATGTTATCTAAAAATGATGCAGCTATTAAACCAGCTTTGAGATTCTCTGAGAGTACTGATCAGTGAGAGAAGAGATGCATCTTGGATTATTTTTTTCTCTAAGAGTAAATGATGCAGGGCTGAGTGACCTCCTCTCCCATTTTGGCTGATTGGAGTTGAGGGCTCTCAGCGTATCTCAAGAGGTGCTCTGTCTTGCAGAATTGGGTCATTGGTTGCAAATAATGGTGGTGGTGGGGAACCCTGCAAGGTTTTGCTGTTTGTCACTTAATCCTTTTCAAGGATGTGAGGGACTGCAGCAGCGATCCTGAAGTAGATATCAAGTGGATTGGAGAAGATGAACTCTGTCTTGATGTATTTAGAGGCTGTAGTCACTATTTCTTCTGGCAATGGGTGACAGAAAGCCGTAAATAGCACCTTCAGATTTGTCATTGTTTCCAGAAGAAACCAATCAAGTCAGGAAGTGAAAGCACTTCCACTCTGGTGCTGGGTGCACATTTATTACAAATGGCTCTGCGAGTCCTGTGGCTGTCTCACCTCTCTGTGCTGGAGCAGGTGATGCTCTGGCATTTCTTATCTTTTTTGTGATCTCTTGACCTGGGAAAATACATACAAATGTACAATTTATTTTTTTATTATATGGTGTATTTTTTCTTTTTGTTGCCTGACTGAATGAAATCCATTTAGGATTCCCCACCTCCTTGGGAGCTGTAGTAACGTGCACGTTTGCAGCTCAAGCATGCACTTTGCTCTCTGCACAGGGAGCTGTGCCCTCTGCTTTAAAAATAGAAATTTATTTGTCTTGACATCATAAAAAAAAAATTTAAAAATTTTAAGGACTGTGAAACTCCATTATACTGTAAAGCTTTGTCTGAAACCACAGTAGGTTTTTGAGAGTGTCTTTGGTGTCACAGCAACTTTTGAAAGGAGGCCAACACTGGCTTTAGTGCCCAGTAACTTTGAATGAGGACCTGGTGCTGAAAAAGCTGTGGTGGTTCACAGCAGCATGGAAGAATGCTAGTGAAGCCTGACAGGGGTATGTATTATAGACACAGGCTTTCCCTCACATATCTATAAATATTAGTGTTTATTTTTTCTAATGTCAAGTTCCAAACATGCCACCCTCAATGTTTTAAGCACTGAATTGTTGAAATTGTGTTTTTAAGTAAATTCAGGGCCTGTCATTAGGTTCCTAAAGAAATGTCCAGGTAGAGAATGCCAAGCAGACAGGCAGAGGGAGAACATGGAGATACTTCCTTGCAGTTGGGCCAGCAAAACTCACAGAATGCACAGCCTAGAAAAGAAATTATTGAAGGAGGCAGTGATTCCTTCCAGGATTAACTCTGCTCATTGCTCTTTAAAGTGTTACCATGAGGGTTAAACTAATGGCCCTAAGAAATAATGCAAGCACAGGATCAGTCACAAGTGTTACAGATATAGCACTAATTGGCCAATTGAACCGAGCTAATCAACTCCTTTTAAATGAATGTGACCATGGGCACGAGCATAGGGAAATCTTCCCCCCTTCCAGGGAGGTTTTTCTCCTCTTTTTGCAAAACAAAATCCAATCAATTTAGCTGTGAGGCTTTTTAGTCCAGTGGCCATGAGCAAAAGTCTTCTTGTTCATGTGGTTATTTTATATCATAAGTTATTTGTTAAACTTTTAAAGTAGATTTTGAGGAGGGAGAAGGAGCTTAATTTTGAATTCCCCTATTTCTTGTGGGCAAATCTTACATTTTGGTCTTATTCCTTAGTAAATTTAAACATGTATTTTGTCACTCCCCTTAATGAAAACCAGTTTATTTAGGGAAGTGGTTTGGTTGAAGCAGGAGTCCAGTTTGTTTTGATAATAAGCCAGTTCTAGATAATTCTAGCCTCACTGCAAGTGTAGAGTGTCCAACAGCTGCTTTGTCTGGTTTTGATTTTTTACTGGTTCATCTTATGTAAGACAGATAGTGACTGGAAACTGAAGACTCAAGGATGGTTGTTTCTTCTTCTGGTCTTCATTAAAAAAAAAAAGACAGCAGGGTAACAGCTGGAAGGGCAAGGTGACAATAAAAGCCACAAATTTTTAAACTAATGTTAGCATTCCTTGGTTTAACTCTATGTTCTTACTTAATGAATACCAGAATATTGGGTTTTTTTTGTTTCTGTATATGTTTTTAAGGTAAGAATGCTCATTATCCAATTAAAATGAAAGTGCAAATTTTATTTCTAATTGAAGTTCAACTTCCATCTAAAAGCAACTTGACAAAAATTATAATTCTTATTATTATCCAATAAGAAGTGCTGAAATTATCTTTTCATAGTAAATCTAAGTTTTTATTTCAATAGTCAGATTTAATATTTTGCATTTATCTTTTGTTTCCAAAGAGTAGTTGCCTCTTACTAGGAACTATTTTTAGGTTTTTGAGAAATAACAGTATTGCATAATAATTTAGTATGCTTTTATTTAAGGCAATTTATATAAATGCATTCATTTTGTGCTGTGCTGTAGGTAATGACATCAAATACACTTTGTTCGTCTTGATCTTTCTTACATGTAAATGTAGATTATATTGCAGAAAAAATATCAACTTTCTATCAATTACTAAAGGAATCTTTAAAGAAAAATAGCAGTATTGTTGCTTCAGGGGAGGTATGGGTTTAGAAAGCTGGGTCATGGTGGTTACAGTGGTTGAGCTGGACAAGTCTCTGAATGAAGGGGTGTTTTTTGGTTTCAAAGACTAATGGTGTATGATTTCTTCATTATCTGCCTTACCTTACTGCATCTGACAATACTTTGTTAGTCTTGATCTTTCTTACATGCAAATGTAAATGTAGATTATATTGCAGAAAAATATCAACTTTCTATCAATTACTGAAGGCATCTTTAAAGAAAAATAGCAGCATTGTTGCTTCAGGGGAGGTATGGGTTTAGAAAGCTGGGTCATGGTGGTTACAGTGGTTGGGCTGGACAAGTCTCTGAATGAAGGGGTGTTTTTTGGTTTCAAAGACTAATGGTGTATGATTTCTTCATTATCTGCCTTACCTTACTGCATCTGACAAACAGCATGGCAAGATCCACTTCACTGTGTAAAATTAGCCCTTCTGAGATTCTACCTTAACAGAGAGATTTGAAACAGAAATCCCCTGTGGTGGCTCTTGGGTGTGGCTGAGAAATGTCTTTGCATTGCTGGAGAATGAGTGGCTTCAAGTCTGGCTGAAATTGGGATGATCATAAAAATTGCCATAATGTGTCAGATCAGACACCCAGTCCTGTGTCTCACCTCAGAAATCTCTTGAGACTGAAGCAGAGCTCAGAAGCTCTGTCCTGGTGGTGACACAGCCACGCAGGAGCTGGGGATTGGAGCTGGTCTCTGCTACTTTGTCCCTTCTGAATCCACACCTGGTTATGGGTCTGCAGCTCATTGAGTGCCGTGTCAAAAGGTGCTCAGTCTGTGTTTTCTGCTCCTTGTGGTAGGAAAAATAGGGAATAAACTTTCCTTATACTTCTTTTTGATCCTAGTTTTGATGTTGCACAGCTCTTGTGCTCTCCCATGGTTGCAGTGTTCAGCTCAAAGAAGAAAACCTCGTGTGTTGTGTAGAAAATGCTGGAGCCCATCTGGAGCTTGTGTGTGCAGTGCTGGACAGGGGTGCTCTTTCTGGTTGTGGGTGTTTCCTATCTTTGCTATAAAACTGAATTATCCATCCATCCCTATTAGTATAGAAGTATTTCAAGCCTCCAATGCTCTTTCTTACCTTTTTTTTGGTGCATCTTCTAGTATTTCCATGGCTCTTTGACACCAGCACTACAGGCTGTCTCAAGGGGCTCTGGATTGCTAGAAGTGTAGTACAGTGCTTGTTGTTTTCTTCTGCGTTCCTTGGGGCTCTTAATGAGTATGAAATTGATGTTCCAAGAGAATTAGTTGTAACAGTTTCAAAATTCCGAGTCGCAGTAGCTAATTTAGATCACATTGTATAGGTGAGGTTATTTCTTTTTCTATGTCTTATTATCTTGCCTTTAATTTCATCTGCTATTATCCTTCTGCAGTTCTTAGCAAACAGCGTTTATTTTTTATCTCTTGAATGGTTCTGTATTGTCTTAAAACTTTGCACTCTGATGTTTGTGTGCTTCCCTTGAAAAGCAGGACAGAGTACAGTCATTAGTCCTCCTTGTATTGTGAACAACTGCTTTTTCTTTCTATCATTATTTCTTGTCTTTATAATCAGCCTTTTAAGTATGAGATGTACTAGAAGAAACTCCACACTATTTCAAGTCTCATTGGATGAAAGCACCCTCTAACCTGAGGTGATCACTTGGGTTTGGCCTTAATGCCCAGATTGTATCCTCTGCTTTCTAAAAGTCTTATAATTGGTTAATAAATTACCTTCATTTAATGAAGTGTTACCATTTAGTGATCTTTGACTAGATCTGCTGTGCAGCATGTGGTATGGACTTCACACTGATGTTTTTAACATTTTAAAAAACATTATTCTGAAGTTCTCAGGTTGTGAAGCTTTTGAAATGCTGGTAATTCAGATATGTATTCCCAGATAGCAGGCCTACATGCTGTGGTGTGAATAGATCAGTGGGTGCTTCAGATTGGAAGAGGACAAAATGAGCATCCCTGGTCTGGAAGAAGAAGATCAAGTCAGTCTCCTGTGGTGGCTCCATGGTTCCTTGTGGCCACACCTGTGGGATGGGCACAGGAGAAAATGCATCTTACATTAATCCCTATTGGATGGGAAAATGCCACAATCCAAAGGGTTTATATTCCACATTATTTACTTTGCTATAAGGTAATAAGTACGTTGGAGATTGTTGATCTAAGAAAAGTGATTTCATTTTGCTGTTAATGAGTGTTTTTCTGTTGCCCTTTAGAAAAATCCATTCACTCTTTGTCTGCACCTCAGCACTTTTCTGTTCATTTTGTGGCCATTCACTTCTTCTGGGTGTGCCCAACCCTCATATCAGGGAACGAGCTTTTAATCTTTTGTGTTTAGAAGACCCTTTTATAACCATAAAGGCTAACAAAGCACCTTACCGAGAATTAAAGTTAAGATGTTGCAGAGATGTTGACCTCCGCTTTGGAAAGCTTTTAGGGAGTATTTTTCCAGGCCAGTTCTCCACTCAATTGATGCTCTTGCTTTGCATAGAGATCTGATAATTCATTTTTTTTACATCCCTGTTGCTCCTGGAGCGATTGTGGCAGTGCTGGGCTCTGCAATTTCCGGTTGCTGCTGAGGGCAGCACTTAAGTGGAGATGGTGTAATTTACATCCAGTGCTGCACTTGCCACTTAATGTTTTCTAGCAGCTCCATTTCTATAGGGAGCAAATCAAAACAGACTTGGGCTGTCAGCAGAGATGTGTTTTTTAAACACAACCAGACGAACGGTTTTCTTTTCCATTTAATCATGAGTATATTTAAAATGGAATGTCACAGCAGAAGCATGTGATTATAACATATACAGGTATTTCTAGTGGGTTTAGCTCTAAAGAACTTCCAAGGGCTACACTTAGATGCAGAATACTGACATGGGGGAAGAAAATGCAGACTTCATAAAATAACTTAATGTAGTGCTTTCAAGTTTCAGAGGTATCCTTTGGTTTTTCTCAGGTTTTTCTGCTTTTATTGCATCCTGCTACAGAATTAAAATTCTGTTTTAATGATCGCAACTAATGATTCAAAAGTTGAAGTGGAACTTGAATAGAAGAGTATTATCTCTCTTTTGTATGTATTAATGAAAGAAGGTTGCATGTGACAGCACAGTGATGTCTGAAAAAATACATGTTGAACTTTGCAGGGAAAGGGCTGCAAAAATAATTCAGTGGGGGGAAAAAAGTATGAATTTGAAAACACTTTTTATGACAGTGTAAATGTTCCAGTGTTGTCAGAATCAAGCTTTGAAATTGTACTCCTAAAAATAGAGAAATCTTTTTCAGTTGCACTGTCTTTTGAGCCCTTAGGCTCAAGTCTTGTTTTTCTCTCTGTATGAACAGACATGAAGAAAAAAAAATCTTAAAATGAGAACAGATTTTCTTGTAATTTTACCGTTCCTGATGTTGGGGTAATAAGAGCATCATCCCTTACTGTGAGCTCTTTACTAAAACCCTGTGCTTTAACTGTTCTTAGGCCTGTAGGCCTGTTAATGTTCTTGTGATTCAAAATGTGTAGTTGAAAGCTGTTGTCTTTCTTTCCTTGTTCTTTTTTTTTTCCTTCCTTTTTAAGCTTTCAGTACTTTTCAAGGGGAGTAATGAGAAGGGAGCACATCAGTTAATGAGCAATAAAAAAAGGCAAGGCCATATTTCTGTGGCATTGCCTAGAGAGGGAGAATTCCATGGTTTAGCATAGCTCGTAATACAGTAATTATATTTAGGGTGAAAGATCCACGGGAAAGCTGTGTTCTGCCATCACAGTTTGCATGTGCAAGGAGCAGTAGGTGACTCCAAGGGAGCTTTAACAAGTGAAAACAGCACAGATAGTGCAGGGATGGTTTCAGTGGATTGTGCAGGCACAGCTCAGCAGCTGCAGTGAAGAGAGGTGCCTGTTTGGCTCCCCGTCACAGGGTTGGAAGATCATGTTTGGTTGAAGACGTTCCAAGATCGTATGAGGGGACTTATGATGATTATTTATGTTGATGCCTGAAGTCTCTTGGAATTAATCAATCCAGGAAGACCTATACTGGCATTATAGCCAGCCTGGCGTGTATGTTTTTCTCAGTTTTCTGCAGTTAAAGTGCCACATTTAAAGCCTTGTTACTCTGAGATGTTTTCTCAGCCTGTTATGAAACTTCACTTACTTCACTTGAAAGGCTCGGGTACTGCTTTAACACCTAAAGTGTATGAAGTAATCCAGGCTGTGAGAAGGAACCATATTTCTGTGCTTTTAGCCTCTTGTTATTTCTCCTTGGACATAATGTTAAGAGATGTGCTGGCGGTGGAACTGAAATGGTGGCTGGGCTCTGCTCGGTCAGTAATGATAGCTGGAGAGGGATTTTCTTTTCACACACAAGGAGTCGTGTCAGGGCATCAGGCAGCCAGGAGCACGTACTGCTGACACAATGGCAGTGCATTCAAGCCAGCTGGTCTTTGTGAGGTTTGTTGGATCTCACAGGTAGAATGAAAAATATGTTATGGCACCCAGATCTGTAATCTCACAGAGAATTGTGTGTCCTGTAGATATCTGCTGGTTGAGCAGACTTCTTCTAAGAGATTTGTGATGGAACTTGGGACATTGCTGTTTCTGGGTTGCCTTCAGATAAAAAGGGAAATCTTTGTATATTTTCCTTATAAGGCACCTCCTCTAGATATGCATGCATTTCCATTTAAAACCCATTTGCTAGTCTGAGCTGGAACCCTTTTAAAACAAAATGTGAATAAAATCTTGGAAAGCAGTGGGAGACCTCGGGACTCTGCAGTGAAAGGATTGAACTCTGCCATCCAGAGCCTCTTATGAATGAAGTTAGCCTTCTAAAGATAAAAGAAAATTCAATTACAAAGCAAGAAGGAGAGTGAAGGGGTGTAATTAAAACATATAATCCTAAAAACAACATGAGCAGTGCTTTTTCATGTTATATTTAAAGCAGTCTGCTTTGTGTGTGCAGTTGCTATTGCTTAAGATTATTGATTTAGTTTCCTGGGGGAAACACTTTTGAGAGGATGCGAAAAGGATGACGTCTGTTGGTGTGATTTCACACGAGCATTCTACTTGAGGCAGTTTGCTGGAGAATTTTCCTTCTCTGCTTGCTAATCTTTCTTTGACAAAAAAAAAAAATAAAAACGGGCTGAAATGAAGTGCTGCTTCTCCTTTTTTCTCACGCTAGCAGCAGTTGTCCTGTGAGCCTGAGTGCTACAGGCAGCAGGAGGAACCAGAGGCAGCACAGGAACGTTCTCCCTTCTCACATCCAATCCAGCACTTGGTTCCCAAAGTTCAGCAGTTGGACCTGGATTTTCAGAGCGTTTGGAATCCAACTCCCACTGAAGTGATCCACAGCTCTGCCTAAAGCCTTGGATAGGATGTGCAGCCCGAGGTCCCCGTTAGTCTGGGAACTGGAGAAACCTCTCTGGAGTTCTGTGCTAATGGGTGCTGTAGTAAATACACATCTGCTCTGCTAATTAGCAGCTTAGTCTTATGCTAATGGCAGGAGTTGGGTTAGACCACCTAGCTCCTTGATAGTGAGGTATTCCCTGGCTGGAGTTACAGCATTTCTTTATCAAGACTGGCTTTTGTGGTAGAAATATTGAGATTCTGTCTGTAGCAGGGTGAGGTGCTGGCACACACGGAGCTGCTCTGCAGCTGGGTCAGAAGGGAGCCCGTAGTGTTCATGGGTGACTGAAGGTGACAGGCTGTCCGTCTTCGGAGCTCATTCTTTCAGGAACTGCAGCTGGTTTGATTTCACAAGCAGGGATGATGCCTGATTTGATGGAGAGGAAGAAGCTGTGAGGAAGGAAATGTGGGAGGGAACTGGCAAAAGAAAAATGAAGATGAGTATAGGGATGAGGGTTGAACATGAACTTGACAGTCAGGAGGTTTCAGAATGTCTTTTGAATGCTCTTCTCTTCTGCTCAACACCATCCAAAAACTCATCTCTTCCCCAGTATTCTAGAGATTAGTATTACAAATTCCTTGGATTATTTAATATTTTAGGCTGATAGCTTGATAAAATATAGCGGTATTATTTCATAAATTATTTTGTGCAAAAAATTTCTGTTAAGGATATATTTAAAATTATTGTAAAGAAAGTATCCATTTCTCCTGGAAATATTCTCTGCCTAAATATTGTGTGCAAGCCTAAAGAAAAATTGCTTGAGTAAACTTAAGTCATGAGGTTTCTTAGTCAAAAAACATTCTTGCCTCTATTCATCTTTTACCTGGAATACCTCATGTCCTGTTTGTCTGCTTTTGTAAAAATAGCTTGTGCCATCAATTCAGTTCCTTTGATAAAACTAATAATTAGAAGACACGCAATCAGAAACTAAAAGCAGCTATGCTTTTCAGCTGGAGAGAGCAAGTGTGTAATCACTGCTCAGAGAACAGGTTCCTGAATTCAGGTTGCAACCAGTGCATTTGCTTTTTAAATCTATAAAAAAAATCACAATCCTTTCAGAAAAAGTCAGTGGAAAACCTGTTTCTGCAAGAGACGGGCTTGCTTGTTTTCTCCTGATCTGCTGGGAGATAGAAATGGAGGAACCTAAGCATGTTCATAGTGCTTTTCATGGATTGAAACACTGAGTGTGACTCGGATCCTTCCCTCAGGACGTGTTTCCTGGCAGCTGTGTCAGACTGAGAAGTTCTGGGCTTCAATCTGAAATTGGCCTTTGCCAAACGTGTCTTGCATTAAAAGTTTCACAGCAGCTTTTAAATGCCTTTAAGTGGCTGTAGTCCTTTGAGGAGCCTCATCTATGATGGGTTTGGTAATTAGCTGCTGGCAGTGGGCTGGTGTTGCTGGGGAATGGAGCTGGGATTGCAGGGAACGTCTTGTTGGTGTCTAAACCCACTTTTGGGATGGATTGAATTAATGATGCTACTGCAGTGTAGATATTTGGGACTTGGAGACTGTAACAGTGACTTTCAAGTATTTTGTGAAATATCTTGGGGAGAAGTTTGAATATTGGTAGAAAACCACATCAAGGGAAAGGTAGAGACTTGTAAAAACAAAATATATAACAAACTTTTCTGCTTTAAGCAGGTCTCGTGTAGTCTGCTGTGAATATTGAAAGTCTTTGTGGATTGTTTTTAGAGTTGCTATAGCATACTGTCATGTTGAGTGAATATATTCTAGATGTTTCTGATGCTTCTTCACACAGAGTTACAAGGCTCAGCAGTTTTCACCTGCTGTAGGTGCCAAACAAGTGCAGAGGGTGATTTACAGAGCAGATTAAATACAGGGCAGTTGTGCATGCCCACAGGCGGCTCTCTTCCCCTACAGCAGGAATTTGCCTTTTTTACCACTGCCACTTTTATACAAGCAGGGTATTTTTGGTTTATTTTTTTGTAATAAGTCACCCACACTCTGTCATATCTTTCACACACATTTGTGTCTTCCCAGTTTTGATGGGTGGTTGTTAATTCTGAAGTCTGATTATTATTGTCACTGCAGTGCTGGGGATGCACTTCTGCCAGCACTCGCTTTCAGCAGTGGTTTTGTTTTGTTTTCTTATTCATCACAGGCCATGTACAAGGAGATGCACGAGGCATTCCTGTGTGCTTGCAGGCTGTAGATGCTCTTGCAGATGAGGGCTGCCTTTGCTGACTTAGTTACAAAATACCTTCTCTGCCAACAGGCTGTGTGATTTCCACTCTACAAATACAAAGTTACGAGGGTCCCCAGATTTGTGGGATGGTTTTCTTTCTCCGTTGCCTAAAGTTTGCTTCAGGGAAGCAAGTGGAAATTAATGGAAAGTGAACCTAGTGTTAGTTCATCCCCCTGAAAAACTTGAGGAAGGGTGATTAAAGAAAATTAAAGAAAAATACATATAAACTGCAAAGGCATAGCTTTAACTCTGCTCTAATAGATATGCTAATACTCAATTAATCTTTTTGACTTGTCATCCTGTGTCTTTCAATAACTAATCAACTGTAAACCAAGGACTTGTAGCAAGATTCTTTTAACTTGAACTTTTGAACTTCTCTGTATTGTTATTCCATTATATTGGTTAATAGGACTTCATATGTGGTCATTAGCCTGATTTTATCATAATAATCAATTTTATAAATTGTTGCAAGCCTAAAAAGATAGTTTTGACAGTCCTCTGTAGGAAGCTACACTGATAATTAGTGTTTGCTGATAATTTTTCATTGTATATTTAACTGTTTTTGAAAAGTATATATTTAACTATTTGAAAAGTAGACTGAGCTTAGACTAAAGCTCTTCTCATCATTGTGGACACTATAATCATGCTAGATAGATTAGCATTGGAAAACCAAGCCTTTATTAATTTACCACTTTCTTCTCTTACCACACTCCCCCCTGCAGAATGACAAAGCCTTTGCAGACTTTGTGTAAATAAAAAAGCTGAAACCATTTGTCCTATCATGAAAACAGCACAAAGTTTGCGGTAACATTAGTTCAGAGTCGCAGCAGATAAGAGGTTTAATGTGCCTTCTGTATTTTTGTGGATTTCCTATCAGGTTTTAAGAACTGAAATAGGATATTGTGTTGGAATAGAAACAAGATTGTATCTACCCAAATACAAGAAACCCTTAAAAATTGTACAAAGTGGCATGAGGAAAATACAGAATTCATGGTTGCTCGTTCATGATTTTGGGCACAAGATAAAGAGTGTTACAGTGAATACCATGGCTGGAGGAAAGAACTTGAGTCTTGATCAGGGCAGGGGAGGTACCAGTGCATGGAAGGACTGGAGTTCACAGTGGGTCCCAGAAATAACAGGCTGACAGACTGAGAGAGCCTGGAATGGGCTGGCCTTGGTTTAATGTGCATGTAACACACAAAATGTAATGATCCATTTTTGATACCTGCCTGTTCTTTGTTGCTCAAAGACCTTCCATAACAATCTTTTCTTTGAGAGACCTGACAAGGAAAAACGTTTTAAAAAATTCCTGGTTTTGGCTGTTGCAGCATTTCAGGCATTGCTCTGTGTATGTAACTGCAGCAAACCCATTTGTCTCTTCTAGTCAGAGCAGAAATGGGCTGGTTTTGCTGTCAGTTGAGCCCATTTCTGGCCAGGATGAAGGATGCAGGGAGCACATGGGCTGTTATCACTGCCCTGTGGTACCTGCCTTGCTTTGTGTTATTGTACAGACCCCATCAGTGGCTCTTGACCTCCCAGCCTGAGCTGCCCAAGCTGCCAGCCTGGGGCTGCCTGACATGCAGGGCTTCCTCTACTCTCCCAGAGCTGCTTTAGTGCCAGCTTTCCTCTCTCACCTTCTCTGTGCTCAGCCCAGCTCACAGAGCAGCAGGGAGAGCTCCCAACCTGCCCCGAGTGCCCAGGGGAGATCCTGACACTGCTCAAACTGGGCAGCACTTCTAGGTGAGCTTCAATGTCTGCCAAATCCCCTGAGCTGTGCAGCCCCCTCCTCAGAAATGTGTCAGGTGGCCTTTTCAGCTGCTTGCCCGTGACTGATTAAGAGTGTGGGGAAACCTGTGTGCTGTGCAAAATCTGTTTCCCCTCTAGCTGATTTCAGTTTCTCCTTGACCATGAATTTTCTTGTGCTTCTGAGGATGTCTGGTTCTCCTAAATTTGCATCATCTGTTTCTCTGATGTTGTCATTTTATTGTGTATATAAAGCTGAAAGGTATTTCACTGAGCAGGTGAAAAGCTAGATATTAGGTCTTGTTTAATCTGATATCTAAGGCAAAGCTGTTGATAAATATGTTTTAATAATTTAGTAAGCATTTTAAGGTTTATAACTTAATACTTTTGAATAACTGAGGTGACAGTCTGAGCTTGCTGTTGGAGTAAGTGCTCCCTGGAGCTTATGTAGAAAAATTGGATAGAAATTTTGAATAAGGAAGGTGTGATGTGAATAACTATAGTGGATTT
Organism: Passer montanus; assembly: GCF_014805655.1. Classification (NCBI taxonomy): domain Eukaryota; kingdom Metazoa; phylum Chordata; class Aves; order Passeriformes; family Passeridae; genus Passer; species Passer montanus. The sequence continues at coordinate 1,987,310 of NW_024374367.1, forward strand.
CTAGGAAGTGCTGACATGTTCCACATGTTTTAAGCTGTGCTGAAATGTGGTTGTTTTGACCAAACCAAGATCTACAGTTCCTCCACAGTTTGATTAAATTTTGATTTCCTGTGTGACATCACATCATCATGATGTCATGCCACTGGGACTCCTTCTGCATGGTCTCCTTCACTCAGTGGCAGAAGTGACCTGTCTGGTTTAGCTTTGGCTCTGGGGGTCTGCTCTGTAGATGCTTTCAAAATTACTTTGATCTTTATTAGCTTTCCCTTTTAAATATCACCCTAAGTGCTGTCTCTTTGCAAGAATGTCTTTTTTTTTACTCAGAGGCTGGCACTGCAAGGCACAGTGGTGTTTGTGCAGCAGTGTCACTTCAGGTGTTACCACACAATGCCCTGCACACCTGAGCTGAGTTCTCCAGCTCTGGGAGTGCTACAAGGAGGAGCTGTTGCGAAGCACAAGTACAACACAAACAGGGCACCTGTCCCCTCTTGGGACACCTGATACAGTCGTTCAGCAGTTCAGAATCAGAGTCTGAATCTCTGGTAAGTAGAAATGGGATGTGAAGGCTTGGCTGGCACCTGGGGCGTTACCAGCTCTGCCAGCAGATTTCCTGTGCAGTTTGCAGTGAGGAGTCACTTCAGACAGGCTCCTCGGAAAGATGCCAGATGTTGCTTTCCTGTCTGCAGACAGCACTCCCATATTAAGTCTTTAGCTTGGTGCATCACAGAACAAAAAGCACATGCTGGTAAAGTAGGAGGTTGTTTTCAGTTTTGCTGTTTAAAACAGGAAATCTGGAGTGTGAGCCTGGAATCCCATACTATTAAAAGAGTTAAGTGGCAGTGAAGACTAAACCAAATTTCTCATTTCCTCTTAACAACTCCCCAAGAGCACTTGATTTCAGTAGTTTTTCTTTAGATACTAATAGTGGATTAATTTGGTTACATGATAAATTAATAAGCCCTCATGGTATTTAACGTAACTCCTACTTTATTTATTCCTGTTGCCATTGTTGTTTTTAACATCAGTGCTGCCATAAATTGTGGAAGCTAATTTTGAGTGTCCTCTGCCCACAATTTCTTCATAGCACAGTATTACAGGCTGTGTTACAGTGATGACTAAGAATCACTATAACAGAATTGTTTTGGGGTTTTTTTGGTAGACATCTGTTTAAGATCAGGATATTTCTAAAGACACTGTCATTTTTGTGCCTTTTGGGTAGTTACAAATTCTTGGTAATAGATGTTAATGATGTGATCCCTGTCTGAACTGACTGTAAATGCATAAGCTATGAAAAAATAAACTTGGGGGTTTGCGTTAAATGGGAAGATACTGAGAGCAGAGGCCAGTACATTAAGGGAGAAGGTACAGAGAGAGCCAGTGTGGGTTCACTCAAATCCAGAGCATGCCCAGTGTCACACAGCATTGCTGAGCTAATCCACCTGTCTGTGTTCAGTGACAACTAAAGCCAGAACCCATTCCACTTTTAGTAATTTTGGTTAAGAGAATAAGAAGATTGTTTGCTGCCTGAGCAGGTGTGGCAGTGCTGGCTGTCACCCCCTGGGTGCTGCCCATGGTCTGTGGATGGGTTCAGTGGAAGCTGCTCACAGGTCAGCACTGATGGTGCTGCACAGGTGGCACTGCCACCACTTGGTTTTATTTGTGTTTGTGGTGACAATAATGAACTGGCTCTGGAGCAGGGAGGGCAGGAAACTTAAGAGCAGCTCTGAGTTTTATCTTCAACTCCTGAGCAGCATTTGGCTTTAGTGTCTTTAATCCCCAGCTGCCTCCTAGGAAGGCAGTGGCCTTTTGGGAAAGCTTTTCTGATCAGCCTTACAGCAGTGGAAGTAGCTGGAAACAGCCAGCCTGAGGAAAAAGCCAGCCATAAATTCCATATTTCCTCATTTTTCTCACTGTGTTTTCCCCTATACGTGTGAGAGGATTGCATCCCTCTGTATTTAGATGTAACACTTTCAGATCTTTTTAATTTCTGTTATTTTGTCTTTTCTGCTGGCTTAGAAGAAAGGCAAGACCAGGTAGACAAACTGACTGGGGTTCATTGCCTTGCTTTTAGAGAAGAGTGCTAGGGATGCAGGGCACTCTGGAAAGTTGGAATGTCACATTCCCTTCTGCAGAGCTCAGCTGCAGCAGCAGGCAGCTGTCCTCTTGCTGCACTCTAGAGGCAGCAGGGTAACGTGATGTGCTGGGCAATAGAGACCTCTGAACTTAGAATTTGCTGCTCTTTAGATCTGTTCTACCTGTGTTACTCTAAGCTCAGGGGATATCATCTTTATTCACCAGTCCAAAACAGATCTGGCACCATAAACCAAAGGCGAATTGAGTAAGCCTCAATTAAAATTAAAGAGTGATTGCCTGAGAAGAACTATTAAGCAAAACCCACAAAATGACATTATATTATCCTGAGCAAGGAGTGAAATGACCAGGCTGAGGGGTTGATTTTCTGAGGTTGAACAGCTGGTGCTGCTTGTGCCAGGAGGCAGGTGGCAGGTTTGGAGCACTGGTGGCTGTGCCAGTTCTGTGCCAAATGGTTTTTCTGCTTAGCCAGTGCAGAAGGCTCACGGATGATGCTCAAAGGCTGATGGCATTCCCCACCTGGGGACTTAGCTCAGTGACTCTTGTGATGGATCTGGCATCATCAGTGTAGCAAAAACTGTGGTTTTCAGGTGAAAGCAAGGAGATATTTCCTCTTCTGAGCAATGAGTTTCACAGATCTGGTCCAGCCTGACTGCCTGGTGCAGGATAGATGTCTGAGGCTTTTAGTAGTTCTAGATAAAAGTGTTATTTCCCATAAAATAAAAGTGTTATTTCCCACTGTTCAGTGAGTGCTAAGAGGAGAAAGGAAGATAGCACTCAGCTAAATCATTAATAGGTAACGCTGAATTCTCTTGACAATGGACAATTTTTTCATGTGAAGGAAGCTGGAGTACACGTGCTGTGTTCTTGACAGTGACTGATGAATGCAGCTCAGAGTCTAAACTGTAAGCTGGCTTTTATACTGATAAAAATGTATTTGTGTACCTTAGAAGTTTGATCTGGTGAGCACTGCTGAATTTTTACATATAAATAAATGAAACAACTCTTTTCCCTATATTTTGGGTCAGTTTGTATTCCTGATCTATCATAAATGAAATTGTACCTTTAAAAGCAGCTGCTAAAGTAAAAATTTTCATTTGACACAAGAAGCTGAAGCATGCTTCCCTGTCTTAACAGGTTTTTTTTCCCCTTGGAACCAGCACAGTTCCTGTGGGATATAAGTTCACTTGAGTTTCAGAGGTACCAGACTGTGCTATAGTGTAAACACAGCTGCTATTGAGTAAAATAGCTTCAGTCTTCTCTAAAGTATACAAGTTCAGTGTTAGTGTAATAATAGATGCTTATTTCATTAACTGTTAGTCTGCCTGTGGACTTCCTTGGCAGACTGAAACAGTGAAGTTCACCATGGGCTTGGCCTTCCATTAACTGATAAAGGAGGGCAATGCTGGAGCTGCCCTGGGAAAGTCTGCATCTCCTGGTCACCAAAGGATTGGAGAGAGGGGGAATTCCTTCCTCAGATTGTTGTGTTGGAAGTATCCATGCAATGAAGTACAAACCATGTTACTTATGCTGGTTAAGTTAGTTTATATAGCATGCCTGAGTGCTGGTTGCTGTTGTGTGTACTTCAAATATCAGCACAGATAAGGTCATCTCATGTTCAGCACTGAGTGGGAAATGGTCAGGAGCAATTAATCAAGGACTGGTCAATGCTGATGGACGTGGCCCGTCTGTCCTTGGCAATACTGCTGGTGTCAGGGAAGCAGAGGTAACCACCATCTATATAGAAATCCTGATTTTTAATTTTTTTGGTCACTCTATGCTTGTGTTTTCTGTGGCTCTTTTTCTGACCGAGAGAATGTGGGGTTTTTTTTAATTATTATTTTTTAGTTTATGGAGGACAGCTTATTTAATGCATAGTGAAATGGCATAGTGATACAGCTTAGCTGATAAATGAGAATCTCTGCATGGCTGTGCTTATTTCAGACAATCTGGGCATAATGGTTCTCTCATCAGAACCAGCTTTAATGACACTGATCTCATAGAAGCATCTCAGTTCTGCAAGTTCTTGGATTAAAAAAATGAAAGTGCAGTATGGAACTTTGTCCTTAGGGTAACTAAAATATAATTTAAATAAAACAGGTCATCTTTGTGTGTGCAGCCATCCAATGACTGAATATGTGGAGCTTGTTAAATATCAACATTTAGCTTATATAACAAGGCTGAATTCCCTCGTGCTGGTTGTGAATTGGTATTTTTGAGGACTGTGGTGTGTAGCTCTCCTAGAGCTGTAGGAGCACAGAACCTCTGGAGTGAGTGGGTGATGCTCTGGTGGGTGGAAAGCATTGAGAGCAAACAGCTAGAAGGGGGAAGAGGGTTTCAAGGCTTCCCAAACATTATTTGGGACTGATATCCAAAGAAATCAGGTGTTGCTGTAAGTGCAGGTAACCTGGAAGTATGATCCAAACTCCTGTTTTCACCTCCATAACTCACTGAAAGCTGCTGTGTAGCTCCAAAGCCGGTTGCATTGATCAGCCAAGTCCTAGATAACAGAGCTGTCTTCCCATGGCTTCTCCTGGCACAGTGCCTGGGGAGATTTCCAAAATGTGAGAGCCACAGAACAGTGCCAGACTGCTGTGCTGCTCCGTGCAGCCACCTGAGTGAGCCCTGCTCCCTGGCTGCAGGACAAGCTCGTGCTTGAGCTCTGCTGCACATCCCTTCTCAGGAAAAACACACTCACTGGCCTGGAGCTGGGTGCTGCCAGGGCTGATGTTGCCAGTTAATGCCTGCTCGAGACCTTGGGGCAGTTCAGGCGAATCTGGAAAGTCACCATTTTCTTACGTGAACCTCCACAGTTTCTGATCTGTGCTTGGATATTTCCTGTGCTCCATCATCCTGTGGAGGCAGAGCACACTGTGTGACAGCCAGGGTGATGGGACACTGACAGGCTTATAAATAACAGAAGACTGGAAGCTTCATTCATCTCTGCTGTTAGAATTGAATACTGTGCCTGATCAGGAAGATGAAGGGGGTAGTAGTTGTTTATAAATCTTATAAATAAAGGTTTAGCCTAGACACGGTCTCTTCTTTGGCTTTGCTGTGAGTTTGTCCCCGTGGAAAGTTTAGTGTGGGGTAGGGATGAATGAGTGAGTGTGGAACTACCTTCTTCAGAGCACTGCAGCCTTATTTTGCTGAAGTAATGAGTGGAACTACAGCCAAGTTACAAAGAATGTTCACAAGTCTTTTAAGAACATGTAAGTGGTGAAGTCTGGAAACAAACATTTTGAGGTACATTTCCTTGTTCCATGCTGAGGCTGAGCCCTGAGGAGCTGTTATTCCCAAGAAAAGCCTGACCTCTTCTTTCAGGTTCCTCCTCTTTCTTTAACATCAAAGGTTCTCATAGCACATGTTGAGGCAAGAACTTATTTGGACATTTACTGTTAGCACTTTGATTTTTGCTCTCTTCATTGTTGCTCACTTGTTTGTGAAAGCAGTAAAATAAATTACCAAGTCTTCTGCTGAAGCGTTGGTGGGCTTGGTCCCCAACTTGTTCATGAAAATCTCTGGACTAAGTGGTTCATGTTTAAAGAAGGAGATTTTGTTTCTGAAGCAACTGGCTGCTTTCTAGGTGTTTGCTCTTCCTTTTCCCCTTAGTTTCTCTGATCCTGAGGGTGAAACTGCAGTGATTGCTTTTACTGATCCCCTCTTTTCCTCTTCTTTCCCTTGCTCCCCCTCTCCCCAGCTGTGTGTGTACCAGGAGGAAGAGCCTAACACCCTTTCCTACTTGAGGCTTTTCTTATCAAATCTAAGTTTTTCAGGCATGATACTTCTTTAAATATGTATGATCTAATGTGTCTGTGGTCAGGGAATTGAGTGATGCTAAAAGTGATCTTGTTGTCTCAGGAATATTCTAGTGTTTGCTCTTTATAATCCAGGCAGCACTAAGGATGGAGCAGAGCTGTTTCTAAGGCAGTAGAGAATCTCCATGCTCAAAAATGCTAAAACAGTAACTGGTACCACTGAGTGAACACATGTAAGATAATGTTTAAAATCTGCCTCGCTCAAGATTTCAGTGTAAGGTTTGAATAAGAAAAGCTCCTGATCTCCCTTACCTGTTGCATTTGCAGCATCTGAAGTGCAAAGGTAGAGTTTTTGAAAGTTCTGACTTCAGCATTGCAAGGCTGCAAGAGCATTGTGTTTGGGTTTGTTTGTGTTTTTAAGTGCTTTCTGAGTGATCCCAGCTCCAGAGCTGTTGGTGTTAATTTAACTTTCCAGTTCATGACATCTTTTTGACATGCTTGGTAAAAGCTGCTGCTTTATGGGGTCCCCCCAAGTTGATTCTCTTTTTCCCTTGGAGGTCCTTGCTTCTCTATAAAGGCTGATTTGCTGTTATGTCTGTCTCCCTTACTTCACAGCACTGTTTTTCTCTCCTTCCTATTTTTTGGCTCCCATTTTATAGAGCTGCAAGTTGTAACGTTGTTTTGCTTGGCGGGTGAGGAGCCTTGATGCAGTTCAGTGCCACTGCAACCTTACTGGGGCTCATCAGCATCTTCACCTTTGCCTTCTTGCCTTGAGCACTTAGACTTTAAAAATAACCTCCCCTCCTATGGCAAAGCCTCCTTTACCCTTCACTCCAATAATTAAAATTAATATCACTTGGACACATCTAAAAGGGAAAGGTGCCATTTTTCTGTGGAAAAGAAATAGCTTGCACAGATCATCTATGGCACAAAGATATGAAATAAGTTTTGTAAAATTAAAATTCAGGTGGGGGGTTATGCAGATTGCCTTATTTGAATATTTAAATGTTCTGTAGCTTTTTGATGACTGCTTTATCATTGTTTTCCATATATATGCAATGATGCTCATTTACAGCCTTCCCCAATCAGTTATACAGCAAATACCACTGCTATAAATAAAATGTCATTTGCAGGAGACGGAGTTTTGGAAGTTAAATGAGGAAGAAATATTAGCTGTGATCAGTTGGTCAGGATTTTCTCTACAGGATTATTACAAGGAGTGGTTGAAATGTGGATTTTCCATTCCTTTCTGATACTAGCCAAGGAATACTTCAGGGTTTCAGATAGTGTTTCACAAAGATTGTTCAAGAGAAAAAAAAAGAAGTCTGGGGATGTTATCTCATCTTGCAGCTTAGCCAATGTAGCATTTGGCAATCAAAAAGCAGCAGTGCTGCTTGTCACCATCCCTGGCCATGCAGTCTCGCCCTCCTCTCTGCCATGGCTGCTGTCTTAATCCTGCAGTCAGCTGTTTCTTCTCTCCAGCAGGAAACTAATAGCTGTTGGGGTTTTTTCCCCCCCCCTTGTTCTTTTCTTGGTCAGATCATGCTTTGGCTTGTTTGGTGCTTCTGCACTGTCTACTAAATAATTCAGATATTTCTGTCTAGTTATTCAGTATCACTGGCTTTGCTTTTAGCATTTGAGCTGTGTCAGTAAACTCATATTTGTCACCATCAGGGAAAATACCCTTATTTTTGCTGTTACACTCTGAAGCCCCAGCAGTATTTGCCAGATGCTTGCACGGGCACACCTCAGGCTGCTCCTGCTTCTGCCATGGGCTTTCCTGCACCTGCAGGGAAATCATGTAGCCTCCTCTGCAGTTTTATCATGTCTCACATGGGAGTGATAGATCCTGCCCTGAAATGGGGAATCTTGTCCTATCAGTCCTAAAGTAACTTAGATTAGATTAGTTGCTGTGATTATACTCAAGGCTTCCTCATCAGCAATGCTATCTTTGGAGGATATGGAGCAGCTCAGGTCAGAATGCATCTCCTGGTAACCCTACAGGGGCTGTTCAAGAGTGCACAGGAGACCTATGAAACAGCTTGGGGATCAAAGTAAAGTTTTGTTGAAGCCAGGCTGCAGAGGGCTTTTTCTTGTACAACTGGTGGAACTTAGGATGGAGGATAACCTGCTCTCAGCACTGATTTTTATGAGACCTTCCAATATGCATTGTAGGAAGTTGAGTTTTGCCTCATCTAGGATTTCTGACTTGAGGTGATAATTTTTTCTCAGTGGTTGGGATAGAAAGTGATTCTATTTAATAAAAATGGAATTAAAAGTTCTTATATTTACATTTGGAGACTTGAGCAGAGGGACCCAGGCTTTGAGATACATTCCCCAGTGATGTCCATGCATGGTAGAATAATGGTTTTGTTTTTGGCTTCCCCTCAATTTTAGGGTGATAATTGACAGTCATGTTTTGACTTTCAGAGTGGGGAGTGCCTGTGAGTAGGAAATCACTGCAGTCCTGGCAAGGATTAACATCTGGATAGTATGTAGGTAACATGCATTGAATTGAGCTGGTCTGCTGGGGAGGAGAAGAGAACCTATCCTTACAGAAGAAGTGAGACCTGCTGCTGTTTAATTTTCTGTGCTGCTGGTGTTTCTGTGCAGTGCTGGGGGAGGACTTTGGGAAGGGTGGGTCAGTCCCAGGCTGCAGGAGCTGCGAGGAGGAGGAGGAGGAAGGGGTGTCCTTGCTCCTTGTCCCCGGGCTGGCAGAGCAGGCTCTCTGTCCCTGTGCAGATGCTGTGCTGGTGCTGGCACCTGCTGCCTGCAGAGCTCTTTGGGAACGTTCCAGGTCTGCTCTGCTCATCAGACCTGCCTTGCACAGTAATGAACCAGCGAGGTTCAGCTATGACAGTAAAAACCTGAGGCACACAAGACCTGGAGTGATGCTGGACTCTGAAACATGGGTTTGTGAAGAAGAAGACCGGGCAAGCCTCAAGACCTGACTCTTCAAAATCTGCAGTCCCATTTATTTGGGTTTCATCTGAAATGAAGAACTGCTTTTCAGCATTTCTGAAAGCAAGGCCTGAGCACTGATGGCCTTGACGATGAGGTGGCTTTGTAGAGTGGGGTCGGTGTGTGTTGGGTGTGGCTGTCACCTTTTAGAGTCCTTTTAGTGTCCTCTTCCCTGTTCATCTTCTTGCTAGTAGGTACCACAGCATCCTTGTTAGGGAAGTGACCTCAGATATCACTTTCCAAGAGCACTTCTGCAGCCACAGGCTTCTCCTGTTTGTTTGCTTGCTCAGTGCCCTGTGCTGGCCACTTGGGAGTAAGTTAATTTCTTTGTAAGGAAAATAATGAGTTCTTAGTACTTGTAAGGAGTTCTTAGTCTGTTTTGATCCAACTTGATTTGTTGTGATGACTGCTTTGCTAAAACTCTGTCCTATTTGCTTCTGCAGCTTTTATTTGCAATCATGGAGGGGGTTTTTAGTGCCACTGCTTGTTAAAATAGGTTTTCTGTCTCTTGGACAGTTTGATCTGTAGCTGCATCTGTTTGTACAGACCTTATGTTCAAATATCATTAGTGGGCATACAAACAAATAAAGATGCTGTGATTAAGGGCTTTTTAATTGAAATTATTTAAGATTAAATTACTTAGATTGAAATTATATGATACCAAAAGTGCAAACTTTGAAATAAGCTGTTTTATGTCTTAATTTTCTTAATTTTCACTCCAGCCTGCCACTGACAATTTGACTAATGGATTGTTTGTCCAAGGAAGAAGGCCTGATGATCCATGTATGCAAAGAAATATAAACGAAATTCAACTCTCTTTGTTTTCTCCTAGTACGAGTGCCAATATTTTCAAAACAGGAATATAAAGTTCAAAAACTGAGTCAATTTCTAAACCCAAATCTGAGTTGTCCTGTGGTTGTGGTGGCACTCAAGGGAGAGTTGCCCTTTCAGAGTGTAGCTTGTGGATGAGAAATGAGTGTAATATATTACGTTTTTCTGTACCTGTGCCATTTCAGTGGCATGACAAAAGAAGGAAACGAGTAGGAGTGTGCTTTTACATACAAAAGGCATTTTATGTCATGGATTTTTTCTTAAATGTCTTACTTGCAAGATATCTTCCTTCTCCCACCAGTAATTGTTGTATTGTCTGCAGTGATGACATCCATTAGTTGGCTCTCTGAAACAGGAGTTCATTTTCAAAGAAGGATTTGGGAGATTGTGCCGAGTCTTTTTTCCCTTCATGTGACTTGGGTGCTGAGTCAAGCTGAGTGTCCTGTTCAGATTTTATTCAAAGATTTTCCTGTAAAACATGCACAGAATATGAGTCGGCAGCAAAGACTTGTTTGAACAAATCAAACCTCGTGGCAGTGTTAGGGAACCATTTATTGTAACTTTGTGAAGACTGCATTTGCCTTCTTATGTTGTCTGCAGGCCTGACATCCTTTGTAGATTGAAATTAGTTTCCAAACCTGGTGTTCTGAGGTTTCTCCAGTAATTCTCATGTTTTGGGCACTTACAGATTAATTTGTATCATTGTTAATTGCCTCAATGAATGTGCAATGAAGGTACTTTTTGATTTAAAACTCTTTTCTCTCACATAATGGATAGGCTTCTCAGAGGGAGTGTAAAGGGTTCCTTCCTCTGCTGGCAGATTAACTCTTGCCTATCACTTTCTCACAGGCAGCATCCCTTTCCCTGTTATTATATTTTATGGGATTCCATACTTATGTGCACCAGGGATTCAGATCCAGAGGTAGAAGTCAGTTTCTTTCCATCTGAGCACTCTATTTTATCTCACCATGAATCATACTACATTTTACTGGTAGAATATTTGCTTGTTCATGCTGCTTGTCTTTGTAAAGAGGATAAGAAGCTGCCAGGCTGTTGTCTGGGACTTAGGAGCAGCAGGAACTTCACGTTTTTCCTTCATCTTCTCTTCCAACTTGTAACTTCAGGCGGTTATATTCATGCAATAGGACATGAATTTTAAAAGTCAACAATGAAAACGGAGCAGTCTGTTCTGTGTGGTTTCTTTATTTGGCCCATAACCCCCAACGTGCTTGTAGTCTGCATGCCATGAAAGTAGATGAAGAGAGCAGAATAATGCTGAAGATTTTGCATTTAAAAAAGAAACAGAACTCCCGACTGTCTTCAACGTTAGAGGCAAACTGTATTTAACAGCTGCTATTTGCAACCACTTAAAAACATAAGGGAACTTTTTGGGACACCCTGTTGAGTGTTATTCCCCTGTCAAGTCAATGCTCCTCTGTCCAGTGGCATTTAAATTAGCTGGGAATAGAGCTGTGACTGTTACATTCTCACCTGGATTTAACCTGCAGTCCCATGGAAATTGCTTTCCTGGCTGGGTGGCACAGCACGGGTTGTAAAGTCAGATCCTGTAATTTGTTGAGCTGGACCTGTGTGTTTCAAGATTCATTAACCAGGCTGCCCAGTTCTAGGTGTGTTACCTGGATGGTCAGGCAGATCCAGGTTCTGAGTCAAATCCTGGAAGCCACAGGACTTCAGACAGGGGTCAGGGTTGGAAAACAGACATTAATTGACCTAATCTAAGTGGAAAAGATAAGCATCATATATGGTATCAGCAAAATTTTGCTAAATAGGTTATTGCTTGGTTTTTTTTCTGTGATATATAATAGCTCTAATGCAAGATGGAGTTGAAGGTGGGAGCTCTGGTCCCATTTTGTGACCAAATAGATACTCAATATTTTTATGCTAATAAAATGTACATTCACAGACATCTCCACATGTTCAAGGCAGAAAGGACTGCCAGGCTGTAACCTTTCAGTCTGCTGTGAGGTTCCTGTTTATTTGACTGTGTAATGCCAGCACTTGCTGCATGTAACCTGACGTGAGGGGCTCTGGTTCCCTGGTGCAGCCTCCCCCTGCCCTGGTGACAGAGCCACCCTGTCCCTGCATGCTGCAGGCAAGGAGGGGCCAGGAGCACAGCTGGGTCTGCTGTGGGGCTGCCTGGACACCAGTGTGAGTCCTGGAGGTGTCTGTGCACGGAGGACACCAGTGTTCAACCCTGTAAATTACAGCAGGTTCAGTGTGCAAGAGCAGCCTCTGCTGGTTCTGCCCACCTTGATGGGTCAGTGCAGGGGAGCTGTCACAAACACAGGCCTTTTATTTTGAATAGAAATAATGGAACAGAAATAACACCTTTCTTCTTGCAGTGCAGTGGTGCAGGCTGGCTTTGCATCCTCTGCAGGGTTCTTGCTCGTGGTTACCTCCCTGTGGAAGGTGTGAGGTGTGTTCCAGAGCCACACAACTCTGTAAGCCTGGCCTGCTGATGTTGGCAATGGCCTGGATCCTCCTCAGCAGATTCTTTGCCCTTTTTACATCTTAGGAGAATTTCTTTGGGAGGGTAAGAACAGAAGGTGTGTTCTTTAAATCACTTCTCTTTGAGGAGTCTCAGCATTGCTGTTGCAATGGAATAGATGAACCTGAGTTCTCTCCTGCTAAAACAGATTTAATGGGAGCAGCAGGGAATTGTCAGGGCTACTGCTCTGTGAGTAGAGATTTCAGTGCAGGGGTGAGAAAAATTATAGTAAGTTTTTATAATGAATCTAACTCTGGTGATAGCTCCTATTTGCATTTATATACATATATAATCTTCATGTTCAATTGTATCAGCAGAATTTTGGTGTTTGGATAAGGCAACCTAAAGGAAATGTTGGTGGTCCTACTTGCATAAAAGGTGATTCAGTTGTTTGTTTGTCTTTGATAAATCCTTACAGAATCAGGCAAATAAGCTGCTTCTCTCAGACCAGCTGTTTCATTTTTGTGTGTAAAAATAATGCCTTAAAGAACTACAAGTCAGCCAAAGGTTTCTGTTCTCCACGTTGGGTGGGAGAATTCCATCAGCAGCTGTGACTAATGAAATTGGTAGTATTTTTATTACTTTGTTATAAAGGAATCAAACTTTATTTTGCCTATCCATAGTCTGCTTTCTGGGCCTTGCAGGTCTTGGAAAGATTTGGAGTGTGCTAACAATGCAGAGCCAAGGCTTCTGTGACAGGTAGTTTTCTTTCCTACAGAAACATCCAAAACTGATTTTTTTTTTCTTCTTGTCACAGAATAGCAATTACAATGGCTTGAAAATTTGAAATTTCAACATAAATTGGACATTGTAAGAAGTCTTCTACTTTGTCTTTTGTTTGTGGGACATCAGATACTAGGAAAGCTTGTGAAATACTTACTTTGTTTGTACAACTGAAAGTTAGAAAATACCTAAAATATTATGCAGACTTCCAGCTGGTAGGGACTAAAGAAGAGAAGACAAAATTATAAGGAAAGCCTTAAACCCTGTTTTGATTCTAAAAGGCTTGGGGAACTAGGAGTTTGCATGAAGTATGGGACTCTGGAGACCCTTTCTTGGAGAAGTAGGACCTCTGCCAAGGGCTCCAGCAGGGAGAATGGCAGCAGGATGGAGCAAGAGGGAAGGGCATGGATACATAGTGTGTACAATAATAATTTGCTTTCCAAGAAAATATTTTTCATGTCTGATCTGACAAAGGAGTTGTTGTGGTTGTTGAATGACAAAACATGGGTCATGTTCCACGTGGCAGCTGAGACAGAGGCTGGGTTTGTGCCCACCCTGCTCCTGCAATATGTCACTGGAGTTAAAATCCCTCAGGTGGGGGAGAGGAGATGGGCAAAGCCTTGGTGGCTTTGAACACCCCTGTGCTGGAGTCTCCCACATCCTGCAGCTCTGTGGGGTTTGGTGAGCTGCTCGTTCAAGTGCAGACACCTGATCTGGGAATTCTAAACAGTTCCTTCACAGGTATTAAAGATTTCCTACACCAGGTGCTCTTCTGAATGTTTGCTTTTGCCCTGATTTCAAGGGTGAGGTTTTTGTTGAAAGGAGGCAGAAATCTGCCGTTGTGCCTGATGGAGGTGGTTGCTGATCTGCTGTGGCAGGTGATCAGCTGTATCCCTCCACAGAGCTGGCAGCAGTGCTTAGCCAGAGTCTGTGGCATTTCCCCCCAAAAGGATGGGGCTGTTTTAAGGAACTGTACTGACCCCAGTGTGGGAGTTTGAGTATTTCTGTGACTGCAAGTGTATTGCTACAAAAGGGTGAGTGAAGCTCACACTGAATAGCTTGAAAATTAATTTTCTCCAGCACCGTTGATTTTGGTTCTGGTTGAGAAATTTGCACAATATATCTTGTTTTGTGCTGAAAACACTTAACTAAGAGTGATATGAAACTTGCCAGTATACCTGGAATGCATGTTACAAAAATGTTTATGAATCAAGTACTACATGTTGTAAGTTGTACCTAAAATTAAGTTAGCTTCTACACTCACAGTTCATTGCATTGGATTCCTTTTGTGCTGTAGAATTTAATTTTTTAAAATAAAACACTTAAGTTGTCATCCAAGAAGGTCCTTTCCATTTTTGACTTGGCTCTGTCAGCGAGGAGTCGCAGAGTCTCAGTCAGGCTGGGTGGAGTCTGTGCCCTCCGAGCGGGTGCAGATGTGTTCTCCAAAGGGCTGATGTTTTAGGCCTGGCTTATCTCCTAGAGGACCCCATGCTGCACTTCTGCCTTAGCTCTGCTCATGCATTGATAAGCTGTGTGGCTGGGAGTACCCAGTCACACACAAATCTCAATTCCAACATGCTCCCCTTTTCCCCTGGAGCTGCTATTTCATCTTCGTGTAGCAAAAGGGCCAGCTGAGACCTGTATTCATGACTGACTGTAATGGTGTTAGAGTAGGAAAAGGGTTTAAAAAAGGCTTCTTGGAGTGGTGGGTTTTTTGAATGGCTGGTTTCTGCAGCCATAGAAATATGAGAATTCTCATAGAAATATGAGAATAGAAGCAGGGGCAAATGAAGTGTAGGTTGGAGCTACGGGAGCATCAGGAATTAGGATTGAGGGGGGGGCCTGTGCTCTGTGGTTTGGATCCTGTCCTGTGCAGCGCCAGGATCGGGCCCACTGGAGTCCTCGAGAAAAGTTAGTTACAAAAAGTTTGATTTTCCTCTGAGGAAAGGCATAATTGCTGTTTCTCGAGGTGAAAAATCCCAGGTAAATGTGTGAATGGGCACGGGGACCTGGAGGACATTCACCCCTCTCCTGGCACTCCCCAGAGTGACCAAAGGTAGGGACCCTGGCTGTCCTGGCCGCAGACCTGGGAGTGCCGGAGGAGCCCTGCCCTGCCCTGCCCTGCCCTGCCCTGCCCTGCCCTGCCCTGCCCGGCCGGGAGCAGCTCCGTGCCGGACCCGGTTTGAAATAGATTTTACTGGGTGCCTGGGCATGGAGGAATTTGCTGAAACCCGGTCCTTGCCCGAGCTCCATCCTGAGGGGGTGGCTCCTGTCCCCATTGTCTCGTGCGCCTTTGTTTTAAAATTATATTAAGCCTCAGACACCAGCTGATTTACTTTAATTCAACAGCCAACTTATGTTTGATTTCTTTTCATATTCAAGTGAGCCATCTGGCTTTAATGAACTGTAACTGTTTTTAATGCTGCCTCCAGTTGCTAACATCTGAATATTTCATGTGCTGAAAGGAGATTTGAAATGCAGAAGTGAGACTGAAGAGTCCAAAGTATTTCCAAAGCAGCTCTGTTCCAGCAGCACTTGTGCTCCACTTCCCTCGAGATTTATCAAAAGATAATCTTTGGGGTGCCAGACTGTAAGCAGCAGCCATGGTGGGTGCTAATTACAAGTGCTCTCAATTTTGTGTACATACAACACCACAACTGCTTATGAAATCCTGAATAACAACCCAATTTGACTTGGGCAGAATATCAATCAGCTTCAACAGGAGCTGCCAGTGTTTGGCATCTTCTAAATCAACAGCCTCTTTGGTGCTTGGGGTTTGGTTTTGTGGGTTTGTTTTGGGGTTTTGGTGGGGAGGGTAATGTCCTAAATATTCTCATGTTGCATAAAGGAAAAAAAAAAAGATTGTAGTTGCGTCACATAGTTTAGTTATAGAAGCTAATTGAGAACTGCATCCCATAAACTGAAAATAGCTTAATTGCAATTAATTCTGAGTATGCTTTGCCAGGGCTACACTATTCTAAAGCAGTGGCATATCCTCAGACTTGTGGAATATGTGCTTTGCTCACAGCATTGCCTTTGTTTTGGCTTAGCACTGTGACAGCTGATAGACTTGGGATAGGCCATTACCAAGACATGTTTTGATTAATGATTAAAAAATGTTTTGTTGGTTAGTTCTTCTCTGTGTGCTGAGCATTGTGCCAGTGACATCCTCTTCCAGCATCTCTTTATAAAAGTGGGAATAGATGGAAGCTCAGTCTGTGTAGGGAGAGGACAGTCTGGGAACATGTGCTTGAGTTACCTAACCCTGCTCTGCCCTGTCCTCTGAGCCTGGAACAACTGTGAGCAGCCAGTGAAGAGTGAGAGTGGAGCCTGTGCTTAATTTCTCAGTGCCTTTCTCACAGAGGCAGAGCTGGGTTGGGAGTTAACGTGTGACCTTGTAGTTACATGCTGAGCACAGATTTCTGAGCTGGAGTGGAGCAGGTTAGAGGCATATAGCAGAAATTGGCAGCTGGGTTCCATTCCAGACACATTCCTGTGAAGCTGTAATGAATAAAAGTTATTAGTGTCTTCTACACAGTAGATTTTTGTGGCATTAAGCTGCCATTCAATAGGAGCTCTTAATGATAACTCTTGCCACTCACAATTTTTTTTTTCACATGTAATGAAAATTTTTGAAGTTGGTTGTAGTTTTGATTGTACTTGAACTTCCTACATGACTGAGCACTGCTGCTGGATATTTTATTCTATTCAAGTTTGTTGATTTATTTGTGTGTGAAGGAAGCTACCAGTGTTGTGTATCTCTAAGGGTTATCAGGTAGTCTGCATAGACACTATAGCTGTACAGAACTCAAAATCAGAGATTTTTCAAAGGTGTAGGACTTCCTTTTTATAAAGCATTGTTATTCAAAATGTGTTCATTTCAGAAGCACAACCCATGTTTTTAGAACCTGATTTTTAGTCCTCTCTATTATTTCAGATATCTCACTTAAATAAAACAGGTGCTTCACAGATATTCAACAAGAATGCAAAGGGTTTTTGAAGTTACCTTTTTCTTAGAAGAATTTTCAAGCCAGTAATCTTGGTTTTATGACCACTCATCTCTTTGATTTATGTAAAGATGTCAGTCAAAGTGTGTTATTTCTAAAGAGACATGTTACCTAGACTTATTTACTATGCAACTTTGCTTTTGTGGAGAATCTTGTAAAGAACCAAAACTTATGGTTCACTGCTAGTGATCTGGTGCGCTTGCTTCAGTCCTGTTTTTACTTATTTTCTAGCATTCATAATGAAATAACTATTTAATTGCTAATAGAAATAGGTCTGTAAATTGGATATTAGGAAGATATGTTTCCTGTGAGGGTGGGGAGGCCCTAGGGTTGCCTGGAGCAGCTGGGAGAGGACCTGAGCAGCCTGGGGCAGTGGAAGGTATCCCTGTGTCCCTGCCCATGGCAGGGGGTTGGAAGGAGAATCTTCAAGTTCTCTTCCAACCCAAACCACTCTAGGATTCTATCTGAAAAGATCCCATGAAGATTTCCTTACCAGTTGTTCCTTTCAGGTGTTTTCCAGGATCCCCTCCTGAATGTCCCGGCTGCTGTGGAAGGCGGGAGGCGACTCATGACCACCAAACAGTGACAGCCTCGGACCCCCCTGCTTCTGGCTGCTGGGAACAGCCCCTGGGCTCCTGTGGAGATGAATGGAGAACAGCAGTATGATGCAGGTAACACTCCAGCCCAGCTCCCTGGCCAAATTCCCTAAAAACATTGGCAATGTGGGAGGAAGGTGAGCACAGTGAGCGTCCCACAGTGCGTGTGCCTGGTGCTGCTCACAGGGAGAAGCTCCAGTTTCACAGATTCTGGGTTGTGTTCTGGCTGTGGAGCTGGCATGGCTGTGTTTGTTACTGCTCTGTGTCAGAGCAGGGTGTATCACTGCCTTAAAGGGAAACAAAATCTGGCCCACCTTGGTGGTTGTGTTTTCAAGAAGCTGCGACTTTCCTTTCTGTGGTACCACTATGAAACAGGCTTATGAAAAGCTTGGTGGTGTTAACACTTATTATTTTAAGGCATTTATCTTTCAGAGTGTTCAATACCTAGTTCTGTCCTTGTGTTCATCTTCTTAATATTTTGGCAAGCTTTTGCTGCTGGTTGGAAAAGTCAGATAACTGAAGCTGTTTGCTGCCACTGTAATCTGTCCTGTTGTTCTGAGGTGCCTTAGTGTGTCCTCTTTGATAGACTCGTGATATCAATACCTGACCTCCTGCAGAGTGGTGTATTATGAGAAATCAGCTCAGGTTTTGGATCACCTTGGAACACCAGGCCAGGAAGAGTGTTAGTCTGGGATGGCTGGGAATACTAACAGCTTTCTGAAACAGCTCTGGAAATGTGGGGGTAGGAACCATCCATTTGCTCTGTCTTGCCTGCCATGGCTTGTCCTTTTTCTTTGAGGAGGTCCCTACCTATCACAGTGTATATAAAGAAAATTTTAGTTCATAATTGTCAGTGTAAAAAAATGGATCAAGATTTTATCTGAGTATTACTTTCCTTTGGTACTTTGTCCAACAAGCTGCTCTTCTCGTAGGATAATTCACTATTGGTAATTTTTCTACCTTTACTTCATGGAAATCTAATTGTTGTCAGTGTTGCTGAAGAATTGTTAAACATAATTTTAATTTATAGTGCTTTTTAGAAGAATGTTATCATCTGCTTTATGATATGTGCTTTTTGATTATTAATTACAGCAAGTCAGTTGAGTTGTTGTCAATGTTATATCCTCAAATAGTCCAGAAAAGGCATCATGGGCGTGGATGTAGAATTTCTCCTGGCACATGCAAATACTTTTTCCTTGCCTAGTGGAAACTGCAGGCTTCTGTCACAGAGTGTAAGGAAGGGAGAAGAAGAGTGAGGAGTTGTTCACATGGTCACATACAGTGGTGTGTCCACAGGCTGTGATAGCACATCTCTCAGTCTTAAAACCTATATTGACATTTTTCCATCTTCCTCAAAAAGTAGCAGGTCACAGAGTCCTCTCTCACTGTGTGCTTTTGAATAGCTGAGGAAAGGTTTGATACTGGCTTGAAATTACTCAGCAGCTATTTCCCTGAGCATCCTTTTGTGCCAGGTTTGAGTACAGGAGGCTGTAAAGAGCAAACAATAAATGATGAGAGCTTTACTTGCATTCAGAGATAGTTCCCAGCAAATACCTGTGTAAGCATAAGCACACTGGATTTGTTGTGCCCTCTAATATTGTTTTCTGAAGTGCTTTTGAGTTACACCATTCCAAACCACTGCTGGAACATTGCCTTCATATTTTTTGAGTGGTGTAATTTTCTTCTACTTGATAATTTTCCGCAGCTTTTGGAGATTCTCCTCTGTTTTTCTGGTTTTACATCCAAGCTCCCTGGCTCCAAGAACCCAGACAAAGCTCAGTGTTGTTGGTTGTGATGTTCCACTGCACTATGAGAGGAAAAGACAACTTTTATTCTTGTCACAGTCTTTTTCAACTCCTGAAATTCCAACCTGTCTTTATTTATTCATGGCCTCTTAGCTGGTGGAGATGAAAAAGATTAACTGTTATTAAAATCAGATTGAACTATATCTACATTTCAGGGTGAGAAACCTTTGGGATAGCCTTACTGAAGTCTGCAAGACCTTCAATTGTGATGTGCTTAAATGTCCAATGTGACAGTCTTCAACTAAATCACATTAAAAATGCATGAAAGTTATTTGCAGTGAGAATTTAGCTCAAATCCAAAGATGAGAACAGCCTAGTGTAGACTGTTTCCATTTCAGATATTTTTAAGGGCTAACTTGCTTAATATTTCACTACATTCTCCAGTCCAAATGGTATGATTCCATATTCTTTCTCTACCTGCATGTATCAGAGAGCAGCAGGATGTAAGTTGTGATAAAATTCAGAAAGAATGAGTGTTCCCATTAAGGCCAGTTGAAATAGTGACAAATGGGAAGTGATGCACCTGCCTAGGAATCTGCTGATATTCATATAGAGAATTTTCTCACCTCCAAAGTGGATGAATATTCTCTATAGAGCCTCTGTAGGACACTTCTTGGATTTTACTTAAGAAAATGTTGGTTTGATTTGAAAGTTCTTTTGACACAAACTGGTTGCATGGCAAGGCCAGAGAGATGGGAATTGTGTCAGGTTTCTTCTCCTGCCTTTGCCAAAGTTGTGCTTTGCCTCTGGGCTAATGTGCTGTTCAGTCATCCTGTCTAATACAGAGAAATAAGTCTCCACATAGTAGAAAGCTGAATTTATTTAGGGCTTGTAGCAATTAAGGATATGGGGAGAGAGAGCATAATAAATATGTACATCCATGCAGAATTAGATGAATAAATTGTGCTTTGGAATCAAATGCATTGAATATGGTTTTGCCTGTTGTCATGTGTCACACTGATTTGTAAGTTTTCTCACAGTAGCAAGAACCTCTGCTGTAAATGTCTGAGGTTTTATTGAACATTCTGAACTCAGACTGATCAGGGTGTTTAATGCAGGCTTATGGCCCCTCAGGAATGTGGCTTCATTAAACTGGTCCTGAGTCTCCAGGGATCTGCTAACCTGTGAGGATGGAGCTGTGCAATGCAAAAAGTACCAGCAAAACACTTCAAAGGCTTGATTTAAGCAGGGCCTGCTCTGCTGCCACTGTCCTGCCAATAAAACCAGAAAAGTGATTGGATTCTGACTCTGAAAGCCTTACCAGGGAGATGGTCTTTTGCTGCACCTTTGGAGTGCTTCTGCATTCAGATGTTGAAAAAGAGAGACTTATTTCTGGGCTTTTTCTTTGTTTATGTAGTCCTACCACATGCCACGATTAAAAAGCTAATTTACTGCTCTCACTGTGAATCCTCATACAGCATTTTTACTTGGAACTTTATTCTGTGAACTTTTCCTGCTAAATAACCTGGGGTGCTGTGGCAGGTTTGTGAGAAGCAGCAAACAGGATGGTTCCAACCATGGCTGAACACAAACCTCAGCTGGGGCAGCCTCCAAAAGGGAGGGAAATTGAAATTTCCCCAGCTCTGTGCTCACTGGTGGAAGTGAGGGCTGTTTCCCTCAGCTGGAAAACCTTGGTGAAACACGAACGCGAGCTGGGCTCGGCTTTTGTGCATGAATGAACAGAAAAAGCTGTGGGTGCTTTTTGCCAAAGTTTTTAAAAAACCCTCTGGACTGAAGGAAACTCCCTGAAAGACACTAGTCAGGGTGTTGAATTTGCCGTGAGTGTTGGACAGGGATTTATTTATGTTTTGCTGGGGCGGTGAGCGGCGGCCGGGGCTGCGCTGGCCCATAGACCGGCTCTAGCCGCAAGCCGGCTTTCCCGGCGGCTCCTTGTAGCAATTAAGTGGCAACAGGAGTTACTAATTGACCCTTTCAGTGTGTGAAGTGACCTGTGGCTCATTTAAGGAGCTTAACTGCCCCTCGGCGGTTATCTGATGATAGCGGGGCCGGGGCCGCGCTCCCTGCGGCCCTGCCGGGCAGCCGCTGCCTTCCCTTCCCTTCCCTTCCCTTCCCTTCCCTTCCCTTCCCTTCCCTTCCCTTCCCTTCCCTCAGGGGGGGTTTTGGTGCAAAGGGTAAAATGGTTTTGCTTGGGTGGGAGCAAAATTAGAATTAGCTCCTGGGTCTGACTGACCAGAGCTGGTGTTTTTGATTCAGGAGCTGTGAACTTCAGCGTTTTTATGGTCATATAGAACTAAAATTCAGTTTAAATGAGTTGAGAAATCTTAATCTGTTTTAAAAACATTTTGCGATTGAATTGTTTTTCTTAGAATGGCTTGCAGCCAAAGCTTTGATGAGCTCCACCCTAATTTGCAAAAAACTGTGGTCTGTGTCTTAACCTTTTATTTTCTAAAAAAAATTCAACATAAAACTCCTTACTTATTTCTCCAGGTAATTTCTTCAGTAAGTTAAAAATTATCCTTTAAAAGTGATGGTGATATTCAAGCTCTGAATCTTTTGAGCTATGAAAGGCCAAAATAACCAGCTGTGGTTGGTTAAAAACAGACAAAGTTGGGTTCTGGAGAGATAAGAACCTCTTTTAAAATAGATAATGTCATCAGCAAACAACAGCTAACTGAATATACATTTTTAACTTTTGGGAAGTGATAACTCCTAGAGTCACAATGAAAAGTCAAAGATGAGTTTAACCATCAGTCTGAAGGTAAAAAGAACATATTAAACTGAAGACTTGTAGGTTTTTAGTCTATTTAATGTATCTCAGACTTCTGGACAAATATTAGCTCCTTTCTATTGGAGGACTGGGAATTGTCCCAGAGCTTACTTAGCTTACTTAGCTTGTTAGCCTGTCCGGGGGGCTGATAAGGACACGTGGTGGTAATTAATTATTTTTTTTAATGTGTAATGTTTCCTGCTGCTGGAGAGATCAGTTGCTGCCTGTCCTAGGAAAGGCACAGGCTGTAGGAAATGCCAGTGTCCTGTAACCTTTGCTGAGCTCTCCTTGGGCTTGTGATACACAGAGATTTCTCTGTTTTCAAATATAAACAAGGTATCAGGTTTCCTGGTCCTGAGAGGGGGAAAGCTCTGTTGTTCATTCATAGACAGCTATGGGGCAGATGGTGGAACCAAGCCTGAAAATGAAAATGAAAGCTCTGCTCTTGTGTGCTGGCACTGCCACCCCATTTTGCTGCTGAACCTGAACCTTGTGTGTGGAGGTTAAAAATGCTGCTTGCATGGGCTGGGACCCTCAGTGGCCATCCCACTGTGCTCCTGCAGGAAAAATGAACTGAAAAAGGGACCTGAGATCCACCTGGGCTGGCTTGGTGTCTTTTTAGCCAAGTTGGGTACGTGTTGGAGAAAATAAGAATAGGAGAGCATCTGAGAACTGGGCCAAGCCAGAACTGAAGGGGAGACCAGGGCTGGGGTACAGGCTTGACAATAATAATAGAAAATTTGACTGATCTGTAGTGTGGCTTATTACAGGTGCTTGCTTCCCAACAGCCTGAGTGAGCTTTGAACTGTGGTTTGAGTGGTTTTAGCACATTTATGCTTTAAATGCATCCCATAATGAGGTTTTCTTGGTCTAAAGAAGCTGTTACACCTTATGAGCTGGGCTTTTAAATGACCAAGTTGAAAGGACTTTATTTCAGTTATGCCTCAAGTTGTTTTCTTTAGAGCTACCCTGAATCCCTCTCTTTGCTATTGGTGTTTTGGAACAGCTAAATGTATACTATCTAACTTTAAAAAGAGCACAGTCATATTTCAAAGGATTTTTTTAGACTTTCTTTTCAAATCTCTGACTAGTGATACTGCTCTTTCCTGGGTGGTTTTTAATTTAAAACACCAACAGTCCAGTGTGCCTGGAGTTCTGAGTCTCTCATATTTGTTCATAAAAATACAGAGCTCTTCTGCCTATGTTTCCCTCTGAAAAATTGTAAGCAAATTTGTGCTAAACCAAATCCTCAGGATTTTACTGTTTTCCAGACCAAGCCCAGCTTATAAGTGCTGTTCACAGGCAACAAAAGGCCAAATAGTGTTGTCTATTCTTGCACACTTGTGTACTCAGTCATTTGGTACCAAAGTGGGTTTTGCTGTGGGTTGTAGGAGACTAAAGCCACTGAATTAGAAGTGTTTGGCTTCCCTTCCAGATGCTGGTTCCAGTGTGGAAGAAATGGAATTCAACTGGGATGAGTATCTAGAAGACACAGGAGCAACAGCAGCCCCCCATGGATCTTTTAAACATGTGAGTAAGGGAGCATGTGTGTGCTTGGCATCTCCTGCATTGTTTCTTTGATACACTAAGTGTTCAGGATTTCTTTGAATGAGTTACTGCTCTCAGATTTGGAAGACTAACTAGAATCATGGTTTTTATAGAGAAATGCAGAATTTAACTGTTTTGTTACTGTTTCTTGTCTTCATCCCTGTACATAGCAGGATGTGACCCCACCCACAAGTGCTGAAATCTAAGGAGTTAAGGTCTTTTCTGCACCAGAAGATAAGCTTGATTTTTCTCAAGAAGCTCAAAATATCCAGTCTCTTTCTTCTTTTGGTGATTGCTCCTGGACAACTGTTATGGAGGAGTAGCTTTAGAAAGCTGGTGGCAGAATAACTCTTTAACAGCAGAATTCAAATGTGCTTTTAGAGAAGGTTTAATGGCAGATCTCAGAGGCAAGGAGAAAATAACAGCTCTGCCAAACACCTGACTGTAGTAGTTAGAAAACTGATTAGGATAATTGTTGATCACAGGCTTAATGCATAGGATGAAGTCTTGATAAGCCCTTGTCGTTGCCCTTGGACATCTGAAATGTTTGCTGGTAAAGTCCTGGAGAGCACTGTCCCGTTGGGGGAGATCTGAATGTGAAATCTGCCTTCTTGTAAAGGGTCCTCAGTAATGGTGAGCTGTACAGAGCTGGTGTCCAAACCTGTTGGTTCTCTTCCAACAATTAAAGCACCTTCCAGACTGCCAGACTGGTGACTGTGTGTGACACATTGCTTGGAAGACACCCTGTGGTGCTCAGGCTTTTGGGTCCAATACCATGACTTTCAGTATGAGGAAACTTAAATCAGCAGGAAAACAGACTGAGGTCTGTTTGTGAAGGATCACTAAGCATTTTGAGTCCAAGGGTAACCTGGAGAAATGAAGACTATTAAATAATTTGTTAAAATATGTCGGAGGTATTTGTAGTAAAGATGTACAGAAAATACAGACTTCACAGAGGCTGTTAGAACACTGGGATGTAATTGTAAGTTTTTTGTTCAAAGTAGAAATTCAGGTATCTCATTTCTGAAGAGAAGGGGACTGTGCTTGCTTTTTCCTGGGTGTACTGAGACTGTAGCTAGAGCCAGCTTAGAG
This sequence comes from Passer montanus, assembly GCF_014805655.1. Classification (NCBI taxonomy): domain Eukaryota; kingdom Metazoa; phylum Chordata; class Aves; order Passeriformes; family Passeridae; genus Passer; species Passer montanus. Next base: position 2,011,959 of record NW_024374367.1, read on the forward strand.
TGGCAGTGTCCATGCAGCTCACACTGTGAGAGCACAGCATGGAACCAGAGCAATGGCATTTTGCAGTAATACAGGGAATGGTCTGTCTCCTCTGGTGTGATTTTCCTCACTGGATCTCTGTTAAAGAGGCCTGCTATCATAGTTTGGACACTACATAATTAATTGTAATGCCAGCTTTACAGCAGTGGCCATCTGAATTAATGTTGTAGTTGGATTTTGTTAATTAGCAGGAGACACACTTTGAAAGACTCACTGCACCTGCACCAGCTCTGCTGTGTCAAGTCTGAGGTCTGGTGGCTGGGGCCATGGTTGATAAAAATACAATTAGGTTTTAAAAAACCTCCACATTTTGTATTGTTGTCAATCCGTGCCTGTGAGGAACACAGTGCAGTGTTGCTGGTGAGGTGGCATTGTGATGGAGAGCGGTGAGGAGGTGTGGGCAAAGCCCAGCCCCTTTGTCCCACTGCCCTGGGGGGTCAGAGGGCCTTGATCTCTGCAAGGAGGTGATCAGTGAGTGTGGACGTAGATGTCTGCACATTCAGAATGGAACTATTGGGCATTTTCTACCAGAGCTCCTTAGGATTTGTCCAGAGACCATTGTTGATGTTCTCTGTAATAAGCTTGGCATAAAATTCTGAGGAGTTATTGCTGACACTGAATTGACAGGCAGAGGGAGGAGCATATTTATAGCATAGTCTTGCTGTCAATAGAAGTGCAAGGTCACATGCTGGGGGTTTCTGTGGTCCATTAGAAGCTAATGTGTTGGAAAAGGTGGAGTAGAGAGCCTCACTGCCTCCCAGTGGAGAGTGACAGCTTGTCTTTGTGACAGCACCGAGACAAGGTTAGTGTGATTCCAGGGTACAGCAGGTGAGTGGCTGTCAGGGGTGAGCAGGCAGGTGCTGGTGTGCCTGTGCTGCTGATTGTATTCCCTCCAGCTCAAATCCATGGTCCCAGTTTCTTGGCTTTAGAAGTGACATATTTTTATAATCCACCATCAGGAAAGCTAGCAAGCTTTACTCTCAAAAAAACAGAATGGAAAATTCTGAGCTGAAGGGTAGTATTGGCACAAGAGCAAATCAACACATATGATAAATTAATTAATATAAATGCATTTTTTAAATGGAACTATATGGTTTTAGTTTGATTTTTTTAAATACTGAAGTAGTGAGCTCCCACTGTGCATTGTGAGTGAGAAATACCTAACTCAAGTTGTAGGAGAATACATGGTCAGGTTAAGGAAGTGTAATCCATGATTACACAGCCTGGGTTGGCAAAGCACTGGACTTGCTTATGGGAGAGGTGACTTTCTCAATTTGTGTGCTTATATTAATTCTGAGAGTTTTGCCTTGCTATGAGTAAGACACATTGGAGAATTTAAGCTACTTCTCAAATCAAGTGTGTTCTAATGTTTAATTTGTTAGCATTTTAAAAATTAAACAATATCAAGATCAAAGTGACTGTTTGACATAAAATGTAGCAGGAAAAAGAACTTATCAAAAACCTGGAGCTGTAATGAATGCCAGTGTTGTTATCCCCCCAGGTTTAAATACACCTCCTCTAGAACTGAATGCTTTTTGTAAAGGGTAGAAAGGAATTTTTAAAAAGTGTGTGACCACGAAAAACAATTCGGTGTTCATCATCATCTGAACACATTTATTTTCTGTATGTTCTTGCATGCTCTTATTCCTTTTTGTCTGTTCTTCATCATTATCTCCCCTGAGCTGAGCTGCATCCCTGGCTCTGGCTGGTGCCGCGGCACAGCCTGGGGGCAGCTCCTGATGGGACAGGGGCTGGAGTCACAGCTCCCGGCCGGCTCAGCTGCCCTCCCGGACGGGAGTGTGATGCTCTGGGGGTGCCCATGCCCGGGGGGCTCCTTGCAGGAGTTTGCGGTGCCCCCAACCCGCGGCGCTGCCGGGAGAGGGCGCGGGCTCGGCTCGGTGTGCACGGTGCTCCGGGCGGGCCGGGAAAAGGCGCCCGGCTGCTCTTGGCTGTGCTAGACCTGCTCTCCCTGCCCTGAGGCTTTGCTGAAAGATCGGGTATGGGGAGCACCGCAGATTTCCCGATTCTTCAAATGCTGCGTTGAGCTCGAGGCTTTTCTCTCAGGAATCACAACATGAAGTTTTTGGGAATATCTCTTCTGCCAGACTTTTTGAAGAGACACCCTTTATAATACCACTTCAAGATGCCTGCAGGTATTGGGTCCTGCTGATTAGGTTTTTAAGAAGAGATTTCTCTAAGTGAAAGGTATTAACCCCAAGGATATGAACAGTTAACACAGGCATATGCTTTTCTTTCTGGTGTAGTTCTCTTAGCTTTATTTTTAGCAAACCAGTATGTGCTGGCTGATGAGACTATAATAGCTATGGCAGTTACTGAACTGTCAGCACAGAACTGGGAATAAATACCCCAGAAAATATCTGCTCCATCTGCATCATGCTGGAAGCCTTTCTTTTAGTAGGCTCAAAGAGGAAATGGAACTTGGGACCTCTTGAAAAAGAAAGAAAACATGAGATTCAGCCAACTGAGAATGGGGAATTGACATGTCAGAGTTTGTTAGGACTGAATCAGAGTTTGTTGTCTGGAATTAAGCGTAGATCAGAACATTTATAGAGAGAGCAGAACAGGGTCCATCTGCTCTTTTGAGATTGTTTGAGTTAGGAGAAATTAGGGATATGAGAAACTTAAGGTGTTGCCTCCTCTCTGTGTGCAGATTGATCACCTGCACACAGCATACCCACATACAAACAGAGCACTCCCAGTGCCTGGTGCTTTATGGTTGTCAAAGCTTGAAGAATACAGACTGATTATGTTCCATGCAATTTATCTAACAGTGCTACATATAGAATTATTTAGACTCTTGCATAGAGAGGTTAGAAATCCTTTTTCTGCACTTTGTGCAGGTTTGTGACTTCTTAGATGAGCATGGTGGAAGAGACAGATACTGTTACCTAAGGCACAAGTATGTATTTGAAATGGGCTTTTTGTCCAAAGACCTTGCATGACACAATTTAACACAACAAGTCAAGTTGTGGTGCTGAGTTTGACTTTTACTTTTGCTCAGGCTGCCAGCCCAGCTGTGAGTGGAAAAGTCTTTCAGTGATAGAGGAAGGTATTGTGCAGGGCAGAAAATAAATGGCACAGTGTTGCTTTAAGCTTGGAAAGATACTCTGAAATGCAAAGATTTCATTAATGGTGATTCTGTGTGCATTCCAGTTTGGGTCCCAGAATGTGATAAAGCTGTTTCTCTGAAGAGGCTGGATGGCATTTGGCTTGAGTTTTTTTGCTAATGAACTTGTCTAAATTGTTCCCTGTGTTATTCAACAAACTCTGAGAGGTGCTCAGATGTGATGATCTTCTTCCTCTTCAGGTGGATACAAGTTTGCAGAATGGTTTTGCCCCTGGCATGAAGCTGGAAGTCGCTGTCAAGTCTGACCAGAACACCTACTGGGTTGCCACCATCATCACCACGTGCGGGCAGCTGCTGCTGCTGCGCTACGACGGCTACGGCGAGGACCGCAAGGCCGACTTCTGGTGTGACATCCTGACTGCTGACCTGCACCCCATCGGCTGGTGTCAGCAGAACAAGAAGATTCTCAAAGTGCCTGAAGGTACCAGCTCTGTGGGCAGACACAGGGAGCACTCCAAGAGGTGCTGCTGTCCTGTGTCAGCCGGGCAGGCAGCCTGTGTGGGTGCTGTTGCTGTGGGGACAAGATGAGGTTATCTGCTGTGTTTTCCTAAATCCCATCAGAGAGGCTTGTGTTTATCTTAATCATCACCACCAAAATCTACTGCTTTGACATTTCCTTAAAGTTTTTGTTTTGTTTCTTTGTTTTAAGTTGTTACCAGTGTGTGGCAGATTCTCTTGAATTAGGCAGCACAAGGTTGTGGTGGTATCTTGTGTCTGAATAATCTTTATCTGGCAGGAAAAATCACAGTTTTCCTCTTTCACTGTTTGCTTAGGTATCAAGGACAAGATACCTGACCAGGAGGAGTTCCTTCAGCGGGTGCTGAAGGGGGCCTGCAGTGCCCCTGCTAACCTGCTGGAGGGGGTAAGTGCTGCAAGGAGCTGCATACTGGGCTTTGTCTTGGCTTTGCCCTTCATCATTAAGGGGACCTTATTTGAATTGTCAGTTTAATTCCCTTTTTAAGTTTAGGGAGCACTGTAATATGCTGTTGACCCTAGAGTTCCACTCTCTCGCGTTTCCTATTTACACTATTTAATTTTTATAGTGTTGTCCTGAAACATATCTGTTGCTGCAGGTTAGGGTTGTTCATTAATCCTGGCAAAAGAAAGACCTTTTTCAGCTCCATAAGGTTTCAGTCTTCTTCCTGTTCTGTTCTTCCTCCATACAGCTCTAAGAAAATAATGTTTTATTTATCTGGCTTTCATGTTGTCTCCTTTTTCCATTAAGTCCTTTCACTTTGAATTGTTTGTTTTGTTTTGCAATTTTTTACTAATGGTCATATTATTGTTTCACTTAATTACATCTTTGCAAATTTTTTATCCCCTGCTCTGCACTTAAAACAATATCTGCACTTATATCAGTGTCTGGTTGTAAAGTACGGAACGTAATGATTTTTGGAAAATGCCTTTGACACCTTCATTACAGCTAACAGTTCTGTCTGTATGTTTCTGTCTAGTCATCTTTGTATGCTGCATGACTCAGTTTTAGGAAGATGTTATTCATGTTTCCTTCAAACATGGAATATATAAATGATAATGTCTCTGAAAATGATAATGAGGACTTTAGTGAAATGTGTGACTGTATCTCCAGGCAGTGCAGAAGCTCTGACACAAACACCAGTGATTCTGAACATTGTCACTTCTGGCTTGTGTTAGGAAGGGACATGGATTTCTGTGCTTCTGTGTTCATACTTTATTTATGCAGACAGAATGTGTGTACGGAGGTGGAAGTATGGCATTTATTTTGTTCTGTTGTACAGAATAATTTGTATTCTTTCTGTAGCTTCACAGAGGGAAAAATCCATTGGATCTCATCGCACCCGGCTCCCGCCTGGAGCTGCAGAACACGCGGGACTCCCTGGAAGCCTGGATCGTCACCGTGGTGGAAAACGTTGGGGGGAGGCTCAAGCTGCGATATGAGGGCCTGGAGGATTTGGACAAATTTGACCAGTGGCTCTTCTATTTGGACCCTTTCCTTCACCAAGTGGGTTGGGCAGCTCAACATGGATACAGCCTGCAACCACCTTTAGGTATTTGAGAACACAGATCTTGTGTGTGGTGAGCAGAGGGTAGAGGCTGCTGCTTTAGTGCTCTGAATTGTCCTTCTGGCTGCATGTGATGGCCACATAATCCATGGGATCTGACAAGTCCTGTACCTGAATAAAATGAAGGTACAATAGTCTTACAAGACTTTTCACCCACTTGTTCTAAATGGTTTTGCCTGTCAAAACTTTCCTCCTGTGTGTGCATAGAAGGAAGTGAGGAAGGGATTGCCTTCATGATTTTGGTTATTTTGGTTATCTGGTTTTGGAGTGCTGCTCAGCAGGAGCTTTTGCAATTGAGACCCTCAAGGGGTCTCATTTAGGGGCTGATTTAGATAGATTTTCATATTTTTAAATGGTTTCTTAAAAGAAGGAACAAGTGCATGGAAGTGGAGGCAGAGGCTGGGACAGGTGGACACATCTTTCAGACATGTCCACAACAGGTAGGCCATCAGAGGAGGGGAGCAAAAAGTGGCAGAAACACAGAAGGATAGCTTGTGAGCTTGCTAGTGCTGTAACATGTTTCCTGATGAGGGGAAACCTTGGGATAAAGAATTTGGCAGTTTAGAGGGGCACATGTCAAACTTTATTGCTATGGGTTCTGAGAGAAAAGAAGAAGAAAAATGAGTACTCACTCTTTCCCTCTCTTTTTCCTCAAGCCATTAGGTCCTTGAGGAGTGAAGCAGATTGGCAAGAGATCCTGAAGAAGGTGAAAGAGGAGGAGGAGGAGTCCTCTGTTCCTACAGATCTTTTTAAGGTAGTTTAATGCTGTGGGTGATACCATGGAAATGCTATATTCCTGAGCAATGATTCAGGGAAGTCAGTCTCCCAAAATCCTTTCCTTGTTTTGTTTTGTTGGTTTTTAAAATGTATTCCCTTTCTCCCTCTGGTTTAAAAATGTAATTATAAGGGAAAATAATCATACTGGTATCAATTCTTGGTAAGTTAGACAATGCAGCCATCACAGTTATGGGAGTCATTAGTTGTCCTGGTTCACATGTTTTAGTCCTTCAGGTTCTTAGTCCATTTTTCTCAGCTTTTTTGGACCCATAAGTAGAAGTAGAGGTGCTGTTGCTCTTGAATTTGTTGGGTGATGTACAGAGATATGGCTAATTCTGGAGCAGGAGCCCTGTTCTGCAGGTTTCTGTTAGACTGGAAATGGAGGCCTGTGTAGTTCTCATGAAGTGAAGTTCCCAAGGAGTGCCAAAGGTTACAGGGAAAAACCTAAAATGTTTCTATTGACTTACGAGAGCACTGTGTTTTATCAAATCTTGCTTCTGTGTGGAGAATAGCAGAGGAAGAAGTCACAGGGACTCAATTCCCTAAAACTCACCGAAAACTGTCAGTCTCGGGGCATTGTTGGCCTTTTCGTTCAGAGAAGTTGCTGGTACTGGGACATGTCAATTTCTTGGAATGAACTGATAAGAACTCCTTAAAAACTCATCCTCTTCAGTTAATATATGTGAGGCATGTCTCTTTTTTGATGGAGGAGGGCAGGTAATCAGAGCAACACATCATTTTCCAGGACAAACCTGTGATTGGAGTGCACTCGTTCTCTGAGGGCATGAAGCTGGAAGCTGTGGACCCAATGGCTCCCTTTGTTATCTCTCCTGCCACAGTTCTCAAGGTACCAGAGTTCTTAAACCAGTCCTGCTGAGATTCAGTTCTACTGCTGCTTCTATTCCTAAATGCTCAGGGAATTCTCATTAACTGGTTATCTTAAAATCTTGAGCTGGTTTCCAAACGAAGTGTTTTGTATGTCTCCCTCAGGGGACAGGCTGCCTGATCAAACCACTGCTGGTGGTGAAGCCACTAGATTTCATTGGAGGGAAAAAGTTCCATAAAGATACAAGCTCAAAAGATCAAATGATGGAAATTGTCAAACCCAGATTTTTAAAATTGGGTATATAACCTCACAATCTGAGTATCCACCTGGAGATGGTTTTTTGGGGGTTTTGATTTTGTGAAGATTATGTCATTACTGTGTACACATGACATTTAGATGGCCTGATTTCCAAACAAGGGGTTTCAAAGTTGGGTTGAAAACTCTGCAACATGATCAAGTGTTCCTTTTCTTGCTATTTGCTTGTCCTGCTTCTATTTGCTTCAGGATTGTAGTGGTTTTATTTGTGACAGTCCATCCTGAGATGCAGTTCAGCCTTGTTGAAATAAGCAGTTTGTTATAGAATAGTAAGACCACAGATGCTAATTTCTGTGCATTTTTCATGAGAAAATTCCCTAAAGCACTAGGTCACCTTATCTTTTAAGTGCTCAGACATAAAGTTTTATTATTTATATTTGTTAAGTTTCTGAATAACACAGATGAGTCCGCTGGCTTATGAATCCCAAAGATTCTTTTAATTTTATCTTTTCATAACCCTCCCAGTATTTCAAGGTAAAGAGTTTCCATCAGGCAATGCTGCTGTTTAATAAAGTTACCAGAATCTGCATCTCACAAGGGCCCGTGGTTCTCTTTTGGCTGACTGCAGGTGTACAATGACAAATATTTCATGATAGAAATTGATGACCTGAGAGCCGAGCGCGCGAGCAGCCAGCGCTACGTTTGTCACGTCAACAGCGCCGGCATCTTCCCGGTGCAGTGGAGCCTGAAGAACGGGCTGCACCTCAGCCCCCCTCCAGGTAAGGCTGCAGCCTCCTCCTGCTCACCTCTGCTCAGCACAGCACCCCACAAAGCAGTGGCACGGAGCAGCACAGGAAAGATCCAGCTCTGAAAATCAGGAGGTTTGAGTTTGGGGAATTGAGGTTTCCCAGGCACGAGCGTGGATTTGGGAGGATGAGAGGCTGAGGATGTCATGCATAACAACCTGAACACTGGAATGGATGGAGTGAGAATTCCAGGCCTGAAAGAAATGTGAATTTCAGACTTAATTAACATGATAGCAGAAGCCTGTAGTCTTTGCATTGGATTTTTGCTTCTGGTCAGAATGGAACATTGTTATCCAACATTTTATAATATTTTTAGGCTATCTTATCATTCAGAAGTTAATGAACTGTTTTTCTTACCAATGGCCTATCAGGCACTGTTGCAGATTGTTGAAACATTGCTTCAGGACATAAGGGAATAGGGTAGTGTTCCTGCACTGCTGAAATATTTATTCATTTTCTCAAACTAGAAATGTCAATGGGACTGTAAAACCTGGTCCTCTGCTCTTACTCACCACCTCACAATTCAGGATGTTTTGTTTTAGCTGCTCCTTACATCAGAGGAGCAGAGACTATAGGATGTTTGTCTCCTGCCTTTCCTTGGATAAGGTGTGAAAAGTGGCTCTGCCTGACCAGCATTTCCTAGAATTTTGCATGTGAAAAGTGAAATCTCACTTTATAGGCATGTGACCGGAGCTGACAAAGAATTTTAAGTTTCTGTTGTCTTCCCTGGACATGGTGGACATTCTGAATTGTGTGAGGTCTCAAGAGCCCTACTGGCACTGGTAAAACTGAGAAAATGAATAATTAAGTCCTTCTCTGGGTCAACCCTTTCTGAGAAGTCACAGAATAAGTTAGGTTGGATACATGAAGTCACTCCTCAAACCCTGGCTTCAGTTTTGGGCCTCTCACTAAAAAAACAGACAATGAGGGACTGGAGCATGTCCAGGGAAGGGAATGGCACTGGGAAAGAGTCTGGAGCCCAAGTCCTGTGAGGAGCAGCTGAGGGAGCAGGGGGTACCTGGAGAAAAGGAGGCTCAGGGGGAAACTTTGGATCTCTAGAATTTTAGATTGTCATGTTAATGCTATATTCTTACACTGGGTTTAAAATGTTGTTTGATTTCTTGAACTGTTGTCACAGGTGTCTCTTTAAGGGGAGTGGAATAAGTGTAGCACTTGTGTCCTTGTTAATTTACTGCCAGCCTCAAACTGACATGGCAGCACACTTTTGGGCCCCATTCCCTTCAGTTATTGCTTTTTGTGAAATCACAGGGAAGCCAAGTATTTCCCCCAAGAAGAATATAGTTTTTCTTGGAAGGATTCTCTGTCTCCTGATGGACTCCTTGTTAAGACACTTCCCTTCAGAGGTGTGCAGATCTACAGCTGTTATCAGACTTGATGAGGCTCTTGGCACATCTTACTGCTCTCTTTAATGACTTAGTATTTAACATGTCTTTGAGAGAGCAGCATGTTGAAATTGTGCATGTTTTGAGTGCTCTGTTTTAAAAAAATAGCTTCAGAGCTGACACAACAGCAGTTGCAGAAATTTTTCCTGAATTTCATGTGTACCCTGTGAAAAGGGTGAAACTCCTTTCCCGTGTTTCAGTTGCTGCCCTTGTCTGCTTGGCAGATTCATGGTTCAGGTTGGAGTGGTCTGACCTCACATGGCTCCCTGAAGCCCTAAGTCAGCTCACAAACCTGAATGACCCAAACAGATCTCAGACTCTGTGTCTCAGGTGGGTTTGAAATGAGTCTCAGTTGTTAAATTCTAACCCTTCTAACCCTTTGCTGTCCTAGGTTACCCTGGGCAGGACTTTGACTGGGCTGACTACCTCAAACAGTGCGGAGCAGAGGCAGCTCCCCAGAGCTGCTTCCCTTTGGTAAGGTTCTCCTGCAGGAAAATCTCTGCTGCCTCAGTGACACCCCTGATTCCAGGGAGAGGAACCTTTTTTTGTGTCTTCCTTTAGTAGAATAGAATGTTTGAGCTGGAAGGGACCTGCAATGATCAATTATCCCATCCAATGCCCGACCCTCTTCCTGCCTAAGCAAAAATTAAAACATTGTTAAGGATGTTGTCCAAACAGTGTCTTACTTTAATTGCCTTTCCAAGTAGAATAGAATGTTTGAGCTGGAAGGGACCTGCAATGATCAATTATCCCATCCAATGCCTGACTCTCTTCCAGGCTAAGCAAAAATTAAAACATTGTTAAGGATGTTGTCCAAACACTGGCAGGGATGGAGCTTTGAGCCCCTCTCTGGGAAGCCTGTTCCTGTTTACACCGTCTCAGTAAAGAGGTGCTGCCCAGTGTCCAGTCTGAACCTGCCCTCAGAACCATTCCCACACCTCCTGTCCCTGGAGTTCAGCACCTTCCTCTCCACGTCCCCTCCTCTGGGAGCTGCAGGGAGCAGTGAGGTCACTCCTCATCCTCCTTTTCTCCAAACTGGACAAACCCAGAGCCCTGAGCTCTTCCTCACAGGGCATTCCTTCCAGCCCTTTCACCAGCTTTGTTGCCCTCCTCTGGACACATTTGAGCAGCTTAACACCTTACCTGTGGAAGCAGAAGAGATAAGAGAGTATAAATGAGAGTGCACTGAAGTAGCTGCATGCCAGCTTCCTAGATAGGGAAGCAGTGGACCAAATGTTTCAGTTGTGATAAAGCAGACTGAAAATAAATGTTTGTTTTGTGAAATTGAGATGTGTAAGAGTCCGTGGAAGAGACATAGAGCAGCATCAATCATTGGCACTCCTGTAACTGTGGAAACAGGGCCTTTTAATAGACCTTATTTTCATTTACTAAGGGTACTCTTTCAATCTTCCATCCTTTCAGCTTGAAAAATTAATTCCATTGTATTAATCAATAAAAAGTCAATAAAAAGTTCTTAAATTAGAACCAAATAATCATTTTACATTAACCAGTGCCTGAAGGACGTGCAAGATTTTGGGCTTTTGTTGGTTCAGTGACAGTATTGCTGTCCCCCAAAGCACAATACCTTGTCAAGCAGGAAAGGGTATTATTAACACCTGCCTTCCAGTTCCATTTACCATACTTGGGCTATTGCAGTGCTTAGGGGGAGAAATTAGAATGAATAATTACCAGTTTTTGAAGAGAGTGTTGCTGGCTATGAATTCTGTTTGCCCTTGTTCTGTCTTGTAAACTATGGCATCTTAGAACAGGTCACTGAATTTATTATCCCTTTTCTGAGAAGAGTTGATCACTGTAGGCTAGTTCCAGAATTCATAATGTATTGATCCTGTAATTACATTGCAGAGTGGCTCTGGGAAGAAGAGTTCTCTGTCTGGCTGGTACTTCTTATCTTTAATTCAGGAGCTCCAGAGCTGGATAAATACCTATTCTTATGTTTTAGGGATATTTTTTTAATATATAAATGCAAACTATATTGGTGAATAAAGTAAGACCCTACTTATCCAAAAAATGTGAAATGAAAAGAAAGCTTCCTATTCTGCCTGCCAGAACTCAGATGAGGCAGGAATGTTATTTGCATACGTAAAGTGGATTTCCAAGTTAACATGATAGAATAGAGAACCTGGTCAGACTATTTGTCAGACTTATCACTCAGGTGGCAAGCAGCAAAGAATTTCTGATTGCTGAGAATGCACTCAATCCTTTCAGTGAGCCTGAGCATCCTTATTTTTTGAAGACAAATACGTTATTTGCTAGGTCTGTCTGTAGAGCCTTTTTTAACTAAAATTTGTTGTAGTTCTGATATATCTTACTTGTTTACAGTGTGCTAATTATCTGAAATCTCTCCTGTTTGTGTTGAGTATCTTTCTGTGTTATTCAGGCACTGAGGGCTTTGTGTTGCTCCTGTTCATGGATATTCATATCCTGTCCTGGATACACAGCTGGTGCCTTACTGAAGTATTCTGGCTTTTTCCTAGTTAACTTCTGACCATGGATTTAAAGAGAACATGAAACTTGAGGCTGTGAACCCAGTTGATCCTGAAGAAGTTTGCATTGCTACAGTCACCAAGTTAAAAGATTCATACCTCTGGCTTCAGCTGGAGGGTAAGCTGGTTTGTGGGGAGAGAGGAGTGCTTGCCCATCACTACCCTTGCTTGTAGTGCCATCCCCAAACCTGAGGAGTACTTGGAGCAAACTCACTGTGTGCAGAATATGGGCAGCAAGGCACTGTTTCCTCAATGAAATCATAGTCCAAACCCACTTGCCTTGTCTGTTTCCAGTTTGCCTTGGCTGGCACTGCTTATTTAAGCCAAAAATGGCATTTGTGCATTGCAGTGTCAGTGCTGGGCTCATGCACCATGCAAAGTGCTGAGCGGGGCCTTGTGACAGTTTCACAGATGAGCGACTTGCATTCTGAGCAAGCCTTGGCCAGACCTAGGAAGGAAAGTTTCTTCATTAAGATAGAGTAAGCCTGTGTCAGCTGTTCTCCATTATAATCCCATTTCTTGATTGGAAGTACATCAGCATGCACTTACTATGCACTGTGCATCTCTGCTAAACTATGGAAGGAAAATTCCCATCTCCAGCCTTCAGGAGGAAGTAAATGAGGTCAGGAAAGAATCTGGTCAGTAAAAGGGGATGAATAAGTTATTGTTTTTGTGTTCCAGATACACCATAAATCAAAGCAGCTTCACTAACAAACGTGCAGCCAGTGTTAACCAAATTAGAGTTTTATGACTTGTTTCAATTTTTCCTTTTCTAAACTGAACAGGCTCCAAGAAACCCGTCCCTGAGTGTATAGTGAGTGTGGAATCAATGAATATATTTCCAGTGGGTTGGTGTGAGACGAATGGATATCAGCTCAGGCCTCCTCGCAAAGCAATAGGTACCAGTTCTCTTCTGTTTGCAGTGTTGGGTTAGAGCTGGTGAGACCTGCCAGAGCAAATCACTGCAGAATTATTGCTGGCATCGCTGAGTTTGGAAACATTCATCATGCACAGAGAATCTGTGTGTTGCACAACTGTTTCCCTGGCTGTTGGGGCCAGTTGGAAGCCCTACAGCTTCAAACCCCACAGTGTTAGCTTGAGGCCCCTGCACACTGTGGGGACAATCCATTGGCCTAACAAAGAAATCTGTCTGTGTATGAACACCCCCCCATGCTCTGCATTTACTTCTGTCTGAGCTGTTCTTGCCACGTGTCTGACCCTGATACTGATTTTACACATGCACTTGTGGAAAGTCAAGTTAATGCCACAACAAAACAGTGTGGCTTGTGTGCACATTTTGGAGTCAAAATAAAGGAGAGTGATTTTCTCAGTGGGCCAGGTGGTGATGATCCCTAATGACAAAGTGCTGAAGATAAACCCTACCTTTTTGACTATACTAGTAGGTAGAATAAGACAGTGTCTTCTCTCAACTGGTTAGTGAGGCATGATTATTAAAGTTTAATGGGGGTTGGAGAAACTGAAGAATTTCTTCAGTGTTCATTAGGTAAGATAAGAAAAATTTTAGATTGAAATGGGCTGTCATTTTCTGCAAGTCAAAGCAAGAGAAATTAATCTGTTTGCACTGCCAAGGATAGATGAGGAAGAAGAGGGGATCCTAATTAGATAAAAGATGATTTGAAAAAAAAAAATATCCAGAAGTTTTTTGAGGCTAAAGTCTGAAATTGCTGAAGAGGTATAATGTTGCATTACCTTGTTTTATTTTACTATCTGTTTGTGAAAGCCAGAATTTGCAAGTGGACCCATCACCTAAATGACTGACTTGATTGCAGCAGTGTTTTCCTGCCTAGGAATTGGCTTAAGCCACTGGTGTTTCTAACCAGCTGATTTCATTCCATTTCAAAGTTAAAGTGCTGAACTTACTGTGCCAGTGAAGTGACACATTGGGCTGCAGAGCTCAACCTTTGGGTGCTGCAAAAGAAAGCATGTCATTCCTTTTCTGGCTGGTAGTACAGGTGGTTTAGGGGCTCTGACACAAAGAAACACAGAAGGTTAAATTTCGTAGAAAACTGGGCATATGCATGCTTGATTTAAAGAATTTTTAATGGAAGTTGAAGTAAACCTGGTTCTCTTCAAATTACTTGGGCCAGTGTATCTCTTGTGCAGCTGGGTCAGTTGTTTGACACTGCAGTAATGGGAACAAAGATCCTTTTTGCTGTATAATTTAAAGACATGAGTCTACTATATATGTATTGTTCTGCATGCTTTGTTTGCCTCTCATATTTTGCTCTTTTTTTTCTTTCAGTAAACAAGCAGAAAAAAATTGCAGTAGTTCAACCAGAGAAACAGTAAGTAACAGGTTATTTGCTGTTGTTTTTTGTTGAGTTTTTTCTCTTTATTTTTCAATTGGAAAATATGCTGTGTTAGGGAAGATGTAGATTTGCAAAAGTGCTGCACTGAGGGTTGAGAGATTCCACAGTCCATTTGTGTTAATGCTGGTAGATTCTGCTGATGTTCAAAAAGACCTTTTGCACTACAGTAAGAGGAGATAGAAAGTCTGAAATTTGGTGGTTTTTTGGTAATTGTTCCTTCCCAGATGAAATTTGTCCCAAAGCAGGCAAAAAGAAGTGTTCTACTCATATCTACAGTTAGTCTAGGAACTCTGTGTCATGCACGTAGAGCTCAGTCTTGTGACCTGCTCAGAAATGCTCCATGGAATGCTCACAGTTGGCTTTATTGACTCTTACAGCTTTACAAACACCAGAGCTGTCAGTAGTCCTGCCAGTGTTTGCATTGCTCCTGAAATACTGAGCAGACTGTTCCCCCATGTTTTGCAGTTGGGATCTTTACCAGAGTACTGGAGTCATTTTGGTTGTATTTTGTTTCAAATCCAGCTTTTTCAGAATGCATAAGGTGAGGGTACACTGCCTTGTGCTGTGAAATGTGAAGTTAGGAGGAGTCAGGGGATGTAAACTCCTGTGGGTGGCTTTGGAGGTGTCTGTCACCATGGTGCCCCATGGACTACAAGCAAGGAAGGATTGCTGCTGGCTGTAGCAGGACAGAAGTCCTTTCCAAATGGAATTTGGTAGTTCCTGCATGTTATTGTGAAACAGGGGAGGTATGAAAAGCAGGTTGATAAGGCTGGAGCTGAGGAAAAAAGTGTTATAGTGTTTTAGTAACAGAGAGGTGACTGTCATGACTATCTGTCTGTTTTCTCAACCTCCTTTCAATTTCAGAATTTTATCTTCAAGGACGGTTCATGATGGACTAAAGAACCAGGGGACTATCTGTCTGTTTTCTCAACCTCCTTCTTTCAATTTCAGAATTTTATCTTCAAGGACGGTTCATGATGGACTAAAGAACCAGGAGCTGAACTCTTCTGACTCAGGTATTGATCACAGAGGTCAGGCTAACAAAGGCAACATCCTGTAAGAGTTCACCTGCTCGGTCCTGTTAGGAGAGGGAAGGGGAGGAAAGGGTTTGGAGATTTTCATCCCTTGATGATTTGTTGAACTTCAAAAATTAATAAAACAAACAAAAACCTGCACTTACTTGTGTTCTGCATTTCATATGTGCATTAAGCCTGGAAATCAGGTTCTTACACCAGAACGTTGTCCCTCCAGCAGAGGATATGTGAAGCTGAATGGGCACTGTGATTGTGCAGGTGACCTTGTGTTGTCACCTGTTCAGTTTGATAATGTGGGGAAAGCAGGTGTGCTCTGTCTGTGCTCAGAGTTCTTGGATTCTGGCTATGGGAAGCAGATCTCTCTGGGTTTTTTTGTTAACTTCATCATGGTGGTAAACAAAACCAATTCAAACAGCAAACTGCTTTGTGTGCCAGATGGCAAAATCTAATAATTTTCTCAACTGTTGCAAGAAGAAATGTGATGAATAAGTACATCTGCTGGTGAAAGTCACACAGATCCATCCATTTGGCAACACAGTGCCTCCTCCTCTGCTGTTTTCTGTACAGTGAAGTGCACATCTGAAGCTTCACTGAAAGCAAGATGAAAATGATGTGTCCTTGTTTATCATTTTAATTGGCTTTTAATAGAGCCATAATGTAAATTTGACTTCATTTATTTATCTACCAGTTTTCAACTGCTGAATTTAAAGTCTTTAAGTGGTAGTGTTGCTCAATTAAGATAAACTACAGCACTGCTGGGTAAAACAATATTGGTTTTGTACATAAGTGTATTGCAATATATATTAATACTTGAATTTTGAGCAATGCTGAACCATTAAATAGATTCAGAGAGCTTGATGTCACTTCATCAAAGGTCAGTCTATCAGTTGCATCTTTTGTTTGCTAATCAAAGGAAAAAAAATCTAAAAATACAAAACAATGTGATGCTGCAGTTTAGGATAAACAGTGGAGAATAACTGCCAGTTTCTCTGGTGGCAGAAGTTTGGGGGAGAGAAAATTTACTGGAAAATGTACCTGTAATTGCTGTGTAGGAACTACTTCTGCTACCAAAGAGTTGGGATTGTCTTTGTCTTTGTTGTTCTCACTGGTGTGATACCATGAAGCAGCAGACTAGCCAAGAGGGAATGTTTCTTTTCTGATACACGACCATCTTTATTTACTGCAGCTTGACAATTTGCAAGCACGGGTGTGAAGTATGAAGAATGTTTTGACAACGTGGAATAACTAATGGTGCCATTGCAAACGTGACACAGAAACTACCTCAAATCCCTGTCATTCAAGACTTTTTCCCTCCTTTTTTTACAGCAGATAAACTGTTGCCTACTGCGAGATTCTTTCCTGGGGCATTTGCAGTGTGTGATTTAAATGTTTGTTTTCTCATTTCTCACTTCTCAGTGGTAATTAATGGCAAGTACTGCTGCCCAAAGATCTACTTCAACCACCGGTGCTTCTCGGGGCCTTACCTGAACAAGGGCAGGATTGCAGAGCTGCCCCAGTCCGTGGGACCTGGGAACTGTGTGCTGGTGCTGAAGGAGGTGAGCTGATGGATGCACTGCAAAAAGCAGTGCGTCTTAAACAGCACTCTCTCTAATTACACATGGGCAATTCAGAAATTTAAGCTGATGATAAGTTAGGAGTGTCTTTTTGCATATAATAAAGTATAAATCATGAACGGTTTTCTGAATGGCTGATAAGAGTAAAAGCCTCTCATTTATCTAAGTAACACTCAGCCTTCTACTGCTGAATTTTATTTTCTGTTAAAACAGTATAACCTGTAATTACCACAATCAAAGGAGTTAGTATCTTTTTATAGCTGTAATAAATGTTTCCATTTTAATTAACAGAAATTAGCTGGAGATAATCCCAAAATTCCTTTACAGTTTGCACTGTTGATGGTAAAACAGAGGAAATACAGATTTTCTTAGTCAAAATGGCAAACTGCATTCAGTAATTGGGAAATGAAAAGAGTTATCTGTGCTTTATAACTTGGATACAATTTGCATAGATCAGGTGAAATTACAGTTTGGCTTCTTAACGTAATTGAGGGAGGAGGAGTCCATTCTTTAATGCTAATTCTTTAATTCTTCTCCAGAAGATGTTTCACAGCAAATTTACAATACTTTAATGTAATAATTATTTGTCTGAAATTTCAAAAAAGATCATGAGGTGGTTATTATCTGACCTGAAAGGCTGGAAATTTCCCAAGATATAACTAACTGGATATGCACACTTGAGCTGTCATGAAATGATCACTTTATATACAAGAATTGGCTCAGCATACCTGGAATTTTTACCTCCCCTACCAAATATCTTAACGGGGAGAGACCCTAAGAAAGACTT
Organism: Passer montanus; assembly: GCF_014805655.1. Lineage (NCBI taxonomy): Eukaryota > Metazoa > Chordata > Aves > Passeriformes > Passeridae > Passer > Passer montanus. The sequence continues at coordinate 2,029,484 of NW_024374367.1, forward strand.
TCTGGCAGACATGCTGTAAAACAGGAGTCTGGTTGTCAAGAATCAAGCAGACTATTGACAAAGGTCCAATTGTGCATGCAGAAAAGTACCCTATCCTTTCTGCCTGCTTCAGTACTTTATTGTAAGAACTGCAAAAGAGCAAATGTGAAATTCTGTGGCAGCTTCATTTAATCTTGAAGGTTTACTCTGCTTCATTGCCTGAAAGCAGAAAGTGTGCACAAATCCTGCTGATGTGCAGGTGCTGAGTGGTGCTGAAAGCTCAGCCAGTATGTGCAGTTGTATTCCTTTCAGTTGTGAGTCTTGCTCACTGTAGGAATCCTAGAGAGAGTTTGGTGCTTGCATTATATTTAATACTTTCCTTTGATTTCTGGACTACTCCATTAGTGGCAATAAAACTGCAGATTTGTAATGTCAAGGTTGTTATGCACCCAGTTGGGAATGATTTGGAAAAAGCACACAGTGAGCATAAAATGTACAATTAGAGTGCACATTTTATACTATCCCCCACTAACTTCAGGTTATTCACAACTTCCAAGTTACTTTACAGTACTTGAGAAATTATCATTTTATTAAAATACAGACCTTATCATGGTTCATGGAAGCAAAACAGATGAGAGTTTAGGTTTGTGCACTATGGTTTTGTTGTAAGCAGTGGGTTAGCAGGCAGCAAAATCCTGCAGTGTTTTTTGGCACATCTTCACATGACACACAATCTTTAAGATAATCGCTCAGATTTAGCCAAGGTTATGAAAGTTTGGGAGTTCTCAGCCCCAGGCATTAATTTAGTGATGTGTAATTCAAGGGCAATGACTTGGAAATTTCTGGATACACTCGTGACTCTGCAGACAAATTCTGAGGGCTGGGAAGGCCCAAAGTGTCGGCTGCTCTCAGTGTTTGTTTGGCACTGTCAGGGGGTGTCTGTAATCCTGCTGTGAATGAGTGCCTTGATGCTAGATAATTTGGATGAATAGGAGTAATTTCCTATTCTGCCCTGGCACTTTAAAACAGATTTATTGTACAAATAACTTACACATGTTTTCTGCTCTCGTGCTGTAGGTTCTCACTTTATTGATCAACGCCGCCTACAAGCCCAGCCGTGTCCTGCGAGAGCTGCAGCTGGATGAAGAGGCTGCCTGGCATGGCCATGGAGAGACCCTAAAGGCCAAGTAAATTCTTGTCCTGTTCCCTGGCTCCTCAGTCCCAGTAGCTGTTCTCTGCAGGTTGTGCTTTAGCATCCGTTTCAGGGAAGGAAAAATCACTTAGAGCATATCAAGATGCCAACAGCCATTAAGTGTTGAATTCTTTATACATTTCTTTATGAGTTCTGGTGGAGTGCATGTGATTTTAATGCTCCATAATATGACAGTGTACTCTGCTACAGGCATGTGAGCAGCTAGAGACTGGTGTTGCACTGGTACAACATTGTAGTGACAGACCTGTGGGTGAGGTTTAAGATTATTTAATTCACCTGAAGATAATTGTCAGTGTTTTAAAGCAAAAACATGTACTGCTTGGGAAGCTTCTCAGGCATTTCCACACAAATTTCTTAGTGGAAAGACATTCTTCAGGAATAAAGTTAGAAGCTTTGAAATGGCCTGACGTGGATGTCTTTCTACAGCAGTCTACCCTAAAGCACTCCCAGTTTTCCTGCTGAGCTTTTTGAGTTGAAGCTTCTTTGCAAGATTACTTTTACAGCTAGGAAAAGAGCAGTGAACATATTTGCATATATTTGATAAGTCCAGATATTCCTTTATAGTCTAGGGATGGTTTTGTAATTAGGTCACTGTGTTTGCATATTAGAGATTAGATTTTCCCAATGTGCCACTGCACATTTTCCTACATAATTTTGAACGTGTCAGTAATTCTTTTGTTGGATCAGTTTCATGTATAAAAAGACATCTTTCCATATATTGGAGGACTGCTCTGAATTGGGCAATAGGAAGATGACAAAGGTTAGTGTAAATAGAAGGTGTAGCTGAAGAATAAAGAAAAAAATATTTGTTTAGTCTCGCTGAAATTGCTGTTTGCTTTCTTTTGCCACAGTAGTGACACCAGAGGTGTCTGGACTATGATGATACAGCTGGTTTTTATAAGGTATTACCTAGGTACTTGCAGGCCTGAAACATCTCTGGTAGATAACAGCACATGCTTGTAGCTGTGCTGGAGGACAAAGCAGAAATGCTGAGCAGCTCTGGCAGATATTACACAGTGCAGCTCTTTCAGAGTAATGGCAATGTTGGTGAACAAAAAGGAATAATTTCTTCATTTAAATCAAACAGGAGCAGTATGTGGAGTCATGCAAGTGACTGTCCCAGGGAGTTGTTCAGCAGCTGGACAAAAGCTGATTGGAAATGTGGCAGTGGTCCCCTTGCCTCCATAGGATGAGCACAGAAAGGCTCCCCAAGAGCTGGCTGCTGTTACCTGAATGAGCTCAGTGGGTGCTCTCAGCCTTGGCTTGAAGAACCAGCTGTCCATGTCACAGTGGGCATTTCTGCAGTCCCATAAAAGCAAAGAGAGAGCAAACCATCTGTGAACAAAGAAAACAAAATATCTGAACTCTGGGACAGTCCCCTCAGATGGTGTTTTGTAGTTGTTGATGGGGCAGTGTTGCTGTGTTTGGTACTGCAGCCACCTCTGTGATGGATTTTCTTTACTTGGGGATCTGACAGAAGAGACAGGAGATCCTGTTTCCTGGACTTGGCAGTCCATAAAGTTCATCATTGCTCATATTATTTCTCAGTTAGATCTCAGTATTTTTGTACACCTTTCAATGAAGTCCCTTTATCCTGGTAATGAGAAGATTCCTAATTATGGCTGTATTTTCAATGCTAGGTACAAAGGCAAGAGCTACCGTGCGACGGTGGAGGTTGTGAGGACAGCAGACCGGGTGGCAGAGTTCTGCAGGAAAACTTGCATCAAGCTGGAATGTTGTCCAAACCTCTTTGGGCCTCAGATGGTGCTGGATAAGTGTTCAGAAAACTGCTCTGTCCTGACAAAGACAAAATACAGTGAGTAGTTCCCCAGTCCACACCAAGGTGGAGTTTGGAGTGTTGTATTTTAGTTTCTTTTTACTTTGACTCCAGAAGGAGCAGCTCAAGCACTACATAAGAGAGTCCTACAAAATATTCATGTTCCAGTGTATAGGGGAGCAAAAATTATTTCTGATTTAAGTGGTAGAACCATGGCTTAACTTCTGTTGTGTGCTTAAAACTTCATCTTTTTAAAACAACTTTTGGAACAAGAACTGACTAATGTTGTAATTTAACTGGCATTATAATTGCGTTTACCAATTTGTGGAGGGAAAAATGTAACACCTTCAAGCTCTTTTCTTAATTTTTAGGGTTTTTGTAGACTGGCTTTAAGCATTTGACACTGTGAGAACAAACAGTGCATTGAGGCCGTGTTTAAAAACTACAAATCATCATAAAAAGCACTATTAAGTTGGACTGAATCTTTGATAATTTTTGTATAAAATAGGATCATTTGAGGGCTTCCCATAGATGGAGGAAGTAAATCTTTACAGAGCAAACAAAATTGATCAGTAACTCTTGTTCCTTAAACCAAATTGAAGTGGAAAATACAAACATACCGACTTTGAAGTTTTGCAGAACTGGGATTCCTGTTGGGAAGTGTCCTTCTACTGATTTACCAGTCCTGATGAGGGGCAAGCATAACTAGTGACACTGAAGGTGCATTTCAGCACTGTGCTCCTTTCTTCTGTCCTGGTAGCACACTATTATGGAAAACGGAAAAACAAGAGGATAGGTCGGCCCCCGGGTGGCCACAGCAACCTGGAAGTAGCCATGAAGAAACCAAATAAAAGACGGAAGAGACGAAAACATTTCTTTGTTCATAAGAAAAAACGTTCTTCTACGTCCGTGGATAACACTCCAGCTGGATCTCCCCAGGTAGGACACTGCCAGCAGTGCTCCCAGATCTGGGATGTGATCTTTGACTGCTTCATTTGAAACAGCAAAGGTTAGTTCCTTCTAACTTTGAGGTTACAGCTGCTTTTTTTCTTTTTTCGTAACTCTTCAGGGCAGTGGGGCAGAAGAAGAGGATGACCAGGATGAGGTGGATGAAGAGTCTCTGACTGAGGACAGCACCTCGGAGCACCAAGATGAGGTGTTTGAAGAATCAGAGGTGTCAGAGAAGAAATCCCTATCATCATCTCCCACCCAGAGCGAGCTGTCTCATTCCCTGGCTCAGGACCGAGACAAGCGGAAGAGGAAGCTCAGGACCTTCTCCTTTTCTGATGATGAAAATAAACCTCCTTCACCAAAGGTAACTTGGAATGTAGATTTCTGCCCTGGCTTGCTCCCTGCTGAGCAAGCACCAAAATCTTGGGGATGTTACCCACAATATGTGTGTTCTCTGTTTCCCCCTGAAGGGTGTTGTGAAAACTCTACAGAACAATTAAAATCCACTCTGTGTGTTATGCTTTTGTCATAGGACTGTGACAAAGACTAAGCATATGTGATATTTGAGGAATTCTTTTGGCTTGTCTAGGACATAAAGATGGAAGTTGCTGAAAAGCTGCAGCTGGACAGTAACCCTCTGGAATGGAGCGTGGCTGATGTGGTACGATTCCTCAAATCCACTGACTGTGCTCCCCTGGCAAGGATTTTCCTTGATCAGGTATCATTTTCTGTCTGTTGAATGTTGAATCTGTCACTTGGCTTCTTGTCCCTTAAGGAGTCAAAAAAAGATTTATTTTTTTTTATAGTGCTCTGAGGAAAAAAATACTTGGCAACCTGCAGCAGTTTGAGAGGAGAGTTCAGGGAATGACCAGAATTTTCAGGTTTCTCACTACTGGGGGGAGGATATTTTGGTCTGCAGAGTATCTGAATCCTAAAACTAACAATAATGCCTACAACAAAGCATCATGACAAGAGTCAACGTTTTATTTGCATCTTGGTTCAAATTTGCCATAAAACCCAGTGTCTATTAAAACTGTACTATTAGAACTAATGGTTGGGGTGGTTTGTAGTGGTGGATGTTCCAGATATGCTTCACCTTCTGGAACCTCTATTTCTACAGAAAGATGCAGTGGTTGGTTAAAGTTATTTTCTGCATGAAATTCCTTTGATTTCTTTTGTTGGGTTGTATTTTTTACAATAGAATCTCCTGAGAGTCTGTGCCTGAGTGGATTTGAGCTGGCATTTTAAGAAAGGAGTTAATTTGTTGTGTGTGAGAGAGATTTTTAAGCTGCCTGGGGAAACATGAAAGAAACATGTAATTCACAAATGGTCACAAATCTGAAATTACAGCAAGTCAAAGCTGAAGGAGCAGGGAGAATAACAACAAAATCACTCTGGAATTTTTGTCTTCTGACAGGAAATCGATGGCCAGGCACTGCTGCTGCTGACCCTGCCCACTGTTCAGGAGTGCATGGACTTGAAGCTTGGACCAGCTATTAAACTCTGCCATCACATTGAGAGGGTCAAACTTGCCTTCTACCAGCAGTTTGCAAACTGAGGAGCAGCCAAGTTGAGGTGGACCTTTGAAGCACAACTACAAAAACATGCTCATTCCTCTCTAGCAAGTAAAGCCAAATGAACTTAAACTGAGGCCCTGGTCACCTAAGAGTGTGTGTCAGCCTCTATTTTTTCTATTTCAACAGAAGGAACACAACATCTGGAGCAAAATGCCAATGCAAACACAGGGGCTACTCTACCAGCTGCCAGCTTGGGAACACAATAGTCTCTTGCTCTATGGTTCCCTTTTTTAATGTATTTTTTAATGATGACAGAAAAGTCTCCTCTTGTGGGAAATGACATTTCAATAGTTCTGTTGGCACGGAACTTTAAAAGGAGAAACGGATCCTGTTTACGTTCGCATGTAGGCTGCCAGAAATAACCTTTCTGTCCCTGATGTTTCACAGAATCCCCTGCCCTCCCTGTGGATGAACACTTGCTTTACCACAGCACTGACTTTGGAATGTGTTCTTTGCACATTCGTGTGTTAATGTTGAGATTTTTAATGAATTTGTTCATTGTTAGGACAACAATGTGGCCACAGGGTTCTGAATGTACAGTATAGCAAGAGTGTGGTTCCTTTTGAAGTTTTTTGTTTTGTTTATTTTGGTTTGTTTCACTGTTGTTGGTTTTGCTTTTGTTTTTACTACCTCTGTAGCCTGAACAGTAGAAGTGATGAACTAAAAAGGGAGGGAACTGCTCTTTCTGGACACGTGGTCTGTGGCTGCACAGCAGTCTGGCTTCTGTGGGCATGTCCAGAGTGCAAACCAATGTCAGCTTCTGTTCCAAAGCTTTAGCTGAAACTTCTGTAGGCATAACCTGGATGTTTCCTTTTTTCAGATGTCAGAAAACTGAATTATTTTGCACTTCTCTTACAGGCAGGCTGTAGGACATAAGGAAGGAAAGAGAAAGTGCCTCTGCATTTTCTATATTTGGGTTGTCAGATTTATTTTTTTTCTTTATTGTATGAAGTTATTTCCTTTTTCTTCTAGCAAACAATTGGGCCATGTACATAGAGCCTATCAGCAGGCTTTTGCTTTGCTACCTGAACATCTATTTAGAGAATACACTAAGGCAACTGCAATCAATAGAGGACTGCAACATAACTCTGCCAGTGTTTGCATTCTGGAAACTCTTATGAGCTTGACTTTGTATTTTTAACTATCTACAGATGCTCAGGATCAGACTTGAGGAAAATTTGGTGGGTTGGCAAGGGATTTTTGTGCTTTTATTACAGAAAAGGAAAAGGACCAGTGGGACATCTTAGTTCCATCAGTAGATTTGCAGTAGGATGAACTGCTGATTTTAATTTTCCATGGTAATAAAACCCAATCAGCCACTTGCTGTAGGCCAGTGCTTTACACTTGGAGTGACAGGGCTTATGTTACCTTCCATTAAAGGTGTGGGGAAACTCACATCAGGCTCAAGATCTGCATCACATCAGTGCTGAGTTTCAGCTGGCTTGCATTCATTGACTCTGCCTGTTCCCAGAGTGTTTGGAGGAGCACAGGCAGGAGCTGGATGTGTGCAGCTCTGCTCCTTTCTGTCCTGTTCAAATCCATCTCTGCAGGAAGCCCCTGGCCTACCAATGCATGTGAGTTAGGAAGGTGCTTGCTGCAGAAATGGGTTTGGGAAAGATGCAATTATTGTGTTCTGATGAGCTCTGGTCAAATGGAATGATTGGAGTGTCCCTTAGGCCTGGTGTGATTGGCCATCCCAGAGCTGTGAGCTGCAGGATTCAGCAAGGATGTGGCCTGAGGCTGAGAGCTGAGTTGGCACAGCCTGTGACTTTACCTGCCACATTGGTGTTGAGGGGGAGCTGCCTCCAGTGAAAGGCAGAGCTCAGTAACTGGGGGTGGTTGCTTTTGCCCCTTAAAGTAACTGCCTAGTCAAGGCAGAACTATTCACACAATGATTAAAATCACTCTTTTTTTCATTCCAGAATCAAACTGTAAATGTCAGATTATTTATTAGCTGAATATTCCTGAGGGAGGGCAGTGTGTAGGTAGGACAATTTTTCTCCCACATTGTAAGCAGAGTGTGAAGACACAATTAAATTGAAATCAAAGTGTCCCTTTTTCCTCCTTACACCAGATATGTGGCCAATAAATGGATGTTTTGGCTCTTCATATTGTGCTTAGATCATTTGCCTGTACTCCAGTCCCTTAGGACAAACTCATTCATAAGCCATTAGGCTTGAAAAAATTTCTAAAGAAACACTGCTGCTTTGCTGTCAGCATCTTGTCCTGAGAAATTTGACCAGCAGAGAACTTCTGGGCTGGAAGATGATACTTTTGGGTCAGTGCAGTAGAATTCCCAGAGTTCTGTTGTCCTGATGCCTGGCAGGATTGACCTGCATAGCCAAGAGATGTTGCTTCCACCTTTCCCCACGGACAGATAGATGTCTTTTTAAGTAGTTGTCAGGAGAGAACAGAGCTGAACGTGTCATTTAGTGGACCTGTTAACATGGTGCCTGGGGTTTTAAATACAAATGTCATACTTCCTTTTCTCAGTAAATAAAGCAGTCAGCAGTTTCAGCCATTAGTGGGATACTCACTGGTCACCTTTGGCATGTTTTATAGGCTGGATTTTTCTGCCTTGTTTTGGGAGGCACTGACAGTCTGGTCCCAATGGGATCTATTTTTGTTGAGATTTTCAAAAGGGATGTTTTCATTATTTGTGAAATGTTTTTATGCTGCACACGGGTACTGTACACTCTGTTTCCTGGAAAAAAATGCACTCTGTTTTATTGCTGGATTTAAAAGGGATAATTGGGGCTTTATCTTGATGGATGGTGTTTCTACTTGACTCTGTTTCAAGTTCCTCTTTCTCTATGTGTGGCAGATGACACAACTGCACTTAATTGTTCATCTTACTCCAGTATGACTTGAAATGAGCTCACATGCTGCTTTAGTCACTCTGTTTCTTCAAAACTGGATTTCGTGTAGCTGGTGGCTGAATCTTGGATTTGGTGACAGCAATGTTTCACCATCAGAAATCTCTGGGACTGCAGTAATTTAGGGTTCAGGGGTTTGTGCTGTCCTCTAGCACATAAGTCACCATACAGTACAACAAAGCTGGAGTCCAGGAGAAAGGCACTGATGTCCTACAAATATCTGCAGTACAAGAAAATGAACTCTCCACTGAGCCTTGTGTACTGTTAATGTGGCTGGTAACAGGAGTTCACCCTTGGCTTGACCCACTGAGGGTTTGTGTTCTTGCCTGTCATATTTTCATATGCATTGTGCAGTCTTGGGTTTGCACATCGTAGCTTCAGAAACCTGGTGGCACCACTTTGACTGTGCTAAGCTTAGCCTTGTTAGGCAGAAGGATTTTGTTGGATCACTGTTGTGTGCTTTCTGCACCTACTCGAGGATTCTGTAACAGAGAAGTATTTGACCTCCAAAAATGCCATGGAGGTTTAATGTGGTAGAATTATTCCCAAAGCACAAGCAGCTTGCAGTCCACCCTAAACTGAAAGCAGTCCTTCCAGGAGAGGAGAGGTACAGCACTGATCTTGGTGAATGAAGACTACTTTTTTCCTATCTCTAAACATTTCTGAAAGTTCCTCTTTGAGGAATGAAATAAAAGGCAGATTAATTTCTGTATTGTATAGAACTCCAGGAATGTTTGCAGTCTCTCCTGGGGTTAATGGAAACGGTACATACAGAGTTTGGGAGTGGTTTTAAAGATTGCATTCTCTGTCACAACTTTTACCAGTATTTTGTTGTTGTTTTAGGATTTGCTAGTGTTTGTTCTTTATTCCAGTGATGCTTTAAAGGAGGGAAGGAGTATTTAGCTGCTAGGTCCACAGAAGTGTAAATATATTTACAGTCAATTGGACTGAGCACTCCATTCTTCTGTGTGAAGTACAAGCCTTGGTACTTTGTTAGCAGAAAGCCCAGTGGCTTGTGAGATTTTTGAATGTAATGGAATAGGCTTCAAAACTATCGAGCTCGAGTTGGAGACTGGATACCTTTGGACCAAATCTATTGTTACTAGATGAAGTAGCCTTACCAGAAAGCCAAAAATATGATCCTGTACAAAGCTACTCCTTAACCAGTCCTGTCACAAAGTGTCAGCCTGGTTACTGCCTACTGTGAGCTCAGATTACCTAAAAGTAACTAAGCACAAAGACATGGGCTGGGTCAGGAGGCTTCAGATGTAGGATGAAGGCTCCCCTTCCACGGGATTGTGTGCTGACCCCTTGTTTCAGAGTGCTGCTGCCCTTCCCCAAACATGCATGTAGCCTTGTTTTCAAAGGCAGCCTTTTGGGTGAAGGATTGCAGTGGGACTTGGGAACACCAGAGACAACAAGCCTCTTTTACTATAGTAAAACCAAAATACCAATCTGTACAAAACACAATAGAAATGAGTTAATTAGTGACACTTTGTCTCCGTGGTCATTTTGGTGGTATCTGTTCTGAAATGCACCAGACATGCATTCTTTGCTGAGAAGACCAAGTTGCTCAGTGCAGGTGCCCAGCCAGCAGTGTTTGGCTCAGCTTTAAGCCGTGGAAGTGAGCAGACCTTGTGCTGCCAGAGCTCCAGGGCAGTGGCTCTGAGTGACTTAGCACAAACAGCTGGGGACAGCTCATGGCACAGGGTCAACACTGAGCTCCGGGCACAAAGGAATTCTCACCCACTCTGAAAGTTGTTGAGCACCAGTTTCCAAGAAACCTCATGGCAAAACAAACAAAAAAAATAATCTGGAGGTGTCATGTTTCTCCTCTCCTTTTTAATTTCTTTTTTTTTTTAATTTTATTTGTGTTTAAAATAAATTTTAAATAATCTCTATAGACAATCAGAGGTCTTCTAGGAATCTCTACCCAAAAGGGTGCCAGCTCCACACCTGTGGGCCTCTTTCTTATACTAACTCATTGGAACTGATGCACTTTTCCTGTATTTTGCCTTTTTTAATTAGCTGCTTGTTCTTAAACAAAGATTTAAATGCATATTGTGTTGTGTCCCTTCTGCTTGTTTTATCTTTCTTTATCTTTTAAAAGAAAAAATATATATGCAGTGAGACTGAAGTACTACATGGAAGAGAAACATGCACAAGAAAATATGCCTATTAAGTCCCACCATTGTTTGAGCAGGTGTAACAATTTAATCAGAGGATTTTTTTAAAAAATATTTTGGATGGATATTTTACTTGTTTTGTCTGTAAATAGTGTACAAAAGTTTGTGTTATATGACAGTTTTAAGTGGTTGTAAGAAAATTAAAAAATATACTTAAACTGTTACTGATGACTTTGGTATCAATATTATAAATACTGCTGATGATCATGAGCAATTTTCTATCTTGGAAAACTGTGGAAAGTTCGTCTGGCATGTTCCATTACTTGCATATAAGGTAAATGCATGCCACATAAATACCACTTGGAGAGGCTTCATGTTGAAGAGCTTGATTGGCTTTATTCAGTTCCCTCAAATGCAGGAGTTCTCTTTATCAAAGCTACTTCTAAGGTAACAGGTTTTGTTTCACAGGATGCTGAATTTAATTAATATACAAGAGCTGAGGACAGGACCTACAAACTGGAGTCATTTTATTTTATTGCCTTCTTCGAACCTTGGGAGCTGCTTGATACAGTCCACTGCAAACCTTGCAGGTGCTGCAGCTCCTGGATGGTTTTGTAAAGGTTGCTGCTATCCCAGCAAGCTGAAATTTTAAAACAGGCTGGCTTTGCTTCCTCTGAATAACATGAGATGTTTCAGAAAACTTTGCCTTGCAAAGTTCTTGTTTCCTTACTTGGCATTCCAACAGATTGTACTCAGCACTTGTTTTTTGGCTGCACTTCAGTTACCTTGAGCTGATTTTACACTGGGTGCAGAAAATGCATAGGAGTGGGATGAAACTGATTTGCTTAACACTGTCTTTAGACCTCTATAAATATGTAGGATTTAATATAAATCTACTTGCCTTCACAGACCACTGTCTGCTTGAGAGAAATCTGAAGCCCTGTGAATAGTACATAGCAGGAGGCAGTGATTTGTCTGCTACAGGTTTCAGAAGGGCTTACAGGAGTCATGATGAGATGAAACCCTTGAAGAGGCATTTTGGGGGAATGATCTGGTTTAAAGCATGGAATATGGAGCAATATGAGGCATAAGCCCTTTGAGTTATGTTTCCAGATTCATGTCTGAAACATAGGTTTTGTATGTGAATAGCATTAGGTAAATCTTTAACCAGTACTGGGGTTAAGGTCAGGTGTGTGTGTGGGATGTCTAATGTTCAGCAGCAGCTGTGAAAGCAAAAAACCCACCCTGGGCCACAAGCAAATAGGTCAAGTCCAGGTTGCAAATGCAGTGCTTGATGGCTGTTACCACCTGTGTGAACGGGGGAGAAAAAGCAACCTGCTTTAGTGTTTCTATTCTGTTACATAACTCTTTCCCTTCCTGAGCTCTTGCTTTTGGCAGCTCAGAGCAGAAAGAGTGCTGACCTGGGGCCAGAGGCACTGGACAGAGCATTTTGGCTGTGTGCTCTCTAGGTCAGAGAGCTGAGAGAATTTCTTTTTTCTAGCTCCAACTTCCAGACATTTATGACACAGCCTGAAAATCAGAAAAATCACTGTCTTGTGCCAGTACTGTTTGGCATCACCTGCCAGGAAGGACAGTCACGTAGGTAGGTTTGCAATGTAGACACAACAAATGTTATTTAAAGAACTATTGATTCATGTGCTTGGCTTTGCTTTCTGATAGACTTAAACATGTGCTTTCTGGGTCACATTTATAAGTGAATTCATATTTAGACAGGGATTTTAAATTATTTAATGAAATTAAAGAAACTGTGTAAGAAAGCAATACAATGCAACATGACCTGGGTTGATCCCACACTAAAAATAAGAGCCCAAACTTGATACAGTTCTGGCTGGTGAGGATGAAGAGGGGAACAGCACAATGGGGCCAGTCGAGGCTCACTGGCCAACAGCTCCAGTTTCACAGTGTTCCAAAGGAAAGCGCTGGCATGTTTTGCTTAATCCAGTGGGACAGGGGTTGCCTTTTACAGGATGAAACATTTTTGCTAAAGAACCCAGGTCATACTTTCTTCTTGCTGGGGTGATCGCAGCCTTGCCTGCCCCTGCGCGGTCTGGGCTAAGCGGAACCTCCGCTGCTGTGGCTCTTACCCGGGGATTCCTCGGGGCTGTGGCGCGGTTTAGAAAAGGGGGTGGGCGCTGGAGCCAGACGGGATGTGGATGCTGGAGCCGGGGTGTGGATGCTGGAGCCGGTGTTTGGCAGCTGCCCGCAGCACCGGGCCCTTCTCCGCCGTGCCCCTCAGGCGGCTCTGCCCGAGCGCAGCGGGCAGCGCTGCGGCTGAACGCGCTGCCCCGCGGGCCGGTCGCTGTGGGTGTCACGGGCGGAGCGCTGAGGGCCGGGCCACCCCGCGGCCCGCCGGGGCGCCGGGGCCCGGCGACCGCGGCTGCGAGAACGGCGCCCTCATGGACAGATTCGGCATCTTCCTGCAGGGGCTCCTGGGCGTCGTGGCCTTCAGCACCCTCATGCGTGAGTGGCGGGGCCGCGGCCTCCGGCCTGGCGGGGAGCGGCCCGAGGCCGGGGCGGGCCCGGCCGGGGAGGGCTCGGAAGGGCCGCGGCGGCCTCGGGGGCGCAGCCGCGGGCGGCGCTTTGTGGGTGCCGGGTGCGCTGGAGCGCGGCCGGGCGGGGAGGCCTCAGAGGCGGTGGCTCAGGTCTTTTCGCTTTCTTAAACTTGCCGTCCTAGTGCTCGTACCCGTGCTGGTAGCGTTTATTGGGTGGGTGTGTGCTCTGCTTGGAGTCCTGCCAGCAGGAGGAGGTGGTGTGTGCGGAGCCGCTCGGGTTTGGGATGTACGCAAGTCACGGGTTTGGCTGATGAGTTTTGCTGCAGGTGCACCTACCTTGTCATGTCACCAGCACAGTCACACTTGTTTCGATCGTGCCTCGCTTTCTTGGAGGGCCATTGCTGGCAGCTGGAGCTGCCCGGGAGCTGTGTGGCCGCTGGCAGAGCTCAGCCGATGGGCAGCGCTCCTGACAGTGCTCTCTGATTGTGATTAAATGGCAAGGAAGGTCTCTGGTGGCTCCAGCCCTGTGCTGAGGGACTCACAACAATGTGAAACAATTCTGGTGCGTTTGTCTCTATCCCGTGGTCTAGTTAGTATCCTTTGGGTGGAGGAGTGGAAAAGAAGCCCGTTGTCATTACTCAGCTGACTGTGACCTTGCTGGTAGCAAAAAGTGGGAGAGGAAAAAGAACATCAGGGACATGTTTTACAGTTTGATCTGAAGACTAAGATCCTGTTTACATTAGAATTGCACTGATTCCTTTTCATGCTGCTGTCATACTATTATGGTTAACTCAGACATTGCCAACACATTATATTTGCATGCCTCAGTGTCTCAGTTGCTGTTGACAATTGCATTGCTCTTGTAAAAGCTATGTGTGTAGCTGGCATCCTGTGGCTGAAGGGCAGCAGTAACCAGCAGTGTAGTATTTGGTCAGTGACAGCAGCCTCATAATTAGAAGTTTTAGCAGTTTCTAAACAGAGGTACCTCTGTGTAAGGTGATGAGTACACAGTGTTGGTTTTAGATTTAAGGGATACAAGTAGGTGATTTTTATGGATTGGGCATCAAAAAATGAAGAACTACAGATGTTAGTTGTCAGATGTCAGGTTTTTTTTCTGGAAATAGTATCTATGCATATTACAGTAACACTGGACTAAGTGATGACAAGAAAAAGTGAATATAAAAGTGGGGACTAGAAAAATGAAAACCTTGTTGTTGGCTGCACTTTCTGACTTGGGTTAGATACTGTTAAACCATGAACTGGGAGGAGACTGTTGATGCAATTGTGGCAGAAGGGAGTGGAAGGCAGCCAGTGCACTGGTGAGAAAGGAGTCTGTGTCCAAAGCAGACTAGAGCAAAAACATAGCAACCTATCATTCTTAAAAGTGCATGTGTTAAAAAACAGGACAGGTTGGTTTGTCCCAGCTTTGCCAGCCACATTCTCTTCCACAGTATTTTGTGCCTCTCCCTGAGCAGGAGGAGAAGCTGGTGAGCCTGTTACACTGGTACAAGAGCAGCTCTCTCTCTGTTAGGGGCTGTTTTGTGCAAAAATTCTGTTTGCCTGATAGCTTTTTCTGAATGTTTCTGTTCACTAGCATCCTAAAGTCACCCCAGGACACCTTTTTATGTCATATTCAAAACACCTAGCGTGTTGTTCCAAACCCTTTAAAATTTCCTCAGCAAATAGGACTTTTTGTGAGAGGTAAGATGTGACAGAAAAGCAGGAACTTGTGGCTGAGAACGGAGGGAGAGCATGACCCCAGCAAACATCTGGGCACCTACACAGCCCCAGGCTGCTGGGGCAGGAGGGGTGACAGAGCTGCTGGAGCTGCATCTCAGGACTGGTTGCATTTAAGCTGGAGTGGCTCTGGTCCAGAGAGGCTCTGGCACAGAGGGAGAAACAAGTGGCTGCAGGCAGCATCAGGCCCCTTTGGAGCAGCAGTAATTCTCTGTGTGCAGCTGTATCGTTTCTCCAGCTCTTGCCTTACCCACAACTGTCTGGTATTTAAATTTAATAAGGAGGAAGTCACTTGTCTTTTGTCTTTTTTATTTTTTTTTTTGGAAGGAAGCACTAGAAGGAGATGTTCTAATACTTCAGTTGTGATTAATGGTACTGAACCCTCTGTAGTAAAATAAATTAAAGTAATGGCACCAGAGATACATTGCACAATTGCTCTTTATGCACAGAAACTGTCTTTCTTTGAAAAATATTCCATTTGACATGTAAAGAATAAGAAATTTTGGCAAGTGGCTAAATCAAAGGCTGACCCAGATGTGCCCTTTTCTAGATAAATTTTACCATGCTTGCATTCAGTGGAAAAAAGAAAATATTTTTAAACGTAAGCTGTAAGAAAGAAGGACCTTTTCTGTGCCTCACTGCTGGATGTTCATCTACAAAGAACTGAAAGACTGTTCTGAAAGCAAAATAATTTCAGATCTGACACTCCAGTGTGCCACCTTTTTGTTCATGCCCCTGACAGCTGTGCTGTCAGCTGACCTGCCAAATCATTCAAACTTTATATTTAAAGGGCTAAAATGTGTTAAGTATCAGGTTTTTAGTTTGTGGAAAATGTGGTGGCTCTCTGCCAGGGAGAGTGTGGGAGCTGATACTGGTAGGAAGGGCCTACACCTTGTGTGTTCCCACTACTGAATGGGCACAACCAAGAAGTGACAGGAATGGTGAATTTCTCACTTTGAGCTGACAGAATGTTCATTTCAAATTAATTTCTGGGTTTTCCTTTTCATTGTAGCTCTCACTCCCTGTTCTGACACGCAGGGAATGAGGATCAGTTTCACCCACTCACCCCACCTTACCATTTAAATGAATTACTTCCTTCTAGGTTTTTCCAGATTCAGATATAACCTGTCACAACCCCTAGCCTTCTTCTTGTGGAAGGTGCTTCTAGTGATCATCTATCCTGAATTTATATGGGAGTTTCCCTAGCTCCCTTAAAAAGAGTCAGAGTTTGCATGTGGTTTTTATTGTAGTAAGTTAAATCCAAATCCACACAAATCCACTCCTGATTCCAAATTGTACCCTGCTGTTCTTGATGTGAAGCATGTGTAGGGTGGTCCTTTTCTGATGTCTATACCAGTAGTGAATTTGCTTAATAGTATCAAAGTCCACCTGTGTTGTGTTTAATTACTGTGAACTAATTTTACTGCTCAGCTGTGGGGCTAAAGGTGTGTGAAACAGTTTCACCCAGATGCTGCAGAGGTTCCAGTACAGGAAAAGCTGAACTGAAGTTGGGTGTGATAACTTCTCTTGGGTGTCTCCTGACCTCAGGCTCTCACTCCCTGTCCAAGGGAACCAACTGATGAAAAACACCTCATTTTGGCGAGTCTGCTTGGACTGGCAGCCCTCTTGGACTCTGGTCACTAACTCTCAAACCTGTTAGCCTGATGGTTTTAAGTGTATTGCTTGGTTTTGTTCTTGTCCCTCCTTCCTTACATAAGGATTTGTTTTTCACTCTGGTTTGCTTGAGCCAAGCCACTTCATAACAGGAAGTCTTAATGAGTTTCCCTTGATGGAAGAAATGCATGTTTATGCTACAGGTCACTAAGCCAAAGGTAATATTTTTTTCAAAGTTTGCTGCTATCATATTTGTACCTTATTTCACAGGGTCTTGATTTAAAATGATAGTTTTGCTCCTTAGGTTCCTTGGTGCCATATTTGTGTTTATTTCCTGATGCCACACTGCAGGTTTTAAGTACTTTAGTATTATAGCATGTGTTCTGTCTGTAATTACATGCACCTTCTGAGCATTCTGTAGTTGGGGTTTCATTTTTAGTGCATGATAAGAGAGGGATATTAGCACACTATTCTCACACATGTAGGTGGAGGTTTAAATAACTCCATTTTTATTACCCAAACCAGGGAAAGGCATGGGGGAAAACGTACTGCCCATCCCCTTACTCTGTCTGACAAACTGTGTAAAGTAGTTTATTTACTAAGTTTGTTTGCCAGAAGATTGGTACATTATCAGAGTGTGGCACTGTTTGTTTTGGGCTACTTAGGAATGGCTGAGAAATCAGATGTGAATTGTATGATGAATTATTGAAATAGAGGAGGCAGTTGGTTCTCTGCAGGTAGAAGGGTTGTGTCTGTCTGTGAGGAAAACACAAATATGCTGCAAAGGAGAGCAGAGTGTGGGAGTCTGTTCCCTGTTTGTGGCCTTGTTACAGTTTGTGTCTGTGCTCAGCCTGAGAAGGGTTTACAAAAGTGGAATGGTTGGGTACAGGTGCAGTGAATAACCCAGTAGGTGGCTTTGCTGTTGAGTCACAGATGAAACAAAAAGAAACCAATCCAATAAAAGATTATATATATATATATATATATATAGGTATATATATGTATGTGTATATATATATTGTAAGATGCTCTCTTTGCTTACAGTACCCTAAAGGAAATACCTTAAAACCTACATCCGTAATGCCAGTGAACTTTACATCAAGGTTTTCCCACTTAAAAGGCTGTCCAAGGAGAAGGAATGCTTTTTCATATAATAAGCTATCTTAGTAGGTAATTTAGTAGAATTTGAAATGCTTTAGCAAAAATGTGCTTTTCACAGAAATTATTTCATATTTACATGAAGGCAAAGGAGTAATTTTATGGGAATAATGTTCTGGGGAGAAGGAATTAAAGGTAATTCCAGTTGCCTTTGAGAAAAAAGCATAAAATAAGCTATTGGATACAAAAGGTCTAAACCATATGATTTAGTTGTTTTCTATAGCAATTTTCTTTCTTCTTGAGCAGTCTTAGAAAATATGAAAATTTGATAGCCTGTAACATCCGCAGTGGAATACAGACCTCTGAGTAACAGCAACTAGCTTATTATGCATGGCATTTCCTGAGATGCTGGGCAGTGGCATGCTGGCTTTATTAATAAAAGCATTTCTTCAAAAGATTATATATTATTCTGACTTGCTAATACTGCATCCGTGAATGTATTTGCTCTGAGTGATGCAGTTCATGTTCACATGAGTTCCTGAGGACCCCCTCAGCAGGGTCCTTTGTGTGTCTGGTATTAAAAGTTGTCTCGTACAAGTGTCAAATCACAAATGGAGCTTTCCTAGTTGTGGAAATACGAGCAGCATTCTGCTTGCACGGTGCAAAACGCACTTTATTCATTCTCCTAGAACTCTCACGAGTGCAGGCTCCTAGCGGCTTGCCAGGTAAATGCAGAATTGTCATTGCAGTGTGTGCTTGGGGTGAGTCCGAGGAGCACTCTGGGGTACCCCAGCAGCGGGGTGAACCCTCTGCAGGCAGAGGAACCCTAGCGGGATGTGCTGCTGAACTGTGCTGAAAGGCGAGGTTCGGGAGAGCATTTTTAAGAAGGGGAGGGCGCTCACCGCGGGCCACGGTGCGGCGGGCTCTGAGGGCTGAGGCCGCTCCATCCCGCGTGGCTGCGGGCCAGGCAGGAAGCAGGATGGGGTGATGGTGGTGTTCACAGAAATGTGTGTTGCTCTCTTCCTCCTTCGGGCCCATTCCACGGCAATTAGTGACGGTCGGGATCGCAGGGCGCTGCGGTAGCTGTTGTTGTGTAGGTTAAGTGTCTGCTTGTAGCTGCAGGACTTGGAAAAGCCCTGTGAGGTCACTTTGGTCAGGGCCAAGTAAATTGTGCCTTACAATGATGCAGTGTTTCCTTATCCCCAGATGGTGAGGTATCGCTTGCAGCCATGTAGCATTGCTGCTGCTTGTTTGTTTTAAATAAATCATCAGCCCTTCCAGTGCCTCTGTGACATCCTGAGCCGTGTTTGAGACAAATACGAGAGATGCACTACTAGCTGTAGCAGAAAAAAGAAATCCAACCCTGGCTGAATTAGCAAAGTAAATTACTTTCTTTTGCCATGCTAATATTGTATTACTCTTTAACATATAAAAAATCGATGTGGAATAAATTCTGTCCATTGTGAACTCTCCAGAAAAAGGCACATCTTGCTGACAAATTAAATGCTGTACAAAAGCATGTAATAATAGTTTTGGGAACTGATCCTTTTTAAGTGAAGGAAATAACCTGGTTTTTTATTAAAACTGCTTTCAAGATGTCCAATTCTTAGTTGCCATAGATTGTGGTCCTCATGTCCTGGTCACGTCAGGTCATTAATATTTTAGTGTCACTAACTATCCTTGAAACACCATGCCAGTAAAAGTTAAGACAGGGAAAATAAGGCACGAATTTAGACAAATAATCTGCAATCTCTAAGTCTCTTTTCATTAGCTCTGGTGCCCTGCTTTGTCTTGCTGGCTCAGAAAGTGTTACATTTTCTTATTACTCAGCTGATGGCTGGATGTAGTTGTAGGCCCCATAATAAGATTGTTCTAAGTATAATTACACATGTCATTCACATTATGAAATGTTTAGGAAAAAGGATAAGTTATGTTGACATTTGTAAACCATTAAAATGATAAATTATCCAGGAACTCTGAAGCTGTGTTTAATTAGGATGAACTTCTGGACTGTTAGCTAGACTGGTGTTTAACTCCAAAGTGCATAGTGAATGTCTTCTGACTGGAGTTTTATAATTAAATCTGTAAGGAGCTGATTTGTACAGACACACAGGCTGCAGTTTTCCGTTCTATGGTGATATTAATTTCATGGTTAATGAAGTTTGCATTCTTAAAGTGGTATTTAACAAGGTCTTATCTGTGTGGATTTTGTTGATGAAGTGAAAAATCGGTCTGCTTTCTCATGCCTGTTGGTAGGAAATGCTTTGCATTCTCAAAGATTTCTTGATCTCAGCAAAATTTATTCCCTGTGAAACTCAGTTTGTTAAATCTCTGGCAGACTGAGCACAAGCTCAGAGCTTGCATGAGTCTGCCTTTGCAGGTGGTGTGATGTGGGCAGGAGGGTTTAGGGTTTAGTCAGGGATAACTAAACCTATTCACAGTGATGGTCATGATGCAGACCTGTTCTTCTGCCACTTACCCTGAATCACACATTTTATATAAATTTGCTGTCATAACCTCATACATGTGTTGTCATATGTAAAGAAGGTTGAGAATGAAAATGAGCTAAAATGGGTTTAAAGTTCAGATTCCTCAGAGGTCACTGTTCAAGGTTCAGATTTGTAGTTCCAGGTGTGAGTTATTCTACACACATGCAGAGCTACAGCAGGGGAAAGTCATGTCAAGGAAGTTACTAGACTTGGTTTTTTCTGGGGTTTTTGGTGTTTTTTCCTCTAAATGTTACACTTTTTTTTTTTTTAAATAATAAGCAAACATTGTTTTGATATGGTTTTGGTCATTTTGTCTGTCACGTTTTTGGCTGCCCCAGGTTCTAAGACCAAGCATTCCTCCTCTCATGGTGATTAATACATGTTGGCTTGCCTGAGAGAAGAGAACTGTGCCACAGTTCCTTGTTTTCCCTGGTGGTGGGACAGTACCAGGCACAGGAGCAGCTGGTCTGGGAGCTGCAGGGTGCTCAGGAGGTGAACATTTGTGACAAGTTTATTTGGGTATTTTTCTGTTTGAGAGCTTCTCCATTGCTCCACTGACTCTCTGAAAAGGGTGAACCAATGGAAGTAAATACAAATAAGGTTCACCACAGCAATCTTGAACAGTCTAGGCAGTCCTCTTGAGAAAGTTCTTTACTTACAGGAACAACCTTTGCTTGCTTTTTCTTGTTTCACTGTGATTATTTTTCATTTGTTTGTTTGTTTCTCAAAAATACAGAATTTTTCCAAGGAACAAAAATTACTTTTAAATTACAAGCAGCTATTCACAACTACCAGCATATATCATCTGTCTCTAATAATTTCTGAAGATACTAAGCTCTAAAATTTTAATTCCATTTTAGAATAATTGCCTTTACTTCCTTCCTGGTACTGGAGAAGCTGCTGTTCAGTATCTTCCAGCACATCTTCTTTGCTTTGAGGCAGGTGGTGTGACTAACAGCCTACATGATTTTATATACATAGGGCTTAAATGCTTTCTTTGGAAGGTAATTGTAATGCTAGAAGATGAAATAGTCTCAGGAGCTCTAAAATTATGGGGGATGAAGTCCCACCCTCCTCCATCTAATCTTAAAACCTTGAGTTTGTTATGGCAGTATGTTTTCAGTGCTAGCATTAGGTTTTGATGTAGTTAAGGAGTAAGAAGCCTTTTGCAGGTGGAAATCGTTACATGATTGCATCCTGATTTCATAAATTTAATTTATGAAGTGTATACCTAGTTGTTAGATACATTATATCAAAGAAGTCTGCATAACTGACCTCTGACTCTTCTTTCATGGTATTTGATCATGTGGAAAGAGAATATATGAAAGTAGGTTGTGTATCTTTCGTTCTCTTTAAAACAGTTGGTGTTGTATGAAATGTCTGTCCTGCAATTCCATGCTTTGGTAGTTCCAGCCTAGAAAGAGTGAATCTGGTAGGCAAAGCTCTTTGGAATTTAAATGGCCTCTGAACATACAGTTTACATCTACCTTTGGCCTCCTTGATTTAACATATTTGCTGTTTTCTCATTTTTTACAAAGTTTTTACAGTTTTCCTTTTGCATCCTTTTTGTATCTGAACTTACATTTCAGGTTTGCTTTCTGCTTTTAAAACTGTTACAGTTTCTGCCTTGCTTAATATTTTAATGAATGGTGATTGAGTTTGGAGCTGTGCTTTGGCAGTTCTGCCCATTCCCAAGAGCTGATTTAAAACAAGCAGCTTGAATGACTTCAAGTTCATTGATACCTGTTGTCATACTAATAATGTTCAGAAAGCTTCATGTATTATTGAGTGATCTTGTGAATGCTGTACGTGAAAATGGTGTTGTGAATCGTAAATTGCTGCTTAGTGCACATTAATATGGATTGATTCTATTTGTCTTGTACTAAATAATTCATGTTTCCCAAATGGTTCTGATTTCTAACAGAGAAAAAAATCCACTTGAACACAGCAGACTGTATTTTTCAGTCTTCACTGGGTGCTTGCATAGCATGACAGGAGTGGCACAGCTGTTTTTCTAGCAACCTTGCTTCTTCATTTGGTAGTTGTTTAATGATACCTGCTTCAGAATATAAAAGTGTTTGCAGGAGGGATCTGTATCAGCTTTCCAATGCCAATCTCACAGGCATTTTCACTTGAAACTTAGATTTTAGATTTGCTTTGCTTTAACTATCTCATACCTGTTGAAGAAACAGAATATCAAATGCATCTCTCTCTGAAAGTGCTGGGAAACTCATTTATTATGACTTTCAAACAGAGCACACCTTGACCCAACAGTGCTGTGTGTGCTAAATGCAAAGATAACAAATGCATGTCTCTTAAGACTGAATCGTGGCTTTTAACTTTATTATTTGGATAAATATTTCCTAAGCTACTTGTGCTGTTTACCTTAGAGTTCTTAAAGCAGTTACTTGCATCCCTTTATTTTTAGTGTTGCCATGGCTTTTGGGAGCTGAGGGCTGGATGTTTCTGTTTACAGGGTGTGTTGTAGATGCATTTTATGGCTTCTAAAGTGCTCCTCTCTCTGGGGAGACAGCAAATAGGTTAGTAATCAAAAGTGAGAAGTTGTGTGCAATTCTCCCTCTGCTTAGTTTAGTTGTTTTAAAAGTAAGCTTTACCTTTAAGAAAAAGGGCTCCATGACAATGGCTATTGATGTGGTGTGTCTGGGCTGCTGGCTCTGCTAAGATGTATTTGTTTCCTTTATTGACAGCCAAGTTAATGCATCTGTCAGAGCCACACAGTCATGTGCTCCCAGTCTTGCTGAAATTGTCTTAGGCTGGGTAGTATGCAGGTAATATGATTTATTTGTGTCTCCCACAGCCAATCTATACAAGCTAAGGATTTAGGAAAAATTTTTGGAGCCTAAAGTGCATATATGTTAGGAAAAAAACCTCACCAGCCTCCTGTAATGCATTTGGCTGCCTTTCCTGAAGCAGCAGAATCATCTGATTTATTCCAGAGTTCAGACAGCAGTATTTAGGGTTCTTTTCCTGATAGTGATTTGTCCTCTCCTCCCCTGCACTGTGAAGGGGAGCTTTACTTTGTGATAGTCATTTCCTGCAGAATGACGATAAAGTTTTAGCTCTCACTAAACCTTTGAAGGGACAAAATTTACAGGTAGGTTTTTAGCTGGCTGTGGAAACAGGTAGGAAGTAAATGCTTTTACACAGGTAACTTTCAGTTACTGTATTTCACCAGCATTTATCTAGCAAGCACTTCTGCCCATTTGATAAATAATGTCCATTAAAATCCAAATAAAATCCAGTGCTGGCACCTTGTTTTCAGTCATCTCATGTCATCTGTGTTGAGACAAAGGAGCCCAGGTCATGAGATAGCTGGGCTTGATGGATGCTTGGCACTGATGTCTTTAACTTTGCAGTAAAACAGAGCCTCTTGTTCTCTGCTCTGACAAAAATTCCAGTCAGGCCCAGAAAGGTTTTGCTGCCTCAACCACAACATTATCATTCACTGCTCCAGTGGAACAGAGACTGAGATAAGATCTGTGGTTTGCAGGTACCTGGTGGCTGTCCAGGCACTGCATCTTTAGTGTGGTGTGTCCCTGAATACCCAGCTGGCTGGGTCATTAAACTTTATTGTGTCCAGCTTTCTATAAAGTTTCTCCCTGGGTGACCTTCTTTAATGGACCAGTTCTTAATTACACTACAGAATCATTAAGGCCAAGGGCACAGTGGAATTAAGAAAGGGGTTGGATACTTGCATGGTTAATGCTGTTTTCTCTCTTACAGTAGTTTTAAAAATCCTTTAAATGGTAATTTATAATTTTTAATTTTGTATAAATTTATTATTTTTTAAATTATTTTTAAAATAATTTATAAATTTTTAAAACAAATAGTTTAAAAAATCCTTTAAAAGGCAGCAAAGCCAAAGAGCTCATGCACTTCATAGTATGTCATTCTAATACTGACTAGAACAAAATTTTCCCTTGAGTGAGCTATTCCAGAACTTTTTTCATCATGAAGGAACCATGGTTCCTGGTGTGTTTCTCCAATGCAGCAATATCACTGGAAATCAGTTCTAGTCCAATATAATTTCTGCTTTAGTTTCGTGGGTGTCTCAAGTGTGGAGGTCTGTGTCCTTAAGCAAAAATGTTATGTGGAATTCTGGGGCTCTTATGCAGGAAATAAGCAGCAGGCTTTCAGGGTGTCCTGCATTTGAGCATGTAGCTAATGGGACATAGGAATAGAAGGAAGAATTTGCAGTAGGGCAAAAATTGAATTGCCAAGAGCATAGTGCATTTTGGGGCTGGAGAAATGAGCAGCACACCAAAAACACTGGTTCTTTTGCAATCACATTTATTATCTCTTTTAAAACAGATGGAGACAGAATTTCTTTTTTTTTTAACTCTGAGTATGGGAGGATGCTGAGCTCATAAGCGTCACAAAAGCCTTTGGCAATTGAGTGATACATGGTTTACACACCTAAATATCTTTTGTAAGGCATCATGGTAGGCTGTTCTCACTGGACATGTTGTTTCTTGCACAGTTAGTTCTAAAAAGAAAAATTCTATTTTGGGGATATCTTTTATGTAATCTCATGTAATTATTTATTCTCACTGTGCTGCTACCAAGAAAATAATGGAAGAAGGACCAAGTGAAATGGCAAGACAAGCTCTTAAAGGTTTTGCTTTAATAGTAAAGGGAGGTAAGTGCAAATGAATAAAAAAGATCACAAATTACCTTAAATTCATTGGTAGTTGGCATTCCATAGTCATGTGAATTTTCAGGACTTACTAGTGTGCATATGCTTGTTCAGAACAGACATGGTTCCCACTGTGGTGGGAAAAGTGTTGATACTAACAAGTAGAACAGTGTTTTTCAAAGTCTTCCCAAATAGAATTTTAAAAAATAAAAATCTGGCCTGCATATGTAGTTGACTTTACACGTTTTTTACAAGGTTAGAAAGTGCAGGTTCAAATTTGTGAGGCGTATGGTCTGATAACCAAATGTTCTGAAGACAGTGCCATTCTCTGAGAGTGGTCATCTGGAAATCTGCATCCGATTCCAAGCTCGGGTGCTACTGCTTGGGGTAACTTTAGCTGTTACCCCACGCACAGTGAGCAAAAGCCTTGTACAGGAAACTTGTAATCCTTGTCAGGAATGCTGGAAACCGTGTGAATCAATACCAAAGTAGCCTGCAGATCCCAGCAGTCTTGCACTGTGAGGGCTGTGGTGGAGGATCTGTCTGGTTGCAAACGTGTTACTTGGGAAGCTCACACTGCAGCAGATTTCTCAGTGTGAGATTCTGTCCCTCCACATATGTGTGTCTGTGTGTGATTTTCAGCTAGCCATACTTTAGTCCTTTGATAATTCCTTCAAATCTTGAAACTTTTTAAGCGTCAGATCACAGGAAAATGAGTTCTAGACTTAAATACCAATTTTCTTGGAAGGGACTCCAAATGTCACCTGCTCCCACCTCCTGCCCAGAGCAGGGCCAGCCCATGTCCCCTTGCTTGGAGCATTGTCCAGGGTAATTTTCAAAATGTGTCAGACTGCAGT
Source organism: Passer montanus (assembly GCF_014805655.1). Classification (NCBI taxonomy): domain Eukaryota; kingdom Metazoa; phylum Chordata; class Aves; order Passeriformes; family Passeridae; genus Passer; species Passer montanus. Next base: position 2,054,948 of record NW_024374367.1, read on the forward strand.
AACTGCATGTTCTTTGAGCAACTTGTTGCAGAATTTAATTGCCCTCACTGGAATTTTTTACTTCTTTCACCCTGGAATTTCCCTGGCTCCAACTTGCAGCTGTTTCCTGTGGCCCGTGCACTTGTGTGAAGGGTCCAATCCTGCCCCAGCTGAAACTGCCCAGACACGTGAGGAAATGTGAATGTGCTGTGCAAATGTGATCCTCACCAACCTTTCCTCCTTTCTCTTTGGCCAGCTCAGCTGTTGCTGTGCTGAGGTCTGATGGCAGAAATATATAAAAGGTTTATGAAATTAAACATTCAGTCACATGGCTTGTCTGTGACCCATCACGGAAAAAATTTTGAAAAGCACTGGAAACACAGGTGAAATTCCCAGCTCTCAGAAGAGCAGTGTTGTGCAGCTGCAAAAGACATTGAACACGTTGTTTTGGGGTTTTTTTTAAATTAATGAGCTGGAGAAATCTTTGATCTTTACTGGAGTCAGAAAGATTCTTAATGAGAACTGCCAGAACCTGAATCTAAGAAATGCAGTAGTGCATGATACATAGAAACATTTCAAAGGTGTGAGATGAGCTGGGTTTGTGCCGCTGCAAGAGCAACCATGCAGAAACTTGGAGTTCTTGAATCCATATTGAAGTTACTTCACATTGGCAAACTAATTCCTGTGGGACTTCTTGAGGAGATGAAGGAGAGAGAGCAAGGCTGGATTTCAAGTGTTGCTTTGCGTATTGACAACTTGGAGAGGTTTTATTTTGTTTCTTGCCTCTGTTCTGTTATTTTTCCCTATGAGTTTTCTGAAATTCTGATTGCAAAACTCCCTCATTAAAGTAAGTGTTAGAAACCCTTCCACAGTACTCTGGCATTAATTATTCCTAGAATTTCAATGGAGTGGGAAGACAATTCAATGAACTTGAATTTTGCATTAGCAATACTGTGTCTTATATGTTTATCTATTATCTGTCCATCTGGCAGCTCACATGCTTGTTGGCAGAAGTGCTTTTATTTCCTTTCCTGCAAAATTCTGGCACTGAACGTGTAAACAAGCAGCGCTTTCTTTCTTCATTTACAATTCAGCATGAGATTGTGCCCGTTATTAGTTAATGAATATGAACTGTGGTGGATGGCTGCCGGCGTGAGCGCGGCGCTCCGGGCTGGAGCATATGGAGCAGTGCGGAGAGCCGGCAGATTGAGACCCATCTGTCAGCTGACACACGCACCAGCCCCAGTTTGTGCTGACACTGCCAGGAGGAGCTGGGGCTGGGGCTGGGAGCACCAATCCTGACTGCTTCAGGGGGAGCACAAAGGGAAAGATTGCTTTCCCCTCCCGGATTTGATAGGTGCTTAGAAAGTATCAGTAAAGATTGTGTAAGAAGCGTGTGCTGCTGGCTTTTGGTTCCAAAATGAATGTATTGCTAGAGACCCTGAATTTGCCAGTGTGGTTGTCTGCAGCCTGCTGGGTTTTTGCTCAGTTTAGCTACTGGGAAGGCTCAAATTCTGCATCAGGGGTATGTTGAGAAGCACCTGGCAATGTCTGCATCTGTCCGAAACACCTGATGCTCACAGACACTACTGCAAGGAGCTGGGCTGGGCAAACAGCACTGTCACTGCCAAAGGCTTTCAGGTGTACAGGTGCATATTCATCAGCATGCACCTCCTCAAAATTTTACTCATTTAATTTGGGGGCATGCACTGTCACTGTCACTGTCAAAGGCTTTCAGGTGTACAGGTACATATTCATCAGCATGCACCTCCTCAAAATTTTACTCATTTAATTTGGGGGCATGCATTTTTGTGGTGTGATCAGCCAGTCAGTACATTCTAAAAAGACAGCTGCAGAGGCTTTCCAATCTTGCTGTCCTGTTTAATGTGAACTCAAATAAATGTTGTGTTTCTAGAACTGGCCAGGGAAACACAGACCTTATCCAGGCTGTTTCTCAATACAGATAAAATTTGAAATGCTGTTAGTGGAATTACTTTGTAATATCCTCTTCTAGAATGAATTCTTGTGCATTTTTAAAAGAAATTAATGAATCCAGAGGCTTGTACAACTTGATAGCAATAACAGCAAAAGCTTGAGCTTGGAATTCACCCCTGCCCAAAGCATGCACACCGTAGCAATTTCTTGCCATTTTGTCTGCAGAAAAGCATCCTGCACTAACTCCACAGTAAGTTGAAACTTCTGTTTCTTGCATTTGTTTTGTGATGCTTTGTGGCTTCCTGTTGTTACACAAAAGTGCCACTAATTAAAGTAATCCATAGTGTGACTGGGGAGGACTTGTCATAAATAAACTGGTTAATTTGGCTGAGTGTTGCTCATTTTTAACAGAAGTTTTGTATTTATGTCATGCTGTTCACAGGGAAAACTGCTGGCAAATGTTGCTATTACAACTTCATCTTTGATGTAAATGTACAGTGTTTTTGTCTTGTCACTTTTTAGCTTCTCATGGAGTGAAACAGTTTCTGTCTGCTGTCAGAAGCAGTGACAGACAGTGAGGTGACAGGTTGGCAGCTTGGTGTTCCCTGAAAGTGCTGCCCCTCCACCTTGGAGGTGATTTATTTAATTGTTTTATGAGAACAGTTGACTTTGGGGGAAATTGCCTTACTTGTGAAAAAGTTATGACTGGTTCAGAAACCAGAATGTGGTTTAAAGGCTTGTAACCTGGGCAAGCATGATGTACACAGAGCATCCTCTGTTAGACTGAAATTCATCACTAATACCTGGAGAAGCAGGTTAAAATACCTGTTGGTATTTTGTCTGACTATACCTGCTATGGTATGTGCCTCTTGAACCAGAATCTCTGCAATTTGAGGGGGTGGAGGGGGAATCAAGGCTTTTTTTCTTTTTTTAATTAAGAGATAATTTCTGAAATAAGAGCCTAAATAATTGTTTTTAAAGAACTTATGTTGAAGGAACTGGTGAGTGGTACAGAAATTTGGGTAGAAGGAAGTACAGCCCATTCTTGGTGGAAAGGTTTCACATTACCTTGTGTTTGTGTTCTTTGGAATGTGTAAGAATTTAGTATCTTGCAGCTGTAACAAAGAATAAATCTGTGTTAGGATATGAGACCAGATCTGACAGAGGTGAGGCTGCCCCAGCTCTGACCTGTGGCTGGGCTGAGTGTGTGTTCCCAGCAGGAAAAAAGGTTTTCTTGCCCAGAAGGAGTTAGAAATGGAATTCCTAAGAAGATGGGACAAACTTCAGACCAGACAGAGCAAATATATGGGCCAGCCACTGTTTGCACGTCAGCAACTGCTTTTGTGCCCCTGTCCCTCTGTTTTGCCACACTTGTTCTTCAGGAGTCATCTAGATCCTTCCAGATGGACCTGGGGTGGGTTGGAAGTAGCTCAGCAGGGTATGAGAGGAGCTTTCTATCAGATGCCCAAACAGTTTGTATAGTAAACTGCAATAAACAAACTTATCTACTTTCTTGCCTTTGTGTATAGCTGTCATTATTTTAATACTCATTTCTTTTTTTTGTTTCCAGTACATTAACAATTGCCTGCCTTTCTGTGAAGCGATTATCAGACTAAAAAAAAAAAAATCTGTCTTTCTTTCCTTCTGTAATTCAGTTTGCCAACAAAATAAGAGACACATTGTCATAGAATGTATTTATCCTACTACTGATTCACTTGATTTCATTCTGATGTTATGGACTGCCCCAAGTTATGAGAATACTTTCCAATTTGGGTTTGGGTCTCCAGTGAGGAAAAGAAGCAGGTCTTTCTAATACCTGCTTTATTGTTGGAAATTAAAGTTTCTGGGTGGGCAGTCATAAAAGCTCAGGCCAATGGAACGGTGGTCAGATGTGGATTATTGTTTCACATGAGGGATATTGGGAGTCAGAGAATGGAGCTCTAGGAACTGAGAGGACAGAAGGGACTTTCTTTGGATCCTTGGAGTTAGATATGGTGAAGTGCAGTAGTGAAAGATCCATTTCATTGAAGGGTGTAACATTCCTGCAAGACTATAAGCTTTCACTTTTCTATATTTTTGTTGCTTTGGAAGCTGCTGATTGTCTTCAATTATGTTTTTTTTTTTCTCCCTAGTAAAACGCTTCAGAGAACCAAAGCATGAAAGACGTCCCTGGAGGATATGGTAAGTTTCTGCATGCTTCATTCTTAACTTCTTTTCTTCTTGCATGTTGTAGAAATTGAAGGGATGATGTTAGTGTATCATGATTAAAATAAAGAAAAGTGATGACAAGATATTGGTAACTGTCAGTGAGGAACCAAAAAAGTTACCAAAACACATGAGTCAGACTACCTCCTGTGTGTTTCCTGGGTAGTAATTTCTTACTGAGCACTTCCAGGAATCTGTAGAGATGTGCATTTAGGCATAAAGCTTCAATTTGTGCTTCTTCCTAAAGACAGAAACTTAGAGTTGCCCTTAGATGCATCTGAACATCTACAAACTTGCTTAAGCTTAGAGGAATATCTCAGCTGGGCTCAGATAAAATTCCATGTTTTCTTGGAATTCTGCTATGTATAAAATAGAGAGCAGGATGATACAAAATACAAGTACATCAACCATAAAAAATGTAAGGTATAAAAAGTGTGTTTGTGTTTACTACTCTTTAAAAGTTCCTGGATTGAAGCAATGCCAGCATAAGCTGTACCAATTTTGAGACTGGTGTGTAAGTGTTAGGCTGCCATTCCACTTGTTCAAGACTTCAGTGGTTTAAATTCCACTCATACAATGCTGCTTCTCAAAACTTAACACTGACCTTTATTTTATTGAAAAAAGAAGTACAAAATCTTTGTGTACTGCAGTCTACCTCAGCCTGAAATCCTGACAAGTGCACTGATAGCCCTTAATTTTTAAGCAAAGAATCTTGTTCTGGGAGTCAAGTATTGTTATTTATAGCAGAGTGTACTGATTAGATATGTAACTCACTGGCTTCCTGTCTCATCTCCAACACTCAGCTCTCTGTGTCATGCAGTGAATGAAGAGATTGAAGTTCAAGACAGTTATCAGGGAGGGTGGATGAATTCAGGCATAAAATGTCATTTGGATCTGTTGGGGTGTTTAGATCTTTTTAGACATACAAACAACAGGCAAAATGGTTGTTTTTGTAAATAATACAAAGAATACTCTCTTGCCTGCAGAATACTTATTATGATTCTTATGTTTTACATTTAATGAAACATCCACTGAAATTTGGATGTAAGGGCTGGAGTCATTACTGAATCACTATCTAAGTGGGGGTTAGTGGGGGTTTATATTTTCCCTTTGAGTAACAAACTCCTTTCTCTCTGACTTTATCATCTGCTTTGGAGATAATATTGTCAAGGTTGGAATTCTTTTGCAGTGTGTTCCAAGCTCTGCACTGTAGATAAAACTCAGTGAAACCACTTCATGCTTCCAGGTGAAAAATATGCTGGCTTTTAAATGAAATACCATAGATAAAGGACTCATTAGTCACTATCAAGTTGTTCGCCCACAAACACATGATGAGGATTTTTTTTTGTCTATGCCATAGGCTTGCTAAAAATGCATAAACATAAAAGGTCCAAAATACCTATCCAGGGCTGGGATACTCATTGTTTCCAGGAGGTTATTAAAGACTTAGCTAGAGTTAGTCAGGATTAGCTCTTGGATCATGCATATGATACCAAGAGGATATCCGTAGACTTTACGTCTACAGTGATAGGTTTCAAGTTAATATGATCTGGGTTATTGTTAGAAAAAATAGGGGCAGAATTTAAAATGGAGCATTGTTAAATAAGAACTAAATACTATGATGCTTTTGTCATTCTGGCGTTCTCATTTGGAGAAAAAAATTAGTAATAGAGATGGAGTTTTAATTAACATAAATTTGCAATGTCTGGCTGTGTTGTAAACAATTTTGTGTGTCCTAAAAACTGTTTTTACTTTACCTAGGTTTTTAGACACTTCCAAGCAAGCCATAGGGATGTTGTTCATCCACTTCGCAAATGTCTATTTATCAGACCTTACAGAAGAAGACCCCTGTTCACTGTGAGTGTCTAATTTTGGAATAAATAGCCTTTATGGAAGTTCTGTGGCTGAGCTGGTACATGTGGACAGTAAGGCAAGATAAAGCTGAGAAGACAGTTTTCATGGTGAAAATCAGTCACCTCAAGAAACATGTGGTTTAAACTTAGTTAATCAAGGATCAGGATTCTTCTCTTTATGTTCATGGCTGGCAGGAGTCTGGACTGTGTGTAGCTATTTTAAACTTGAAGGCAAAGCCTTGCTACTTGTCCCTCTCCAGTGAATGAATGGGGACTTGGGATGTACATTGCAGTTCAGGTTTGTTTACTGAAGGTGCTGGGACCAAAGGAAATGAATATCCACTTGTGTTCACTGTAGTAAAGCAAGGCTGTAATATAAAGTGTTTGCTTTCAGGGTTATTTAGCAAAAATCATTTGTGTTTGTATTTGCTTCTAAAACATACATTGGCTGCTGCAGTATTATTTTCATTTTGTTAAAAATGGGAAATCTTGCTTGGTAGCCAGGCAGTACAGAAATTAATTCTGCAATGTCACGCTTGGAGCAGTGTGACTAAATAGATAAGCATTTCTCTGTAGTGTATTAAACCTGAAGATTTCATGACTAAGACCCCGACAGGCTCTTTACAGGAGCTCCTGAAGCAAATGGTAATTGTTTGGGTTTGTTCTTGATAAGGCTCATGCTCAAAGTGGCTTACACATTGCTGGTAATGAAAGCTGTGAAATTACTTTTAAAAGCCCAGTAATTTGCCTTTTAGAACCAATCCAGTTCCTTTCCATGGCATCTGCTCACTTGTTGTTTTTGGGTAAACAAAGGAGAGACACAGCTCAAGGAACATGCTTGTGTTGCTGTACAAGCCAGTTTTTATTCCTGGTTCCTCCTTGGTTCCTTCTGTGCTCCTACATGAGAGTAATGTGCAAGAACACTGCTTTTCTCTTCACACCACAAAGCATTCTGTTAGGCAAACTGCATTTATTTTAGCACATTAACTGTACAATTTGAATTATAATTATGACAGTTTCAACAATGCCAGGCATTATTGTAGGATTTTCCTTGCTTATGGATTTAAGAATTTCCTGATAGGTTTAAAAACTGGCAGGTGCAAATTACTTTCATTCAATTTTTATAACTCAAGGTGTGTATTCAAGTGAGGTAACAAAAGCATGTCAGAAATTGTCAGCGTATAAAGCTAAGGCACAATAGTGTATTTTAAATTAAAAATAACTTTGTTTATTAAAAATAACACAAAGCATTTTGTTAGGCAAAATAAAGGGTTTACTGACATGTGCATTCTCTTCTGTATCTACATATTTTTATTTTCAAATCCCACTTTTAATCTAAGTATAACATGACATAAAACAAGTAAGAGAGTGAGATTATTCAGTGCTCTCAGGATAACTGAAATTACAGTGTGGAGCTGGATAATTTCTCAGACAAGGGTGCGGGGTTCTTGATAGCAGAAAAAAATATCACGTGGTATTAACCAAAATCTGTCGTAGGAAAAATATCCCTACGTTTGAAAGTGGGTCAGGCCTGCCTGGCAGCAGCACAGCAGGTGCTGTGGGCAGGGTAAGGACACATCCCGGGGTGTGCTGGGGAATCCCGGGCATCCCTGGGGGCCGGGAGCCCTCTCTGGCTGTGGAAGAGCTGCTGGCATCCCTGGATTTCCCTGCTGCTCCTGCTGCTGCTCCTGCCGCGGGCTTACAGCAGCCTCTTGTGGCCTCGCACGACTCGTGCAGAACCGGCATTGCTGATGTTCCCCTGCAGACACTCAGCCTTGATTTTAATGTTTGACTAAGGCAGCCTTAATTCCAACTCAGATTTGGTGAAAAGTTTTTAGAAAATAAATATTTTTAGAAAGTTTGGGGATCTTTGAGGACAGAAAAAAAATATTGAGGCTGCTAGAATGATTTAAATTGTGGGCAGTCAGTGTAATTACACAAGTGGGTAAATGATTGTTCTCAATACTCTGGCTTCTCAACATACTCACAGATCTTTTATCAATCATGGTGTTTAAATACCCGGAAGCTGTAGAAAACGGACCCTGACTCATTGGGTTTTTGTCTGTTTTCCCTTTCAGGTACCTTATCAACTTCTTGCTGGATGCCACCTTAGGAATGCTGCTGATCTACATCGGGATCCGTGCTGTCAGCAGCATCGTGGAGTGGCAGCAGTGGGAGTCCCTTCGCTTTGGGGAATACGGTAAATGTTCTGTTCTGGAGCTGAGGTGATTCTCTGCATAGAATCCCACAGTGTTTCACTCATCCTAAAATCGTTGTACAGTCATTTTAATATTTTGCTTGTCATGAGGCTTCTTTTAAGTTCTATATCTCAGTATTCACCTTGTGTCTTAGAAAGCTCAACAAGTCTCTGAGCATTGGAATGACTGCTTGATTATTTTTTTTTAAGGAGGATTCAACAAATTATGATATTATAATCTCATGGAAAAAATACCAGCATGATAAATTTACTCTGAAACACTTCTAAAACAATGATTGCTGGAAGGTCATTTCCTGCTAAAGCTTTCACTCTGAACCACGTGCCATTGTCTGAAGATACAGACCAAGAGTTCTGCCAGCCCTCTTTAGGCAGCCACATCCCTTCAGAGAAGGGAATGGCAAGATGGCCTGTGCTGCTCCTCAAGGAATGATCACTGGAGCTTGTGCATGTAGGGCCTGTATCACTGGTGAAAAATGTGTGAGGGACAGACTGTGAAATCACTTCCAGGTGAAGTTGCAGAGTTTATCTTCTGTTTCTTAGAAGTCCTCTGATGTGCAGAAGTTGTGGGTTTGCAGCTGCACTTGAGTATCACTCACATTCTTAACACCAGCATTTAATTTTGTTCTGCCTGTTACTGTCAGATTGCTGAAAATGACAGTTTTGTGTACATGCTAGAAATCCCATTTGCAGCTCCTTGAGGCAGAAGTGGGAGGAGATGTTGCCTTATAAGAGAGCTGTGGCTCTTCATCAGGGAAAAAACAACAACCCCTATGGTTTGGTGGGGGGGAAGTTTTAAGAAAGTTAAAAATGTTTGCCTAAGAAATTAGGAGCTTTCACAGCAGTTTTATAATTATTACTGGTAGGATTTTGGTTTTGTAGATTTCTTTGGGTTTTATGATCCAAAGTAGCTGACAGAACTAAGAATAAGTGAAGGCCTTGTGAAATTGGAGCACTTTAAAAGCTTGAGAAGTTTGCAATCAAATAACATTGACTGCTATTTGCTTTAATGTCAGAGGTTTAGTTATGATAAGCAACTTAGAAATAACTGCCTATGCTATTAGGGCATGTTAGATTTATAGAGATTTAATGTGTATCTTTTAGGGTACAGTTTATGGCCACTTAAGCTGTTTAAATCAGCACTGCCACAACACTGCTTGTCTGCTTTTAACCCACATGCCACAGTCCAATATTTCCACTCTTTTCCTTGGACTGGTTCATATCTGGCTCTTCAGGGAATTGACCAAGAGAGCTAAACCATGAAAAATTTACTAGATGTAAAAAAAGTAAATAGTTCCTCCAGATTTGTCCCAGGCTTGTGTCTCTAAGGGATTAGGTAAGCACCAATGCCCAGGGATGGCAAAGGGGCAAGGAAAGAGGTGAGAGTCTTCCCTCAGAGCCCCATTTTCTGATTGTTGGGTTGGCTTGAAGCCATTTAAAGACATTTGAGCAGCTTTCAGCCCATATAAAACTTGAGTTTCCTCTGAGAGAAAAAAAAGTGTACCTATTACAGTTATATGTAGGTATTTGTAACAATGTCAGATATTAGATTTTATTTCTTCCTAATAACATTTTGAATTTTTTTGTGTGTAATCTGTTGTCCTTTCCCATTTTAATGTTCTTTCAACAGTAAGCAGTCTGTGGATGGGGAGATGTGAGGAGTATATTCATTCCCCTGAAATTTCTCTATTTCTTACTGACTTTCACTATGAACCTGGGTTTTTTTTAGTAATGAGACATTTCTGACTGCAGTAATTAAGCTCTTAAAAATCAGCAGATGAACTTGTGTTGTGCTTTGGAGGTGATCTGTGGCTGCTCCAGTATTGTCACTTTGAATTAGGAGATCTGAAACACCTGAACCTGTTTACTGAGTATTCTCTGTGTGTGTGTGTTTAAGTGATGTATGAAGTTACATAAACCCTCTTTTGTTAATTGTTCTCTCTAGTGTCAGATCATTTTATTACTCACTAACTTTCTTTTCTGCATCTTTATTAAAGTGCTGTCCTGCCCTTAGTGTGTTAGGTTTTTAATCAAGCTGTTGTCAGGACTGTTTTAAAGCATATTGCAAATGTGCATTTCCATTAATCATGTGGGAGAGGCTTCTGGTACAAAGAGAATTAGAGAGCAGATGGAAAGTTATTCATTTTAGCTAAAACTAAGCAGGTGCAGTAAGGTTAGGCCCTCTGTAAGAAATCCCATCTAAAAGAACGAGTTGCATTGGATCATTTGCTGTCATCTTCTTTTAAGTGTCCCTGGTGTTCCTGAAGTGAAAACTCTCCTATCACCAGTTTATTGAACATTTTTCAGTTTGACCCAAAGAACACTGTTATTTTTCACAGGATTTTTTAAAAATAAAGTAGGGTAAAAGTGGGGACTAAAATGCAGTTCTGTGGGGTTGCAAGTGTGTTTAGAACTTGGGATTTTGAAGTTAATATAGAATGTGTAGCATAGAATCACAGAGTGGTTTGGTTTGGAAGAGAACTCAAAGCCCATCTTGTTCCACCCCCTGCCATGTGCAGGGACACCTTCCACTATCCCAGGCTGCTCCAAGCCACATCCATCCTGGCCTGGGACACTGCCAGGGACCCAGGGCAGCCACAGCTTCTCTGGGCACCCTGTGCCAGGGCCTCCCCACCCTCCCAGGGTGCAATTCCTTCCCCATATCCCATCTGCCCTCTGGCACTGGGCAGCCATTCCCCGTTGTCCTCTTGCTCCACAGCCTCTTCCACAGTCCCTCTCCAGCTCTCTTGGAACCCCCTCAGGTGCTGAAATGCTGCAGTAAGGTCACCCTGAAGCCTTCTCAACACATCTCCTCTCTTCTCCACCCCACAGTTCACTGAAGACTATCAGAGTCTTGGAGCTTTTTATCTGGAGTAGTAGAGTCAAGTCATCAGCTTGGAGATCAGTATGATTTCAGTTTGTTTGTAAATGTGGGAAAACAAACAGGAGCCCTCCTTCCACCCCCAGACAAGTCTCTTCTTGTGACTGAGTGATGTTTGTGTTTCTAGAGCCTAAATAATCATTTGTCTCAAGTTAGTTCTCACTGTGAGCTCATTTCCCTTCTTAGCTCTATTACTTGATCCCTGGTGATTCATTACTTGAAGCTGTCACAAAAATAGCAGTGTCCTGCTGGTTTTAAAAGCCTCTTCTTTATATGGAGGACAGTTTTTAAGCATAAATGCCTCAAGGAAGGAATGGATACCAAAATATCAGCATTTATAAATGGTGGCTGTTTGTACAGCAAAACAGCACTGCAGTCTGATTTATGAACAAAGGGCCATGACACTCCCTCAAGGGCTTTTTTACATCAGAATTCTTAATTTTATTGGATTTGTCTTCATATCTATGGTTTTATATTTTCAGATTAATTGCTTCAGCAGCTGGATTTTAATAGAAATGCAGGATCAGTTAATATATTTGAGTGTGTACAGAGGAGAAAAGGAGTCGTGATCTGTACTGAAAAAAATGTTCCCTGTGTTCTCCTTCCCTTCTTGTCTTGAGCTACTTTTGTTGCTGCAAGTAGAAGACAGGTGATAAATCCCTCCTGGTGATTATAAACTCCACTGGCAACTGAATTGTGCTGGGGCCTCTTTCCTTGGCTTTGCCTCTCCATGGCAGAGCTCAGAAATTGTATTTGATGCATCTTTTTCCTCCAGCTCTTCATTTTCCCCTTGCAGAGCAACTTACTTGTAGCCAAGTGGGGTAGATAGCACTGCCTTCAAAACTATTTAAATTTTATTTTGGAGTAGTTCTGTGAGTTGGCATCTTCTTAAGAAAAAAATTTCAGGATCTGAAAAACAGAAGTTACAGGGTAGAGGAATAACAGGTATTGGGTTCAAGAACTGTTTCTAAACATACTTCTACGAAGCAGCTGATGGCAGTGGCAGATGCAAGTATAGACTAATTTGGCATTGCCCAGCATTTTCCAAAAATGCTGCTACAGTTGTCACTGCATAGGATTCAAAATTTTTCAGTTTCATTCTTTATTTGCTTTTCTTGCACTAGCAAGATTTCTTGCACCAAGACTGGATTTGCTGGATTATTCTGTAATCCAGCAAGATTTTGCTGGATTACAGAATAATCCAGCAAATCCAGTCATTTGCTGGATTATTCTGTACATAACAAGTATAAAATCAGAATTCAAGAGATGACTGTAAGAGACTTTAGAAATTAAATTAGAGCTTAACATTAACATTAAAGTTCTAATGTGGGTTTGTGTACAGAATCTCTGAATGTACAAATGTCTGAAGGTGCTCTTTGGAGCACCTTCTGGGTGTGGTGATGTTATTAACTTGAATTTCATGGCTTATAAAACCATAGAAAAATTGGTTAGAAAGGAACTCCATATATTCCAGCCTCTTGCTCAAAGCAGGATTAACTTCAAAGCTGAAGTGGGTTGTTGAGGGCATGGTCCAGTCAGTTTTTAATTTCTCCATGGTTTAGGATTTAAGAATCCCTTTATCTAAACAACTAACTCCAGTAGATTTTAACCACTCTCACTGTGAAAGCTTTTTTTCCTTCATATCAGAATTGTATCTTACCCACCCAGTCTGTATCTTCCACCTTTTTTCTAGGATACTACTGGGACACTGTCAAAAGAAAGTAGGCAGCATCCCTGCTGTCCCCACTTGTAATTATAGCTGACAGATAATTTTGTAGGTGCAGTAGGGCACACAAAAATCTTCAAGTAGAATTTAATATACACAACTTCTAATTTCAAAATGTACCAAAATAAAACCCCAAAGAAACCAGCACCACTCCCCACAAAAACACTGTGGAACAAAACATTCATTGGTGAGAGTGCACGACACTTCTAATATGGAGTTTCACAGTATTTGCATGTACAAAATCTCCTGACAGTTGCAAAAGATGCAAAATTATTTTCACTGTCTCTGCTCTTAGGAATTATATAAACATTGGAAAAGAGATTAGAATAAACTATTCATTTCAGTAGTAAGGCTGTAGCTAAAGCTAAATTATTTTTAATATTCATTCATTAGTGAGAAAAAATAGATAATGCTAATAAAAATGTGAAGTATAGAAATGAATTGCTAAAATGTAATTCTCAAACCTAATTCAGGCCTTGTGTCTTCAGAAGAATCACAGTTGCTTGACTTGGACTTACTGATGTTTTCCCTTTCAAAATTCTAACTCTTTGGGTTTTTACAAGAGAAGCTGTAGCTGCATTATGTAACTGTAAAACTCAAGCATTTTAATTGCTTTCCTCTCAGACTGTTGAGTGTTGATCACAAACTCATCCAATAAAACTTGCTTAGGAAGTATTTGTTGTTTTGGACTCCAGTCTGATTTATCAGTTTCTCTGTGTAGCATTTCAGCAGCAAACCCTAAGTCTCAGACTATTAGCCAGTATTAATCCTGAAAGCCTTTCAGGAGTGTTCCAGAAAAGGAAGCAGCCACTGTCCATTATGCATTACCAGCACATAAAGGCATCTGATTTTCCATTGCCCATTATTCATCCCCAGGCTGAGAGTTTGGAGCTGCCTTTGACGAGATTGCAGAGACTGCTGCAAAGACGAAAAATCTGTCACCCTCCCCCAGAGCTTGCTTTTGTTTTCTGCTGAAGTGCAGCTTCAAACTCACCTGCAAAGCTTGTTAGGCTTACCAATCCTCTTTTTTCCCCTTTTTTTGTCTTCTTTTTCTTTCTCTGCCTTTTTTCAAAGAGTCTAATTGTGTGCATAAGTTTTCCTGTTCAAGTATTTGTGGTCTTATTTCTGTCCTGGCAGATACTTCATGCTCTCAGGTTCTCATTCTGCCCTTGAGGTGCAGCAGAATTTCAAACCCTTTCACACTGGAACTAAAATATGATCCTAATTTTTTATTCATTTGAATTTTTCATAGCAACTCTTGTGCCTGTTTCTTCAGTTGGTTACTTATGGTAACTACCTTTGTAGAGATGAAAAATATCTTTAAGGTAGCCTAGAGACAATGGTAGAAATCTAAGTTCTACTTAGATTGAAGGGAAATGTGTTTTCCCCAGCCATGTTTCCCTCAAATTTTCCCCTTTATGACACTTAATATGTCATGATAGAGGATCAAAAATAACAATATGAGGAGAAACACAATGAAAGTTTATCTGTCTTGCTGTCATCAGATTATTTGAAACAGTGTGAGCACATCACAGGTACTACTGAATGGGACAAAGTTCTGGTATCAGTTTCTGATACTTTTTGAAAGTTGGGGTGAGGCAGAGAGAGGGGAAGGAGCAGCACTGAAGGAATTGAAGAAGATACTTCTGAAGGATTTAGCTGCCTTGCTGCCTCTTCCAATACTGATTTTTAAAGATGTTTACTATGAAGTAAATCAAACCTATGATATATTGAACCTTTCTTCTTTCTTGCAGGTGACCCCCTGCAGTGCAGTGCTTGGGTGGGCCAATGTGCTCTGTACATCATGATTATGACATTTGAGAAAACCATCATTATCATAGTGCTGCTTATACCTCAGTGGAAAGAGGTTGGTGTTTCTACAGCATTTTACAGACAAGTGAATTTTAGGTGGAAGCTGTAAAGACTCCCAGTAGTGCTTATTGGTTTGGCTCAAGGATCATGATTGTCTACACTCATTGCCAATTAAATCTGTAGTAGTGTTGTGTTCTTTTAGTTTAATTGGGATATTGCTAATGAGACTTTTATCCATTGACAGGAATATCATACTGTATTTGGAGGGTTTTTTGTAACCTGAAATATCCAAAATGTAATTCTATCTCCTTGTCTAAAGTACCCTTGAAACTACTAAGTGGTTCTTTATTTTCTTAACTCTAATTGTTGCCTACAGCTATTTTGTATTCTTGTAGTATTTTGAAGAATTTTCTTTGCCTGACCTTGTTGATATGTTTTAACTGTAGACTTTTAGAAATTTGTGGTAGATTAGTGAATCTACTGATGCTGACTGCATTAATCTTTATTTTGATGGACTCTGTGTAGCCAGATATTGAAAGTGGTGCTGGTACTGCCCATTAAAACCAGTTAGCTCTATTGCATGCCCTGGACTACTTCAGGAACTCTCTTCTCCTTACTGTGTATTTTGTAAAACTGCTCTGTTAAATTTCCTAAAGATGGATCTACAACATGTTCCTTGGGAGCAGCTCTAAAATGTTCAAGATGATTCTAAGGCAGCTCCTCAGACTTCAGTAAACAAAAATGACAGAGATAAGTTTCTTGTCAGCCCCACTTACTTATCTGTGGTAATTTATAAGCTGTCCTAAATACTTTGCTTTTCTCAAAGCTGCCCTTTTTTGGTTCACCTGCGTTATTTCTGTCTCATTAGCTTGTACATGAACATTGCCCTGCCTAAGCCAGTTGTGTGCATGTACTGCCATGAGCTGAACTCAGTGCTTTTCTTTTCACAGGTGGCTTTATTGAACCCCATAGAGAACCCCCAGCTGGAGCTGGCAATCGTCATGCTGATAGTTCCCTTCTTTGTTAACGTTAGTACCGCTCACTTCATGAGGTGTTTACTTGGATGGCCTTCTGCCATGTGTTCATTAATTAACATTACTCCTTAAAACACCCTGCACCTTGGTGCTTAATTTAAGGGCTGCTAAAGAATGTGTAAATTGTCTGGATATGTAAGTTTTACAAAGCTGAAATCCATATGGAGCTAAAGAACCAGGTTCAGGAGAGGGGCAGAAATGGCTCATAGACCCCTTTGGCCTGATGGCTTCAGTAGATTGACTGACACAGAGATTATAAAATTACAGTGAAATTTGCTTCAGGAAGCAGTTGGCCTAAGGACAGACGTCCTGTGAAGTATCCTGTGTCTGACCATAGCTAATAGCAGCTGGCCTGTAGTGGAGCACAGGAAAAGGGCAAGTGTGCAGTCATCCTTCCCAAAGTACACTCTTGCAGCAATCAGGGATTTAGGGATTAGAGCCAGACACAGTGGGTGTCCTTGCATGTAATAACTGCTGGTAAAGCATTGCTACATGAAGAGTTAATATACAATCACTGTGAATAGTCAATACTGTTCTGATTTTCTTCTCTTGCACAAAGGGATAAAGTAGCTGGGATCTAGAGCATTGCTGGAAGGTGTAATAAGATATGTGACACTGTTCCTACACTAGATTTAGCTTTTGGCCAATTCAGAATTATTGTCAAATTCAGTTGGTCAGTATTTGGACCTTTCTTCTACTCAGAAGAAAGCTGAACTGTTGCTTTCCCCTTCTTTTTAACAGGCGTTAATGTTCTGGGTAGTAGATAATTTCCTTATGAAGAAAGGGAAGACAAAAGCTAAACTTGAAGAAAAAGAAGCAGGACAAGATTCAAGAAACGGAAGTAAAGTTCGATACAGGAGAGCAGCATCACATGAGGAGTCAGAGTCAGAAGTATGTAGAGTTAATTATTGCAATTAATGTAATACCAGTCCAGTTCATCCTTCCTGGTACTGATTTCATTGTAGCACTGTCAACTTAGGTTTGATGTGCTGAGCAGTAGCTCCTGGCATTGGCAGTTGAAAACCAGTTAAGGAAAAAGTCATTGTTGTACCCCTCTGGCAGTTAATTTCCTTGCAGATGGGCAGAAAGACACAATAATATATGTAAATACCATGGGTGGGCTCTGCTGCAAATGCTTTTAAAAAAAACCTCACAGGGAATACAAAACTAATAGACAATTCTAATTCAAAGAGAGGTTAATAGCTTAAAGTGAGAGGGAGCTGGTGGAGGCAACTGACCTGATTTTTGAGAATTATTTACACAGCTGCCGTAGCATAACATTATTCTAAATTACATTAAGTGAGCAGTTTTTTGTTCAGCTGAAAGATGGGTGGTTTCTTTGAAAGTGAGTCAGTTTAGCTTTAGTAAGTTAATGTAACTTTTCTGTGAGATAAACGGTGCTGTTGATATAGGGTTTGCCAGGTGATGTGACTGCCTTGTTACCAGTGTGGATCAAGACCTTAAATATTCTCTCAAGCTGCCTCCACTGTTCTGGCATTGCTCTTTGGGTTCAGAGTCAGTGGCTGTAGTGAGAATAATATGTATCCATCCTTCTGAAAAATTTACTGGAGGTTCCTGATAGTATCTGCAATGATGTTTGATAGTGTGCCAGTAAATCCTAATTGTGTTCTGTAAGCTCTTTCTTGAGCAAATAATAAGGTGCTTTGCAAGCAGAACAAAGCAAAATTTAAAAGTAGAAAGAAGGAGTGTGAGTGCTGCATGTGCTCAGAAGCTGTAATTTGTTTTCAGATCCTTATTTCAGCAGATGATGAGATGGAGGAGTCGGACGCCGAGGAGGATCTGCGCAGGCTGACCAACTTAAAGCCCATCAAGAAGAAGAAGCATCGCTTTGGCCTGCCCGTATGACACATTCCTTGGCCTGTGGACTTACAGGTTTCGTGGCAAAAACTTCTGTCAGTGGGGTTTAATGTTGCAATTGCATCTCCCTTTTCATACAAACTGACTCAGAAGCAAGGTCTACCAACAGAAGGCAAAGCAGTTGGAAGACTTTCAGTTCAGTTGCACTACAAACACACTGACCAATTATGCAAGAATGTCTCCTCATCGTGTGTGGAAAATGGACGAGTCACTAAGGATTCGTGTGGGAGGTGTCAGAGAAGATCAGAGAGAACAGATACAGAATCTTTCAGTTACTGATGGGACAGTGTATGGAGTTCTCAAAAAGGCATCAGAGTTGACTAAGTTAAAGGAGTGTGTTTTATTACTAAAACTGGCTTTTGCAGCATAATTCCTAGAGCAGAATAGTTTATGGTTACAAGCTGTAACTTAACATTATTTTTTTAAGTACAAATGTTTACTTGCTACCGGGTACCTATGGAACTAATAGGTGGAACAAAGATTTTTTTCCAAGTCTTCTCAAATCTATCTGACTATTTTATATTTAAGTTATATTTTCATACAGTTGTATTTAAAGATTCTCTTTACCAGAGAAATGGGTACAGTTCCCTTTTTTGTGCAGAACAGGTCAAAAGATTTGTAGTGAAAATCTTATTTATCCTTGTCTCCTGATTTAAGACAAAGGGATTGCAAAGGGAAAAGCTCTCTGTCACTGCTGAAGTCACCAAATATCTCTAAAAAATGCAGTCCTATGTGTGCTCTTGACCACATAATTTGAAAATACCTTTTTCAGTAGGAGGTGGTGTTTGCATATTTGACAAATGTGCACTTTAGTGTATAACAAAAATCCATTGTGATAAGTTATTTGTGAGATGAGTATCTATGGATACTCTAATTATTTCTGTTTCTGCAAGTCTCTTGTGCATACCTCTCAAATGACCCAAAAGAGATGGAACATTTCTGATACTTTTCCTATTATAGGGCCTGCAGTACAGGACTGTGATCTGATTATAGCAGTTGTGCTACAATATTGCAAATACAATTCTGTCCCTTGTTTTTTCTTGGAAAAGCAATCTTCTACTTAATGTGCTTAACAGCAACAACAACAAAATTTCTCCTATTTAATTTCCATGAAGTCTCATTATGCTTCAGTAGTAAAAGAACAACCCCAAGGGGTACAGTGCAGTTGTTACCACAGCGTTTCTGGGATTTTCAGTGTCTCTTCTGATAACTGAGAGCACGTGGTGATCTGAAACCTAGCAGACACGTTTTCAGTTATATCCTTTTGCTTTGCATATTTTCTAAATGATTGTTTCTGACAGCTTTCCTTGCTTAGCTAAACCTTGTGCAGGACAAGGCAATGTGTCAAAGAGGTGGCAACAGACCTTGAATGCAGGTCTGTTGTAGTATCTGGACACCAGAAAAATTCCAAGCCTTAAACCAGTTTCATTGGAAAACTGCTCAGAACTTTTTAAGATTTTTTACATTTTTTTATAGATTTACTAGGTCTTAATGTGATTTATTATCCAGACCACTTAACTGGGCCTTAGTAAATACTGAACTGTGCGCTCCCATGCTTACTTTCACTATTCCAGCATCCCTTTTCCTGGTGGCTGCCAAGGGGACACGATGCTCAGACACCTCAGGGTGTCCAGCCAGCTCAAAGGGACATTAGTTACCAAACCTGAGGTTTTAGTTGAGCCACTGACCTTTGTTACTGTGCACTGAAACGTAAGAACTGCAATAAGTTACAGTACTAGTGTTTCCTTTAGACTAAATCTAGAGACTAATGACAGTGGAAGCTTACCTGAGTTCTTTTGACATGGGGGTGGGGATGGGGAAATGTCCCTAATCAGTGTTGCCTCTGGTTTGGGGGGTTTGGGGTTTTTTATTGATTGTATGACTTGCATCTTCTCTTGACTATTGACCACTGGGTGGGCGCAGATCTCCAAAAGCACAGTACTTCAAGGAATTCATCAACAGAACAGTCTCCTACAGCTCACTTTTCCAAAAGGATTTAAGAGCTAGGACTGGCTCTTGTCACAATTGTCAGCATTTATTTTTTTTAGCATAGGATTTGAGCTGTTTCAGATACTGAACTAAAGCTACTGAACGTGTGCTCTGTCCCAGTGCGGAGCGTGGCTGAGATAACTGAGCAGCACACACAAATTTGACTGTGCAAGCTTGCATCTTATCTTCCTTTTCCCTCCTCCAGTTACTTCAGTTATCAAAATGATTCTAGTCTCATGTTTAGTCTGTGAAGTGTCAGTATAAAGTTATGGCCTTAATCATGTAAAAATATTTGTTTTGAGCAGACCTCAAGCTTATTGACCAAGTACAAAACAGTATAAAGAGCTACGGAGCAGTTTCTTGAAGGTGGTTATAGCAAAGGTTCTGAATGCCTAATTTTTCATGTCTTAAGTGCTTAATTGTCACTTGATGTGAGATCTAGATATGCCTAGCAAGATGATGTAGTAAAGCACTGTGACCCAAAGACACAGAAGTATTTTAAATACCACAGTAGTAGCAGGAGGAGCAACCTTCAGAGGGGAAAAAAATTACTTTCTCTACTGAGACAATAATTCTATTCAGAATTTTAGCTAAATGACAAAATCTGGCTGTTTTTTCTATACATTCTTTGTTATCATTGTGGAAAAGATGGAAAATGTAAAACTGGCAGTTTTCCTCTCTGTAAGGTAAAAATTGGAATTCTTGCAGTAGTTATGCGTAGGACAAGTCCCTTTGTCTGACATGCTTGTATGTGGGAGCAGAGAGTGTGTGTTTAGTGCTTTGCTGTGTCTTACCACTTGCTGAAATGTATTGGCAGTAGAGGCTGAAATGGACTTTTCATGAAGAGTTGATCGAGTGTGATACTGCAACACCATGTTTGCATTATCCTCCAGTTGTCACTCAGATTTCTGCCTGGCAAATGTACTTCAGGACAACTCGTAGCAAAGGTTTAATTCAGGCTGTGCTTAGAAAATAGGATTCTGTTTAATGAAAATAAGCTATGTAGTGAATGCCAGAGTAAGAGAAAGGGATTATAACTTAGAGAAGGGATAAAAATATTGGTGGAGAGGGAGTTTACCACGAGTGGTCAACCTAAATGCATTAACTGTTCCTAGTATCTGACCTGTGACACATCTGCCTAAACTTAAAACACTGGTGTTGTCTGGTGTGTGGTTTCCAAGTTCTGGCTTCAATATGTTCAGGTCCCCTTGTCTTACTTTAAATAGGTGAATGCTGTCTGTTAATGTTGCTAACTAAAATGTACTATAGCTTTTCTTCAGGGAAAACTCAGAAACTGAGTTGCAAATTAGAGCAATGCAAAGTGATCCCCTCGGGCAGGTGTCTGCTCCTATCCTGCCGAGCCTGGGGAGGGGGGCCTGGGCTCTCCTGCTCTGCTCAGAGCTGAGCATCACAAGGAATCTCTGCCACTGTGCTTGACTAACCCGTGTTTGCAACTTTGCTGTGCTTTTTACAGGAGAAACCAGTAGTGAAAGCTAATAAATTCAGCCACACCAAGTCAGAGTACATCTACAGCATAGGCGTGCAAACTTTTTTAGATGAAGTTTCCAGTTCAATTACTGAAAATGACTACTATGGTTTTACAAAGTAAAACTGCAGTATCTTTAAAAAAGGGACTCTTTTGTAGGTGTTTTCGTCTTGTGTGGGTATCTGTCTCAAACTGAATGTGGGGTTTGTTTGTAAGTAAATTCAGAGTATAGCAAATGTGAGCAAAACCAACAGCTGTATTCTGCTGCCCTCTGTTTGGACCATTTTGTTTAATCAGTGGTGTTACCTGAAACTTTTAAGGGTATCTGATGTAATTACATTATAATGGTTTACAATAAAGTCTGACTTATTACAGATTTGTACACTTATTTTATACTTGTTCTGTTTCAAAGTGCCTCTGTTTCAGTGTCTATGGTGTGCTCTCGTGGGAAGCAAGTTCTGCTACTTGAGTTTAACTTCAGCTCTAATTGTGCACCCAATCAATTATGTTTATTTTAATTTCAGTATATTTATTTACCTTAATGGCAAGTCCCATTTGATCAGGAAGAGGCATTGGTCTAAAGTTGCAAATTTTGTTTACAAGTTTAAGAATCCTTGCAGGCTCCTCTCAGATCCATTTCCTGGGGAAGTTTTTTTTTAGGGCTGGAGCTGAACAGGATGGATCCAATCCTGCCTCTGAAACTCCTCTGTAAGATTTGCCTTTTATTTTCATACTTTCCACCTACCACATCCAAGCAGCCCCATACCCACTGCACCCATAGAGGGAATTCAGAGTATAATCTTCACTCTACCTAAAGTGTCAGTCCCCTGCAAGGTTGTTAGCACTTTCCTGGAGAAATCAAATCTTCCCTGAGATTTGGAGGCCACAGTGGCAGCCGTGTGTACGTTCACTTAATTCTCTATAGTCATTGCCATATTTTAGTTGGAACCATTCCTCCAGCAAAGGGGTTTTCCACAATTCCTGTTGCAGTGGAAGATTAAAACTTGTATTTTTAATAGCCACTGTTGGATAAATGAGCCATCTTGTTCCATTGCCATTCATGTCCCATTTAACAGATCTCAACCCAGGTATTTCTACTCTAAAATTTAATTAACTGTTGATTTAGGCTGGTTTCTTTGTGAGGAAAAATAGCCGATAATCTGTGCAAGAAAATGGTTGTGCTCCTTGTTGAGTGCTTGTTTGGGAAATGGAACTGAAGAGAACAGAACTCTCCAGGCTTTGGGGATGTTCTGGAAACCCCAGGATGTGCTGCCTGCCTCTCTAAGCACTTCACCTGCCCCAAATGGCAAGCGAGGTATGAGTGGTTTGATTTTGTTTGTATAGATAAAACTGCTATGAAAGCACAACTCTGTTGCTTTTGAGTGAGGAATATGCAGTACCAATTAACTGAAGCAATTTTGAAAGCTGAAGGGAAAATAATAGTTCAGTGTCTTGAATTCTAAATATTTGCTTTAGACACGCAGAATGTTATTTTCCTGTCATAATAGATAGTCAGAATAGTGATGCTTGGGGGACTGTAGAAGAACATCTTGGTAGAGGACTGTTGCTTTGTACAATAGAAAAAAAAATCTGTTTTTTCTAAGGTCAGTGTTTTATTCTTCTGTTTTGTTGGCCTACTAAGGGCACCGCTGCTCTGCAGAAATGCTTCTTCTGGTTACTAAGATATGGGTTTAAAATAGAAAATCAACCTAAGGAATAGCTAAGGACGTAACATCCAAGCTGTGTTTTAGCCTACAAATAATTCCCCCAATAAAGGAGAAGATCTCAGGCCTGGAAAGAGTTCAGCTTAAAGGCAGTTTGGGCATTGGGAGGCCTGGGGAGTAGTTCATAGCTGACAGATCTCACTGTCCTGCTCGTACAGTGCTGGAGCTGTGGTTTGATGTCATGTTTTCATAGTGAAAAACAATTTTTTTTGTGACCTCTTGTACCCTAAAAGCACCTGAGAAAAAACTAGGGCAGATTTCTACCGATACAACAGTTGATCTCTCTAGTGGAAGGTGTTTGGAGGTCTGCCATGCCTGCCCTTCTGCCATTAACCCATCTGGCTGGAGTCTGGGTTCTTTTGTAGGTGTTGAGTGCAGTCACAGAAGCTGGGGTTTTTTTTCATGATGTAAAGATTTCATATAAAAAAAAGGGAAACAATCTCGCACTCAAACCTCTCCCAGTAATGAAGAATAGAATTCATGCTCAGAGATGGCAGGACTCTACTTGATTAAAAAATTGTTTAGAGAACAAATATTAAAAGTTCTGGGAAAGGTTTTACTACTGTTAGAAAGTACAGTGGGGAACACCAAGTTTACCCATGTCTGAGTAAGCTGTTCCTGTACAGATGCGGGTGAAAAGGTTAAACTTGCTGATAGTGCTGAAAGTAGAAAGTGATTTTACTCTCTGAGTTGTGTAAGAGCCTGCACTGGAGCATGATCAGAGATGAGCTGTAAGGGTAAAACCATACCCTACTTTATTAGCTCTCTGAAAGACACAAAACACTCTCCTGTTAAAGATCCCTGTGCTAAAGTGATTCAGGGCACAGTTATGCTTTGGACTTCAGGTTTGTATCATCTTTAGAGAACACATATTTTGTTATGCTGGGAAAGCAATGCCCACTCTTTTTTCCCCCTCCCTCCCCCAGGAGGGCTCAGAGTCAATTTTGTGTCCATAACAACATTTTGCCTTTTAAAGCTATAAATAGAGCCCCAGTGGGCTCCCCGGGAAGCGTTTTTGTAGGGACCCGGCTTCCCCAGTGCCGCAGCTGCCTGCCCCCGTCAGCCCAGCCCGGCGGATGCTGCACGCCCGAGTCATCGCCAGGAATAAACCTCCGACAACAGCAGCCTGCCCGGCCTGAATCATCCCGCCGCTGCTGGGAACATGAGCCAGCCCATGACTCCTCTCGGATGCTCTATATAAGTCCAGGAAAACAACAGGCGCTCGCAAAGCTCACGGGCTGGATTTGATCAAAGTCGGGAACGACCTGGGAGGGATTTCAGCGAGGGAGCACCGCAGTTATGTCACAGGTACGGGGACATCTGTGCGCTGCCAGCCCTCGGAGCAGCGCCTGGCAGACCTGCTGCTGGTTTGGATGCTGCGCTTGGAAAAGCTTATTAGCGAGTCCCTCTCGTTAAGCAGTGAATTCAGCTTTTCTGCTCTGTGACTTGTGTGATTAAAAGATTTTAACAAGTACATTCTTATCGTGGGTTGCTTGGCGAAGAAGGAAAGCAGCTGCTCTCTACATGGTTAATTAATTTTCCTTTAAAATGTTCTGGTTTACCTTAAATGTTTTTATTTGTGTAGAATGGGAAAAATCCCTTCCCCTGCTCTGCATTGGGATGTTTCACAGGTGGAGGAATCTCTGACTTTCTGACACACTTTCTGAGACAGTGATTCTGAAATTCTGTTTTGCAAAGAGGTGGCTGTGCTGAAATGTGTGCATTAACATGCAGGAGAAAAGAGTGTGACTGAACATTCTAACAGTTAGGATAAGATATTTGAGACTGAAATTTTGTATAAAATGAGTACTTTTATATTCATTTTGTAACTAATGGTTTGTCTTTAATGCATGCCCCAATAACCAGTGTTTCAAAGTGCTCTTGAAATGAGCTCAGAAATGGTCAGGTTTCAGGTAAATGTTACATTTGCATCACAAGCTGCATGTGCCTGGCAGAGCTCTCCTCAGCACAGGAGTTTTACAGGACTGGTGTGATGGAGAGCAGGAGCACAGAGTAGAAGACCACAGTTCTTCAGCCACAGAGAGTAACTCGGTTCAGCTGATTTGCTTTACTCCAAAGAAAATGGGACTCAAAACCCAGTTGTATGTTTTGTAAAGTAGCACTTTCTGTCTTGTGACAGCAGTAGATAAAGCACAGGCTGCACGCCCGTGCCAGGAATGGCTCCTGACAACCCCTGCTCAGAAATTCTGGCAGCAGTTGGCAGTGGTGGGGCTGTGACAGTGGCAGCTGCTGGCCAGGGCTCAGCGTAACCTCTCTGCTCACCAGCTTTGCTCCTCAGCTAGGGCCGACTAATCCGCAGCAACTGTCCTGCTGGAAAATCCTCCGTGATCAGAGCGTGAGATGGTTTATTTTAAAATAACTGGGTGACATTCAAGGGCTCTGCTCAGCCTGGCTGTATCTTGTGCATCTCAAGAGCCACCTTTCCTTACCCTGTTCACAGAAATTCCCTTGTCCCAGTGGGAAGAAACCTCACAGTTACTGTCTGTTACCAATAATGGGTGAAGGACCTTTGCAAATTTCACATTTCTCTTAATAAAGCAAGGGGCTTTTTCATGTCCTGGGATGGTTGCCTGTGGAGCATGCTGTGGGCATGAGGGACTGTTCCCATCATGTGCCAGTTGTCATTCCAGAAAGACAGGTGACTCCCTGGCTGTGAGGATGTTCAGTCACCAGCTGAACAACCATACAAGGGGCTTTTTCCCTTCCTGTGATGGTTGCCTGTGGAGTGTTCCATGGTCTGTTCCATGGTCTTCAGGGACTGTTCCCATCATGTGCCAGTTGTCATTCCAGAAAGACAGGTGACTCCCTGGCTGTGGGGATGTTCAGTCACCAGCTGAACAACCATGCATGAGGTGTTGTGAATTTCGAAGGGTTTGCTGACACCCTTTCCCCTTGCTTGCTTTGGCTACTCACGAGTGTTTTCCCCAGAGATCTCGTAAATGTTTTTTTCCCACAACACATGCAAGTGGGATTGACAGTGAGCTATTCTGAGCGTTCCCAGGAATTTGCAGCAGGCAGAAAATGTGCTCCAGTGGAGCCAGCCATGCGGGCACTGTCTCTGCAAGCTCCCTGGGACTCACTGCTCCAGCCATCTGTGGGCCTTGAGGGATTTGTTTCCCTCCACAACTGCTTTTAGCCTCACAGACAGTGCCTGCAAGTGCCTGAGTGAGCTCCACCACTGCCAGAACCCAAATATCAGAAGCTCTGTGTATGTAGTGATGGTCAGAGAAGTTTCTTGTTGATCTTTCAGTGTGTAAATCTATTAGAGTTGGAGCGTGGGGTTCTTCTGTTCCTCTTAATCATATCCCTGTGCTCCTGAATCTTGCCATGAGGGCTGCATAGTGGGACATTGAAAATCTGTCCATGAAATAATAAGCTGATGGAGGAATGCTTACAGTGTTGGCTCCTGTAGAGTGAGGTTGTGTTTGGTTGTGCAGTCCTAATTTAAAGATAGGGGTAGGCTGATGGAGCAATGTTATCCATGTTTCCTTGTGGAATAAACTGTGAACAGATTAGTACTTGGCTGTTGCAGTGCAATACCTGATGAGGCATCTGTTTCTGTATCAGGTTTCCTTCTCCTTCTTTGGGGTCCAAGTCCAGTGCTTCAGATGTGTTAAGCAGAGAGCCTTGTTGAGTGCTCTAATACTTTTGTTACTTAAATTTAAGATTATTAACTATGAGTCTAGTGTTTATTCAAACTTAATTCCAAATCTGGAATCTCTCTGACTGGTTTCCCAAAGAAGTAGTAAGCAGACTGAGGCACAAGCCCAATTTAGTAATAAAGTGATTTTTCCCTTTCCAAATATTGGACAGGTTCATGAATTACCCATCAGTACTTGCAGAATAAGCAGGCAGGGCTGGACAGAGAAAATCTAATAAATGTACTTTGTTTTTAATTAAGTACTTTTAATTAAAAGTCCATTGCTTTTTCAAAGGCTGTACAACAAAAAGATAGTTTCAGAGCAGTAAGAATAGTAGCAGATTTTGGGAAGGGCAGTGAAATTGTAATTATGGGAAGTAACTGAGTATGTAATTTCAGTACTGAAATAGGTGAAATATTGTGTTGGCAACTCTGTATGTTGTAGCTTTGTTCCCTGTGCTTTGAACACAAAATACTGATGTGTGGATCTGTTTCTTAGCCAGCCCCTGTGAAAAAGAAGCGTCCTCCAGTGAAGGAAGAAGACCTCAAAGGAGCCAGAGGAAACCTTGCCAAAAACCAAGAAATTAAATCCAAAACCTACCAAGTGATGAGGCAGTGTGGTAAGTCTCCTTGATTGGAAGCAATTAAGCAGAGTAAAACATTGACTTAATTGCCCTTTTCAAGTGAAAGGGTCACCTCTGGAACATCAGGCTGCTGTTCATCTGATGGACAAGTGAAGTATTTATCAAATGTGTATATATGTATTTCAGCAGAACTAGTTTTAATCCCTGAATTTGGATGGCATTTCACTGATTGTCTCTCCTGGTTTTCTTTTCTAAGAACAAATGGGCTCCGCAGCACCTTCCGTATTCAGCGGGGCTCGGACAGGGGGTGAAACAGTCTTTGAGAAACCAAAGGATGAGCCAGCCAAGAGCGTCTTTGGCTGACAGTGGAGCTGGACGTGACTCACCAAAATGATTGTTGTAACATTTTTCAAAATTTCTGTTCCTTGCACTAAAATCACTGTCGACTCAAGTAGCTAATTTCCACCGTAAGTCCTTAAGTAGGGAATATACTCATGTCAAAGAGTAAAACTTCCATGTTCATTTTTATTACATGCTTTCTTTCTATGTATTGGACAATGTTTGCTATAATTGTTTAATAAAAAACGGTTGTTGGACTCAACTTGGCACGCTGTGGTGACTCATTTCACTTCAGATTAATTCCGTGGGCACTTCGGCACTACAGGCGGATGATTTCGTCTGTCAAATGCAAGGAAGAAGCACCCTGATGACACAGTGTCCGTGTAATTTGTTCACACCATGCCCTCACCAGGAGGGAGCTGAGGAGGAGCCGATCAAAGGGGCAGCACAGAAATCTGGAGGCTTCACCCAGATTTGTGTTGCCTACAGCGGCGCCTTGGCGGGGGCCAAGGGTGGCGGCATGGCACAGGGTGGTGGCTCTCCCCTCACAGCTCTTCCCTCACAGTTCCCCTCAGGTTTGCTGCTCATAGCTCTCCCCCCACGGCTTCCACCTTACAGCTTGCCCCTCACAGTTCCTGTTCATGGCTCTCCCTCACAGTTCCTCTCAGGTTTGCCGCTCACAGCTCTCCCCTCACAGCTTCCACCTTACGGCTCACCCCTCACAGTTCCCCTTACGGTTTCCCGCTCATGGCTTTCCCCTCACAGTTCTCCCTCACATCTCTCCCCTCACACCCTTCCGGGCAGCCATGCCATGATTTCCTTTCATGCAGCTCAGCTGAGGGCAGAGGCCCAGCTCTCAGAGTGCCCCTGCACCAAGGAAGGGATTTCAGCTCATTCCCCAGTGGCTTTTGCCTCCTGTCCCACTGGATCGAGTGAGAAGTGGGGTGCCAGACCCAGCCGCCATGTCCTGCCTTACCATGGGGATGAGAACCCAGCGAGTGTCTCTGTACAACACCTGCACAATCTAAGGGGGAGATAATTTTTTTCAATACTGTTTGTTTCTTAATTTGCTGCATTAAACACCAAATCTGTTTTCTCCCAAACCCCAGAATGTTTTCCCTCAGCTGGATATTTGTGCTAAAACACAGAGGAACCTCTCTGGGCACCTGCCATGCTTCCCACACACCCTGAGTCTCTGCAGCATGTCTGGGGATGGTAAGTCAGATGCCACCTTTGTTAAACAAACTACTTTTATTTTACACAGACTAGACATGATTAAGAGGTAAAAGTGATGCTGAAGTTCTCTGTGCACCATGAAATGTATCATATTTAACTTTTGTGTCCCAAACACTTGACAGATAAAATGTGACAATGCCCGCACAGACACCAGAGAGGCTGTGGAGCGGAGCTCACTTAAGGCAACAGAAAATCCTTTGGCTTTAAGGGGAAAGCTTCTTTAAAGATACTGCTGGTCCATTGCCTTGCCCTGCTTTTTTCACTTTAAAAGATTATTATTTGCAGCCCAGGCCCCACCTGGGCTTCTGAATTGTGCCCTCGCTTTAGTCTGCACAATTTCTCCATGGAGCACAGGCTCCTCACAGGTACATTGGCAGAGCCTTTTCCCAAGAAAGATCCTTCCAGAGCATTAAAAAAGTCATGGTGGGAAAAATTCCTACCCTGATAGAACTGGAGCTGCCTTTGCATTGGGTTTAACAAACCCTCCTTAATTAACCTCTGTTGAGAAGGTGGAAGGAGGTTATTCAATAGTTATAGAAATGATGGTGAGGGATGAGTGGGGCAAAATGTCACTTTCCTTATTGCAGGGCAAGGGCCTGACCTGCTGGTTTGCAGTGGGGTAGCAGGACGAGGGGTGCTGTATTTCAGACCCCACTTTGGATCTGTTGGTGCTGATTTAACAAAGCACAGAAAGCTCTGTGTCCCACATGGATTCTACAGGGAAGCCAAGTAAGGTATCTGCCAGAGAAGTGGGATTTGGCAAACAGCTCTATTTCCAGGATGTCGTCGTGTTCATTTACTTGTGCTGCTTCCAAGTGTGACAATAAGGACTAGACATCTTTTTTGGTCTTCCTGTATTTTAATGTAGACCTCACCTAAAAAGTGTGAGGGGCAGAGCTGACACTGCAGCCTAAATCTGTGCAGCAAAAGCAGCTCTTTAACATCTGTGTGATTTTACACATGGGCATTAGAAAACTGATGACAGATCCACTTAATTAAAGCTTTGGCTCTTGCAGCTCTTAGGCCACCAAGTGTCTAATCCTGTGTATTTTAAAGGATTAAAGTATTACACAAATTGTACAAGTTAATCGAATATATTGCAGTTTAATTTTTTGCCTTTTAAAATATATATATTTACATGTTCTGCTATAAAGGATATGGTATTTCCAAGTAGTATAAACAGTCTGCCTGAGAGGAGCAAAGTTTATTTTTTTTTTAAGAATTACTTAAAGCACAAGGCTTGTAAGACCAGGCTGCGGTTAGCACATTCTTTGTAGTGAACTTGTAGATGTCTGGTAAGTAATAAATTATTGAGCTCTGCTTTAGTGTCTCCTTGCAACTCCAAGGCCACTAGAAGCTTGTTCTCCACATAGAAACTTTGTAAAACAGGCATGAAGAAAACACAGATGCTTATATTTCCACAGGATCATTGTGTTAATTTATGACAATGAATGGCATTACCTACCAAGGATTGTGGCCAGCTGGGCAGGGAGGCACGAAGGCTGAGAAAGCCATCAGCTGTAATATCTCATGTGAATGCTGCCTGTCCTGGCAATCTCCAAATCTCTGAAGTGCTTGTGATAATGTTAAGGATGTGCCCTTTCAAATCATTACTGTGGAATATGGTAGAGAATTCCTACAGCTTGTTGCACAGACCAAATCATCTGCCCGAGGGATTTCATGTGACACAGTGAAATCTAATTTTAAAAAAATATAAATTTTTAATTTTATGTTATGAAACATTAAGTCTAATGTTTAAGAGCAAAGATCTATTGGAAAAATAAGCATTAACCAAGTCCAAGTTTTACCTGTGTTTAATGGGTAAATATTACATTTCTGTGTCTCTTCAAAGTCTACATGATATCCCCAAGTACAGGTTACTCATTAACTGATTAAGATAAATAGAGATTTCATTTGAAAATTTGTTTTTTCCAAAATGGAGCAGAGAACACTGCTTGCATTGCTGGTCTTTTCCTCACTCATAGTATTAGCAGAAACTAATGATCAGAAGGTATTTGCTCTATTTTTATTATCAATATCTCATTTGCTGACGTGGTGATATCGTGGTAAGTGGCCAGGTAGTGCAGGTAACTCCTCTGGTAACCACCTCCCAGGGAGACTTGGGTGGATTATGTTGAGATTTTAGAGCTTTGGGTCTTTTTAAGGTATTTTTGGTTCTTTATTTGGGCTGTTATAGTACAAATGTAACAGGAGGCACTTGCAAATATATTTGATGATTCTCTTCCTTCGGAATGTAAGATATCAAATTTGAGAGATCAGTAACTCTGCTTTGGCTATCAGATGAGGTTTGGATCTTGACAAAGGACCAAACAAGCACTGTGCAGTGCCAGGAGATTTCTGACGAGTGTTTAATAGTAAATATGGGATGGAAAAGAGGGAAGGAGAAAGTTATTTGCACTGTCTGGAGGAGCAAATTCTGTTTTGTACCATTGCAGTGGTGACTGGTGGCATTGTAAAAACATCAATACTGGAAAGGAAGAGGGAAGTTTAAGTCAGAAGATTTCTCTGTCCATTGTGCCTATTCAGAAAAGAGTGAAGTGGAACTGAAATGCAGGCAGGTGTTGGGGGGCAGAGCCAGGCCTGGTGGCTGATCCAGGGGCAGCCAAGATCTCTGCAGGAAGCCATGGATGGGGTGTATGGGCCCACAGTGCCTTTGCCTGTGGGTACATGCCTGGGGCTGGTCCTCTCTGCTTCTTTTACCTCTCTGCACAGCAAAGCTCCTCCCCATGCTGCATCCCACTGACCCCTGGTTTGTGCTGGCCACAGCCTAAAATGCTGCTGGGGCTGGGCGAGTGCAGCAGATGCAGGTCCTGCTCCCTGCAGCATCCCTCGGGCATGTGGCAGTGGAGTGGCTTCTGCACCAGGTAAATTTTGCACAGGACAATCTCCTCCTGTGTTGAAAGGATCCTCAGTGGGCAGCAATGGCCACCACGTGCCTGCACTTCCCCAGTGAGTCACAGCTTGGGGCTTGGTGTTCCTTATGGCAAAACCTCGCTCTGAATGTGCCATGGGCAGGTTTGAGTATGGCAGGGCAGCCAAGTTTTGAATTTCAGACAGTGTCCTAATGGAGAAGCCACTGGATGCTATTAATTGGCAAGCAAAGTACAGGAGATTAATTATCAAAACACCTAAAGATCGATTACCCATTCAAAAGACTTGGAGGCTGAAAAAGTAAAAATAAAAGTGCAATGATATTCTCTATTGTTGAGCTTTTGTATTTTAATCAGCTACTGGACTGTTGTGAGGTTGGTGATGCTCAGATCAGCCTTTCTTAGTTCTGCTGCTGGAACATAGGTAGGTCTTTTAGAGAGACATCCCAAATGCAAAAGGAGGTGCCCATGTCGGCAGGTGCTCCAGGGAACTCTAGAATGATGCCCTCCTCCTTGGACCATCAGGAGGCCATTAGAGAAGAACCAGACCAGGAGAAACATGAGTGCTCAAAGAGCATCTCTGCTTGTGTAACCAGTGAGGGTTGGGAGGGCCATGTGAGGTTTCAAGCCTGCTAAACATCCTGTGGGACGCAAGACACCAAACTGGAAAACAGGAAGCAAAGTCAACAGCTGGGAGAGCAAATAAACAGTTGCACAAAAAACAGGGACCTTCCCTGGGTCAGGCTTAAAGAGGCTTCTGCTCTTCCTGAGGAAAATCTTGGGCAATGCACTGGGATGATGCAGCAGCAGCTTCACCCCAAGGAGAGAAAAAGGTTCAACAGAAGCTTCTGTGGAACAGCAAAATGCAGATGTAGCTGCAGGTTTTGCACGGGACAGTGGCTGTGGCTGCAGAGAAGGGAATAAGCAGACTGGTTCAGAGCAACCCTCTCCCCAGTTCCAGCCAGGCTTTCTAACAGGTCATTTCTTCATCAGACTTTTCCAACAGCATCATCCAGGTAAGGATGGTCTGGGAGCAAAACCTGTGTGATTCTGTCTCAGTCTGTTTATTTTTTTTCCAGCCTGCTGTTGAAATATACAGCCTCCATGTGGACAGCAAGGTCACATCACGATTTGCTCACACTGTCATCACCAGCAGAATTGTCAACCGAGCCAATGAGTCCCGAGAGGCCACCTTTGAAGTGGAGTTACCCAAGACAGCCTTCATCACCAACTTCTCCATGTAGGACCAGTCCTCACCTGCAGTGTAAAGAAGGCAGCTCGGGGGGGAGGTTCATCTTTCTGCTCAATGAAAGAGCACAAAGAGGGTCCTCTGCAAAAATGCTCTGTGGGGCTAAGTAGTAAGCAGCCAAATAGAAAAGAGGTGCCTGCTGCATAGGGTGGGTGATAAATGTGCTCAGTGGTGGTGTTTCTCCTGCTCCAGCCTCCTCAAGACTCTGCAAGGACAAGGAGTGTGTTGTGGTGGTGGCTCCTGGCATCCTCCTGGGTGGGAAGGGATTTGCTGTCCCTTGCTCATGCCCAGAGAGCCACAAAAAAACTTCTGTTGACTTTCTTTCCCCAGTGCATTCCTTCTAATATGAATTAATTTTCATGGAAACCAAACAGGTCCATCGATGGTGAAGTATACCCAGGAATAATAAAGGAGAAAGCTGCTGCTCAAAACGAGTATGACTCGGCAGTCTCACAAGGACAGAGTGCTGGCCTCGTCAAGTACGTACCATTCTGAGTAAGGCTGCTCCAACACCCCTCCTTGGCTTCTTGTTTGGCTGGGGGCAGATTAAATCCTGGAGATAGCCACATCCAAATGGGGACAAATCAGTGAAAATCATTCTTGGGTTCTTGGTAAGAGGGACAGTGTATCTTTGTGTGTCTGTATATACATATGCTTTTTTTTTTTTTAACATATATATAAATTCACATATATGTGATGTATAGGTGTTCCTGCAATAGGCTCCAGTAGGAAGCATCCCTGTTTCGCAGTGCCTTAGGACTTGCTGTCATAGAATTACTGAATCACAGATCATGGAAAGTCCTTGAAAGGGATATACAAGGATCACCAAATCCAACTCTTAAGTGAATGGTTCATAGAGGGATTGAACCAACAACCACGGCGTTACTAGCACCATGCTCTGACCGATTAAGCTAATTCCAGGGGCAAAGGTCCTTAAAGATCATCTAGTTCCAAGCCCCCTGCCATGGGCAGAGACACCTTTCAGGCTGTTCAGAGCTCCCTTCAGCTTTGGTCACTGTCATTCAAGAACACCTTGCCATGGTGGCATGATGTTCAGTGCTGAGTCTGCTTCCTTGCAAGCACAGAGGACCATGGCATTTGAACAGATAAACAGATATCACAGTTTCAGGGTATATTTAATCTGTGCTTCACAGGTATTCACTCTGAGGCATGCAGAGGTTTCTGCTCCATTTCTCAGCTTGCACCCATGACATGTTAATGTAATGTACAATATATGATGTACATTAGAGCACTTGCAATGTAAAAAATCCTCTCTATGATGAAAAATATTTACTGCTACTATTTTTTTTTAATCCCATGTGGCCTCCTTGGAGGGGCCACAATAAAAGTGTGCAAAATAAAATTTGGACACTTCACAAACTCCAGCCACCACAAGGAGGTAAATCACTGTTCTTCTCCCCCTCCCCCAGAATTACAGACAGAAAGCTGGAGCAGTTCCACGTGTCCGTCAGCATCGCGGCTGCCAGCAAAGTCACTTTTGAGCTGACCTACGAGGAGCTGCTGAAGCGGCAGCTGGGAAAGTACGAGCTGCTCCTCAAGGTCCGGCCCAAGCAGCTGGTTAAGCACTTCCAGGTGAGCCGTGCTGGGGAGGGCTGGGCAGGGAGCATGCCATGGGTTTTAGCACAGCCATGTTCCCTCTGAGATGCTGATGTTCACTTCTTCTCTGCTGCCAGATCGATGTGCACATCTTCGAGCCCCAGGGCATTCGCTTCTTGGAGACAGACAGCACATTCATGACAAACGAGTTAAGTGAGGCGCTCACCAAAGAGCAGAACGAAACCAAGGTAAAGCTGCAGCTGCCAGAGGTTACTGCCAGTGGCAGCTCTAAGTTATATTGCTTCAGATATTTCCTTCTGATTGTTTTGCAGGCTCATATTTTATTTAAGCCAACTCTAGATCAACAGAAGAAAAATTCTGAACTTGAGGAAACGCTCCTCAATGGTGATTTTGTTGTGCGTTATGATGTTAAGAGAGAAGCCACTGCAGGTGATATACAGGTAAAAAATATATAAATTAAAATGCTTTTAGATCACAGATAAATATGAATGTGAAGTGCAATCAGCAAAACATTTGCTTTGAAACACCAAGAATGAGGAAAAGCTCTTCCCATTACTCCAGGGTCAGCAAGAACTGAAGGTGATACTTGGTAATCTCCAGAGACATCAGGTATATTGAAAAAAAAGAACACTCAAGAAAAAAAATCAATCTTTCAAATTTTAATCAAATACCAAGTCTATATTAGTATTTCATAGATGTCTCTTTACAGTCTTTTTTAATTATTATTTTGTCTCTTCTAAAAGTGTATTTGTGGTTTCCTGTAAACGAAGTTTAGAGTAATACGATTTATATAACTTAAAATGATGCTTGGTCTCTGTGTTTTTTGTGATAACTGAGGTAATAACTAAATACAGCAGGAACTTACAAATATTTATGAACCGCTGCATATTCTAGGGAATAAAATAGAGTATTTTCCATATCATTTCACTAATGAAGTATACACGAGTGTGCTAAAAGGTGGCAGCTACAGTCATTCAGCAGGGATGTACTCATAGGTAATGATAGAGAGATAATGTGATACACAGTGATAATATGCATATATTGTACTTATGGCACTGAGATGTCTAATATATATGTATGCATGCTGCTCTCTGGTAATTCTCTCTCTACAGACAATCTTGCTTCCAGCTAGGAAATACATTTTACTTTCTTTAATTTAAGTTCTTTTATTTGGGCTTATCGAGAGAGCAGGATGCTGAGCATGCTTCCCACTTCTTGCTGTGCCAGAATGTTAAGATTTATTCTTTATTTCTTTAGGTGTGCTTTTATGGGTGATTTCACATTCTGTATTTCAGATTGTCAATGGGTATTTTGTCCATTACTTTGCACCCCAAGAAATGCCAGTGTTTCCCAAAAATGTCATCTTTGTTATAGACCGAAGTGGCTCCATGACAGGCAGAAAAATTGAACAGGTAACTTCCCTCAAAGCATGACCTCTGCTAGCAGCAGGCACACACCCCCTCAGCCTTTTGAGGAAGCAACTGGGAATTTTTCATTGGAAGCACACACTGGTTTTGTACACAGCAAAGGGTTCAGACTTATAGAAGTGCTTGAAAATACATATGTGTAGATTGAAGTTATTAAAGAGTAACTCTTGTCTGACACAATTATTTTCATGGGTATTAAACATTGAGGCAGAGAGAACTTTCTGTATTTTTGCAGAACTTCTTGTTTTTATATTTTTCTTTAATGAAGCTTATAGAGTTAATTTATCTGTTATCTGTTTTATGTTTATTGATGACTGTGTATGTAGCTCTGTTTGAGAGAAGACAAGCCCCCTACAGCCCTCATAGGCTGGATTTTGTGTCTGTAAGTTAAGTGAATTGTCTATTTCTATTGGTCTCAACCTAAAACATATCATTAGGGTTTAATAAAGGCATAGGGCTGCATCTGGAACAGACTCGTAGAGAACTCCCTTATTACACTGTAATCTCAATCCCAGTTCTGGCAACGAAGTGGGAATAACCAAAATCATTGCTTTCTGCTTGGAACAGACAAGGGACGCCCTGTTGAAGATTTTGCAGGACCTCCGCCAAGAAGATCATTTCAGCTTTATCACCTTCAACCACAAAGTGGTGGAGTGGAAGAGCTCTTTGCTGCCAGCCACTGAGGAGAACGTGGCCAGTGCTGCAGCACTGGTGCAGACTCTCACTGCCAGGGGAGGTACACGTGCTCGTAGCCACAAATATGCACCCAGTGGAATTAATTGCTTAGAAAATAATTATTTTTATTAGTTATATAGTGCCCCAGAGCTACCACCAGTACTTACAAACCTGGTCAGTTTTTAAGACTTGTAAGTGATGAGTGCGAAAGAAAGCCTGTGAGTGATCAGACTGGTGACTACATTATAAGATATAGTTATATAGTATATAAGAGATGCTTACAGCACATCTATAAGCCAAAGCCACAATGTTTTGTTTCCAATTTTTACCACAGATACAATTAGAAGATTTCTTGGTAGCACATTTTTTCTACAGAAAAATGGCAACTCACTCAACATTTGACAGCAATTTGCTGATTTTTTTTCTATTTATATCAAGTGTCCCATTGTAAAAAAAAACAAACAAAAAAAAAAAAAAAAAAAAAAAAAAACCAAAAAAACCCCAAACACATCCAGAGTTATACTCCTTTGTAAGCAATGCCACATAAATAAAACAGGTGAAACAGACATGGCATTTCAGTAGCTGTACCAGTCAGTGTTCTTGGTGTTATTATTTAGTTTTAAGCACGTCTCAAGGGCTCTGTCTCCCTTTAATGTTACACTGTCAATATGAACAGAAGTTTCCTTACCCTAGGCACTAACACTGATAAACCCACCCATGCTCAGCTCTTTTCTCTGAATTCTTATAGAAGGCAGTGAAACTTTTCTTAAATATAGGTTAACAGATGACAGTATGTTTACTTAAGCACTTTTTAATGGCTCTAGACATGTTTGTATTTCCCATGACATATGTGTGGAAAATCCTCCCAAGAGAATACTCCAGCACTGCTGGTGCAATATAACACCCGGTAATTAAGTCCAGCAGGCTAAGTCCCTAAATCCTCCTCTCTTGGAAGGATTACTTCCTGCAGAAAACTTTAAACGGTCTGCAGGGCCTCTGCAGATGAAGGGCAGCAATCTCTGCCGATGGTTCTCTCAGGTGAGCGATGCCTGCTCTCTCGTTGCAGGCACGGACATCAGTGGTGCCCTGCTGGCTGCCGTGGGCGTGCTGCAGAAAGCCCAGGGGCTGCCAGAGCGCAGCGTCTCCATGATTATTCTGCTGACAGATGGGCAGCCCACTTCTGGTGAGTGAATGCTACGCACGCTCCTCCCTCCTCTGGGGTTTTTTATCTGTTACACTTGCATCCCAATGTTGATAGACCTAGCCTGTGTTTTAGAAGAGCTTTGGAATACACAGGGTGAGCTGCTGCTGGATCTGGAGAGGGGAATTATGAGAGGGCTCTGCTGAGGGCTCTAGGGAGTGATGGCACAACCTGCCTGCCTGTGACTGTGCATCCTTTAGCTGGGAATTGTTTTGCTGCATACCATTGGCTTCACAGTTTATAAACTCAAGGGAATTGGAGATACTCCAGGCACAGCTGAAACAGAAAAGTAAAAT
Organism: Passer montanus; assembly: GCF_014805655.1. Taxonomy (NCBI): domain Eukaryota; kingdom Metazoa; phylum Chordata; class Aves; order Passeriformes; family Passeridae; genus Passer; species Passer montanus. The sequence continues at coordinate 2,092,802 of NW_024374367.1, forward strand.
ACCTAGAGACAAAATATGGACGTTTTGCAGATACTGTGTACAGTCCTATTTGAGAAATATTGCTTGTGCTTCTTCACCCTCTGCACCCCAAACTTAAGATATTTTCAAGGTGCTTCTTGTTCTGTATTCTTTGCCATGTCTTAATTAGTGATCAGCTGTGACAGCACAAGCCAAAAGACTGAGATTGAAATATCACATGAAATAAACAACAACTCCCAGTGCAATGGCACAAACTCCCTTGTCTTTAACAGGGGGTTGTCTTAGTTTTGTGTGGCACCAGCATCACTCCAAGGTCAGCAATAGTACTTCATCTGTAAGCCCTTAACGAGATTGTTCTTTTAGATTGTGCAAGCCATTCTGTTTTGAGGTTTCTTGATTTTGTTCGGGTTTTTAAATAAAATTTAGCTCCCAGTTCTGCCTCCCCAGCACAGCCACAGTGAATCTCCAGTGGTGCCTGCATCCAGCAGTTAGAAATCAGGCCAAGGTGGAGTGTCAGGCATTATTGCTTACACTGCCTTCCTTAGCAAAGCAGCTAAAAAGGAAAAATCTGAGCTGCTCCCATGGTATTGCTACAGGCAGTGACAGCTTCTGCCTGGAAATGCTGATGGAAAAGCTCTCACTACATGGCCATCAGCAGCTCTTCAAATGGAGTAAGGTGATGGTGTGAAAATCTTTTCCTCTGTCACACAAAGGGGCTGGGAGAGAAGCATGGCTGAGTTCATGGGCAGTTTGTTGCAATTGCACCATTAACCAATTCATTCTTCTCTGTATTGACACACATAATTTTTATGGATGGTACTTGTCTTTTGAATGCGTGATGAAGTGTATCCATCCCTGGTGTTGTTAGCTTGTAGTGTGTGTCCCTCCTGTACTAAAAGCCTCCTCTGGCCCTGTAATGCCATAAAATATTTTGCATTTAGCCATGACAACATCAGTAGAACCTAATAAAAGTCATTAAGGAGGGAGAATCACGTTCTGGCATTCCATATGCAGAGCTGTGCTTTCATTTCCAATTCGATTACTAGCCTTCTATCCCCTACCTTTTTAGTATTTTATTCTGAACTATTTTTAAAAACTTCAGGCAGAATTTTCCATTAACCTGCTGCAGTCTTTTTGCACTTGAAAAGACCCAAACCCACAATGGTGTTTTTGTTTCATTTACAGGTGAGAGAAATGTGGAAGTAATTCAAGAAAACATTCAGAAAGCAATCAATGGGAAATATGCTCTTTTCTGCCTTGGCTTTGGGTTTGATGTCAGTTATAAATTCCTGGAGAAAATGGCCCTGAGCAATGGGGGAATAGCACGGCGTATCTATGAAAATGCTGATGCAGCCCTGCAGCTCCAGGTCAGGAGTAAGGCATGTGCCAGGAAAGCATCCATCAGCCTCAGCTTATACCTAGTTCTAGCAGCAAAATCACAGATTTTCTGAGATGAAATGTTGGGGTTGAGATTACCTTTTACTTAGCTGAGGGAGGAAGGCAATTTTGGGGTATCTGAGGGTTTGTACCCTCCATGTTATCCATGACTCAAAGTTTTCAAATCAGCCACATTCAGACAAACTGGGAAACTCACACATTTCTCTACTGCAAAAAGAGAAATTGTCATGGGGAAGTGGACAATTTCTGAGTTTGCAGTAGTCTTGCAGTGCTAAAGAAAAAGCTTTTTAAGGGGGCTTTAGGCATTCAACACATTGCTTTGCACAATTTTGCTGTCATTTTTGTGTGTTCTTTGTCTTACTGCTTTTCTTTAGGGCTTTTATCAAGAAGTGGCTACCCCAATATTAATGCAAATTGAAATGCAGTATCCAGAAAATTCCATTGAAGGATTAACTGAGAACAATTTCAAGCTGTTTTTTGAAGGATCTGAAATTATAGTGTCTGGAAAAATTAGCAATGAGCTGGATCTTTTGCCAGTGGAAATTAAAGCTCAGTCAGTAAGTGTTTAGTTTACTAATTGTGAAAAACATCTCTCCCTTCTGTCTTTTGTGGCACAATGGGAGGCTTCAAGAAGTGTTTTGTGTTTAGTATACGTTCATTGCATTTGGGCATTCAGCTGTTTTCCCATTGTTTGATCTCTCAGATAATTTGTTAAAATTACCCTCTCTTGAATTTGCTACAAAAGAAAAACCTTGAAGAATATCCACAAATAAGTAAACAGAAATTTTAATTCAATTTTGCTAATTCTTTAACAAAATTAAAATATTTTAGCCTTTTAAGCACTTTTAGGTTTCTATTGTTACAATGAAGTAGGAAAACTTAATTATTCATCTCAAAAATGCTGAAATAGAATTTACCTCCTTTTTTCATCATTGTTTCAAGTGCAGAAATACAGATCTAAAGTACACGCTTTTTTGATATTTTGGGGATGCACTTTCCAATGGGAAAGAACAAAATTGAAGGACAGCTGGTACTGAAAGACATTAAATGTCATAATGTGGCTATAAATGAAGTTTATAGAGGCAAAGTTTATGGAGTTGTTCTTTTGATGGTCAGTTTTCTCCCACTTCAGCACACAAGTAACTTGACCCTTAAGGAAGAAGCAAATGTCAAAGAAAAGGAGCAAGTATTCCAAAATCAAAGATACATCTTTGGGAATTTCATAGAGAGACTGTGGGCTTACTTGAGCATTCAGCAGCTTCTGGAAAAAGCGTAAGTGATTTTAATGCTTCACATAACAAATTTCTAACTTCTCAAAAACACAAATTCCTTGTTCACAAATTATATGATCAGAAAATACAAAGAAACAGAAATATTCTTCTAGACAGTGTCAAAAACATGAGACACTGGGAGAATACTACATTACTGTATGATGAACATGAAGTGTCTTCCAGTTTATGGGAGCACTACAACATTCAATTTCATATGTATATGAACATATAATGTAACACATTCTACATGAAATTACCATGAAATAGGTTTCAGTTGTATGGATTGTGGTGAGCTGTTCTTGCACACCCAGAAATATTGTCTGTAGATAGGGAAATGGCAATAGTTATGGAATGGAATAGAACAATATGAATGTCCATAAGATACTTCACAGACCATGTATCTATTACTTTTATGAATTTAAACCACACATATGCTCCAGTGTTGCAAAGAATGAAGCATTTACCTAATTTCAGGCACATGAACAGCTAACATGAGTTATCCCCATGAGACTTACTGACCCTTCAGTAATAAATATCTGTGGAGACACAGCTAATACATAAAAGAATCTGAAGATGATTTATTCAAATCCTCTACATATTTTTGCTACATCATTAACACAGACTTTAGTATTTCAGCCCAAGAAGAGGACCGGAAGGCCCTGGAGGCCCAAGCCTTGGATCTGTCCCTGCAGTACAGCTTTGTCACACCGCTCACTTCCATGGTGGTCACCAAGCCCCAGCAGCAGGAGGAGCTGGCAAACAAACCCACCGAGGCTGGTAAAAACAGCCCCTCTGAAATGCTCTGCTCTTCTTGATTCATTGTGGTTGGCTTCCACTTAGGTTCATTTGATATTGATATAATGAGGCACATTGGAGGCAGGAGTTCAGGGATTGGCTTCTTTTCAAAACAAAACATGCAGGATTTTTTGGAAAGGTGAAGTGACGAAACAGGCACTACAATTGAAATGGAAAATAGTTTGTTTAAATATTAACTACAGGTAGTCTGTTACTATGAGTGCAGGGGGGAAAGTATGGCCTCAGTCAGAGTTTTGCAAGTGCTATATATACCCATTCTTTAGCCCAAAAAACATCATCACCTGAAGCCCTTGTCCCAGTTTACTGGTTCACATTGGTAAAGTAACTCAGTGTTGACTGTATGACACTCATCTGTCCCTCTTCCTCTTTGCAGATAATGAGAAGCCCAACAATCTTCCAGCAGGAGGTAAATGCTTTCTTCTTTTTTCAATAGCATATTTTCATAGTCTCTAAAAAAAAAAAAAGGCCAAAAAAAACCCAAAGCAAACAAAAGAGAAAAGAGTTCATAGTGGTTGTTCTGTAGAGGGAAGTATCTGAGATTTGAAAAAATGTGTAAAGTAAATTATAAGCAATACCTGCCACAGTATGTGCAGGTTTTAGGTGGATAACAGGGAGAAAGGGAGAAAATCTTCCACTCAGAAAGTCTCAAAGGTCAAAATTATCTGTGCTCTTGAGGAAAAGTATTTCTTCAAGTCAATAGTGTTAATGATGTTTTCTGCTTCTTCTTACCACGTGTGAAGCATCTTTCAAAAGATTCCACTCAAGAATGCTTTGGGAGGATGATGCAGGTATGTTTTTTTCCCTCCGGAAACTGCATTTATTTGAATAATAATTTTATAGGTGAAGAACATTGGTTTTGCTCTAGTTCTTTCACAGAAATGTATTGAGAGAATCACAATGCTGCCCTGTTTCTGGAAGTTGCTCTTTCAAAGTGGTGCTGGGAAGTTCAATAGCAGAACCACTCCTCTAAGGGATGTAATGCAATCATGAGTAAAACACAAATACTCTTTTTTTTCTCTCCAGTTGCTGTTGAAGTGAGGGGTGGGCCACCTGCTGGAAGTATTCCTCCTCTGTTTCTCCTCAGAATAATCCTATAAAGTTCATTTCATATGTAGGGTCATATCAACCTTATTTTACATAAATGCATTTGGATTGGAGATGCCCACTTGATATACAATTTAGTTTTTATTATATGTATTTCAGTCAACAGATATTTTATAATTAACTATGAACTTTTGCAAACAATCTTGGTTCTTTTTCAGGAATAATAAAAAAAAAAAGCTTCCTGAAAATGTGAAAGATATGAAAAAGGATGTATTAGTAAGCTGAAAAAAATGGATCATGTAAGAACAAAATAATTCAATCGTGAGGTATCCAGAAAAGCCAGTGGACAACAAGCAGGACAGATTCCCTCTTTCAAAGTGTGCGAGGGAGGTGCAAGGCATAAACCCAAAGCAACCAAAGACTGGGAAAACTCTTTTCTTTCAGGTCGACGGCCTGCTGAGCTCCAAACTGTCAGCAACAGGAAGATGTTTTCAACAGGTAGATGCTCCCAGTGGGGTCACAGGGGCTGGGCTGGGTGTTCTGCATTCAACACTGCCCAGTGACCCTTGAAAAAGCAGCTCTAAACACTCCCATAGCTCCAGCTGAGCATAGGCCCATCCTCGTGGTCTTTTCCCACCTTGGGACATCTCATCTTAGGCAAAGCTCTCTGCAGTTATCAGTGAAGAGCTCTGTTAAAAAGGTTTCTGTACAGCATTTGTCCTGGTTCATCAGCTGACTTAGAGAAAAATGTTTCATTGAACTCTTCTTATTAATTTTGACTATTTCAGTTTCCAGGCTCAGAGTTGCCATGAGAGCACAACCTATTGGTAAGAGACACACATCCTATATCCATTTCAATTTCTAATGTAACTGAAATGTATACTTCATCCAGCAATGCTTTTTCTGACTGCATCATTCTCTGTGAAAACCTTTTACCTCTTCTTGCAAACCTTGGCTTGTTCTTTCCATTTAAGTAGAAAGTATCCCTGTATTCCATGAGAAGGCCTCTCTGGCTTGAGGATATAAGAAATGCAGTACAGAAAATTTTCAGCCTGAGCCTTTTTAAAGGCTCCTTGTCCTTAGTAAACTCTTTATTTAAAATCTGTTGGTTTCATTCATATCAAGGTGCTGTGTCTGGGTGCGCTTTTCAACAGTTATTACTTTGTTTTTAATCATTCTATCTTTTAAAAGCTATAACTACTGTTTTAGGTATAAATCTATAATTTTTTTTTTGCTGTACCTATCCAGTACAGGCTAGATTTTGTTTTTGTTGTTGCTGATATTTTTGTTCTTTCTTTTCAGCCAATGAACATCCACAACTTCTCTTGCAATTACCCAGACAAAATGAAACAATCTGCTTAAATATTGATAAGACAGCACAAACCTCTATCCACCTGCTGTCAGATCCAGAGCAAGGTAAGTGAGCCACGTTACCCCAATACCAAGAAAAGGAGAGTCACTGGGTCTGTGAGTGCAGTTGGTGGTTTTGGGAATAACCCCCTCTCATGAAGAGCCATCTCACACCTGCTGCTTTGCACTGACCAGAGAGGCTGTGGTAAATTCTGCCTTTCTGTTAGGCAATGTTAGTGGTGCAACAGCTGGGGGCACTTCTGACAGACCTGGCTGAGGATCCCCTTCTCCTTGTGGTGTCACATCCTCCTTGGTCCTTAGGATTTTCTCCTACCGAGCCCTTGGGGCTTTGGAGGATGCAGAGACCTTAAACCTTAAGGTCCCTGTGTGCCAACAGAAAGGTGCATGCTCTGGATGCACAGCAGACTTTCCATGGTCCTGTCCTGAGGAGCCATGGCCCAGGAACCTGCTCTGATTATGGAACAGAGACACCTCTGTGCAGGAGGTGGAAGCATGGGGTTAAACCAGCTCTAGTGACCCCACCACAGGGGCATGTGGCACTGCAAGCCAGAAATGCCTCACAAAACTAGTTTTGAGACCCTGAATTTCAGCAACAAAACTGGAGCAGGTTTGTTAAGATCACTTGTACCTTAAGAGAAGAATCACCTGACAAATTTGTATTAAAGGACTCACTGTGACGGGGAAACTCGGAGAAGGAATAAATCGCTTTGTGCAGTTTGATATTAACTATGTGAATCCCCCCGTGCAAATCCATGTCTACACTCACGCGATCCTTGTAAGCCACAATAACAACAACAATTGGATGTCTTGGACAAAGTCAACCTCCTCCACCATCCAGGGGTAAGAAACATCTTCCTGTCTTTTCCTAAACTTGAAAATGTGTCAGATCCTTGTTCATTCAGGCCTCCACTTCCCCATTTACCTGAAGTAAGTGTTTCCAAATGTCCTTCTCCAGCAAGTATGTCAGTGTGAGTAGCAGCAGGGTATCTTTATAATCTCCCATTTCAAATTGGAGAAGAAAATAAGTTTAATTTTAATCTTCCATGCGTGTGTAAAGAGAACCAGAACAACTGCACTATCAGCCTGCTGTTCATGTATTTATGTTCCAAAGGAAAGGAGCCATGCAGAGCAGCCTGGTGCCACCAGCAGCCACTTTGTGTTTCTCCAGGGCAGAGTGAGCACTGCCAGTGATGGCTTTGACATTTACTGTCCCTTTTATACAGCACTTGGCTCCACACAGGCTGGGGTTTTCTTTCTCCTCAGTTTCAGCAATAACTCCCATCTGGGAAGCTGACTTTTTTTTATAGGCAGGCATAAAGTGTTGGAATAGCTGTCTGTGACTAAATGTCCACTGTAGGAGAAGGGATACTTTAAAAGCAGATTTCATTTGTTGGAGTAATTAGAGCAAGATTCTTCAGTACCACAAGGAAGAGCTGAGTGTAGCTGGTTCCCCCATCCTTTTTGTATTGCTGGAACAAGTCTCCACAAGGATCCCCTGCTGGCCTGGGGCACACAGGACACACATGGCTGCTCCCACACACACAGTTCTAGACAATAACAAGTCCTACAACAACTGCTTTCAATTATTCTTGCAGTCCAAACCGAGCCAAGAGCTGGCTGGATTTATGCCCCACTATAATTTGCCAAGTAGAATGATTCTCCTGCTTCAATCCAGCACCCGAGCCCTTGCATCAGCACTTTGGGGGTGGCTTTGTTAATCCTGTCTGCAGGGAGAAAAATGACAGTGACATTTGTGTTCTGCAAGACCACCTGGGATCACAATAACATGAGTGGGCCAGAAGAAAGGCAAAATCTGAAAAACTCATGAAATATCCAAGAAAAAAAATTTGACTTGTTCATTAAAAAAAAAGGATTTAATTATTTTATTAGTCTACCTTTTTTCTCACTAAAATGGTGAGAATTTTTTTTTCCCATCCAAGCATTTCTTGTCATTATGGATGATAAGGTGTATTCATCAGAAAAAAATTGTCCCCTGGTATATTTGCAAGGCCTGTTGTGCAGCACGGAGAGAAGATATTCTACTCAATATTTTCTAGTTTAAAAATAACTACAAACAAATCAGGAAAAATGCAATTGCAAAGATATAAAAGGCAAAAATGAAATTATTTTGATTAATTAATGTCACTTATTTAAATATATATTCTTTCTTCACATTCTTCTTGGAAATAATTCCATCATTTACTTCCTAGGCTGCAAGTGTCAGTTGAAAAGGAAAGGAGTGTTACAGCATCACTGCCTGATACAGTCACAGTAAAAATCTCCTTGGTCAGGTTTCCAGATGATTTCCTTGGGCTCTATTTCTTGAACACCGACCGCTTTTCGGACAAAGTCACTGGAGTCCTGGGTGTGTATCAGCATGGATGTGTGCAGCAAAGAATGCTCTTGTAACAGCTCCTGAAATGAGACTGTACTCAGGGGTTTGTGTCAGAGAGTTCTTGAGAAATTTTGTATTTAATTTATTCCTTTTGGACATTTAACTTTTACTGCCCAGCAATGCCAAAAAGGGGAGGTCTCACCCTGGCAACATAACACACAAAACACAATGCTTTTCCACTCACCAGTGGCACAACCCTAAGTAGCCCATTATGGGTTTAGAAGATATTAAAATAAGACAGAAATAATAGTTGGGCTTAATCTCACCAGTACTGTGGAATGACATGACTGATGCAGAAAATTCATTTGATGTCAAATAACAGACGATAAATAATGGACATAAAATTGTAAACAATCATGGTTAGGAAATGAAAGCCAGCTGGTCCTGAACATCTTGGCTCCAAAAATCCTGGTGGGACCTAAGTTGAAGTTGTTTTGGAAACATTGCAAATGGAGAGGCTCCATATTCCAAAAACCACAAGGAAGAAATAACTGTGAAAAATCATCACAGAAAGACTGAACCTTCCCATGGAGAGAGTTAGGGATAACAGGAGATCACAGATGAAACAGAGGAATTTTCTAATCTTACTCATGGAGTATCCAAACTTGATCTTTGGTTTGTTTTCTGAGATGAAGAGCTGCTCTCCTGGTGTTAGAGCTGCCATTTGGCTTAAACAAACAGCAACACTCAGCTGGTTTGTATTTTTAAATAATTTCTGTGTCTGTTGCTTAGGTCAATTTTATTCAAAAGCACAATTTGGGAGTAACTCCAACAATGATCAGAGAGCTGTGGAAAGACTCCTGAGAGTGTCTGGATCTGAGCACAAAGTTTCCAGGTACCAGATATGGAGGGAGGGGTGGGGAGGGGGTGTGCTTTGAGATATATTTGATCAGCAAATACCAGAGATCAAAAGAAATGAAACTGAGGGAGTATTTCTAAGAGCACACCTCTTTGGTGTAAATAAGTTGCATTTTATATTTTTTTTAATGCAGGCTTTTTAACAAAAGTCTGCATTTGTTGTTTAAGTGATGCTACAGGCCTCAAGGCTCCTGTTTCACTGGGGAGTACAGCTTGCATTGTTTTCCTGGACAGGGAGGGTGTTCCATCAATTGGATTTACCATGAGGAAAATTTTCTATCCTTCACTGCTTTTAGCACACATCTGTGATGGGGAAAAAACACTGGGAGTGTTTTCCCAGCAGGTCCTGGAAGTGCTGAGGTGCAGCTCTGCCCACCCAGGCCTCTGACTCCTGGTACCATCTGCACATCAGGGCAATTCTGCCCCTGTCTCTAGATTGTGTTATCACAACTTCTCTTGTTTTGATTTCATTTCAGGTTGTACAAGAAAGATTATAGGCTCGAGTCAGCCAATGAACCTGTTTCCTGCTGGTCAATAGATCTAACTCCCTAGAGAAAAATTCTGTGAAGAAAATTATGCAAATGAAGCTCTTCCAAGTATTTTTGGTACTTTCATCAAGAAAATCACACAGTTAAAGCCTTCCTGTTGCTCTATGTATGTGTCACAAATATTTTACCTTGAAATAATTATACTTTCAAGATATGACAGTCTTTGCTTGTTTGCCATTTGAAAATGGTTTCTAGTCTGCAATGTGGTTTTGTTGTTGAAGATTTATGTAAATGAACTGAATAAAATTGACATTATCATCTAACAGTTTGGTATGGACATCTAGATTGTGTTATCACAATTTCTCTTGTTTTGGTTTCATTTCAGGTTGTACAAGAAAGATTACAGGCTGGAGTCAGCCAATGAACCTGTTTCCTGCTGGTCAATAGATCTAACTCCCTAGAAAAAAAAAATCAGTGAAGAAAATTACGCAAATGAAGCTCTTCCAAGTATTTTTGGTCCTTTCATCAAGAAAATCACACAGTTAAAGCCTTACTGTTGCTCTATATATGTGTCACACATATTTTATCTTGAAATAATTGTACTTTCAAGATATGGCAGTCTCTGCTTGTTTGCCATTTGAAAATGGTTTCTAGTCTGCAATGTGGTTTTGTTGTTGAAGATTTATGTAAATGAACTGAATAAAATTGACATTATCATCTAACAGTTTGGTATGGACACGTGGACTTAGGTTTCCAAAGGAAAATCAGTAGTGGTATCATCCAAGCCAACAAATGTGTCATGCAAACAGTAACAGATCTCTAAAACTTTATCCAGTTATAGATTACTGTGGTCTCGAACCATGCATTTTGTGAAAACACCATGAAGTTTGAGGCAGTACTAGTTTACCATGTCTCTCATTTTCTATTTTATTGCTGTATCAGGGCTCTCTTGGAGGTTGTCCTGTGAGACCATTCAAATCTCATGATATCAGCAGTGAATGGGGTGATGCAAACCCACACCAGCTGTGCTCTGGTTCATTCTTGCAAAAGTCTCTGAGACTCCCTTTTGGAAACATCTCCAGAACAGCCACTGGCTGGTTGCAAAACCTCTGGTTGCAAAACACTGCAGTTCAACCCCAAAAGTTAGCAGCTTTTTTTGGCTCAATTTCATATACTTTGCAAATACTGGAAGACGTTTTACAAATAATGAACATCTCAAACCCAACCTACTGTGCACAGAGGTAACACTGCAGAGTAAAAATACACACAGAAGCCTCTGCCCATGGAATCCAAGCTGTAGTTTCAGTCTTCTGCTTTTTGTAAGTTTTTATTCCAAAATTATTTTGTTTTAGAATTTCAGTTCCTTTGTATCTTTGAACCCATAAATATACCAGCATTGTAGGCAGTTTAACAGAAGTTTCTTTCTATCTTGCCAATAATATATAACTGGAAAAACCTTTTAATTTTAAAGCAATGTACTGAAAGAGAAAACAATTTCTTGCCAAAGTCAATAAGCTAAAACAAACTGTGTAATTAGAAGTCTGTTTTTTAAATGAACTGTGCAGACATGATGCCAAGATATGTTTGTGTGAATTGCTTGTACTTTCAAGGTGCTGATTTTGCTGCACAAATTACATGACAAACAATGTGGAATTTGGAAACTGGAAGTACCAGATTGCTCACTTCACTGCATGAAAAACAGGCTTCCCAATCTGATTGTTTCCATTATAGATGAACCTGGGATTTGAATCACAAGCTGTTGATCCAGGGTTGTATCAGCAGAGCTGCTGCAAATTAAATATTCCCTGTGTTAGTTGTAGGGTGTGTATGTGTCATCTCCTGCCCTGCTGCCAGCAGCAGGGATAGAAACAGCACTGAGCAGGGAGCAGTGGCTCATGGCTGGGGCAGCTTTCACCTGGGACCCTCTTCTTTAAGTGAGGCTCATGCTTGAGAGCTGTACTCACACTGCAGTGCCTGAGCTTTCCCTGGCAGCTGCTGCCCTGCTCATGCAGCTCTTCTTGCTGCAAAGAAGTTCTGGGCCAGGGAATTTATTAAGGTACAATAGAAACTCCTTACATTGTTCAAAGATTTTATCTGACTTTGAATAGACAGGTTGTGCTGACAGAGATTTCTGTGCTTTCTGCAACAGCCTGAAGTTGCTGGTGTGCCTGGCTGCTGCAGCTCCCAAATCCATGTAGTGCTGTTTGCCCTCTGCACTGTGCTTTCCATTCTGTAAGTAGGTGCCATTCCACTCTTCACTTGAATTGTGTCTTAGTTTATTCTTTAGTCACTCTCCTCCTGTGCTTTCCAAGCCCAAAGTGAGTTCTGGTGGGTTTCTGATTTCCTATGTTCCCTTCCCTTGCTAAGAAGCTGAAGGCAGATGCAGTAATGAATATTTGGCATTTTGTAATTTCTAATTCCAATACAAAATCATGTCAGTGTGTATGTAACAGATCTATGCATATCTCACAGGATATGGCCCCACACTTCTGTTTGTTACCAGCAGTGTCGCCATCAGTAAATGTTTTATCTAACTGTGAGCATCTGTCTGCTGCTTCTCTCTCTTTCCTCTGCTACCTTTAGCTACATTTGCTGTTACCTCCTGCCTTACAGGAATCTCTGAGTGCTTATTGAACCGGAGCCATGCAAAAGCAGCAGAGCCCCTAAGAGCAACTCATGGCTCCCAAATCAGTCACAGACAAGACTCCTGCCAGCCCCAGAGATTTGCCTCATCCCAATAAATCAATCAGGAAATTTCTGGCTGGCACAAGGATTGCCTCGTGTCCAAACTCTGCCAGCCAGGTAGGTCAAGGTCTGCTGTCCACTGCTCTGCTGCTTTGTGTGTTAATGGAGCAAGGGAGGACAGGAGCAGCCCCCATGGACAGTGCCACAGCTCCTGTCTCAGGATCCAGAATGGATCATTTCTTTATTTCATTCTATTCCATCTAATAAATTCTCTTACAATAAAAATTTAGAACCATGTAAGCTTAAACTTACTGGTTTCAATGTTCTGGTCTTCTCTCCTTCCTATCACTCTCCCCGTCTTCCTCGTTTTCCAGTCACTTAATTACCTTCTATAGAAATTACTGTTTTCTTTCATAATTTCTGTCTGGATTTTTACTGGTTTCAATGTTCTGGTCTTCCCTAATTCCTATCACTCTCTCGTCTTCCTCGTTTTCCAGTCACTTAATTACCTTCTATAGAAATTACTGTTTTCTTTCATAATTTCTGTCTGGATTTAGCAGGCAAAGGTCTGCAGCCACTGTGACACCCTCTACCCTCTCCTATTTATTTTCTTATACAAAACTGCTGCTTTCAGTAAAGGATTTTGCTCTTCAAAAACGCCTGCATCTCCTATAAATTTAGCAGTAAGTATATCTTTCCTCCATTTCTTCCCTCTTTGATTTTTCTGTTAGATTTTTGTTCACCTCTATTCTTGTTCTTTCAGTTTGACTTCTCACATCTTCTATCATCTGTTTCTCCCACTACACTCCTCTTCTCTCTGTGTTCTGCATTCTAGTTTTCCACACAATGACTTTCTTTGTCCTATGACTGTTGGGCAATTTTCTGCTTTGCCATGTGAGACCACAACTGCCTTTTGAGGCTGATTTGAGTAAAAGAAATCTTGAAGTAATAAGAAATATGGGAAGGAGGCAACATGTTTTTGGTTGGGTGGGTTTTTTACTTTAGAAGTAAGAGCTTGCAATTTCTTGCAGTAATAAATAAATGGGGCACTTGCCCTGAATGTGTTCATAAATTCTTTTATGGGAACAGAAGGAAGGGTCATCCTCAAGAAAGATACAGTCCAAAAGAGCTATCATTACTCAAATGTGAGTGTTGCTTGTACCCTTGGTGGTTCATTAATTTATAAGGATTCAGATATTCAAAAGATAGGTTCAAATTAAAATGCTAAAATACAGAATTCCTGGATTCCAGCAGTCACCTCCTGTGCTGGCAGCAGCCCTCAGCACTGCATGTGGTTCCAAGTACCAGGGGATTATCCCAAAATCTGGGTTGGGCTGTCAGATGTCCTCTTGTGCTCAATTCCAAAATGCACCCTGGGCTTTGTGAAACTGGCATGAGAGCATTGAGCTGTCAGAATAACAGAACCAGGCACTGAGTACTGATACTTTTATTTAATCACTCCTGACGATTATTGATTAAAAATTAGATAGAGGGTTTCTGTTATGTTTTACAAAGTAGCATTTTAAGTCAGAATTTTAAACCTAATAAGGAGGATGCTTCAGAAGATGAGGGGTCTTGCACTTCAGATTGGATCAAATACACAGTAAAACTCTCTGAGAATCCATCATACATTGTCCTTGCTAAACAGGTATGCTTATATGCTTTGAATAGATCTTATATATTGAAAATACTGTTTTTTCAGACAAATATTGTCTGCCTGTGCATTTGGAGGAAGCTGCTTAGAAGAGACTGGGAACAATATAATCTGTGTGAACACCATCTATCAGCCCAGCTCCATTGTCATGGACAAACCAGCAAGGAATATCAACCCCGTGTGCAGGATCTCTTCTGTAATCCTTCTGCCAGCCCCTGAAAAGGAAAACACAACCATGGGAGCACTGAGGTAAGAACTGCACCTGGACAAGGAATCTTGCCTAAGTCTTTGTTAAGGACTTCATTATTTTGTACCTTGTTACTGTCAGTTCATTGTTTTTAACAATCATTGTGGCATCTGGTTTCTTGGGATCAGATCCAGGATGAATTTCAAGTATGGTGAAGTCAATGGGCCGGAAAAACTGTCCTAAAAAGAGAAGTTAAAATTACCATTTCAGGTATTAAAACAGAAGCAAACCAAAGAGAAATCCCAAAATTTCTACATTCCTGTGCCTGTTTCTATGTCCCTTCAGAGTCTGGATTGGATAAGCAAACACCAAGTTTCAGGTAAGGCTGAACATATGCCTGAAGTATTATTGGTATTATTTTCTGTTTATAACCCAGAATTGTATCCACATCATCTGGATGTAAGTTCCAGCTTCTGGAACTGCACAGAACAATTACAGCCTTTTCTAGATATCCTTCAAGATATCCTCACTTGGTGTGTCTCTTCTGTTGAATTTATTACATATTTTCCAAGTCTTCAGCTTTTTAATAATCAAGTAATCCATGTGTTGATCTCTTAAATTTCTGGGTGTGATTATTCTCAGCACAAATGCAATATTCTGTCTATAAATTATGTAGCCTCATAAGGAAAGACCAGCAGGGAAACACTAAACAAAGTCATACCTAATAATCCATGGGTCTGTTCAGACAGTTTATCACTTTTCAGTGTATACAGCCCCAAGAAATCTTGGTGAAGAGGATGTTTCTTCCACACTTGGTGCAAAACAACAACAAATGAGGCACCACTGCCCATTGAGAGCACCAGATTTTTTTTCCTGTTAATTATCAAAGTTAAACTGAGGAAGAAAGAAAAACATGATTTAGAACATTGTGTTTACCAGAGTTAACAGCAACAGAAAGAAATGTGAGAAGAAAACACAAATGTAGCTTTATAAACTGCTCAGTGTTTTTTAAGAGAGAGGGTTTGCTTGGTCCATGGAGTCTCTCTGTGTGTTCACAGGCAGTCATAGACTCATCACTGGAAAAGGCTACCTGGCCTTTAAACTTTTCAGTAAGATGTTTTTAGCAAAACCTGTCCCTTAACAGTGTAATTAGTTACAGATAGATTGGTGATATGTAGATGCAGCACCTGATGCTCAGTGATACAAATTCTATTATTAAACCATCAGGTCTTTGCCTGAATGCTACATGACACTTTTTCTTTTAGTCTTTCAGAGAATTCAACTCCCAAACTGCCTATTTTAGTGCTAGGATAGAGAAGATTTTCTTCTGCTTGTGTCAGTGATATTATCTACGTGTTTATCACAATAAAAAAAAAATCATGTGTATGAATGAGAGTTTGCTCTTTCTGCTGCACTGCCAGGCCTTGGGAAGGCAGGAATTTTATTCTACACAGTGAAATGTGAAGGAGGAGGAGGAGAAAATGTTGCCTGTTCCTTCTATAAACCTTTTGCACAGGTATAAATGATTCTGAAATAGATCCCATGAGAAATATACCTGCTGACAAGAAAAAAACACCAATTCTGTAACTGCCACAAGTTTAATTTTTAAAATGGATATTTGCTTTTGGAACATTATTATACTTTAAAAGATTACACTCTATGTCTGAACTTACTCCTTAAGTATTTGCAAGACACTGCTGTGCAAAGCACAATCCCAAATCTAGTTTCACCTTAGAGCAATAGAAGATCAGAGAAAAGTCTTCATTTACTTATTTCAAGCAGAGGAATTTGTGAATAATTCAGCAGTTACACAACAAACTAGAGAGCAGAATCCAGCAGGGCTTGAATCAATTGCTTTTGTAGATTCCCACACAAATCTTAGAAGTTTATCATTGATCAACATTTAAAAATATTTTAGTGGAGTAGAAAGTAATACAAGAGCCTGACACCCTTTCTGTAAGTCTTACCCTGCTTGTTGCAAGGTGACTGAGTCCAGCCAGGTGAAACCTGTTTTTTCATCACCATTCTGAATTGTGATCATCTCAGGAGTTACTGTCAGCTTTACATCCAGGTGCTTATTTGCAATACCAAGTTTTCCAAAATATGAGTTTTGGATCTTTGCATCACTATTTGCTCTCTTATCACCAATAAGTTCTCCATTGACTGTGATGCCTAATACAGAAATGAAACAAGTATTGATTTATAGACAGGACCTGATCAACTGATGTCAAGGAGAGTCTTGAAAATTTAACAACAACTTAAGAAATTAAATATGAGTTGAAAAATTGATCAGAATTACTAGTGAATGTTTGTACCAAAGCAAAATAAAGTCCTGGGGGTTGTTCTATGAATTTTCACAAAGCCAACAATCATTTTGTTGAGAAAAGTTCAAATTTTCCCAAAGCACAGAGAGTTTGTGATTGGTACAGAGTCTGAGCAACATCTGTCTCTCTTTACCAGATATTCCACAAACTGGTGACCTAAGGATTACTTTATTGCTTCCATTACAGCTCACTGAGACAAATTATTACTCTCAACACTCACAGTGGTTTTTAAAGTAAGTTTAAAAGTACATTTTGCTACAAGAAGTGAAAACAGTCATGGTAATGGTAAGCTATCATAGCTACAGGACCTCCTGCTAACTTTGCTGGGAAATAAAGCTTATGCATTTTAAAGAGAGAAATAACCTTTAAACATATTTTGTTACAAGTATCCTGTATTAAAAGGAAAAAAAAGTTAAAAACTCACCTGTAACTGGGTCATTTATTAAATTTAAGATCATGCCAGGGTTTTCATTGATATTGAAACAAATGGCATCTTTTTTTTGTGGCACTGATATAATGAAGTGTGGATCTCCATCAACTGTAAAGGCAAATCACTGGTGTCTGTATAGTGATACACAGAGTCAAAGCTCCACATGAGCATTTAATATTGCTTAATATTTAAATTTAATAACTAAATATTAATTATTTAATAGAAAACAGGCAGTTATCAACACAAAAATTACTGATGGGAAGGAGGACTGAGAAAATGACCACATATAATTTCAATTACTTGATCTTTAGAAGACACTAAGAGATGTTCAAAAAGTAAATGAAAACATTTGTCCCTTAAAAATTAAAAACTGGCTGCTGCTATGGAAGGGAAATATTGAAAATATTCATAAGAATTGTGGAATTTAGCCTTAAACACCCTCTTCTGTTCTCCTAGACAGACACTGCTCCAACTACTCACCACTGGTATACCATGTGGGTGGTGATGCAGATGTGTGATAGAGTGGTGAAGCTGCAGAAGGAAAGAAAGTTGTTAGAAAATCTCTCACCAAAATGGAAAATTGCATGGCCTGTGTAAGATGTCAGAGAGTTAATGTGCTAGGTAAATCAGTAACTGCATCCTAGTTTTTAAAGCATGGATTGACAATTTGTGTGCTGCTTTTGAATAAAAAATAGCTTCAGGATAGACACAGATTTCACTTGCAGCATAAATTGCTCTGAGGGTTTCCATATAGCCCAAGCAAAATATCTGTAGGATACAAATATTACAGACTTGAGGATTAAACTATCAGCAAAGAAATTCAACATCATCCATTGAAAACTTCTGACTTTTTGACATTTGGGGTGGTTTTTTGGTTTGCTTTACTTTTTTTTTTCCAGAATGAATTTAAGTCTTTTTAGTGAAGACTTGAAAAAACTAGACAGAGACTGGCAGTAATATCCAGAGCAAAAGCAAAACTCTAACTCTCCCATTTCCAGGACTGCCCAGCCAGCAATTTGGTGGATCTGTTGCTGTCTCTTGAATTAAACAGATGCTTTTAGCACAAGTGACTGAACATGTTAATTTAGCCAGAGATGCTGACATCACAGTCCCTTGCTCTATATAATTCCAAAAGAAATGCAAAGTGAAGTGTCCGTCCTCTGTTCTTGGGAAACAGCTTTCAGGGAAAAATGGTGGTTTAGGAACAGGTATTTACTCCTTATAAACTATTTAGCTGAAACTCTGTCACCTCCTATTGTTCAGCACAAGTGACTGAACATGTTAATTTAGCCAGAGATGCTGACATCACAGTCCCTTGCTTTATGTAATTCCAAAAGAAATGCAAAGTGAAATCCATCCTCTGTACAGCTTTCAGGAAAAAATGGTGGTTTGATGAACAGATATTTACTCCTTATAAACTATTTAGCTGAAACTCTGTCACCTCCTATTGTTCAACCTTTAAGTGTGTTTTCAGCAGTGAGCAGAATTTGGTAGTATTTGTTAAACATTTGTACTGCCAGAAAAGGCATCTCTGCCTCTGGTAATTTCAGTTGACAGATCCTGCTCCATTTGGAAAAAAGTAAATTAAATTACTTACCCATCAAAGGACCTGTGAACATCCCTGCTTGAATGAAACAAAATATTATTTTAGAGGCTACAAAGAACAAAACCCAATCTCTTCCACTTCATTCATTCCTCCTTCCAAAACCAACATAAAAATCTTGTAATTATGTATAAATTTCTAAATATTACAAAGTAAAAATTTAGTCAAAACATTTATTTAACAGTGCTACAAAGCAACAGTCTTGAAGGGGCTGAAAGCACACCCTGCTTTCCAGCACAAATGGGACTTCTCCAAGAGCATGGGGTTTGCCCTCTCTAGGACTGGGGCAGCCTGCTGTTCTCTGACCCCTCTGTGCACCTTCTTCTAAACTGCATGTATGGGAAGGAAGAATTGCCTGCCTGGTTCCACATTTTTCTACTCTTCTGCTCTTTCTACATCTGAAATTCTGTCAGGGTGCCTCTGTGCTTTAGAAGTGGCAATCATGGCATGGGTGAAGATATCTTTGTAAGATTGCTACACACAGGTACCTGGAAGGCCCTGGTGGCAGCCCTGGAGAGCAGCTGACTTGTACTGGGCCTGAATTCCAGGGTGGTGGGATGCTGCAATCACCAGAGACAGGAACTGAACTGAAACCACTATTTACAAACTTACCCATCTGAAAAGTTGTATATCTATTCAATAACATGGTCTTGATTAATTCCCCATGAACTTTATGAAAATATTGCATCCTAGATCAAATAAGTAATGTTGAAAATTCATCTCTATTAAAAATATTAAGTAAATGTAATAAAAATTTACATACCTTCAGCTGTTACCATGGGCAGATAAGAAGTAAAAGGAAAAAAAAGAGAAATTTACAGTTTCAGTTATACAATTAAACAGGAAGGATTCTGACCCTAATAAAACATTGTGAAAAAATTAACTGTTTTAAAACTCAACCAGCTATCTTTAGTATTTTGTAATGCCATTTCTTCCCAGTGGTACAACTCAGTATTTGTTGATCAAACAGAAGGGTACTGAAAGTAAAAGCTGTTGTGTAGGACAGCAGAACTGCAATTTATTATGTATGGGACAAGAACTCTATTTGGAACTGTTTTATTGTTGTGCTATACCTGTATTGCAAAATGTTCCTTACTGGTTTTACTGTTTTGTGGTTTTCCAGGCATTTGGGTGATTCTGTTAATACTGACTGGATGATTCAACACATTGATTTGTGAATTGAGACTTCAGGGTAAGTAAAATTGGGTTTTTTCTTTCACAAGGGCAGTGCTTTGAATATTTTCTCCTGTTATTGCTCTATATTATCTATATACAAAGAGAATTTCCTTTGAAAGAGGTTCAGTAAAGAGCTTTTATACTATGAATACCTGGAAAGGGAAAGCAAAGAACTGAAGATAACTGAGTGGATGCCACTTCTGTCAGATGTCTGGGGGTTTCCATCTTATGGAGACCAGCTGCAAACTTTAAAGTCATTATGCTGTGTAGTGACTTGAGTGTTAAATTAATTATGAAGGGGTTTTATGTCAGTATTCCATTATGAGAGTCATCAAAAATAATGTAAAAATTTATCAGCAGAATGCCTGAAGAATGATTCAGAGTTGAAGAGCACTTAGCAATTCACTGGTTTCAGGAATTATTGGAGCTGAAAAAACCTCACCAATCTCTTATAACCATATCTGTTATGGTTAAATGCCTTAAGTTCCTGTGCCAAAATCAGGAGATTAGAAAGTTTTTCATCTAGAAGGCAGCAGAGAGCCCACACAGAGCATCCAAGGAACTTTTTGGGGGCTCTAAACAAAAGTTGGAATAAAAATAAAGGATGCTGATAGAAGAGACTGGAAAGCCTCTGTTAGACCTGTGGGGTGAGGGTGGCTCAGACAATACAAGGAGAGGATGTTAGGATGGCTGGGGGGCACACTGAGCAGAGAGCACTGCCTTGCTTGGCCAAAGAGCAAGGAGGAACAGAGTATTTGTTACACAGGTGTTAAACAGAGAGGCTGAACTGTAGGAAAGAAGAATATTTCACTGAGCAAGCAGTTCATAATTAGCTAAAGTATCACAGGAGTTGAAAACAAATTGTGTGTTTTCAATAGAATTACTTCTCTTTCTGCAGTATATATATATATGACTATTGTGTTTTACATAAGTAATCTCAATCTTTTTACAACCTGATATCCTGCCTCAGGAAGAACTCATGCAAATTTTCCCTTTTCATGTGGAAAGAGGTTACTACATCTATCCCTAGGCTGAAGTATGTAGAAAAATAAAGGAGAAAGTGATGGTGAGTCATCTGAATATAGCTGGATTATTAGATTAGAAATGCTTCTTGGTTTTCAGGGTCTTTTTCTGTAATAGTTTTTCTATTTAGTTTAAAATACATTTATTTATTATAGTAGTTTGCCCATGTGATTCAGTAATGAAGGATAGTTTGATGGAAATGAGCTTTAGAATGAGAAGTAATTTTGCATAAATCACACACATGCCAGGCTTGGAAAGTAGATTTTGCAGATACATATTTAAAACTGTGCCCACATGAAAGCCTTTCTTTATGGCAACATCAAAGGAACTCTTAGCTTCTCAAATACAGTACAATTGTGAAGATGTCTATACCTTCAGTGGGTTTATCAGCAATCCCCTCTTCATTTTCATTTTCTTCTGGTTTTGTTACCACCATGGATGTCAGTGGTGTAACAAACTTGTACATTAGTGAGAGAGCCAGGGCTTGAGCTGTAAGGTTTTCCTTTTCTTCTCCTGTGGCTGTAATGCTGAATATAGAAAGAGACTCCCAGCATCAGTGATTGCTGAATCACTCACCACACTTCAGATTACATATTTTAAAGTAAAGTCATTTCTCTGCCGGTAATTTATCAATAAGATATAACTGTTACAGTCTAAGAGCACATCTGATTCTACTGGCTGTCCAAGAGAAAGGCAAAACTGTGCTTTATACCTGCAATAATTCAAAATTATTTCATTTGCAACCTGAAACATGAATGTTTCAAACTGAGGCTAGGGAGGAGAATAGGCTGATGGATTTGATGGATTTCCCTCATTGATTTTTGTGCTTTCCCATTGGCATCTCAGTGGGATGTGAATGTCAGCTTCACATCCTAGAAACTGCAGCAGTCAGAGGGTGCAAGGGGTTCAGAGCTAAGGTATAATTCCAGGTATAATTACCGTTTTTCCAGGAGTTGTTCAATGGTAAGATAAGCCCAGAGCCTTTCAATGTACTCTCCAAATATGTATTGCTGTTCTTGGAAAGCCTGAGCTGTCTGCTCAGCACCTTGCTGTGTAGTGTACGACAGGGCATCGTGAGCCTGTTGGGAGTAAGAATGCTCTCTGTATCACAGGTAGCCAGGGACTGACAGAAATCCCCAAAAACTAAGACCTTCACACCTGAAAATCTTCTGAAATTGAAAACCAGTCTGGTTCTACACCAGCAAATTGCCAGTGTTGTATGAGGAATTTTGTCCCATTGTTTCTGAGAATTTTAGAGGTGTACACTACAGAACATGACCCAGTATTCCACATTCACATGGCGTTTTTGTTCATCACAATGGAGGCAAAAGAAGCCTTCAGAGATTTTGTGTAGCTTACATAAGTTAAAGAAATTCATACTTACACCTTCACCTCTTACATCCACAGACAAATGGTTTTGGTTGCTGTCTACAAAGCGCCCAGCCACCACAATCTCAGACCCATCATAGTAATGCTTGAAGCTGTTAGTAGTTAGGTCTGATATTTCATTTTCTGGGTAGTTTAACTCCACATCTATGAGCATGGGATTTGACACCTCATCATAAAACCCCTGTAGGATTGAAAGAAAAAAAGGAAACATTTAGCTATCATTGTTGCTTTAATTCATGGGTAGATCTGTAACCAGAAACATACTGCTATTTCAGCAATGAAAGCTAAAAGTGTATTTTATAAGAAATATTTAGATATTTAGTTAAATCTCAGAGTGTAAGGCCTAAAAATCTACAAATAATGGAAATGAGAAAGGACATACAAACTCTTCAGTCTTGCTAAGAGAAAGGAAGAATATTTGAGAACAGTGTGCTGTCGGTGATGAGTTGCATCAATATAAATCAAGAGGGATACCAAGCCTCCTGTTATTTGATAGAGATAATTTTCTACACCTCTTCTCTGCAGAGACTGACATGACAACATAATCAAAGGAGACTGGGTATTTTATTTTATCAGAGCTTGCAATGAAATCTAATATCTAATTCTTTGGTGAATTCTTTGAATGGCTGCTACTGGAATGTGGGAAGTAAAAAAAAGACAACCCTGTATGGCCTATACCAGTTTTCATGTCTTATAAAACTATGAAATGCCTGAGGAGTGTGGTAAGATACACCTTGTTTGCAGCAAGTTTCTTAAGAAAGAACATCTAGAGCTTTATGATTTGTTACTCTTTTTGTCCCTTGACATGACATTAACCACATGACCTGTGAGGTACAGGAGATACAATGACTGCAGAAATTCCACCAGTGTCCTTCAGAACTGTGACTTGTGTCACCCTATGCCAAATTTTAAACCCCGTGCCATAGCCCACAGCATGTCCTTTTTACTGTCCCTGTACTTCCTGCTAATATAGGGGAAGGGGAAAATTAAATGTAACTAAAGGTTCCTTCCTACTCAAACTATTCTATGATTTTAATACTCTGATCACAGCACACTCTGGAGCATGTCAGTATCAGATTACACACTGGGATTTTGATTATTTGAAAATAAGAACATGAATACTTCTGTGACCTAATGTATCTCTGACCTCATGTACGTGGTAATTATTTCACCTGAAGCTGCAAGGCTGCATCAGAGTCAGGGTAAATCCGACGGGCCAATCCTTTATTCTCCAGTGCCATCCTCTCCAAGAAGCCATAGTCAACACCACTGCCAAAGCCAAGATTGTATAAGGTGTATCTGCCATCAATGGCCTTCTTCACTGCTTTCTCAATCTCCTGAGTATTTGATATACCTGCATCAAACCAGGAAATGTTTGAGTTGCTTCCAAAATAGATAAAATGATCACAAAATGAAATGTGACTTGGCATGTTCAGATTTCTTAGGAAACATTGCCAAAAGCTTGATTTAGTACTATGATGCTGGTATAGTAGGAAATCATGAAAATATCCAGAAGTCAAAAATGAAAGCCATTTTTAACTAGCATTTTTTGTTAGTTAATGAACTATCTTTATTATTTCATCCTACACAAACTTACCTACATTTGGCTGACCATCTGTTAACATGATAATTATAGAAGCGCTTCTCTTGGGCACAAGGTTTTCTTCATGAGCAGCATTCAGAATATCAATTCCTCTCATTAAACCACCATGTAAATTTGTCACTATGAGGTAAACGAAGAAATTTGGGTTCAGCAAAGGCTGTCAAAATAAAGGTCCATTTTTCACTGGGGTCTGAAGAGATTTCATTACAGTAAGAAAATGAAAGATTTAGATTTACAAGCAGGGGGATGTCTAGATAGAAAAGTACCTGGACTTTGGAAACATAAAGAGAAATAGACATCATTTTCTGAGTAAAACTGAACTTCAGGAGTGCCTCATCAGCAATCTGAAACCCCAACAAACTGTTGCATTTTGTTCACAAAATCAATCAATAATTTACACAATGACCTACTGGCAAGGCCTGTCAAGTACTTACGGCCTTGAGCAGAAATTTGCCGAACAAACTTCCTCGCTTCATCCAAATTCTCAGGAGTGGCCTTGATTAATGTTTCTTTCCAGGTAGATATTTCACTATCAAATAATATGAAATTGAAGAAGTCCTCTTCTTTAATGTCATCTAGGATTTTTAGCAGTGCTTCTTTTGTCTGTAAGGCAAAGAGGTTTAAATACATGATTCAAAATTTAACAGAGTATGTGCTTACAGATTTCACATCATTAATCTCTCATCATTGGGCTATTTTTTACTCCTACACAGTATATATTGCAAAAATTCTGAGCTTGGTCTGCTCTTGCCAGTCCCTGTGTCAATTTCAGAGTAACTCTAGGGAAGTCAGCTGCAGTAACATCTGGTAAATCTTTGTAGCTGAGATGAAAATCAGGTTTCCCGTCATGGTTGGTTGCTTACACTGAGATAAGCTGGCATGCTAAATGGGTAGCTAGGTTAGTGGAGAAGCTCATAAACAAGCATGCTGGATATTTTCATGCAGCACCAAAGCCTGAAAATTCTGAACATTAGCTCAGTCATAACTCTGAAAAGAGCTGCTGCTTCCCAGACACAGACTGAACAGAGAAAATGCACATAATCTGTATGAATGGCTTATTTTGGAACTGTCAAGCACACATGACAGCACTCTCTGGAAATGCTGATATTTAGAGTTTGAACTAATGACATTTATAAGTAAATATAGGCTAAATGTATAAATTTTTGTTCTACAGCAACACTGCAAACTAATACATCTGGCACTAGGGAGGTCACACCACTTTGTAACAGTGTGAGCAGCACATGTGCACTCAAGGCATCATGTCCCTTCCAGCACCATCTCCCTCCCAGCACTTTGTTCCAGCTCTTTCACTTGAACTCTACAGTAATGTAGTAACTCACTTGTTCTATTTCTCTTCCAGACATTGAGCCACTGGTATCCAATACAAAAATAATATTCTTGGACAACTTCGGAAGATTTGTTGGTGCAAAGAAGTGTACAAAATAGCCATTGACAATCTGAAAAAGAGAATATTAAAAAAACCCCACAACACCACCAAAAAGTTTGGTACATTATAAAGGTAAAACAGATAGAGGAGATATTACTCTGATTTAATGTCTATTATCTGAGTGGTCTAAAAGGTTTTAATGGCCCTGATCAGTCTCACCTCTGTCCATGGGCTCAGGGGTGTCATTTAAGTGCAAGACTGGGTCTTTAGTCTTTAGACACTGAGCTACAGTGTCAGAACAGCTGCAGTGTCCTGTCTCCAGCTGTGCCACAGATGTACCTGTTCCCATCCATGGACTCCACCCTTTTGGATCCCACCCTGAAGACTGACTGCTGCTCCCACTCAGCTGCCTGTCCCTCAGGAAAGAGCTGGCCCTCACTTATCCCTGACCTTTACTGTGAAAGTTAAACTGTTCAACAGTTCAGAGTTTCAAGTTGTTAGACTTGCCTGCAAATTATCTGGAGTTGTTCTCTTCACATCATATCTTACAGTAAAATCCCCATCCAAGACAGACTCTGAGCAACTTGCACATTTTCTCTGCTGGTCAAGGGTTGGCTTGAAAGAGACATGGCACCGCACACCACCACCAAAACGTTTGGTACATTATAAAGGTAAAACAGATAGAGGAGATATTACTCTGATTTAATGTCTATTATCTGAGTGGTCTAAAAGGTTTTAATGGCCCTGATCAGTCTCACCTCTGTCCATGGGCTCAGGGGTGTCATTTAAGTGCAAGACTGGGTCTTTAGTCTTTAGACACTGAGCTACAGTGTCAGAACAGCTGCAGTGTCCTGTCTCCAGCTGTGCCACAGATGTACCTGTTCCCATCCATGGACTCCACCGTGTTGGATCCCACCCTGAAGACTGACTGCTGCTCCCACTCAGCTGCCTGTCCCTCAGGAAAGAGCTGGCCCTCACTTATCCCTGACCTTTACTGTGAAAGTTAAACTGTTCAACAGTTCAGAGTTTCAAGTTGTTAGACTTGCCTGCAAATTATCTGGAGTTGTTCTCTTCACATCATATCTTACAGTAAAATCCCCATCCAAGACAGACTCTGAGCAACTTGCACATTTTCTCTGCTGGTCAAGGGTTGGCTTGAAAGAGACATGGCCCTGAAAAGAAAAGCCTTCCTTAGATCTGACCCTTAATAGCTGAAAATCTTCTACTGAACATGTCTGCATTTTTTAAAGCTGGTATGTTTATTTTAACAGACATGAGAATAACCTGTTTTATTGGGTTAGCTACTAGATTGTATGAATCCATATGTACTTAGAAATTTATTGGTGGTAACTGACACATGAAGGCTGCTATCTAGGTCTTTCTCCATATGCTTACTTCCCCATCTGCCTTGGGTCAGCTCTTTACTCTGAAAAACACCTTTGCTAAAGCTGTTGCATGTTTTAGGAATTATACTACCCCCATACAAGGGAAAACTACTTGTTAGTAATTTAGTTTTTCTGTAAGAGATAATCTTACCGGTATCCAGGCTTCTTGCTGCCATTGTTAGCACTGAAATTATTATTTCAGAATTATAACCATAATATGTAAATCATGGAATGCAGTAATCAATGTACCTTTTTTCCTGAAAAAGATTTTTTAATGGTATTTTGGAGCTCATTGGTGATGAATGTTCCTTCTGCTTCCAGCTCAGTGATACCCTGGGGCTCAAAGATATCTACTTCAATCTGAAATATTAATTGAAAATGTACTGTCATTGATTAAACCACAATACATCAACTCAGCCATTTACAGGAGGATCAGTGACTACAGATGTGAAAGAGGGATTTTCATAAAAATAAAGAAATTTACTTTTGTAATTCGTAACAGCAGTCCAAATCTGCACTTGTGTGGTGGACACATCTTCAGCCAAAGAAGATGTTTCAAACACAGAAGTTAAAAACAAAGCTAGAAATAAGTAAACTTTAATAGAAATGTGACTTGTTGGAGTCAAGTCAATATCCTACCAAGGCAGATAGACACAAAAAGCTGCAGTATTCCAGAATGTAACATATGCACCACTGTGATTTAAAGATGATGTTGTTTCACAGCGGTGTGAGAAAGCTGGAGTTTATGTTATAAAAGTATATGCAATTACTCCAAGGCATTGTATTAGCTTTTTCAGGTTTTCATACAAGATTTCTTTTGGAATGCTCAGTAGATGAGCAACTTTTTCAGGTTTACAAGTAAAAGCCTGCATTAAAGCATACTGATGAGTACTCTCCGTGGGATTCATGAGAAATGTTATCATGGTCTTTAGCTCACCTGTGAACCAATGGGAATGACCATGGTACTCCACTTTCAATAGAAATGCAGAATTCCATCATCTCTTAAATTACAGACAAATTTGATCAGTTTGCCATTTACCTCAAAATCTTTGACAAGCTGCTTTGGTTTTACTTTGATGAACATTTCATATTTTCCAAACTGTCGCTTCAGCAGTTCCTCGTACGTGAGCTCAAAAGTGACTTTACTGGCTGCTTTAATGTTGACTGAGACAGTGAATTTTTCTGTTTTTCTTCCTGAAGCTCTGTATTTAAGAGGGTAGGAAAAAGATCTTTATCCTCTTTCACAGTATTTATTGTGGTGGCATATGATTTTCAAAAAGAAGTAAAACAAAGATGGGGATTTTGATATACTGCTAAAAAATCATCAATCAATACTCAAAATTGTACTCAGCCTGTAGAATTTATTTGAGTTTCCCACTGAGATTAATCCCAGGAAGAGGTCCCACAAAGCCAGTGAAAGTTGCAGGAAAGCCTTTCTATAGTTGCAGACAGTGCCTGTGCAGTCAGGGGCTGTATTTCCTTTCTACAAGTTGTGCTACAATAACTATAACTGAATGATTGTTCTTTTGTCCCTTAATGTCAGCAAAGTGCCAGAACACAGCATTTTCAGTCTCACAGTCTGCTATGGAGTGATGGTGTGGAAGCCACAAGACATGATCCTTACTTGACAAGACCAGCAGTCTGTCCTCTTGAAACAGCCTTCTCATATTGCTTTTTTGCAGCTTCTTTTTCCTTTATAGTTCCAGGATAGGTGACACCATCAATTGTCCTGCAGATGAAAAAGTCCTAGTCCAATGGAAGGTTACGACAGGAATTCTTCCTTTATTGATTTGTTTGCTAATAACCACTTTCAGAAACCTGCTATTGCCAGGATTTTGGCCCTTTCACTGAAGCCAGGCTCCTCAGAGAATTCAGCTGGAATGAAGAGCTCTGTGCTCAGTATCATAAAAGAATCTAAACCAATTTTTACTTAGATGAAAACTGGGCTACAGCAACATAACTTACACCTGCCATAATCCTACACTTCAGCAGCTTCACCATCTCATCTCATCTCATCTAATGGCAAACCAACTCTCTGGATGTGACTCACCTGTCCAGATGTCATCATCTACAGAGGAGCATTTCATCCTTGAACTCCTTAGAAGACTAAGCAGCCATTTCTCATCACCTCATTCTACCAAAGACGTTCTAGAATGCATTATGAGTGTTTGCATCCTAAAGCTACTGCTCCTCTTCACTGGAGATAAAGCAGGCACAGTGTGATTAGCAGAGATGGATGTGCTTAACTGAATCAAACCTCATCATGGTGCAGAACTGCACATGATTGCAACTAAAGGTACAAATGTAAAAGAATAATTCTACTTTCTGCCTTTCCTTCAAATATGATTTTTAAATGAAGAGATAAATTAAGCTGTAATGCCATCAGGGAAATTAAGTAATGGAACTTTCCTGGTTTGATAATACCAGAGTAAGTAAGAGGCATTTCTGAAAAGGTGGATGAATCTGCAGGAAAGGTCCCCCATTCCCTAAGGTTCCCTTCTATTCATGATGATGAATAGAAATAATTGAAAATTAGTCATCTTTTCTACAGATGTACCAATGTTTGCCTTTCTCCACATATCTTGCATGTTAAGTTAATAGTACCAGAAAATTACCCAGGAGGTATTTAGAAATCTATTCAAATGGCAAAGTAAAAATGAATATTTGGGTTCTGTTTCTCCCAGTTGAATTAGCACAGATTTTTAGTCTTCTTTAACAATATTGTAAAGATTACACACATGCTGAAGTTGGTAATGAAGGCTGTCTTAGGAAGCTCAACATCAAAGAAGACTTCTTTGGACACATTTCCACGATTGACAGCTCGACTGGTGATGACATTGTGTGCAAAGCGGGAAGTCACTTTACTATCAATTTTCATGCTATAGATTTCCATCCCATTGACAACCTGTAGATTGAGAAATGAAGAAAGACAAAAAGAGCACTAGCTGTTACACTCATGTGTGTGTTAATCAGTTGTGATCATATTTTTAAAAAGAAACCACAGCAGTACATTGATCACTCCAAAGCAAAAATAAAGAAATACCTAATATAAGAGCTGGAGCTAATACAAGAACCAGCACAAGAACTGCTGTGTTTCCTTGGATATCTATTTCACTGACAAGATGGTGCTATTTCACAAGTCATAACTATAGACTTCAACAAAATACTACCACCAAAAATACTGCCATTATAGGAATAGGTTTTGTCTCTACTGAGTGACTTTTTTGTGGTTATTCAAATAGCACAGCTCTTTGCTGCCTCACTGTATTAGTGACTGTAGTTATCAGAGGAGTGGATGACTCCTAAAGCAGGGATGTAAGTAATCCTCTTGTTTTAAAATAGCCCAAATGCCTCCAAATTCCATTTTATGTTATTCTCAGCTTCCTGCCAGCTGGAGCTCAGTCTTTTTTAAACAAGGACATGGGCAAGGCAGTACTTATTTTCTTTGAATGTTCAGGTATAAGGTTTCTGGACACTAAGTGAAAGCATGGGAACAAGAGATGCTCCATTAGGAACTCGACAGCAAGGTCTGCTTCTTGCAGCAAAACCAGCACTGGAAAGAACCTTGGAGTTTTTATGATGAGTCTGATCTCTGCTGATTAATTAAGAAGGTCCCCAAACAATCAAAGCATTTAAGCATTGCTGAAGGGGAATCCAGGTGCCAAGTGGAATCAGCCCCAGAGATGAGGCCTCTTGCCTTCCTTAGCAATAACTGCAACATAGAAGTAAAAACAAAACTAGCATAGAATGAAAGTCTGTTAGAGATATGGAGGTGACTTCAAAAGAACTTAGCTATTTATTCAAATACAATTAGATTAAAAATCATTTGTTCATTCCTTTTTCCTCCAGGAGCTTCCATCAGAGCTTGGAAAAAACTGTCTAGTTAGTCCTACTGCCTAAAACAGGGGAACTTAGCTATTTATTCAAATACAAGGAGATTAAAATAATTTGTTCATTCCTCTTTCCTCCAGGAGCTTCCATCAGAGCTTGGAAAAAACTGTCTAGTTAGTCCTACTGCCTAAAACAGGCAGCTCTGGGCTGTTTTCTTTGTCACACACACAGAAATATCCATTTGCTCAGACTAGACTCACAGAAACATTTTGTGAACACAGTAAGAATATTCTTGTCACTATAAAATCTCAGTAGCCCAGACAAAACCAAGCCTTACTCACCAAGTCATTATCAGCATTTCGCTTCTGTAAAGAGAAAAAAAGGGAAAAAATCATGACTTAGGTAGGAAAGCTGCATTTAGAAATAAATCTCAGCATCCGTGTAGTTGTCACAAGTTAAAAGAAGTCCAGGAGAAGGAAGGCTTGAGAAAGGTCTTCATTAATAAACTGAAGTAAATTTGAGGGAAGAGCAAGTAAGGGATGTGAGGCAGGTTGCAGTTATTTTGCTTATTGCATTCCCAGCTTTGGTGAATCTTTTGGTTTTCATTTTATGTTAGTGTACCTTAAATACTGTATTTTGAAAAGTAAGTTAAACTTTGAATGTTGCTCACTTTATATTTTACACATGTGACACAAAAAGTATCTTATTCCAGCTGAAAATAAATATTGACCCTTGAAATATGAGGGAGAATGAGAGGAAAAGAGGCCCAAATGCTCAGGGCCATTTATATTTAAATGCCATTGAGACTAAAGAACACAAAAAAAATCTGTTTAATAGGTCTTCCTTGAGTAAGGGTTGGCTGTATGGTGACCTCAAGCAAAACCAAAATATATTGTCCTCATAACAACATCTTTTTCTTGAGAATTCCTAGATCTGGATCCTGCAGTACATATTTTCTTTTCAAACTTATTTTCCTTTGGAAGAACTAAAAGGGTTGTATCAAAGCATAAAAACCCACTTTGCACAGTTTTTTTCCTGTCACACAAATCCAAACTATCATGCAGATGCAGCCTTACATTTTTTTCAGACTCTGAAATTTTTCCCATTTCAGCCCACCAGCCTCTCATCCTAACAGGACCAGGTAGGAAGGTAATTCAGCAGGATTAGATACCAGAGGCTGTCACTACAAAAAGCTGCATGGAGGGGGGAAAAATAAGCAGTTAAAACGTGGGGGGTTTTTTCCCCAATATTTGCTCCCAGAGTATGTGCAAATATCAGATGCTGTACAACAGTATCTCGTACTCTGTTCTGAAAGAGGACAGGCATTAAACAAACTTCCTGAGTGCTGTTAAAAGAGCAGCTTGTGTAACTCAATTCCCATCAGCTCAGCTGCAAACACCTTATCTCATCTGGCTCCAAGAGCCTCAGGGGTCACATTTTGTGGAATTGTGTTTCCCTGCTCCACCAAAGGCAGGGGTAGGGACACAACAAATCACACACACATCTCAAGTACATGTAAGGCTTTCAGTACCATTCCCAGTTGGAAACTGAAACACAGAGGGTTATTTTTTGTTTATTTTAGGGTTCTTTTCAAGACACTATATTAAATCTATGGTAATGCAAGGTTGGAGGGAGACTTCTGCTGTAAGAGTCTGGCAAAAAATATCAGTATGCATTCCTTTAGGTTCATCCTTCAAATGGTTACTGCCATCCAGATGATTTCTGTGTGTCCATCTCTCCTTTTCACAACCATACATGGATTCTTTTAATGCCAGTATAGAGTGTGCACCAACTCAAATCTGACCTTTCCAATATTGGAAATATTTTTTTTGTATCCATACTGTCATTACAGCTTTCCCCTTAAAATACACAAACTGAGGTATCCACCCTGGGAAATGAAACACTGGAACTCTGTGAAATGACAGTTTGTTTGGTACAAACTTTTTCTTACAGTGGAATTACCACACAGTTTATACAAAATACAATATATAAACCTATAAAAATGTGTATAGCTACAAATTCTGCAATTCTGACTACTGCTTCCAAATTGGAAGATACTGTACCTGTATTTGAGTTTTACAGAATTGCTGTTTTGCACATTCTTTATCAGAATCATGGCTTCAAAAGTAATTTTGAAGGAGTTCTATTATGATTCTGTAAATATTTTGAGGGGTATTCTGCAATTTCCATTGAAACTACAGAAAAATCTCTCTGTGAAAGGCACTGCTCACTTTGCACTTGGGCTGATCTCCAGTGGGGATACTCAATCCAGCTGGACATCACCCAGCTACCTGCTCTAGCTGACCCTGGTTTGTACAGGGGAGGGGATTACGTGACTCTAAGTCTGTGATTTTGTTCTGGGTTTTTTCATTTTTAATGATTCACTTGGGTGTAACTTGAGCCATCACGAACATCAAGGTCATTCTGAGCTCTGTGGGCAAAAAGCAATAGTGTGCCAATCAAAATGATGATGCAATTCTAGACTAAAATGAGAATTAACATCCTCTATCCTGGGTAATTGTTACTTGATAAAATGTTTCTATATTATTTTCACATATTTGCCAGCTTCACCAATTATTAGAATTTTATTATTTTTCAATTGTGCAACAGCAACAAACTTCTTTTGTTGAATACTGTTTTGCTGTGGCAACAGAAAAGAATAGAGGTGCAAAGAATCTATGGAAACTGGAAAGTAAAAGAGAAATCTGAACTCCGAAGAAAACAGAAAGGGAAAAGAGGAGTCCATTACAGTACTTGCTGAAAGAAGCCCTGATTGTACAGCTTGGGAAACTAAACCACAGCACAACTAAAAGACTCAGCAAAGACTGTACAGTTGTCTTGAAGTGACCTCTGGGAATCCACAATGCTGAACGAGGTATTTGCACATGTCCCTAAATGCTACATAGGAAAACAAGGCATGAAAATTATCTCTGCATCTACGGCAGCACTGAAGATTTTATCACTCCAAGTGATGTCAATTGGGTGCCACAGAGAAGAGCCCATAACTCAGCTCATAGTGTGACAGCACACAGGGAACTCTGATGTGGATTTTTGTTCCATTTTCAGCAGAATTGGGTCTGCCAACTGTGTCTACCTGGATGTGGTTCTAAAAGCAGCTTTGACAGCTTAAAGGTCACCAGACAGCCAGGATTCCAGCCATGCTTCAGCACTGGATACTGCTTGCTCAAAGGGGCCAAGACATGGATGGGCACTGAGACCTTCACCCTACAGAGCAGTCTCCTCCATTTCAATCAAATCACATTTGCATAAAGTACACAACAAAACTGGGAGAATCAACTGGCTTTTCCACAGTGCTCTGCATGTGTAGCAGGAGCATTGCACAGAGCTTTGGCAATTTAGAAAGGCTTTAACATTGTAAGACACATAGAGAACCCCAGACACTACAGTAATCAGGAGGAAAAAGCTACATTATATCTGGGCTACATGATGGTTAAATAATAAGAATCCCTGGCATTTCCAATTTGCAGCATTAGAGCTCACACTGGATTTTAAAAGTTAGACATGTTTCTATCCTGATTTTCAAAGAAAAAGTCTTGGCAAAGATCATAACCTCATCAACAGCAATCAACTGTAAATTGTTTTGTCCTGTTCTACCCAGTAACTCAGAATGCTCCCTAAAGAGATTTGCCCTCTGTAGCTTTTCAGAGCACACAGCCACTGAGAGAGAGGGAAATAATTTAGGGAGGCAAGGAGTAGTGGCCAGCAAGATAACCAAAGAAAATTAGGCAAAACATCAGGGAGCACTGCCTTACTCAGAGATCCAGTCATAACCAGAATGGCCCCTTTGAGGATGTATCTCATGTTGTGCTAACACGCAAATCTTTTGAGAAAAATCCTACCATGTCATTTGGACTGTGGGCATTTATCTTGATGCCATGTTACAGCTCTGTTTTCTGCTCTTAGAGCCACCTTTTCACTTGTATTCCTTAACAGGTGCCAAAGTCAGTTCTCTGGCAGCACTGACTGCTTTACACATTTAAATATTTTAGTAAAACATGTCACCATTATGTGGTGATGACAGGGAAAATAGAGGAAAGAGATGTTTTAAAAAGAGATAGAGAAGAACTTCAGAGCTGATTGAAAACTGAGGCTGATTAGAGATAAACCAGTCTGAGTTCCAGCTTTTATTCTGTGTCCAGGGGTACCAAAGAACACAGTTCATTGTATGAACTCTCTGATAAATACTGATAAACTGCAAGAAATTAATCTTTGAGGAGTGGGAGACCCACAACCCACACATGGTTGATTACTTACCTTGATGTTTCTGACATGTGTTAGCAAAAAGTCTGAGGATGCAAAGGCGGGAATCAATACTAAAATAAAAAGCAATAGATTATTTTCCATTTTGGAAAAAAAGTGAGGTTCCAATTGGAATGATATGCATAAATATATAAAGCTTTGTTTACCCAGTGTTAATAAATAACCCAATGACAGAAGCGGGATTAAGCATTAGACATTTGGGAAAAATCAGGTGCTGAATTAGTATAATCTACAGAATACTGTTAGAAAATCTTTTAAAGAATTTACAATATTTCAGCAGTGTCTCTTCTATGTAATAGCTCCAAACAGAAATTCACAGCCATTTCTGTACTGGCAACTGAGCTTAATCTCCACCCTAGATCCACTTTTTTCCCAAATGAAAACTGTCATCTTTCTGATACTTCCTTAAAGGCTTTCCCTGGCTCAAATTTACTGCAGCTATAACAGAGCTTGCAGTCTGCTAAAGCCATTTAAGCTCCATTTCAAAGGCACCCCTGCAGTCCTCGGTATCACTGGGGTACCCGATTTAGGCACCGTTATTTGACATGTACCCTGCCTAGCCCAGGAACTCCCCGGTACATGGGCTCCTATTCATCTTCGTGGCTGGAAGCAGGTCCGAGCTCCCAGCTCTTGGTCTTGCACACCCTGCCTGCAGCTGCAGGGCATTTTCCTGTGTTTGTTACCTAAAAAGTGTCAATTCTCTCTTAAACTTTTTAGCTGGTTTATTTCACCCTTAATGAAAGACAGACTTCGAGGACTGGGCGTTACATGCTCAGTGAAAACAAAACATTTTATTTTCTGTTTTTCCTGCAGCCAGTGTTACAACTGCAGGTGCCCAGCCACGGGAGAGCTCCAGGAGCTGTTTTTTACCCAGCCTGGCGATTTTTAAACCAGTTCTGCAGCCCATCCAAAGGGACGGGATGGCTCTGTGGAGCTCTGCCCCCCGCCAGGGCTCACGGCAGGTGGGGTGCTGTGGCACAGCCGCGTCCCTGTGGCGGTCCCTGCCCCGGGCTCAGCACAGGGATGTCCCGGAGCAGCAGCCACCCCTCACGCGGGCCGGGGCGGGGACACCGCTGTCCGGGGGCCACCCCTCATGCGTCTCGGGCGGGGACAGCGCTGTCCTGGGGCCGCGGCGGGGCCCGCCCTGCTGCCTCAGCCGCGCTGCCCGCTCTCAACATGGCCGCCGCGCCCGCTTCCAAAATGGCCGCCGCGGCGCCGCTGCCGCGCCGGAGAGCTGCGCGCCGGGCGCTCCATGGCCGCGGCCGCCCCGGGCATCTCTATGGCAGCGGGCGCTGCCCGGGCCCGGCGGAGGGAGGATGCCCCTGGCTGCCTACTGCTTCCTGCGGGCCGTGGGCAAGGGCAGCTACGGGGAGGTGAGCCTGGCGCGGCACCGCCAGGACCGCAAGCAGGTAGCGAGGGGCTGGGCCGCGGGGCACGGGCGCGCTCGGCCTGAGGGCAATGGCCGGAGCCGGGCTGGGCGGGGGGTGCCGCGGCGTCTGGTTCCGCTGTGACCCGCACCTGGCTGTGGCTCGGCTTTGACTGGTGGTCCTGAGCCACCCTGGGCACGACCAGGGACGTGGCATCGTGTTGGGGTACAGGTGTGACTAGGGTCTGGTGTCAAGGGGGCTGGGACTGTCACCTGGTGTCAGGGTGTTTTTGTGACCATTATCTGGTGTCAGGGTGGGGCTGTCACTATCACCAGGTGTTGGGGTGTGGCTGCAGCCACCCGAGCTGCTGTTTCTGTTATGCTCCCTTGTCTGTAAGAACTTTTATTAAAGGTGGGGAGAAGACTCTTCCCGGGAAGGTTTTGGTTGTGTCACAGTAAGAGCACAAGCATTTGTGTTGGAAAACTGGAATAACCTGTCTAGTCTGGCCAAAGCAGAGGTGTTTGATAGGGAATGTGAGAGGGCAAAGAAATGGGGATGGAGAACATGCAGAGGGCAGTGCCACAGGAGCTGCTGTGAGAGCCGTGTGGCCGGGGTTTCACTGGAGATGACGGGAGGAGGTTTGTTCCCAGCAGGGAGCAGAGGTTGTGTCCTTCCCGGATGAGGGCACCTGTTCCCTGCCTGGAATCCCGAGGTGAATCCCTATGACCCATGCATGGGCAGCAGTGATGGCAGGACTTGTTCCCTGCAGGCCATCACCACGTGCACAGTCCAATGCCCTCAAAGAGTTCCTAACCTCACCTCATCCTAAAAGTAAACTGCACTGAGGTCGCTTTCCTTGGATTTCATTGTGGTGCTGCTGGTCATTAACGCTAGCAAGAGCTTTGCTTCCTGTTTGTAGTTGCATGATCAATATTTGGATCAATATTACTGTGTTTTATCTTTTGCCAACTTTTACAAACTTTTGCAGCATGATGATCAGGATTATTTGCTGTGGCTTTGGCACAGTGCCACGTGTTCTGTGAAAGAAATTGTGTCTTACTTAAGCGTATTTGCTGTTAACTGAATGCTGGATTTTTGTGGAGAAGGTCAAGTAGCTTTAAATGTTTAAAACAAAATGAAATGGAATTCATACACAATTTGTTGTCAAATAAGGTGGAAGAGCATTGCAATAGATTTCAGTAGAAAATCTTGCAAGGAAAACACGCTCATTAAACTAAATATAATCATGCCAAATTTAAAGTAAGGCTAATATATGTGCTTTTTGCATTTTGTTGTGTATTTTCTAAAAGATGCTGATATAAGCTTAAACTATTTCCATGCCCAAAGGTAGAGTTGCAGTTGACTTGTCACATGGACTACGGTAGTTGCAGCATTTCTATTTCATTTTTAAGTTAGGTGATACTGTACACAATGAGCTTTGTGATATTCCTCCTGGAAGCTTTGCAGCATCATGGGTTCTATCCAGCAGGCTTCTGAAACACAAAGTCACGAGGTGCTGTAGATTTCTTGGGTAATTGGTTCCCTTGGTATGTAGGGGCATCTCCTCAGCACTAATTAAATGTGCTGGGGTAATGAATAGGTGCAGCCTGGAGAGCAGACATTGAACCATTTCTGAGGATGCTAAAATTCAGCAAGTAAAAATGTTTTAAAAGTTTTGATTTACAACTCTTTGATAAGAGCAGGTCCAAGCATAACCATGACATGACATTTCTGTGGAGAGCTGATGCCCTAAGTGATGTCCTACAAAATTTTCATCTGGACAGGGCCAGGTCAGACCTAAATATTGGTATTGTGGGTGATTAAAGTGTTCTATGGATTTTATCATCTCACCTTCAGCTTCATGAATGTTTTTGCTGAAACCTGAAATTCCTTAGTGTTACATTTAATGTAGCACATATTAAGGAAGTAGATAACAACTTTTGTATGTAGCTTTGAGAAATTCTTGACCTATCTTAATAAAGACTAAAAGAAATTTAGGAATGAGCATAAGACCTTTTGTCTCTTTCAGATGACTTTTATCGTTTGTTTTCACATGACTGCACACTTGATATATAAAAAGGTTTGCTATTGATATGGCCTTTTTGAGAGTAACTGGGGTGCACAAACAGGTACTTCAGGCTTAAAAGAGGAATGACAGACACACATTGAAAGTGAGAGTGGGGAGAAAAAGACAAATATGAACATTAGTCAGAAGAAAGCAAAACACCACAAAATTCTTGAGCAGAGTTGTATTCAGGTGGATGAATGGAAAACCTGTTCCATTTTTATGGTGTAAGGGTAGCAAAGAAGAAATTCTGTGGGGACATCCAAAGTGCAGCCTCCATGTAGATTAATCAGTGGATATTTAAAATACTGCATTTCCTTTATGTCTGAGGATTCCCTAGGTCTTCTGCAGAGTTACTTTCATCTCTTTCCATACACCCTGCCTTGTCTTTTACAGTATGTCATCAAAAAGTTAAACCTTAGAAGTGCTTCCAGCCGCGAGAGGAGAGCGGCAGAGCAGGAGGCACAGCTGCTGTCCCAGCTGAGACACCCCAACATTGTCACCTACAGAGAGTCCTGGCAGGGGGACGATGGCCACCTCTACATTGTGATGGGCTTCTGCGAGGGAGGAGACCTCTACCACAAGCTCAAGGAGCAGAAGGGAAAACTCTTGCCTGAGAATCAGGTGGTGGAGTGGTTTGTGCAGATAGCCATGGCACTGCAGGTACAATGAAGTGGAATTTTGTCACCTTCGGATATAAACTTAATTTAACTTTTTATGTATTTAAAAATTCCAGCTAAGCTGCTGCCTTTGGATTCCTGTTTGGCTCGGTTAGCATCTAATTACAGTGGTTATTAGTACATTAAAAATTGATCATTGCAGTGAAATCAAGTATTTTAAGTGAGAAATTGCTGACATATTTTATGTCCACACCTCTGTAGCACAGTAGGCAGTGGTTGCCTTTAGGGCATTTGCAACTCTTGTCTAAAATGTTCTCTAGTTTGAAAGTTTACATTAAATTTACAAAATGTAGTTCTTAGGGGAGAAAAAAAAATAATATTCTTTCAGAGGTGTTTTATGTTCAGTCTTTTTATTGCTGTTTTTAATGGTAAATTTAGACTATTAATGCATTATTTCTATTAAGCCTTATCCTACTCTTTTA
Source organism: Passer montanus (assembly GCF_014805655.1). NCBI lineage: Eukaryota > Metazoa > Chordata > Aves > Passeriformes > Passeridae > Passer > Passer montanus. The sequence continues at coordinate 2,131,914 of NW_024374367.1, forward strand.
AATTTGTAATTGGAGGTCATTGAATTAAAGGCAATTGTTACAGCAATAAAGACCAGATATAGATATTAGCATTAAAGAATAAGAAATTGGACAGAAAATTTTATCTTAAAGTTGGCTGTCATGGTCAAAAATACACTAATTATGGGTTCTGCTTGTTGTTTATTATGACTAATTTTCTTCCCTGTGACACAAAGCTCACATTATAATTTCCTCTGAAATGTTTTTGGACTAAAATTGTCACGAAATGAAAGCAGCAGAAGGTGACTTACAGGCTTAACTTTACATTTTTATTTCCTCTTTTCTGCTGATTTACAAGGACCATGCAGGGAGATTTGGTTCAAGCAGTGCCAACTTTTGGGCCCTGCCTGTATCAGTCACTTTTAATGTTATTTCACCAGTACTGTCTTAGCAGGTCACTCCTGACCTTGAGAGGGATTTCTGTATTTCTTCCACTTTTGTGTTTTCTTTCTTTGACTTGTGTAATGAAATTTTATTTTTCAGTGTAAAAGAACCAATTAATAGTTCATTAACCTTATTTATTTGATTTTTCTCCCCTAGTACTTACATGAAAAGCACATTCTGCACAGAGATCTTAAAACTCAGAATATTTTCCTGACGCGAACAAATATAATCAAAGTGGGAGACCTGGGAATAGCCAGGGTGTTGGAAAACCAGTATGACATGGCCAGCACTCTCATAGGCACCCCGTACTACATGAGCCCTGAGCTCTTTTCTAACAAACCCTACAACTACAAGGTACAGTATGACAATGTCATTTCTCTTTTCTTAGCAGCCTTGCATTATTTGTCTGAGATCATTTCAATCTTACCTGTGGATTTTGGTTTCTTATTGCTTCCAAGTCTTTTTAATCTTCCCAAAGACCAAACAAAAAAAAATAGGAGAGATTTGTAGGAATGTTTGTTTTCTGGAACTGTGTTTAGGAATTCATAGCACGTGCTAAGTTATCCCACAAAAAAAAAAATAGGAGAGAGATTTGTAGGAATGTTTGTTTCTGGAACTGTGTTTAGGAATTCATAGCACGTGCTAAGTTATCCCAGCCAAGGTGTTCAGCAGGCTGCCTGTACCTCTCACAGCTGGAGAGATAGAGAATAGGAACAGAAATATCAGCTTGTGTAAGAGAGATGCACTTTCTGGATTTATTATATACCAAACAGGAAGTTTTACACTTGAAAGTTGTATTAGAAATAACAGCAGCATTAAAAAATAAAAAAAAGGAAAAGGAAATTTTAATGAGAGGAATAAGCAGTGCTATTGTGAATTTAAAATAGAACAAAGCAAACATGTTGAGCTCTTGCTGTAAACACACCATAAATGTGACTGTAATGAGCAAGAACTGAGGGGAAACTTCTTCCAATGAAAAATCAAGATTTTTCATTTACAGTTAGGATATTGTACTAAAAAAGGAAACAAGCAACTTTTCCCCCAAAGATAGCTAATTTCTACTCTTCCTTGTGGAAAAAAAAAAGAGGTATTTTTAAGGAAATAGTTGATTAGATCAAAATTAAAAATAGAAGAATGTGGCTGAAGCCAAAAGTTTGCAATGGATTTTGGGCTTAATTAGCTTAGTGCCATTAAAAGCCTGTTTGAAAGCAGGTAGCTAAGTCCAAAGATAAAACCTGAACAACGTCTAATAAGAAGTTCACAAACATTTTCTCTTCCCCCTTTTTCAGTCTGATGTTTGGGCCTTGGGCTGCTGTGTTTATGAGATGGCTACACTGAAACACGCCTTCAATGCCAAGGACATGAACTCCTTGGCTTATCGGGTGAAAGCGGGGAACTAAGTCCCAAGATAAAACTTGTACAACTAATAAGAAGTTCCCAAACATTTTCTCTTCCCCTTTTTTCAGTCTGATGTTTGGGCCTTGGGCTGCTGTGTTTATGAGATGGCTACACTGAAACACGCCTTCAATGCCAAGGACATGAACTCCTTGGCTTATCGGATTATTGAAGGGAAGGTAAAAACTCCTGAAACTTTATATATGCCTGGATTTTCTACCTAGAAATTGAGATCATCTTTTCAAATCAAAACTATTGCATAGAGTTAGAAATACTTGCATGTAATGTACACCATCATACGCAAGACTTGTTTCATGGTGGTGGATGATGTGATACCAGACCAAGAGTTATTCCTTTGTAGATGTGGCTAGAGTTTCTTGTTACCTCTTCATTTAATGAATATACTGATTAATAAGCTTGGATTTTCTATCTAGAAATTGAGATTATATTTTCTAATAAAAAATACTGCATGGAGTTAAAAATGCTTGCATGTAATGTACACCATCATATGTAAGACTCTTGTTTCGTGGTGGTGGATGATGTGATACCAGACCAAGAGAGTTCTTCCTTTGTAGATATGGCTAGAGTTTCTTGTTACCTCTTCATTTAATGAATATACTGATTAATATTCAAGGTTCTGAGGTGACTTTCTTAATTTGCTATTTGTTTACATAAACATTGCATAAAAATTAAATTATTGTGTGATGCCATTTTCCTGTTATGTAAGGTTAGCTTATTTAAGTGTCTTTTTGCTTTGTCATATAATGAAATGAATATTAATTTATTTTATATACATTTTTAAGCTATTTATAGTATTTTTACTTTTCATATTAATAAAATTAAGAGCAATTCTTAGCCACACGCCTGGAATTTCAGTATTTTGTTTAACATTAGGCAATTGGGTAACTTTCAGTATTTGAACAATGAGTCTATTTTCTATACATGTTTTTTGTGTGGCTGACTATAATGATCACACAAATGTTCTAGGAGTAGCCCCTGTTGATGAATACATTAAATAATTTCGTAATATTCCAGGTTCTGAGGTGACTTTCTTAATTTGCTTTTTGTTTGCGTAAACATTGCACAAAAATTAAATTATTGTGTGACATTTTCCTGTTATGTAAGGTTAGCTTAAGTGTCTTCTTGCTTTGTCATATAATGAAGTGAATATGAATTTATTTTATATACATTTTTAAGCCTATTTACAGAACTTTTACTTTTCATATTAATAAAATTAGGAGCACTTCTTAGCCACACACCTGGAATTCCAGTATTTTGTTTAACATTAGGCAATTTAGGGTAACTTTCAGCGTTTGAACAATGAGTCTATTTTTTATACATGATTTTTATGTGGCAGACTATAATGATCACACAAATGTTCTAGAAGTAGCCCCTGTTGATGAATACATTAAATAATTTCAGACTTCCCTTTCCTTTCTCAGCTGCCACCCATGCCAAAGGATTACAGCCCACAGCTGGTACAAATAATACAAACTATGCTCAGTAAAAAACCTGAGGAGAGACCCAGTGTGAAAAGCATCCTGCGACAGCCATACATCAAACAGCAGATTTCTTTGTTTCTGGAAGCCACAAAGGCGTAAGACATTTTCATTTGAGGCATTCTGTGCAAAATATTCATGTTATTGCTGTCTTTTTTTTACAACTTTTCCTGGGTTTTGTAGGAGGATAAAGTAAGTTTTGTTATATGCAGCTACAAAACATGAACATCAGTTTCGTTGAATTCTTTGAGAAATATGAGGGATTTAGAGTAGAAAATATTTTTTTGCAAATGTAGAATAGAACTCTGTAGTCATACAGAATTGTAATTTCTGAGATCATTTCAATCTTACCTGTGGATTTTGGTTTCTTATTGCTTCCAAGTCTTTGGAAAAAGAAAGAAAAAAAAAAAAAGAAAACACACACCTTTCCATATGGTTCTTGAGGCCATTTATTATGTGGGTGTTGAAAAACCAAGTTCCTTTTGATATACACTGATATAATTATTTTTCTTTGTCAGGTTTAGTCAGTTATTTTACTGCTTCCAGGTAGAACTGACCTTGGTGCTCTGTAGAACAAGTGTATATTGCTGGCAGAGTCTGAACTGAGTTTTTAAGCTCCTTTTCTAGAATTGAAAATGAGGTTGTTGTGCACGGTCTATTGAAAAATCCCAGTATCTGATACTCTTTGTATGAAAGCTCTTTAGTGGAGCAGGGCTTTTTTAATTAGTATAATCAAAAGAAATATTTTAAAACCTTGTTGATAGTGAACGAATGAGCAACTTTTGTTTTCTTTACAGGAAAGCTGCTAGAAATAATAAGAAAACAGTGGATTCTAAACCTAAAGAATCTCGTTCTGTCGTCTCAGCAAAGAATGAATCTCATAGCAGGAATGTTACACACCAAAACCACTCCTCTGAGCAAGCCAGAAAATACAAAGTTGTAAGATATGGGGGTTTTTACCTTAAAAAAAAGCCAACAAAACCCAAATCCCTCTTGCTTTTTCTAGATAAAAACCTCAGTTTTATAACAAGTGCCTTGAGCATCCCAGAGAACATTAGATCTGAATCCCAGCAATGGGTAAAATTCATATTAGGGAAGTAAATGTTTTTAGATAAGAGTGGAAGTAATTAAACACCTGTGGATCAGTGAAGCTAATTGCAAGATCTGCAAGATGTTAACAGCAGCTGGTTTTATGTGAGTTACTCTTGGAGTATTTTGGGTCAAACAATTTTTCAAATATTTCATGACAAGTGATAATAGTTTTTTCCAATCAGAAACATGTATTTAAAAACTAATTATAGTCACAACCAAAATTCTTTATTGTTGAAATTATTTCCAGTGATTACAACAAACCTTTTGTAATGGTTAATATTGTGCATGTTTTTTGTTTTCTGTAATAAGTCTTCTGTTCTGGGTTTGAGCTTTCAGTGTTGAAATATTGAATATATATGGTGGAGCACATGCTAAAAACTCTTGGTGCTTGTTCCTCCCTTTGGGAAGAGCCAAGTGAGTACAACTTTTCTTTCATGGTCCTGGTGAAAAGTAGGTGTATTCCATGTGTATAAAGCAGTACACGAAATAGGTAATTTGCAAATCTGTATCTTTAAAATGTGGATTTTGACTTTTTTGAGGCTCTTCATCTGTTATTGATCATAATTTCCTTTCAGTTCATGTGCCCTGGTATGTTCTTGATTTTTCTTAGTGCTTGGAGAATTCTTTCATATGTGTGTAAAATGCAAAAGATACTGACTTTTTTTGTTTTCCATTTAATCCTAGGATGAAGAAGATTGTATCAGCAAATGTAAAGCCAGCAAATTTTATCCCTCAGAGAAACCAGCTGTTGAGTTGGAAAGAAAACCAAGCAAAAGTGATCTGAACTGCTTGGGAGACTCCATAGCTACAGTCAGTGGAGTGAACATTGATATCTCCCTGTCTGAAAGGATGAAGCATGGAAGTGACAAGTGTGGCAGTGAGAGTATTCCAGAGGATAATAAAGCAAAGCATTTACATGTTCCAGGCCATTCTAAAATAACATCTAATAACCCACCAATTAAGGAAGATGGACAACAGCAAAGAGCAAAACAGGCTTTTAAAGCTGAAAGTGTTGAATCAAAGCCATCCTCTGTTGATTCTGTAGAAGATGAGGATGACACTTTGAAACTCCTGCAGCCTGTATCAAAAGACCAAAAGCAAACTGACCTGGTAATGAATTTATGCTTATATGAAGTAGATTTAACCAGTGGTCAGCTCTTACAATTTAGAGAGCTGCTGCACATGTTTTTCTGTCAAAATAGGATGTTGCTGATGCAATTATTGAGATTCTTAAGTGGTTAGGAGCTTTGGGTTCAGATTTGCAAAGGCAGGTGAAGTAGTTTTGGGATTACATCTATCTAGATGATTTGAATTCTGTTTTTACAGGGAAAAAAATTTGCATTCCCAGCTGTGAACAGAGAGAGTAAGAATAGTTTTGTAACTTGTTCTATGTTGTAAATAGGCCTGAATAATCTTGATTTGGATCAGGGGGCTAATTGGTGGTGATTGTCTTTTCACTTCATTTTGGTTTACCATGAGGTTTTTAATGAGAAATCATTATTTGTTGTAGAGCTTGGATTCTACTGAAAAGCTGCTAGCACCCTTTGTTCCTGTCGTAATTCAAGTAAGTGACCTTCTGGAAGGTTTAGTAGCTAAAGATGCTGGTACAGCAGGTATTTTCTCTCTCAAATAAGAACTTATTGTGGTTGTACCTGTGCTAAGGTGGTTGCAGTCCAAATATAAAGGGGCCTGTCTTGATTTTTTTTAAGTGTGTTTGTGTAAATCTGGAAGTGACAGGCCTGCACTTTTTAAAACATGCTTTTACCTATTAGGATGATATCAGCCATGGAGCTTCAGGAGCTGCTCAGGGGAAAATGACCTTCCACAAGCAGCCTCACAGCTGTGTCAGTGAACCCTCTCTCCCACAGCAGCAGCAGAAGACAGAGCTTGCTGAAGGCTGCTCAGAGAAGGTGCAGATACTTGAAAAATACTTCTCCTCTCTCCTTTAAGACTCCTTTTCCTCTTTAAACGTGGGACCTATTTTCTAAAAAAGGGTGGGTGTTTTAATGCTGTTCTTGTTTCATGTGTGTCTGTATAACTTCAGTGGTAACAAGTGCAGACCACTGAAGGTGACTGTTAGAAGCAGCCTGAGTAAATCTTTGAAAATCCCCAGTACCTTTCAGGGATGAGGTGGGTGTGCCAGATGGGCTGTGCCTTTACTGGGTTGCAATGTTTCCTAGGAAATTCCATCAGGATTTCTCACTGCTTCTGACTACAAGTCAGTACTTATGTGGATAAGGCTACTTCTGGTGGGTAGTGGCTGCCCTGAGCTTCTGAGTGCAAACTGTAGGAAGCAAATCTTGGCATGCACACAGGATGGAGCTCCTGTCAGTTCCTCCACACTGAGCAGGGAGGTTTCTTTGGGGAGAGGCACAAGGCTACAGGAAAGGGTGACTGGTTGTTGATAACTTGGTTTTCTCTTTGGGTTTTGCTGTCTGGGGGTGGGGACAGTTGTTGCAAAGGCATTGGCTGAAAAATAGTCTGGAAGCAGGGGGATAAGATGTAGGGATGGAAAGAAGGGAAATGGGTGCAAGGAGAGATGGGGAGAGGGAAGGATCAAGCTGGGAGATGTGAAGAGGTTACAATAGTATTCAAAATCTCTGGCATCCAGCTTTACCATGCAAGAATGTCTTCTAGATTGCAGAGTACTTAAACTTTTAATTTTAGAAAAATATTAATTCTTGCTCACTTCTCTGTCAAGTTCAGAGCAGTTTCTCCTCGGCCTCTACCTGTTCCTTCTGATGTGACCCCAAAGACAGTCCAGAGGGGTGCAGAGCACCCTGAGCCTGCAGATAGTGCCAAACCCAGCCAAGCAGCCATTCCAAAGGTTAGTGATGAAAACTGTCTGCTGGTTTTTGTCTCATTGCTTCTGAGCAGTTTGTTCCATGTGTGTGTGCACAGTGTGTGAAATGTTTGGTAGCTTCCTGCCTCATGGAAGCCTTGCTCAGTGTGGGATGAGCCTTGCTGAGCCTTGGAGGTCAGAAGCCCCTTCTCTAGAGTTCAGATTGGTCTCATTGAAGACAGTTTTGTCTTAAATAATTAAGCATTAAATACCCTCTCCTTGAACCCTTGCAAAGGATTTTTTGCTTAATAGGTGATTAGAAAACAAAAGCTATAATGGTGATTGCAAAACTAAGATCAAATTAACTTCCTTTGAAGGAGCGGCCCTTGTCAGCCAGAGAACGAAGGAGGCTGAAACAGTCTCGGGAGATGCTTCCCTCTGGTAATTGTTATGTTTATATGTTAGCAGTTTATGTATAAGTAGGCTAATAACTTTTTTCTGAAGAAATTATAATTTCTTGTCTGTTCTTCATTGCCATCTTCAGAACAGTGCACTAAGGGGCTAGTTCTGTGTTAAATAAAAAGTTCTGTTAACATGTCTGTATTTTTGTGCTTTTTAGTTATGTTCAATTGTGTTCAGTGTTGACAACTTGTCTTTGAAATGCACATGAAATGTGGAATGTTCACTTTCAAACAGAAGCTTCAATGTCTTCTATTAGCAAAATACTTACCTCCCTGCCTGCCTTCTGCTAGGTGATAGATTTTTTTCTTGCATGAGCATGAAACTAATTCAGAATACACACAGCTTAGTTGTAAATATTGTCAAAATGTCATCCTCCAGTGGTTCCAGTGAGACAGTCATTAAATGGTGCAGCAGTTGAAGCAAAGTCACGTGTGGAAAATTGTGTTAAAGTTCCTCAGTTCTCATCAGATCCCAGTATTTCTCAGGTAAACTTTGTCAGAAGTGTTTCTTCCATGTAGGAATAATATATGCCATATTGCTGAATTACTTTCAACTATTAGAATTCTTATTTATTTCCTCTTCCCTTAGAGAAAGAGAGAAGCCCATTGCCTGTCTGATGATGAGCTAAGCTCTTCCACAAGCTCTACAGACAAGTCTGATGGTGATTCCAAGGAGAAGTAAGGATTTTCTTTAATACTGTGCAAGAATTTTCACTGCTATACTGGACCTTGACATGGAGTGGAAAAAAAAAGGCTTTCACACTTTATCTCTGCATAGTGAGTGATTGAAGAAGTATGTGATGCATAGAGGAAAACAGCCCCATTGAATTATTGTCTCTCTGTGACTACACTTTCCATGCTGAGCTTTCTGGGTTGTGGGATTGTATACTTCTAGTTTTGCGTTTTCCCAGGAAATCAATCTTCCAGCACCAAAGGACATCTACTGTCAGGATGCATTAAAAGCACAAGTTAAAAGGTGCCAATGTGCTTCCTTTCCACTATAAATGAGGCTGAATTTATCTCTAATTTTTGTCAGTGTAAGCAGCTTTCAAAAGATGCAATTTGATGCATTACCAGAGTCAGCAGTAGCCAGTAGGATTGTTGGGCTTTTGCTGGGCTCTGAGCCTTTGTTAAATGAAATAGTACTGATGTTGCTATTGATAAAACTGCACCACAGCTAGGAATTTAACATGGAATACTTCCCAGGACCTGAATAAGCTCATTGAAAGCCCTTGGAATGCAAGGTGGAAGTTGCATTATGATGGTGACTGAATTATTTCTTTCTTCTCTCCTAGGAAAAGCAATGTGAATGAAATTAATGACTTGGTGCAGCTGATGACGTGGACACTGAAAATGGACTCCAAGGAGAACTCTGAGTGCTGTGTAACCTCAACCCCAGCCCCAGAGTTTAAACTTCATAGAAAGTATCGAGATACCTTGATTCTGCATGGAAAATCACCTGATGAATCAGAGGAATTAAAACTGGGAGAGATTCCTTCAGGTCTGTTGCTCTAGGATTGTGATAATACTTCAGAGTTGTCCCATATTCTTCTGCAGAATACGAATGAAAATTGTACTGAAAGTAATTACTACTGCACTGCTTTTCAATTGTATTTTAATAGATATGTCATTGGTCCCTTACAAGATCAGGAGAATGGTTGAAATCCTGAGATCTGATGTGGTGCAAGGATTGGGAGTGAAACTTCTTGAGAAGGTGTACAGAATCATGGAAGAAGATGATGAAGCAAAAAGAGAGGTGACTATTTTCCATAATAAAATAATTTCTTCATAAACTTAAATAAATTAGCAGGCTCTTTATCCTATTGAGATAGGGTAAAGCTTGATTCCAGAAAGTCTTTACGTAGTCATGGGCAGGAAGGGACCTGAGTATATTGTAATTTTCCTCCTTAAGTTTGATTCTAGATGTAGACTATGTTCAAATGCAACTTCTTCAGAAACCATCAGAGCTTTAGAACTGTACCATGGGGAAGGTATGAGGGATGCAAATAATTTTATTCAGTTAATATGTTATGTTAGCATAATTTTATGCTATTTTTCCAGTGATAATTTCTTCTGTCTCTCAAATGTTTGCCTTCACATTACTTTTCTTATGCCCCTTATGTCCAAAATAAGAAATAATTTGACGTCAATCCCCAAACAGAGGTGAATAAGGAATACCTCCAGGTCCTGATTCAAAACTTGGTTACACTTACCCAGGCAGTATTTGATTTGTAACCTGTGAAGATCTTATATTTTAAATTTTTGGGAGGGATTTGAAAGTCTTTTGCTTTTAGACAACAACAGTGTTCATTTTTCTTCTGTTTCATCCACATTGCCAAGCTTCACATGCTTCTTTCAGCTGAGTGCTTTGGTATTTTTCTGTTAATATTTTGGTAGCATCTGCTTTTTTCCAATGCCAGTAAATGTGGGTTTGTTCTGTGTGTGCTGTGAACAGCTGCAGCTGCGGGAGCACATGGGAGACAAGTACGTGAGGTACAGCGCGAAGGCTCGGCACCTGAAATTCCTCGAAGAAAATGTGAAGCTCTGACCAGAATCCTTTCCTTGGAGAAAAGAACTATTTTCTAGCTCCTTTGATAGACTGGACCAGCTTACAAAGCATGTTCATCCACTGATCTCCTTTGATGGAATAAGATGGTGAACTTGCAGAAAATGTTAGAGTTCGTAGTAACATTTTTCATGTTAAAATGTGAACCAGGCTATCACTTTCTCAGAAGAGAAACTGTTTTGTTTTTATTCTCTTAAAAAGTTGCTTTCCATAGATGCAAATAGGGGTCGATACCAAGTTTTGTATACTAAGGAGTGTCAAAAAAGATTATGTTCTGGTTTGAATTTGTCATAGCAAAATGTTTTTGGTATGATCTCATACTAAATACAGTAATGAAATCTCTGCCAAGGCTCTGATGTGATAAACTCTAATCTATTACATCAGATAGTTGTGAAAATTTAGCATGAAGAGACAATTACTAATTTTTGTGGAACTCAAGGTCCTCAGGTTGTGTAAATTGCCAAGTCCAAGTGCTGAAGGGGGTGGCCATACTGCTTGTAAGGAGAGACTTTGCTGTTGTGTTTTGTTGCTGAGGCAGTCACCAAGGTGGGGGAAAGCATTTGGTATCTGGATAAAGTAAGTCTGAAAATGTTTGAAAGGAATGCAGCCATGGTTACCATGGTTCCAGCTGGAGAAATCCCTTTGCCTTACAAATACTAATTCCTTTTAGGAATGGAAGTGCCCAAGAGCAGAATCTCTTAGGAAAGATAAAACACTTATTTCTCTTTGTTTGCATCCAGAGCATCTCTCTACAGCCCCCAGGCATTGTTGTGTACCACACCTACAGGAAAAGCACATGTTTTTTAAACAATAAAGAAGTCAAATGGAATTGAATTTGTAAAATAAAATTATAAACCTGTCTCTTTTCCTGCCTGTAGCTGAAATACTGTAACCTCTAGCAGCTGTGAGGGAGCTTACTGACATGATAGTAGTAAAATAAAAAGCCATGCCTATGGCTCCTGCTGCCTCTCACACACTACGTGCTCAAGTTACAATGTTTCAAGAACTATTCTTACTTGTTCTTCCCAAGGAAATTTATTTTAAACAAAAACTGGCCCTCTTATCCTCCTATCGTAGAACAGTTTTTTTCAGAACTGTGGGGTATGGACCATTTCACAGTATTTGTTACAACCTGGAACTACTGACAACTTGTTTTACACACAGTTAGAAACATTCCAGTAAAAGTTCAGCTGTTTTATTAATCTTTTAGGCTATGGTAACAGCTTAACTAGAATTCATTTGATTCACTGTGTTCCTTTTCAGTGAAAAGCAATGTGACTGGATGTGACCTCCAGTAGTAGCCTTCTGAAGTTAATCCCCCCCCTCCCTGTGTTCCCAGTGCCTCCCCTGAAACTCCAGACCCAATTTCCAGCCTTCCTGCTCCCTGCAGAGCTTGGGTGTACTCACAGTAATACACAAAGTACTAGGAAAAAAAACTGAACACTAAGTCAGGAAGTATTTCTCAGTGGAAATTAATTTAACAAAATTTAACAAAGTAACAGCCTGAAAACCATACTATTTAGCTTTTGGAATGTCTCTTTGGCTTCCTGTCTGCTGCCTTCTTCTCTTCCGTGCCCGACTCCTGGACAGGCAGCCACTTGAGGGGATTGCGGCGGTACATGGGCCACGGCGGGAGCGTCAGCTGTGGGCAGAGGAGGGCAGTCAGGACAGGGACACCGAGCTGCTGGGGGCTGCTCTGCACAGCTCCTCAGGAAAAGCTGCATCCCTCACCAGTTATCTATTAGTCCTTAAAGAACTCTTACGATTTCAATTTCATTTATAGTTTACATTGCAAAGTCATGCTTAAGTATGTGACTAAAGCACCCCAGGTTGTTGAAAGGATGGGGACAGCACCCACCCTGAAGAAAAAAGGACTCCTGAGGTGGCACCACCATTCCCAGCACCTCCCACACTGCACTGAGACCCTTGTCTGCCATCACGGGTAAGTAATGCAGGGATGTTTAAGTGAGGAGCAGATGGGTGATGGTGATGCCAGAGAATTACAGGGGCTTTTCAAAACAGTGGAATGTGCGCGTGTCTTGAGTACTGATTGGTCAAATTGTGTTGTGTCTGAACTCTTGAGAGGTGTAAGAACCTTGTGTAAAACAGGATTGGGAGTGCCCCAGTAGGAATGGGACACCTCTCATGCATGGATAAGGAATTACTCCTGAAATTCCATATTCTGCTTCCTTGTCTCCTCAGGCAGCAGGGGACAGCTGCAAAATTGTCATGACAAGCTGCTACTGCACAGAAAGCCTCCTGTCCTTTCTGCTACTAATGCTGTCAGCTCGACTTACTCTAACTTTTAATTCAATTGAAAAATGAACTCAAAAGTGGTATTAAATTGCAAAAATTCTGCTAGCATTTAAAGAAAAGCACTTAATGGGCTGAAAAGGACTTTATGCAGATCAAAGGAAGTACAAATATGTATTTATAAATCTAAATTGTGTAGCAAACATTAGTCTGTGCTGACAGCCCCTCAATTTAGCAATTATTCCAGATTAAACAGTGCATCTATATTTTAGTTTGGGGAAACAACATTCTTACCAAACATGATAAAGCAAATCCAGCCATAACTATGTAGACAGTCCATCCAAACTGTTCAGTGATGTATCCATAGATGAAACCAATTACCTGGAAAAACAAACATTTAAAAAATTCAAACTTTAAATGCAGAAAAATATTTCCCATTACATGACTAAGATGCAGGGGGTGGATTTAGGTAGGAAAATATAGGTTTTCAAAAGCATGTACATCTCTCAAACCTTTTCAAAAGTGCAGGCCAACAATGAAAGTAAAAGAGAAGTTTTAATCCATGACAGCCCCTCTGACTTTGTTTAAAGCTTTTAGTGACCCCAAATAATAAGAAAAATATTTATAAGATCAGAAAATAAAATAGTCCTTTTTGTTCACACCTATAGGTCTACTATACTTACTGCAGAGACAAGAATGATTCCTTGAAAAATCTGTTCTGCTAATTTTTGGCCCTTGTAGTCCTGTGGAAAGAGACACTTTTTAGTCAGTTATTCAAAACAGACCTGCCCACTTAACTCTTTCAGGTTGGATCCTACAGTCTACCTGACCATGGGTTCTCAGCGTTTTTGTTCAACTTTCAAACCAGATTGGAATTATTTTTCTTACAGTGGCTGAAAACACCTCCTCTGCAGGCTTGACCACATCACCTAGAAACAGAAGCAAGCACTGTCTGATCAGGCAAGTTCAAAATATCACTGTAATCACCTTAACATCACTAAGTAAAGCTGTATCACCACAGAAGAGGCTGGGCCTGAGAGGGCACGGGCTGTGTGGCACCCGTGTTCTGGAGAAGGCTGACAGACAAATGTCTCCAGGGGGGTGCCAACAGGATGGTGCCAGCCTCTCTTCAGTGGTGCCCAGCGCCAGGATGAGGAGCAATGGCCATAAACTAAAACACACCAAGTTCTACCTCAACAGAAGAAAGGATTTTCTGTTGAGCATGGCAGAGCACTAGGACGGGCTGCCTAGAGAGGTGGAGTCCCTCTCTGGAGACACTCCAAATCCACCTGGATTCATTCCTGCTCCAGGTGACCCTGCCTTGGGTGATCTCCAGTGGTTCCTTCCCACTTCCAAACCCAACTAATCTATATTTGCATAACGTTAGAAAACACAGGTCTGGGAGCACACGGTGCCTTCTGTCCTTCTACAGCAGAGGCAGGAAAGCACAGAGGGGCTTCCCTCACACACTTTCCTTTTACAGCACGAGACTCCAGCTCGCAGGTCGAAACCCGGAATTACACGGATTCATCCTGCATCCCCCTGGCCGTGCCTCGTACACGGCAGGGGACAGTAAAACCCGCCCGGCCGTGTCACCATGCGTGCAGGGGACAGTAAAACCCGCCCGGCCGTGTCACCATGCGTGCAAGGGACAGTAAAACCCGCCCGGCCGTGCCCCGGCGCCGAGGCCCGGGCGAGCCCTACCATCTGCGTGGGGATGGAGCGGAACACGCTCAGCATGGCGGCGGCGCTTCTCCGGCTTCTTCCCGCTGCCGTTCCTGGCCGTCTCCGCGCTCCCGGGCGGGGCTCTGCTGTTGGCGGGGCGCGGCGCGGCCTCTCCGCTGCCCCCGGCGCTGGTCGCGGCCGAGCGGAAGGCGGCTGCTGAGCTGGCCGGAAGAGCGCCCCGTCCGCCCCGCCCAGAGCTCCGCCGGCCGGGGGTGCCGCCTCCAGCCTCGGCCATCGCCTCCGCGCCGCCGCCCCGGGGCTGCTCCGCTCCCGCTCCCCCGCGCTCGCCGGGACGCATCGCCTCCGCAACGGCGGCTTCGCTCCGCAGGACCCCGGCGGAGGCGCCCTCCCCGGCAGGTGCGAGGCGCCGCGGAGCCGCCTGTCGGACACCCGCACTGATTCGGTGCCTCGCGGGCTGCCCTCCCGCCGCAGCCTCGGGCTCGGGGGCCGGGGCGGGGCGGGAGAGCCGGGCACGGCCCCGCCGGCCCCGGAGCGGGGCTGTGCCCGCAGGGCAGCCCGCGGAGCGCGGTGTGGGTTTCGTTGTGGTCCGGGGCCATCCCTGCGCAGGGCACGTTGTGTCGCTGTCCCCAGCCCGGCTGCCGCGTGTCGCTCCCGGAGCCGCAGGGCGCTTCTGGCACAGCGGGACGTGGCGCTGAGCTCCCCGGCAGAGCTCCGCGTCCGCCCCGTGCGGTGCGGCTCCGAGCGCTCGGGGCCGGGGTTTGTTGGGCTCCGCTGATGTGTCTGCCCCGGGGAGGGAGGTGGTTCTGATACGTGTAACAGTCACAGCGCAGTCCGAGGTGTTTTAATGCAGGGATTTCCGTCTCTCTCCGTTTCTGCAGTTTTGCGGGTTGTTAAGGAGCTCTCTGTGTGTCACTTGACAGCTCCTTCACACGCCAGGATACACAGCTCTTGTTCTGATTTCGCCTCGACCCTTAAATAATGAACAAGCATTTTTTAATTTCTTACCGAAATAGCATTGCTGTTTTGTTTCCACCCCCTTCTATAACATGATGGTACTGACTTCTTTCCCACTGGTTTTTTTCCAGTTCAGATAATTAAATAAACAGTTACCACAGTAAAGAAGACATACATAATTTTCCAGATCTTTCAGATTACTTTTGGCTGGAAGAAGGAGTTTGGCCTTTATCTGTCAGTGAAGTGGCAAGATCTGCATGTCTCCTTTTTATCTCTGAGAGCTTCTTTAGATGTGTCATTGTAGTGGGGGGTCCCTAACATGAGGACATGGACCTGTCAGAGTCCCTTCCAGAGCCTAAAGGGGCTGCAGTGGGACTTTGGACAAGGGCATGGATGACAGGACAAGGGGAATGGGTTCCAACTGACAGAGGAAAGGTTTAAATGAGATATTGAGGAGAAATTTTTCCCTGTGAGGGTGGTGTGGCCCTGGCACAGGTTGCCCAGAGAAGCTGGGATGATGTCTGTGCCCATGGCAGGGGTTGGAACCAGGTGATCTGGAAGGTTCCCATCCTGTGATTCTGTGGTTGTAGTTAGGAACTTCCTGAGACCATACTCACTTTTTAAAATGTGACAGAGTTTTATGTATGTCATAAAACTGACAGAGGGAAACACTCACTGCCTTTGACCCTGAAACTTGTGACATTCCTGGTGATGGTGTGCTGTGCCTCATGGAAGAATGCACTGGCAGTGACTGCTGTATTTTTTTTCTTTCAGGTTTGCAGGAGCCTTATGCTAATAAAATAAGAATAGAAAAATGACGTTAAGGAAAGGTATGTGTATATGTGCTTGTATTTTTTTTTATATATTTTCTATCCAGGTTTCTCAGTTGTTCTCTGGTTATATTGATAAAGATTTTTCTTCTTAATTTTCAGTGAACATTTCCATCCTTATAGTGGCTGTTATCATATTTTTGCTAGTTATTCATCATAACTTCCTAAGCCTCAGTGACTTCTTGAGACGGGAATTGTCAGGTATGTTGTTTTAATTTTTAAAATATATATATATTTAAGATTTGGTGGGAAAACACCTGCTCTGGTCAGACAGAACCTACCATGTGGTTTGAGTGAATGGGAGGGGGAAGTTAATGAGGTTATAGACATGGCAGAGGGGACTAAAGGCAAGTGCAAACTACTGTAGCTCAGCCTTCTAATACCTTGTGCTGTGTGTGAATATGTGTGGTTAAATGTGTGCAGTTTTCTGTAAATGTGGTGTTATTCTATTCATTAGCATCTCAGATTCTCAGAAGCTGATGCCCTGAGTGTCTGATACTGGCTCACTGTAATCCACACCTCAGCTCAGACGTCTGAGTGTATAGCAGAAATAATTGAAGTGTTGGAGATTTTAGTGTGGTAATAATAATTTATAATAATAAAAACAAGTATGTCATTTTTACTCCACAGATCCAAGTCCCTTAGGACTTCAGCCTATAGATTTCATTCCTGCAGCTCCCCAGAGGCTGGCAGATGAGAGGAATGACAAGGAGATTCCTGTGGTCATTGCAGCCTCTGATGAGAGGCTCGGAGGTGCAATTGCAGCCATGAACAGCATTTACCAGAACACCAGAGCCAACGTGGTTTTCTACATTGTTACTTTGAATGATACTGTGGATCACTTGAGGTAATGATCTGTTCATTGGATTCCCACAACACGGTGAGCTCTGTATTTCTGAGAGGAGAGCAAGGTGCCTTTCCCTGGAGCTGCACTCCCCTAAATCCCAGTCCCAGCAGCTTTTTTGACAGGGCTGCTGTGGGAGTCCCATTCCTTTTGGTCAAGTTTCAGGGATGGAAAAGAAACATCTTTTCCAATGGGCCTATATCCAACCAGTGAGGTTGGAGTTTGTTGGTTGGAAGGGTTGTAAAAGTACTTCTACATTTCATCTAAGCAATTCAAATGCTGGCAGTCATGTTTCTCCATTTTTGTAGATTGTTCTTTGATCCTGTTATCCCCTTCTGTCCACCCTGATGGTTTTGGGAAGGGCCTGTGCTAACAGGAGTGTATATTTCTGATAAAGCAAGAAGTGACCTTGTGCTTTCACCTGTCCCAGGTGTGCAGTTGCTGACCCTGGACTTGCCCCTGTGGCCACACAGGTCAGCATCAGTTACAGACCAGACATGTTTGTTGGGCAGGGAGTGAGTGGCCACATCCAGATCTGTGTCACTCTTAGCTGGATCTCCTGCTTTTCCCTTGAGTTTGTCTCATCTGACAAGATCTGTGCCTTTCTCCTGCTTGCAGGACGTGGCTGAGGAGCCCTCCTCTGAGAAACATGAGATACCGAATTCTGGATTTTGACCCTCGTGTCTTAGAAGGCAAAGTACAAGTGGATCCCCAAAAGGCTGACAACTTCAAACCAGTGAGGATGATGCTGAATACTTTTTGCAATTAGTAGTTAATAACAATATTATTTTGATGTTGGCTTTTGAACCCAGCTGGAAATCAAAACCAGATCTTTTAGCATAGAAGCAATATTTCATAATAAAATCTCTAGATTTCAGTACAATTACATATCTAGATAGTGAGAGATGGATTTGAATATCTACATATGCATACCTAGGATCATTTTTTGCTGTTAGCCACAGTGAAACACCACAGCTGGCATGTCAAGTATGCCAACACCTCAGAGATGCTGCAGATCTGTGTGGAGAAATAAGAAATTCTTATATAGACCAGTTTCAAAGTTAGTTTATCAATGCATACATTCATGGTAAACCAGGAATTGATGGAACCTATTTATTTGAAATTACTTGTAGGATATTGCTGCCTATTTTACTTCTTCCATAGCTGTTGTCTTGGACATTAATGCCATAGATAAGTGCCAGAAAAATCTGTCAATTTCACATTTATTTGGACAATTTTTTCATTTAATTCTCCACTTCTCTTGCTTTGCTGTTCTCACAGTTAACTTTTGCAAGATTCTACTTGCCCAACTTTGTGCCTCATGCAGAGAAGGTCATCTATGTGGATGATGATGTAATAGTGCAAGGTATGGGACGTTTGTTAGCTGCTGGCCTTATGCTGAGGTCAGTATCTTATCTCTCACAGAACCCAAACATTTCTGTACAAACTTTCTAAATATGAGCAAATGGGGTAAACTGAGTAGCTTTATCTGCTGTAACAATGGACTGAACAAAGCCTGACTTGGCACTTAGTCAGGATTGTTTTTGATTTTCCTGTGCTTGCTTCCATTTTCCAGGTGATATTGTTGAACTTTACAACACTCCATTGAAACCTGGACATGCAGCTGCATTTTCAGATGACTGTGACTCAACCAGTAGTAAAGTTGTTGTCCGTGGAGCAGGCAATCAGGTTGGTTTTAGTCTTGTCCAGTGATAACAATGCTGCAGATCTCAGGCATTTGGGAATGCTCCAAATGCTGAAGCCTAAACATGTGACTTTCCCTGCACAAACCAGATTTACCAATGGGACCTGCAGTTTCTGTTCAGGCACAGTAAATTACCTGGAATTTTTGCTGTGCTTTACAATGAGAGCAATTTTTGTTGTGGAAATGTGGGAGGTCTGAGAACATCGAGGGGACAATCTTTCGTTTCTGAATGTATAAAAAGTACTTTATCTAAGACTGGTACCATATTAATAATGTGGTATTATTAAGACCATGCAGCATTCCTTAAAATATGTAGTCTATATAATCATATTTTTAAAATGTTACACTTCTTAAGGTTGCTTTCTCTCATTTTAAAGGAAGGGATATTTACTATAACAACTTCAACTTACACCTGTCTGTTGTGAGTTGTGCAGAATTTTTCTTTAGGAATTTCCCCATATATTTTAAGCTAATTTCTACTCTTTTTCCCCCCAACACCCCAGTATAATTACATTGGGTTTTTAGATTACAAAAAAGAAACCATCCGAAAGCTTGCCATGAAAGCCAACACCTGCTCTTTCAATCCCGGAGTTTTCGTTGCCAATTTGACTGAATGGAAATTACAGAACATCACCAAACAACTGGAGAAGTGGATGGCACTAAATGTGGTGTAAGTACCCCAGGCTAGGGGTGCCAGCAGCTCAGGGCTTGGGTTCTGCTGCTGGCATGTCCCTCTTGAACAGAGGGCTGTGTGTGTATCTGCTGCAAGTGAAAAATCAACTGATCAGCATCCTTTCGGGTGCCAGCAGCTCAGGCTTGGGTTCTGCTGCTTGATGTCCCTCTTGAACGGAGGGCTGTGTGTGTATCTGCTGCAAGTGAAAAATCAACTGATCAGCATCCTTTCAACTTCCAGAGAGGAACTCTACAGTAAGACTCTGGCTGGCAGCATCACAACACCTCCACTGCTGATTGTGTTTTACAAGCAGCATTCCAGCATTGATCCCATGTGGAACGTCCGACATCTTGGTATGTATGAAGCGTTTGTGGTGCTGCTCCCCCAGGGTCTTTCCAGGTCTGTAGCTGGACATCTTGTTGATGATGTAGCAAAGTGAGCTTTTATTCCCCTATTCTGTCCTTTGTTCTTTAGGAAAAACAGCTTTGCAATTCCACCTTGTGGCTTGTGGGCCTGAGTCTTTCTCAAGCTGCTGGGGGTTAGTTCTTGAACTGACTTACTCAAAATCCTTCTCATTTTCCACAAATATATTGTATCTGATGTGATCCAAGGTGTTTCTTCCAAAACAGTTGAGAAGGGCAGACATTCATGTCTGTTCTACTGGTGAAACCCCAGTGCTGGGAGAGCTTTTTCAGGTTATGTTTCTGATGAACAATACATAGGCTGCTGAATTCATCTGGGTGTTAACCGGGTTTTAAAGAACTTGGTAGTTAAGGCAGTGTATGAAAAGAGACACAGAGAGATCAAAGTGACATTTATTTGCACCTGATTGTTTTTCAATTTGCCCTTATTTCTGCTTCCCCTATTACCTCCTTTCTACATAAATGATAAGATTTCCTTTGTTAAATCCTTTGTTTTGAAGTTAACATTTTGCACATTTGTGTTTCAGCTGCCTTTATTTCAAACACTAATGCTTCTTTTTCAATTAAAGGGTCTAGTGCTGGGAAAAGATACTCTCCTCAGTTTGTGGAAGCTGCCAAGCTGCTCCATTGGAATGGACATTTCAAACCCTGGGGAAGAACAGCTTCCTATGCTGAAGTCTGGGAGAAGTGGTATGTCCCTGACCCTGCAGGCAAGTTCAGCCTGATCCGCAGACACTCGGAGGCCTATGAGGCAAAGTAGAGTCCATCTGAATAAATGATGACGTTTTCTCAGGAAACTTCTGGAGCCAAGCAGAATATTTTTCTTTAAGCCAACCTGTATTACAGAGCCGACCCTGCCTTCTGGAGCACAAGGTGATGCACTTACTCAGGTGCAGTTCTGAAATGCCCAGGTCCAAAGGAGGCTCATGTCACCTGTGTGTGTCAAGATGCTACTCCAGCAGCACTACAGAAAACAAGGGAAGATCTCCACCAACGAGCACTTTTGTTTATGTCACTTCAGTTGTGTTCTCTTGCTCTTTACTACACGTCTTCTAGCAGGGGATCCTTTTGTCACTTACAGAAACAAAGTTTCTAAGAACAAGATACAAATTCAGCTGGTGCTTGCACCAGCAAATCTTGCACAGCAATGTACTGTAATTAAGAGCTGCCTGGGTTTTGTTTTGTTGTTTTTGTTTTGTTATCCTGTGACATAATTCCCTCAACAACCCTTTCTTGCATGAAATCTCCTCCCAGCCATTTTTGTTTAAGTCTTTCTTACAGAATTCTGAAAAATGGAATCCTTTTTGAAAGATTAATCCTTCGAGTATTATTTCACTATGCAAAATGGTTTTAACTGCCAGTGAACGCTAATCCAGTTTTTTTGTAAAGTGGTGGATGAAACTTTGTTCAAAAATAAAGCTAATTGTAACATGCTGACTCCAGCCTCAGGTAAATGGCAACCTTATTCCAGTCTTGATATAGGAAGTGTTTCCTTTGTACACAGTAGCAAGTGATTAAAACCAAAGTGAATTGATCTGGTCTTTGTGAAAGCAATCTAATTCTAAAATAGTACAAGCTACTTCTTTTGGGGACCAGGCTGTATTAATTACAGATTAATTTTGTTATTGTTGAGTTCCTCATAGTTCTCTCGAGTGAGCTGCAGTCTGCTAGTTTTTCCTGCTGTGCCTTTCCCCATCTGGGAACTCATCAAATGAGATGCCTGTGCCCTCTGCAGCCAGCTGCCCATCACCTGTGCTACAGGTAAGTTGGTTTGGTTTTTTATAGTTGTATTGTTGTGTGGCAGTTATTATTGGGTGATATATCCCAGCAGCCACTGTGCCAACTACTCCATTTAACAGAGGTTTGCACTCAGGCTTGTGAAGAGCCCTTGGTGGAGGATGTTCAGACAAAAGCTTTGTGTTCATGCACTGACAGCTGAGTCTGCCTGGTCTGAAACACAGGGCAGCAGAGGTAAAGGACTCCTTCATGACTGTGAATATGGTTTTAGTTCTGCTTTAAAAGGATTTCAAACTGCTGCTGTCATTGCAGTCACTGCCTCTAGTTCTGTTTCTGTCAGGGATACCCTGATCTGGTTTGTTACCTATTGTTTCTTTTCCTGGGTTTTGATGAACCATTAGAACAAGAACCATTCTTGTCCTTGAAGCAGTTAGGAGGAATTAATTCACTTACCAACGTTGAAAGATTTTACTTTGATTAGCTGACACTAATGCAATTCAGCTGAGCAAGCTGTGTTTTAGCAGGCTTAAAGGAACTGCCTGTTTGTGTATGCACTTGACATCTTTTTATGCTGCCCATGAGAATCTATGCCTCAGCATACATTGAGGGAAAACACATTTATCAAAGAACACAGAAATCATACTTTTCAGTTAATAGGAAGAAAACAGATGCACAGGAGGTATTTAGTGTCAGGCGTTTATTATAAACACTTAATTCTTTAAGCAGCTGCGGGGCCTCTTGGCACTTCTCTGGCTATCCCACTTCTGCTACAGGCTGAGCACAGCAGCCCATCCTTATTGCACAGGGCAGTGTTCTGCTTCATATTGGCCAGTTATTGCCAGGTGTAACAAGTTCCATCAGGAAACAACACTCTTGTTCAAGAGCACTGTAAGATCCATCAACTTATTCCCCAGTGGAGAGGGATTACTAATAAAATCTCATTTACCATTCCCAGTGAAGGTTCAGAACATAAGATATTTGGGTAAAGTATTTTATATCTAGCTGAAATAAGGAGTATTTTCTAGCCAACCTTTACATGTGAAAATTCTACAAGTTTTGCAAAAATGTACTGAAAAATCACTGTCTAAAGTCATGCTCTAAGGGTGAAATCTTGGTAATCCTCTAGGAAAACTTAGATTTGTTGTTTGAACACGACTGCAATGAAACATTTATCATTTCTTTTTTTAAGACAAAGGGTTTATCCTCTTGAAAGGTATTTTATAAGGCAAAATGAACAGACAAAATGAGTCTATTAGGAATTTCTTAAATTAGGCTTTAATATAGGAAATAAACTTTATGATAAAGCTGAATAACAATCAGTTTCTTAGATCTGTATAAAATCAAGCTATCAAGGGAGATGCACTATTATGTACATTATCTGACACAGCAACAACTGAGTCCTTGCAGCAGCTCTGGTTCTGCAGCTTTCCTCCAGCTTCTGCTGCAGCCCCAGTGCTCCTGACTGCTCTGAAAGGCAGTAGCAGCTCTCCAGAGCAGCCTTCCCACCTGGTTTGTTACACATAGTCTGTATTAAAATCATAGGCATCATCTCCATCTGCTGGTTTATCTAAGCTGAAGGACAGTGATCTGGAACGTTCATTTCCTGAGAAGAGAAAATCATGTGTTAGTGAAACCAGTGCAAATCCTGGAGCTTCCAGAGCCCACCCTTATGCCAGGGTTCTGAATACACACCTGCCCCTTGCTCTTTGGGATTTGTAGGCTTCGTTTGGCGTTTTCCAGGCTTTGTTTTTCTGGTGAGCTGAACTTGGCTTTCCTACAAGTCAGAGGTCAGACATTATTTTGAGATCATCAATGAAATCTATGCAAATGAAACCTAACAGAGCCTGGGGAAAATGTGGATGGTCCCTTGTATAGCTGAGCCTCACTGCTGAGGCCAAGTGACTTGGAACAATGTTGTTTCCTTAATTCAGGAGAAAAGCCCAACCCTAGTGAAACCTCATTTACCTCTATATCATCATCATCATCTTCTTCTTCCATATCATCTTCATCATCATCACTTTCTGTGAATTCCTCTTCTTCCTCCTCTTCTTCTTCCTCTTCCTCCTCCTCCTTGCTTGTTTCCATGTTTCCCCACTTTGATTCTTCCTCTGTTACTTTATTTTCCTCCATTATCCCATTTGTCATTCCAGCTGACTGAAAAGCAATGCTGCTTGCTGGACTGGGGTGCTTCAAAGCTGCAGAAAACACAGGGAGTGTCTGTTCAGTCTCTGTCATTCAGCACAGATGTAATGCCCAGCCCCCAAGTGGGGACACTGCAGTTCTGCCCCCTCCCTGCCACAGGGCTCCCACACAGGGCTCTGACACCAATACAAGGAAATTCCCTGAGAAAAGCTTTCCCTGAGACATCTACAGAAAACTGCAAGGAGCTGGAAACCCTGGCTTTGAGTGCAGGTAAGTTCACCTCAGTGGGTTTAGATTAGAGAGCAGGAAAAAATTCTTTGCTGTAAGGATGGTGAGGGCCTGGCACAGGTTTCCCAGAGAAGCTGTGGCTGCCCCATCCCTGGAAGTGTTTGAGGCCAAGCTGGAGGGGGCTCTGAGTAATCTGGTCTGAGTGAAAGGTGGCCCTGCCCACAGCTGGGGGTTTGGAACAAGATGGACTTTAAGGCCTCTTCCAACCCAGGCCAATCTGTGACTCTATAGTTAATGGGAGTTAATAGGAACAGTCCTACCTTGAACAGTGTTGCTGTTTTCTTGATCTAGGTTATGTAAATTAAAGCCTTCCCGCATTTCAGCTATTTTTTGTTCTGTAAGATAGGGTGGTGGCTTCTGAAGTCCTGGAGGTTGTGAGTAGTACTTTATTCTGGCTCTGAGAAAACAAAAATCAGCATTAAAAAACAACTAAAGATAACACAGTTAAATCACTGCATTTTAAAATAAAACCCAGAGCACAAAGCTCTCAAACTAGTTTTTAACAGCAATTCAATAGATATTAAAATTTGACTCTGAAGTTGTCAACAGTATTAAGGGGATAGTCCATTCCTGAGAGAAAAATGCAGTGGGACTTTGTCACCACAGATGACCTGCCTGTAAAAGCAGCTCAGTCACCTGAGCAAGGGAGACAGTCACAGTCAATTACTGAATGTGAGTTACATTTATTCCTACCCTCAGAATACAGGAACCACCCCAAATTTCCACAGAAAGCTTGCCACATCCTTTCCTCTCTAGAAGAGGAAGACATGGACTTGGTATTTGAGAGGAAAGCATATTTCCATTACAGAAACTGTCTATGGAGTAATGTGCAACAGGTTTTGACTCTTCTCATGTATCCTTCACTACTTCAGAAAATTATCTGTGGATAGCATTCTCTGAATCTGTTGGACAATCCAGCTCTTTACCCAAGTGAAATGTGAGAAAGGAAGGGGAAAAAGCAGCCTCTCCTTTTTAAGTACTTGGACTCGGTGCTTCTGCTGTGCTGGATTAACAATGAGAGAAAGGTGAGCAAAGTTCACAGCATACCTACCCTGTCCAGTCACAAAGCACTAATTTAGCCATATTTTCTATGTCAGGAACACCTCCCTTTTTCAGCATGCCCCTCTTCTGAGCCAACAAAGATAAAAACTCTTCAGGGTCCCTGAAATCTGGGATATTATAGTGCATCATTACCTAGGTCAAAAGAAAATGGCACATTTAGAAAGAGATGCCCATCCTTCTCATA
This sequence comes from Passer montanus, assembly GCF_014805655.1. Classification (NCBI taxonomy): domain Eukaryota; kingdom Metazoa; phylum Chordata; class Aves; order Passeriformes; family Passeridae; genus Passer; species Passer montanus. The sequence continues at coordinate 2,156,891 of NW_024374367.1, forward strand.
GTTTTAGGAGTAAAAGAGCAAATAAAGTTGGATAACAGTGAGGACAGAGTAAGAGAAAAGCTGTTTTTCTCATGCACGTGGGAGAAAACATTAAAAGCAAAATGCCTACTTCATCAGCAAACTCATCTGCCATTCAACCAGACTCGTGGGTGTACAGAGACAGTGTAGGTGCACAGTTTGGGGTAACTGGAGTGGGGCTGGCCCAGCCTCATCCCCAGTGGGCACAGCTGTGAGCAGCACTGACAGCAATGAGCCATGGAGTGCCCAGGGGCACTGAGCAACCTCCAAAGGGAGCAGAGGCCACACAGGGGCAATGCATCAATGTGAGGGTATAAAAGGTTGGGCTGAAGAACAAGGACAGATGCTTGAAGCCTTCTGAAGGGGTGAGTTGTTATTGTGTATGGGCTGAAGCTTCCTGGAATTGTATGGGGACACTCTGTGTATTGTGGTCATCTCAAATGTGACGTGTGCTGCAATGGGACAGCACACTGCTCTGTGAAAACACTTCTCCAAGAACTGAAAGGCAATTAGGCTTAGGTTTATTTGCTTGAAACCAGAGTGAAATCAGAGTTGGATCTGAGGTCTTCACTGTAACCTAGGCAATAGACATAGTATCATCATTTTTCACTCTTTGATTGTGTGGTGATGAGGTCTTAAAAGCAATGCTGATTACTCTGGCTGTCAGGACTGTGGCATGCTGTTCTGCCTTCTGTTTGTAAGGATGAAGGATCACACTTGGCATTGCCACTTTGCATGCTTAGGGAAAGCAGTTCAAAGACTATCAGAATTAGCTACAGCAAAATGAACTTTAAACACTGGGGCTAAGAAACCTACAGGGAAGTCTGATGCAGTGAGAGACATAGAAAAAAGGTGGAGCTCACCTGCTGCTTACTGCAGTGATTTATTATGGCATTTACTCCTTCAAGCACATCTGCTGAGTCTGATCCTTCAGGGTCTATGATGCTTCTCAAGGCCAGAGCAAGGGCACTGTTAGAAGGATCTGCAATTAAACTTGGACTGTCCAGCATCTTTGTCTGCTTATCAAGGTGCACAATTTGCATGGACCTGTTCAGAGGAAAATGCACTGTGAGCAGATAATCAGTGAAGGACTGGTAATGGTGAGGGATGCAAGACACAAAGCTCAGTGTTGGATTGAATGTACTTCATACAGTCAGTTTCAATGTTTTGTCATCATGTGCTTTGTGTAGGACAGAAATTTAAACAAACAAAACATCAAGTTTATACACTGTATCCCCTGGAGAGAGCGTGCATCACACATATCAACACCTTGCATCTTGCAAATTTTAATGTGCATTTAAAACTGCACAGGGGGGTGCTTTGCCCCTCATGGACTGAAACACAACAAACAAGGACAGGAACAGCTTTTATCAGACTGAGCTTACTTGGTAACGTTTAAAACTGCACGCAGGGATGCTTTGCCCCTATGGACTGAAACACAACAAACAAGGAAAGGAACAGCTTTTATCAGACTGAGCTTACTTGGTAACACCTCTTGCCAGGCCAACATTACAAGCACGTTTTCCTTTGAGACTGTTGATTATGCTGCTCTTTCCCACGTTAGGGAAACCTGAGGAAAAATCACACAAATCCTTTTAAATTAAATAAGAAGACAGCTTTTTAACACCCATCAAAACAGCTTCTTCTGGGTATCTTTGCTAAGGTAAGCATCAGTGTGAGATCAGAGTTGGATCTGAAGTCTTCACTAGAGAAATAAGACAAAGCATGTATCCTCATTTCTCACACTTGTAGGATTTCTGGAACTATATTCCATGGGATTTTTGTCAGGCATGAGGAAGGCAGGGCCAGTGGAGCACAGATCCTGCCTCCCTCAGATCGCTGAGCTACATCTGGAAGTGCACCATGGATCCCTGGCAGCTGAAGTACAACATTGAGAGCCTTAGACCAAAGAACAATGACTGGGAAGCTCATTAGCAAACCAGGTGTTAGCAGTTTTACCCAGTCCAGTAATACAGGATCCCAAAGCTTTATGGGAGAAGGAAACTCCTCTTATTTCTCCAAACACTTACCTACCACCCCGACCTGAATGGCTTTGTCTTGGGTCTTGCCATACCCCTGAAGAAGCTTCAAAAGGCATTTGCTTCCAAAATACTGAGAGGTTTCTGAGAAATCAACACGTGCGTGTCTTTTTGTGACCTGTTCCTGCTACAGGATTCAAAGGCAAAAAAACCCCAGGTCAGGAGCTACTAAGGAAAATAAAATATGGACATTTAGATTTATTTATCTACTGTAATTTCAGTGGTAAGAATTCCCCCACTGTACTGCAAAGCTCAGTCAAAGTGTAAAGGCACATCCATCAGTCCCAGAAGTGCAATCAAACCAGGGGAAAAGGAATTTTAAAGAAGTTTCAACATGTATTACTGCAAACACACAACCTTTTCAAGGGACAGCCTGCAGTGCTCTTACCATAGTCTTGTCCTTCATCATTGTTGCTGACTTAAAAGCAACAGTTGGAAACTCCTTCTTCAAATAATTCAACCATTTCTCTATGTTGTCCTTTGGCACTAAATCTGGAAAGAAGAGCAGTTCTTTCACTCCTTAATTACTCTTACCATGACAAACACCCTTTGGCTGACAGCTCTAGTATAAAGCGCTGGGTACTGTCCCAAAGGCACACAGAGTCTCTGCCTTAGCAGAACACATCACAATTGCATTTCTGGCCTCTGCATTAGGTTTTTAATGCTGGGTATTGCTAGAAGACTGTGTGGCACAGAATGATGTTCTGTGAAGGGTTACCCACAATCCTTGCAAAGGCTACTTTACCACAAAGTTCCCTTTGCTCTTGTTGTTGCTCTTGGTATTTTATTTTCGTTATTTAGCTGATGGTATTTGGTCATTTCCAGCCTTTTTAGTGAGCTCAGAGTTGGAACTCATATCTTCAATGGAATCTCAGATTCCTTTAAAATCTTCATAGCTCACCTACACAGTGCCTGTAACACTGTGAGAAAACCTGTGTTTCTTACCAATCTTGTTCAGAACCAACAGCAGCTTTTTGCTCCCTCCAGAGGCAGTGACAGCTTGCTCCAGCTGAGGACACCTGCAGCCCATTGGATCTCTGGCATCCAAAACCTCCAGAACCACATCTGAGGCCTCAAGGACCTGGGTCAGAAACAAGACAAGAATCAAACAAGACATCACAGACCAGATGACAATTCTGGTATAGCTGTGGCTTACAAAAATAGTTGTTAATATTTTCTGTTGTAAAATCCCTTATTTCAGTGTTCCAGTTTCTCACAGCCAAACTTTGTGTTCTGAACAGTAATACAAAAAAAGGAAAATAACAAGTGGTCTTATTGTTGACTCTCATCTAATGATATAAAAATATTTAAAGCATTTCACCTTCATGAGCTCCCTGCAGAACGATTTCTTAGAATTCTTATTCAGCGGTTTTTTAGCCTTTCCTTTAGATTTGCCAGAGGATTCCTAAAGCAAATAAAAACAAAAGGGAATTATTTAAATGAGAATTAGTGTCTAATGATTGTGGGCATATTCAGCATGAAAATGTAACATGCAACATGCTGCTTAAGAAGGTGCAGTTTCAGGATGACTTCCACATGTTCAAGGAATCAAAATCATACAGAACTCCTACCTTTCCCTCTGCTTGCTCTTTGATTGTGGCTGCATTCTTTTTAGCTTCCAGCTTCCTCTTCTTTTCATGTTCTTTCTGTCTGTTGAGCTTCTGCTTTTGTTTCAGTTCTTCAAGCTGATTGCAAAGAAAAACCCAGGACAGATAAAACATTTTTGAAGGTGTTCCGTCTCCCCATTCCTGACCCAACCTCCTGAGCCAGCTCAGTTAGAAGTCCTGGCTGTCCAAGTGACTCTGGGAACTCTTTTTTTTTGGCATCCTGCCCAGAGGCAGCCATGCATTAGCTTGCTCCCAAGGCAGCAGCTCTGCAGCCACCACTACAGCTGACAAAAGTCCCATTAGTGCACACTGCAGCCAGCAGATCCCTATTTTCTGGGTAACCACACAATGCCATAATTTAACTCCCAGCACTCCTAGGGACACTTCTGTATCTCAGCACCACGGGGAATTCTGACTGCATTAGAAATGACCCTTCCAGCACGTTCTCATGCACAGTGAGGAAACAAAGGTTAAAAATAAAACAGCAGATCTTTGTACGGTGTACAAGGCTGGAAAGAAACACATCATTTTTCCAAAGCATGAGTCTGCTGGGACCATCTACCACAACTGCTCCTCTGAGTGCACACTTGTGCACACAGAGCTTCCTTACAGAGAGGGCCGGCCTCAGCTCTCGTCCCCTGTACCACAAGCCGTGTTTCGTTTCACCACAAGCCAGGTTTTACCCTCTGCTTCCTTTGCTCCGCTTCCCGCAGCAGCTCCTCCTTAAACGGCGCGGCGCTGGGAATGCCGGGGTCCTTCTTGGGCTTTTTGTGCCCGCGTTTCTTGGCCTCCTTCCGGACCTTTCGGTGGTGTTCTCTGATCTGGAGGCGGGCAAAGAAACCTCCTCAGTGCCAGGCCCGACATTTGAGCGCAGCGGCCCCAAGGAGGCCAAACGCGGGCCGGGCCGGGCCTCACCTCACCTTCTTCTGGATCTTGTAGCGCTTGTGGCAGCTCAGCCGCTTGCTCGCCTTCCGCAGCTCTGCAACGCACCGCGCCCGTCAGCACCGCGTACCGACACACACAAACATCCCGGCCACCGAGCCCCGGCCCCCCATCGCTGCCGCTCGCTTGGCCACGGGCGGCCGCCACCCCCCGGTGCCGGGCCGGCTGCCTGGCCGCCTCCCGCGCCCGTTCCCGGCTCCCGTTCCCGGCTCCCGGGGCGGGCCCGGGGCACAGCGCTGGCCGCCCGAGCCGGGAGGGGCTCCTTTGTTTGCCCCTCACGTACCGGGCAGGGCTCGGGCCGGTCGCACGCTCGGTGCCTTTGTTCCGTGTCCCGGTGTTGGGAAAACGATGGGTGCGCTGTCCCGCTCGCTTTGTCGCCAGCTTTGCCCTTTTACAGTGCCTGGTGGCTGCCAGCCTCCTCCTCCCATCCCGTGGCAGCTTTCAATGGGATCGGTAACCGGGGAAATTCCGGCTGCGTTTCCCTCCCCTGTTCCCTTTGCTAAATTTACCGTGGTTCGTGTTTCTGCTGAAACGTGGGAGATCCTCACAGCAATATGTACTATCTATTGGCTTTTAGCTCTCCTCTGCCTGGAGGCAGAAAATGAACCTCCAGTGTGCTAGAATGTTTTGTTTTGAGTGCATTATGTCCGAGGTGTGCAAAACCTGTTGGTGTAGGGAGGTTGGAGTGGGTGACACTTGTGGCCCTTCTGTAGGGCCTTTGGGAGAGACAGCCTTCCTTCCCCCGTTGTGTATATCAGTCCACATTTGTGAATTGGTAATGGCCAAAGCACTCCTTGCTGTGGTTTTGTGACATTTTTATGGCTGGCGAGGGAATTACCGAGGAGATGCTCACTGATAACAGTGGAGAGTCTTGGTGTGGCTGGTGAGAGACTTGTGAGCCAGCAGTGCCATTGCAGAAGCAGCTCTGGGAGAGGTTCTTCAGTAAAACTGTGTTTCTGTGCACAGCTGAGTTTGGCAGCGTGGCAGTTCAGGGAGCAGTTTGTGTTTTGGAGCCTCACCTTCAGTTACAGGTCCCTCACTGAGTGTTGGTGATGTTGTCCAGACTGATCTGTGTTTTGCACGGCTGTTAGAGGAGGAAAACGTGCTGGGGAGGCTGTGTGTGAGTGGTGAGGGTGCCTTGGTCACAGCAGTGCCACAGCATTGTGCCTCAGACAGTGGACATGGAGCAGCTGATGTGCTGTCTGCAGGCAGGTGCTGCTTGGGAGGTTCCCAGATCTTTATTTCAGGATGGGACTGGACTGGGTGTGCTCTTGGGTTGAAGCAGAATTATTGATTCTGGTAGTCCCTCCTGCCTTTCTTCCACAACCAAGGGCTTGTGTTTCCCAGCACGTGCCTGGTGGAGCCACTCCAGACTGTAGCCCTCAGATGGAAGTTGGGGACAGTGCCAAGGCTTGAGGCTGTTGTCAGTTCCCAAAATGAATTGCCTGCTGATAAACCACAGAGCTTCTCTGGGTGTCTGTGTTACAAAAATGTCCAGAGTGCTGAACAGGAAAAGAACCTCTCTGGGGTTTGACTGAAGGCAGGAGTTGGAAGAACTATACAATAGCAAACATTTTGCCATAAAATGGTTCTGTATATTTCACATGGAATTTCTGTGAAAAAAATCAGGCTTGGAGACTGCATCGAAATTGAAACTGGATTTTTAGTGTATGGCTGCATACTTACTGCTTACCTCTGTGTATAAAAATCTGCTCTGAAGAGTGTTGGAGGTGCATCATCTTAGAGTTTATTAAGTGTTTGTTGACCTTAAGATTATGTTGTTTTAAGCACTGTACTGCTTTGCATTCTGTAACTTTTAGAGCTTTCTGGTTTGTACTCTCAGGTCAGGTATCACTTCTGTTTACTTTCTGCTCTGCTTGATGAATCATTCTCTAGCAAGTGGCTGTGAAATCTCTAATGCATATTCAGGAACATTAGAGAAATGTATTTTTGCTGTGACAATGACAGAAGTGTCTAGCATTCTGTGTACAAAATTACTTTGTAGAGTTTCTCCTGGGCTATAAAAAGTTACCTTCTGTTTCTTGCTTTTTTTCTCTGTCACTGTAATTATCCACTTTATTCTTTGATTTTATTCTTTATCTGCCTACTCTGAACTTCCTTCTCTCTCTCTTTCCTTTTTCTTGTCTTCCAGTTGTGGCTGTACTAACACCATTACTGGTTTGCCACTCTTAGAGTGTCCCCTCCTTGCAGTATCTGTGCTTGCCCATCAGCCACTATGAGGAGATTGGCTTTTCGAGGTGCTGGTTCTACTCTGGTAAATCTGGTAAATTATTGATTGGCTCTCCATCCCTCCGCCTTGGCTTTTTTGCTTTTCTTTTTCCTAACTGTTAATTATTCCTACCTTATTCATCTCGTGTGTGTGCCTGAAGTTATCTCTGTCTCTAACAAAAATTCTTTAACACAGTTGTGTTGTGCTGCCATACCTTGTCAATCATCTGAGTGCCTCCTAAAAGAAATCCCTGGATTTGATTGGGAAATGGGGATTGGCTGGGATAGATGTATCTGTTCTGTCCTCAGCTTTGAGATAGCCCCAAATAAAGATACTTTTCTGATGCTGTCACTGGAGGTTGGGAAAGAGCCAACAACTTGTTCCATAAATTACCATAGTTGTTGGATAGTGATTATTCATTTGTCACTTCTTGTGTTGGTAAATGCAAAATGGCCAAAAGAGGAGGGGGCTTTTCCTGCTTCTCCATGGCTGAGCCATTCATCCCACACATAAAGTGGGAGTGGGAGGTCCCACAGTGATCCAGACCTTCTTTTTCTCTTGAATATAACACAAGGTATTCTGTGGCCCTTTTCATTTGTAATTTGTTTTGGTTGGTTATTTTTTTTTCTTTGCTGGTCTGTTTTTCATGGTTTTTTAGTTTACCATGGAATGAAGAGCTTTTACACCGGAACTGAGCATGTGTCTCTGTACAGCTTTTTTGTTGAAAACAGTGGTTCTTGCTTAGTTGTCGTGCATGGGATGGGGTATGAAAATGTAGAGTTTAAGAATATATTCTGCAAAGAGCTGCTAATTCAGTGTGAGCCTGGGGGTTTCTGCCTTTGCTGTCACTGGTGACTGTAAAACTGTAGGAGCATTTTGATTTCCCTTTGCTCTTGGGAATTTCCACAAAGTTGGAGTTCACAGAAAGGGCTTACCTGACCTGTGGCATTTGGCAGATGTACCACCAGAAGCTTTGCTAGCTCTGTGGGTAGCTCTGAGCAGAGGGTGTGGAGGCAATGCCAGGGCTTTAAGAAGGTTTCTGTTCATTATAGAAGAAGTTGGATTCCATGGGTTCCAAGAGGCGAAGAGCGACCTCTCCCTCCAGCAGCGTCAGCGGCGGGGACTTCGACGATGCCCATCACTCCACCAACGTCCCAGGCCCAAGCAGGAAGAGGAGGAGACTTTCCAACCTCCCCACTGTAGATCCTGTTAGTACCTTCTTACTGATTGCACCTTTTTTCTTGGGGATGCTGCATCCCTGTCTGGAATTGTGTAAAATTAATGACCATGTGTAGCACATGTACTCTGGTCCTGAATCTGTTCCTGCCTTGGCTGTGCTGTGTTTAGGACCTCGTTCAGCTTTGGTTTTGGCTTGGTCCTGGCCCACCACTTTCATGTTTTTCTTTGCTGTTTTGTTTTTGCTGCTTTTCTCTTTCTGCTGTTGATTTTAGCATATGGAAGGATGTTGGAGAGCGAGTGAGCTGAAATATGTGCAGAAGCTGAGAGCTGTGTCTGCATAGCAAATGCAGAGGGATGAGTGGGGAATGGCACAGGCAGTGATTGCTGAAGTGTACAATGCCTCTGCTATGCCTTTGCATGAGCAGTCTAATGTTGATTAACTGCAGGGCAGAAGAACCCCTGTTGTTATTGTAGATGCCTGTTACTTGGAGAGAATTGCACTGAATTAATTTGCATGTTGGGTATTTTACTTAGAATTAGTATTGAAATAAAGCTCCCTGTGTTCAAAAAATAAGTGGAGATCCTGCAGTACCTGGCACACTTGACAGGTATCCTGCTAAAGAGTGAGGTGCTCCAGTTGCTTCTCACTTCTCCTTTAGGGCATGCTGTGGACTGGCAGCTTGTCCTTCCCTTTATAAGTAGGCTTTTTTTTGTTACCTCCTTCAAATTCTCTCCCTTTTCTTTATTTCACTGTTCTTGCCTTTCAGATTGCTGTCTGCCATGAGCTCTACAACACCATCAGAGACTACAAAGATGAGCAGGGCAGGCTCCTTTGTGAGCTCTTCATCAGGGCACCCAAGAGAAGGTAAGGCCATAGCTCAGGTTGAACCTGGAACCTGAGATTTAATCAGGGAGAAGTGGAAATTGATACATACTTCAGCAATAATTTGTGAAAAATCTGAGCTCCATTTGTCATTGTTTCACATCAGTGTTTGATCCAGGTGTTTGATGTAATTATTCAATGGGATGTGCTTACATTGGTGCTCTTTTTCAGGAAAAAAAAAAAAGGGATATACTGAATTAATTTGTGATACCTGCCTAAAACATCCATGCCTTTGATTATAAGATATTATTTTTAAGTGGTGGGATGTAATACTAAGGACACAGCTTGGGAAGGTTAATAGAAGTGACCCTTGAAAATGCAGTAGTTAAGAGGCTGAATTTTCTCTTAAAGTTAGAAAATTGAGGACAGTAGCAGAACATACATGAAGTGAGCTGACTGATAAGCACTGTCCAGATCTTTTAGCTGTAACAGAAATGTAATGGAACTTTCTTTGGTTTATCAAGCTTTTGTGCTGTGCTTTGGGTTTTACTGCTTGGAATATGATGCCTGTTTTTGTCATTGCAACAGAAATCAGCCAGATTATTATGAAGTGGTTTCTCAGCCAATTGATTTAATGAAAATCCAACAAAAGCTGAAGATGGAGGAATATGATGATGTGAATGTGCTGACTGCTGATTTCCAGCTTCTCTTTAACAATGCAAAGGCTTACTATAAGGTGAGCAAACTACATGTAAAGGCTCAAATCCATTGTAAAAGGAGTAGAGATGTTCAAAATCTGCCTTGGTTTGGCCAAAACCTCTTCAGTTTAGCTGGAAGTATTATTGGTAAGAGAACAGTACAAATTGAAGTTACTTGCATGTATTTTCATAATGTTGACTGTGTCTTTCTAAGATGTCCTGCTATAACAATTTTTCTGTAGAAAATCGTGAAATAATGTGGGGATGATCTTCATGTAGTTTCCCAAAAGAGATCAAAAGCAAAAATGACAATATAAACTGAGAAAAATATTCCTCTTTCAAAGCCTTCTCATTTTACAGCACTTTGAAATGGAGAAAGATTTCTTTTTTTTTTTCCTCCCAGAAAGAAAAGTTTCTGCTAACAGCAAGTGTTTAATCTTTCTCTTCTATTTGCCACTTAATAAATTGAAAAAAATGCACATTGACTGTCATGGTCAGTGATGATAGATAGGAATGTAATGTCATCAAGACAACCCCCATGGCAATTCCCCCAAACTGGGTGTGAGTTTTGTCATGAATACTAATGTTAGTTTTCATAAGGAAGTGAGGAAAAAATGGATTAATTTTGTTTAATGAAAGGCCATGTTAAATCCATAAACCAGTGAAATTGTATGTGGTGAATGAGATGGTACAGCAAATCTAAACCTGCTAATACTGCCTTTCACATATCTTTGACTTTGGAGATGATCCAAATGAGTGCTTCCTGGATAACCTGAATAACCCAGCTGGGGTAGCCAGGTGACATCCAGGAAGGCAGTGTTTGTTTCACTTGTGTGTGTGTGTGAGTGTAGTAGCTTCTTGAAAACAATCAGATTTATGGATTAATGCATTTGCACATTCTGCTTCCAGGAGGAAAAGCACAAAGATTTCCAAATCCATTTTGTACTCCTGGAGCTTTACAAGGCACTCAGTGTGAAAACCCCAACATTAATGGATTGGTGGCAGGAAAGAATGATGGGGATTTTACAGAATGTGTGCTGCCTTTGCCTATAGAATTGTGGGCTCAAAATTTAACTGTGTCATAGAGATCTTGCATTAGACTAAAAATAGGTATCCATTATTGCAGGATGAAGGAATGTTGGCATTTCCAGAGAATTATGGATCTGTGAGCTGGAGGTGTGGCACAAAAACTTAATCTCTTCTTCTTTTCACCTTTTACTTTTCCCAGGCAGCTCCATGGCATGGGCAAACCAGGGACAGTGATTGATTGTCATGGTCTTTATTCCAGCAGATGTTTTATTGGCAGTGCTCCAGCAGAACAGCAGCCTTTGGGTTTTTTTGTATTTCTGGTCAAGTCTCTCACTCCTGAGCATCTTGCATTAATACAGAAGGAAGCAGATTTGTGGAGCAGGATACCCTTAAAAAAATCTGCTCTTCTTAAGCAGCATCTGGTCTAATGTTCTGAGAATACTTAAGCCTAATAAGGCAAGATTAAGAGCAGTTCTCATGTTGGTTTCTCATTTGTATTACAAGCTGTCAGAGGGTGAGAGGGTGAAGTAAGAAGAGTGCAATCAGCAGTAATAAGGTGATATTATCAGCAGGAATACCTGAAATAGAGCCTAAATGACAGAGGAAAGGGAAGGAAAAAATACATGGGTGGAAAAGCTGTCTTTGTTCTGGGTAGTGGTAATAGGCACATGCTTGTCTGCCACTACCAGCTCTGTATTTTTAAAAGTTAATTTTCTAACTAATGCTTCTACCTCTTCTAAAAGATGTATCTAGAGGTGTGCCCAGGTGGTAGGATGTTGTCAGCTTCTTTGGAATTTCCCAGTTAATGCTGAGTGAAAACCATTGCAGTGCTTTCAAAGATATTTATTGGCATTCTTCTATAGAAGTTAATTTTCAAGTGCCACGCAATGACAGCAGTGTTGGCTTAAATCAAATTTCTGGCATACTGAAATTTAGTCTGTTTTAAGAGCTGGTGGTGTACTTCAACAAAACCCAGTGATTTCTCCAGGTTCATCTAGTAGGCTTGTCCAAGCCTCAACCCAGCTAGTTTGATTGCAAAGTTTTCTGAAAGACTTGGATGCTTTTGAGTGATACAGGTTATATTTTACAATGCTTATTGTGATTCTTAGCTCTTCTGTCAAAGAACAAATGAAGCAGGAATTTCCCAAGTTTTCTATTACTCATATTTAATAACTTTCAGCTGATAACTTAAAAATTTCTCCCAGATGAGAGTGCCCTGAGTTTTGACTGGAATGCTTGATTTGTTTTTGCAGCCAGATTCTCCTGAATATAAAGCTGCCTGCAAACTATGGGAGCTGTATTTGCGCACAAAAAATGAATTTGTTCAGAAAGGTGATGCTGAGGAGGATGATGATGATGAGGAAGGACATGACAATCAAGCAAATTCTGAATTAGTAAGTGTGGGATGACAGCTGCAGAAGGGGGAGGCTGTAACTGGATGTCAGCTGACTCTGGAGGGTGAAATTCATTGAGTAACATTTCCATTGTTAAATTATGCCCCAAAGGATATTTCTTACAGAAGTTTGTTAGTTAATCACTTCACAGCACTGTATGTGTGTTTCACTTTTGCCTAGCAAAAAAAGCTGTGAGGTTTTCTGATATGGGTATAGCATGCTTCTGGTTTAATTGGAATAATATGAAATGTGCTTGAATTTGTGCCAGCATTGAGGTTTGTTTTAAGCAAGATTCATGCCTAATGACTTAAGTTACCACCAAGTGCCCCATTCAGTCAGTGCAGCTTTTCCTGGAGTCTTATGAGAGGAAATTTGGGCTAGCTTATGAGAGAAAATGTGGGCTAGCCTGGTTTTTGGGATGTTGGGATGCACATTTTCAGTAGCTGTGATGTGTGTCTGATAGTCTGCCATGTAAAGCTGAAATCAGAGTTTTTTAGTGTACCTTTACCTGCATAAACAATAGTCTTCAAAAGTTCCATCTGTATTTTGTAGCTGATTTTTTCTGCCTTTGAAATGCAAGTTCCTGTATTTCAGCACAACTTGAAGCACTCCACTCTGGCTGCTGTTAAAACTTCTTTGTGATTTTTGTTTCCTACATTAGTCATCTCCAGGTTACCTGAAGGAAATTCTGGAACAGCTTCTCGAAGCTGTAGCTGTTGCCACAAACCCCTCAGGACGACTCATAAGTGAACTGTTTCAGAAACTTCCTTCCAAAGTGGTGAGTATTTTAGTAATGTATGTTGTCTGTTAAGTTGGAAGCCTGGACATTTCTGTAACAGATGTTACAGGCTCTGATGGCCATGCTCAGGGTGCAGTTCTCTGTTTCTGCCTCATCCATGGCAAACTCCATCTGTTTGCACTGCTGTGTTTCAGAACAGTGGTGTTCTGTTTTTGTGGTGAAAGTTTTAACCAGCAGAATAAATATTCTGAAAACCATCACCGTGGATTTGATTTTCAATCAGAACTGGTCCCTTATGTCAGTTTATTGATGAATTATAATTCTTTATATCTGCCTTATTTGAGGTTTACACTGTTCTTACCTTCAATTCATCTAATGGCTTGTTCTGTGAGCTATTTGAACAAAAGCTTTGTGACTGTTTATAGTAATACAGAAATTATTTCTGTTTTGCAGCAATATCCAGATTATTATGCAATAATAAAGGAACCCATAGATCTTAAAACCATTTCCCAAAGGATACAGGTATGAACATATTAATGTGTCAGGATACAGTCTTTCTTAACAGTAAGCATTCCAGAATTGTTAGAAGTCAGGATTTATGGTGGCAGGAAAGGCAGTGTGTGTTCCCTCTGCTATTAAAAAACCTGCACACTGTGGTGATTCAGTGTTCTGTGCTGGGTTGGTGCTGAAGTAGCTGTGTGGAAGATCAAGCATTGTGAGCTGTGGAGTGCTGGCTTTGAGCCAGAATATCTTGGGTTCCTTGGTGTTTAATGGCTTAAAGCAGCTCTTTGACAAGTGCTGCTCATGTAAAACATTGGAGTACTGAGGCTTGGTTGTGCATTATCATCACCTACTTCTGTTCTAGTGCTATAAATAGATGTTTTGTACTGATGCATTTTTCATCTTACTTCTCCAGTAATTTGGAATACTGTTCTGTAATTCTAGCATTTTGTATAGTAGGGATGGGACATAGACTGATTGAACTAGAGGATAAAGTTCAATCCTCTTCAAAATAAGGGTACTGTGATCTATTAAGTGTTTTTTCAATCTTAGCATTCATGAGCTTTATAAAAACTTAGCATATACGTATGTTATTGTCTTTGTCTGATTACTTTTTCCAGATACCTATCTGTTGTCTTTACAAATAAGTTGTTTTTCTATGAACATTCCCATTATTGAATATGAATTCCTTTGCTTTTCACTACTGGCTTAGTTCTCATGCTGTCTGAAGGTTGCCACTTTAACCAGTTCTGCTTCTTGTTGTATAGAATGGAACTTATAAAAGCATTCATGCCATGGCCAAGGACATAGATCTTCTGGCAAAGAATGCCAAAACCTACAATGAGCCTGGATCCCAAGTATTCAAGGTTAGTTTCACTTGCTCATAGTGTGATTTGAGTTCAGATTTTCTTGACTACCTTCTATGCTGGTTGATTCTTGAATAAGTCTTGAGGATAAAGCTCTCAAGACCCTGTTTGCATTTTTTAAAATAGCTTTTAGTGGGTTTTTCTTTTTTATATTGCTTTTAGTAGAATTGGGGTGCAACAATGACAAAAAATGAGCTTGAAGCTGCTCAGGTCTTCTCTTCAGTTTTTTCAGGCCACTGTAAAAATACTGTGTGGGAGTATTTCAGGCAGACTTTGTTCCATGCTTCATTTCTCATGCAAAATCATTTTATATCTAAATGTAAAAACCCCTTAATTTTTGTTTTAGATAGCTGGATATATCTGATTACATTATTATTCACTTTCAACATTAAACAAAAAAAAAAAATCTTTTCATTGACAGGATGCAAATGCGATTAAAAAGATATTTAATATGAAAAAGGCTGAGATTGAGCACAGTGAGTTGGCCAAGTCAAGTCTCCGAATCAGGTACTGCAAATAGAGTTCTTTCCATAATCTCATATGAAAACCTCTATTGACATTCCCTTAATTGTGCTGTGGAGAGTATAGTGGGAAATAATTGCTTGAAAACTTAGATTGGTGTTCTTTTGTAAGTTGTACATTGGTTAAAATAGTTTTTGAAAGAAAGTTTTTTTCATTGAAATACTTCTGTTGTAAAATATTTTTGTGATGCACTTGATTATGAAAAATACTGTCAGTGGATGTTTAATAAGTTATGGCCAACTTCCACCACATGTTTATAAGTTAATAACAGAAAATGAGTAGTGAGGAACAAGATGCTTTGTTTTATTGAAAAGTGCTGGGTGTTCTTGAACCTTGTCAGGAGCTGAAACCAAAGGGCTCACAGTTAGGTAGGGGCAGAAACATAGGAACAGAACCTTGGGCAAAAGATACTTAGAGGGAAATCCACTCAGGTTTGAAAAGCAATTTTAGCTATGAAAAGAGGCACAGAAACCTGACTGGATTTATTAATCTGTGAAGCAAAGATTTGGTGCTGAATGTGCAGGTATAAAACACTTTATAAGAGTTGGTAGCTCTATTTGTTTCATGGAATAATTTTACTTAGGAAACAGCATTTTCTAACTGTGAAAATCCGTAGTGTACAGAGAAGTGATGCAGTCATTATAAATGTTTGTAAACTGAAATGCAATTAAATTTTTTCTTATATAAACATTTTACTTATGAGTAACACTCAAGAGTAGGTTTAGGTATTATTTGTCCATGTATGTGGTGTCATTTATCCCAAAAAAAATTAAGCAATGTCCTGCAAGCCATTCAAGGAGTTTGAAAACTTACGAGGTGGAATCTCTTTATCTATTGGAGCTGTCTACTGATATTTGGTGCTGAGAAACCACTGTTGTCATTTCCTGCAAAGGTTTGTATGGCACAAGTGGAAACACTGTCACTGCCTTACTTAACTGAGAGGTAGTTTAATTTTTTTTTGTGTACATGGTGTCAGTATTAGAAGTGTTGCCTAGGATTATTGTATGAGAGAAGTGGAAGTTGCCTGGCTGATTTTTACTGCTTGGTGTTTTGAGAAGTGGTTTTTTTGGTTGATTTTTGGTTCAGCATCAGCATCCTTCCCATGGTTGGGTGAATCATTGTTGGAGCATAATAAAAATAAAAAGCAGAAATACTCTTTAAGGAGTAATTCCTGACACATAGGTGAATAATTTTCCTTCATAAAAATATGTGTAGTGGCAGCAGACTTGAATTCTACAGACAATGAACAGTTTGCTTTGCAGTAACTAGAATTACACAGAAGTATAGAGGTTTTCTGTTTAAATTGTGATTGTATTTTATTTTTCTCACTGTATTGACCACTAATGAAGCTCAGCATGTCAGGGTCTGTGTCACATTTATTTCTGAGGCTCAATAGTTTTTCTTTAAAGTCTGATTGTGTAAGAAGGGATGACAGATAAATCACACTGATATTTGTTAGCTGAATTCCTCTCTTGCACTGCCAACCCATTTCCACTTCTCAGCTGCCTTATTCTAGATGTTCTCTTGTGTATTGTGTTCTCAACAGACTTTCAAATCCTGAAGTAATCTATCAGAATCATTGACAGCTCCCTTCTTCGTTTCTCTGACTTGGAGGGGAAAAATAATGCCTGAAGCAGGCTACAATAATATTGGCCTGAATGCAGAAAAACTTGGAATAAGAGAAGTGTCATGAAGACCAAACCTTTCACCTGCTATTGTGTATGCCACTGCTTGCTTTTTCTGTTGAACCATTCTTTTTTTTGTTTCTTTCTCAAGAATCTGCTTCACAGAATCATTATTTTTATTTAAATTCCTAAATATTTAATTGTCTTAAAGGGGAATTCTTTACCTACTGCTGATTTGGGTAAAATTCCCTCATAAGTTCACTTCAAGTGCATTTTCTCCATTTTTCTTCTGAATTGACATCTGCTCTTCTTTGTCATTGATGGCTCAAACTCAAATCATCATAATGCTACTAACCTAAGCTTTATATGTTGCCCCTGTGTCAAAAATCATGTTTTTTATTGCAGAGCTCATTGTCTCCTTTGCCATACTGAACTGCTCTTTGTGGGTGCATTTAACTGTCCTCCCTTAAAGTGACAAAATTGAATTGTTTGATAATATGCACTGTCAGCCAGCCTGACAGTGACTTTAAGTGTTGATAGAACATGACTGGACCTGTATGATTGGCTTTATCTGGATGCTGAGGAACATTTTGTTGGCTGCTTTCACTGCTATTTAGGCTGAGCTGTGTGTACAGCTATCAATGCTTGAGCTGAACGTTACTTTCCTCTGACTTTATAAACAACATCCACATAAATGCTGGAGCACTGAAAGGATCTCAATATTACTTATCTTTTAGCTTCCAAACATCTGTCTCTGAACTTTTTGGCTGATCTGTCAAAGTGATGCTGTAAAAAGCTTTTTTCTTGCTACGTCTTTTCATGGGTTTAAGGTGGGCCTGTTTTTTTTCCTCTACCCTTTCCTTGGCTTGCCTCTCCTGCCTTAAGGACTGCATCAAATTTGGCTGCTTCCAAGCTGACAGGTCCTTCCTCACAGGGTAAAGGCAGTGTTGGGGATGAGAGAAATTCTTCTAACAAATATTATCGGTAAGTAAATTGTGCCCTTGGAGGAAAAGCTGGGTCCTCATCGTATGGAAATGCTAAATTTTATTTGATTTTCTTCCTCATACCTGCTGTGGTGCTGGGCTTTGGATTAGGATGAGATTAATGCTGATAAGACAGTGTAGTTATTGCTGATTGGGAAGTGTGTGCAGCCTTCCATACTGGCTGTGGACAGTGGCAGTGCTCTGTGCAGTGGCTGGAGCAGCCCCTGTGGATCTGCACGGGCACTGGGAAGGTGAATTACAGCTCCAGGGGTGAATTACAGCACCTCAGGCCATCAGGGAAGAGGTGCTGCAAGTGGATGTGCTCATGATCCAGGTGTGGACTTGCACACCCTGTCAGTAGTACTGCAAAAAAATGAAAATTACATGAAAAAAAATTACATAAAAATGAATTAAGCTTTTTGGTGAAAAGATGCAAAGCACAGCAAGGACAGAACCAGGAGTGGCTTCATCAGGCAGCAGCCCAGCACCAGCACTGCTGCCCTGGAGGACTGCAGGGACAGATGGAGCCCAAAGTCATGGACTAAAGGAGCTCAGTGGGTGTTTTAGAGGGATGGCCCACACACTAAGGAAATGCTGTCTGTGTGTTTGTATCAAAAGGCAGGAAAGGATGTGTAGGAGAATGTAGGGCCCAGGCATGCCCTCAGCCCATCTGCTTTTTCCCAGTCTTCCCTTGGCCCCTGCAGGACAAGGCTGAGCCTGTTTCTGGAAGTGGCTAAAGAGATTGTCTTGTAAAAAGGCAGAGAATGTCAGGCATAGTTTATATAGTGTGATATGAAATGCTGTGCCCCAGGTTTGGGACAAAGGAGAGGGATGCTGAAGAAGTCCTGGTGAGACTGTAGCCAGTGTGGATGCCAGTTTACTCCACCTGAGAAGCATGGGAGGCTGCTTCATGTGCAGGCAGTGTGTGCTGAAGATGCCAAAGGTGGGGATGAGAGAATGGGAGGAGATGGAATATATAGCTTTTAGTGTCTTGAATTCTCTCCTGTAGACAAATCCCAATAAAACAGGATCAAATAGCAAAGTTATTAATTGGGAGAGACTTCTTATCGCTCCCCTTCTCTTGCAATTAATCAATACTCAAGTATACAAAACAGGACAGAAGGTGGTAGGCTGGAGCTGAGTTTTCTGACTGTGTTGGATGGACCAGCTCATGAAATAGAGGCAGCCTCATGGCTTGGTAAGAATTTCTCCTGTTAAAGGCTCTGACCTTCTTTAGTCACAGCTGTGTTCCTGCTTATGGAGTCATGAGCTTCACTTGTTTGCTCACACACTCTGGGTGACTGTTAATGGTTAATGTGATAACCCTTTCCTTTTTTTTTAATTATAATTTTCTCTTTTTTTTTTCCATTTTTAAAATTCCTTTACTTTTTCTCTTTCATAGTAACAAAAGATCAGCCCAAGGGGATCGTTTATCAGCAATAACCATGGCATTGCAATATGGATCAGAGAGCGATGAGGATGCAGCTTTGGCTGGTAGGAGCTGAAATGCAGTTTCTCTGATTCCTTTCTTTAAAATGTTCACAATGACCAAATCTGTAGAGCTCCTGATAAACTCAGATACATTTATTTCAAAAATATTTTGCATTCAGTGTGTAATTCCTTTGAATCCTACAGCTAGTGAGATAGGGTAGGCCAAACTTGCTGGCATATTTTGAATTTTCTGTGTGTTTCCAAGTATACTTACCCAAGCTTTAGGAAGCTGTTGCCTGGTTTTATTCCTTCTGAATTGAACAGAAAAGGGGATACTGGAGAAGACATTGGGTGCTCTGTGCAGCAAAAGAGATTGGTAGTGCTGGAATTGTTTCTTTGTTTAATTTTTTGTTTCCATCATTTCTTCATTGATGTTGAAAGATGCATCTGTTCAATATGTATTGTTGGAGCATTTATTTCTTACCTGGTAATTGAGCTGTACTCTGCACAGTTTTCTAGTGGATGAGTATGTAGAATTTTTTGGATTTTAGCTCTTGCTGTAAGCAAAAGCATTTTGATTCCTGGTTAGCTCAGAGTTCAGTTACTGCTTCAGAGCAGCTGTTTTCTGGGAGGTGTGGGGAATATTTATTGGCTGAGTCTTGCTTGTTTGTTAGCTGTTACTTTTTTCAAGTTGCAGTGCTGTAAAAACATGTAGCTTTTTATGTTTTAGTGATTTAAATTCTTGCACTGGTTGAACCACTTCCAGGTGCCACCTTTGCTATGGACATTATTGTAATTTTCATGGGACCTCCCTCTGTGTGTGAGGCTTCTGCCTTGCTGCTGTTGAAGCTCTCCTATCCTTATTGCATTCACCTAAGAGGCAAGGTTTTTGGGTTTTTTTGGCAGACCTGTCACCCCCTAAGGTTTTCTATGCTTGCAGTGTACTACTTGGGCAGCCCTATGCTGCCAGTCTCTGGGTGACAAGGGTTTTTCTTTAAACCAAGTGGTATTTTTATTAATTCCTCTGCTGTCTCATTTTTTTTTCATTTCTCAAACACTTGTTAAAATAAATAAGAACAGGGCTGCATGACTGAACATTAATAGAACTCTCTCCTTCTTGAAACAGAGCTGAATCTTTATGAGCTTCTTTGGTTGTAGCTGTTGCCTAAGCAATGAACAATATCAGTTTCCAACTGAGAGTTTATCCTGGCAGCTGCAGATGGTGCTTGGTGTGATGGAGCTTGTAGAACATTTCCAGCCCCATGTACAAGGTTGTGAGCAGCTTCAGCAGCTCCCTTGCTCCTCCATAGGTGGTCATTATGTATTACTTGCATGTATTTAATTTTGTAAACAAGGGTGTTTTGTTTTTACTGTCTCATTTAGAGATGGTTTAAGACTGGATGCTGCTTTTGGATTTAGTGGCAACCATCTTCAGTTGGACATGGAGCATTCATTGTTGTTTGGGTGCTGTGGGACCACAAAGGAGGCATTGGGGTTTTTTGTGGTCTCTGCAAACTGTAGTTGTGGTGACAGCAGCACAAAGGGGCAATAACTGCCTGTCCCTCTCCTCTGCCAGTGCTTGCTGGAGATATGGGACCTGGTGCTACTGCACATTAAAGAAAGTACAGTCTTGCATCAGATTGTTTGCTCTATAAGAGCAAAAATACTAATATTGCAAAAATAAGAATTTTTCTATCTTCTAGTCTGAATAATACATTCTTCTTTGTCTCTTAATAGATCAGGTTTCATATTAGGAGATCAATGCAATTTTTTAGATATGTAAGAATATATGATGTTTACACATCACTTTTTAAGGAACATGCACATAATAATGAAAATGTTTATTACTATATGTTATGTAAATATAAAAATACAGTAAAATTATAATACATAAATGCTTTATTTTAGTACATGTTAAAATAACTAATTAATATCTAATTTACTTAGATTTCTTTTTAGGGAATGGCCACTTTCAACACAAAGAAAGTACATTTCTTATTTAGGGTGTTGAACTGTTTTGTTGCTGCTCACACACAACAGAACAGCAAATACTTGACTAGTCCCTTTGTGTTTTCTCTTTCATAGAAGCAATTCTGCTTTTACAGTTTGTTTCTTAATTTTGGTGGAGTACTGAGAACTGAGCAATTTGGGTAAACAGACCAAACTGTTTGAGTAAACTAAACCATAATCCATTTCTGAAACTTCACCTGATTTCAGTGATAGCTCCAGTGGTTTGTTCTGCCTGAGTTATTCTGTAGCTCCTGCTTTGCTGGCTGTGGTGTAGTAGATGCTGGATCATTAAGTGATGCTGATTGGCATCATTAGGATAATTTTGAGTGTCTCCCCAAATCAGTAATGCACATCTTCATTGCATGCTTGCACATCAGCTGATGCCTGGTTGTGTTTTAGTTTCTGACCCTGGTAGGTCCCACACTGATGTAGATCTGGTGTCAGGCTGCAGAGCAGCAATGACAGCACTGTGTCTGAGTGTCCCCTGGCTTTGTCACCATTTCTGGGTGACCTTACTGAGCGTGGATAGGGAGCCTGAAGCTGTGGCAGCCTCCTGTGAGCAGTAATGGAAATGCCAGCTGGAAACTTGGTGTTAGAGACCTGTGCAGCTGAATGACTCAGTGTGTCCTCTGCCATGCTGTCCTTCAGACTCAGAGGGGAAAAGGGGTGAATAATTTAACTCTGGCATGGGCAAAGCCATGTAGATTTTATATATATCTGTCTGCAGGGTACAAAGTGCACTGTTTATGTGACTTACAGGTGTAGAAGGATTGGCCATTTATTGCTTCCCATCCTGTATTTCCAGTAGCAATATTTTCTCCTTCCTGTTGCATTTCTGTTGTTCCTGTAATGTTTCTACTAATTTTATCTGCAGTAAGTGTTAGCTCTTCATAGCTTTTCTTTCATTCATCCTAATTCTGAAACAACATAATCAAAAAGTTTGCTATGAAATTTTTAAATACTATGAATTTTTCAGGCTTATTACATAATCACTGTAAAACATTTATTTCTTCTTCATTTGCTGAATATATTAGAGGAGCATCATCAGGCTTTAGTGTCAATTTTTTTCCTGCTAAGCTTCACAATTTTGTATTGAGCTGTGATTAATATTGTCTAAAGGATTGCAATAAAGTGCTTTTTTTTTTTGTCAGCTTGAGGTTCATTAGATGTGTGTTGTGTCATTTTCTGAGGTGTGAATCTGACTGCCAGAGAGGGCTTTCCTTTTCTTCTGCTTTAGACCTTTATCCACCAAAACACCCACTCTGAGTTGTCCTGCTGAGTTTCCTGTTTTTCTTTTGTCTCTGTGCAGCTGCTGCTCGTTATGAAGAGGGAGAATCTGAAGCTGAGAGCATTACCTCCTTCATGGACACTTCCAATCCTCTTTACCAGCTGTATGACACAGTTAGAAGTTGCCGTAATAACCAGGGCCAGCTCATCTCTGAACCCTTTTTCCACTTGCCCTCCAAGAAAAAGTATCCTGATTATTATCAGCAGATTAAAACACCCATTTCATTGCAGCAGATCAGGTAAGAGAACAAAATGCAAACTACATGTGGTGTGAAACTATTCAAGGATTTATTTTATTCCCAGAATCTTCTCTTATAGTTTGGTTTTTGGTACCTAATGCAGTGTTTGCACCATCTCTCCTCAACATCTGATTGCTGCTTGTTTCAGCTCAGTCTGCATCAGCCTTTAGTTCATCTGTGGTACATGACTGCTGTTGGGTTTATTTTTCATTGAATTTCATTTGTAATGTGCCTGAAAATTGCCATATGAATAATTCTGAAGGCTAGGTGTGCAGCAGAGATGAAAGTCTTTGCAGAACTCCATTTTTCTTTTTCCTCAACCTGATGGCTTGATTACTTCTTACTGCCACTGCTTTTAAAGTTAAAAGTCTTCAGTGTGAATTGTAGGAAGATGGTTGCAATTACAATCCTCCTGTCTAGGTCACTGTGTAACTGTGGAGAATAATTATTTTCATGATGATGTAGCTGGTCTGGACTGAAGCTAGCATTTACAAATCTGTGAGCCATGAAAGGTCTGTGAGCTGCCAGAGTGCAGCTGTCAGACTAAAGAGCTGAGTGAAGTGAGCAGTGTCTTTCTTTAGTGGCTCAAGATAAGGCAGAGTGATGGGTGTGAGCAGGGTCCTGGGAGCATTAATAGGCTTTAATGGTGCTGCCCAGTGGCCATTGGGGCTCCAGGCCCTGCCCAAGTACCAGTCCTTCAGCTCCAGTGAGGGAGCACTGCACCCTCCCCCTGCTCATCCCTTTGCAATCCACTCTGATGCACAGGTCTGTACATTTTAGTTATATCATAATACAATCTGTCAGACTTTATGCAATTGTGGAATGAGCAGGGTCTTTGTTAAATCTGAAGCTAACAAAGCTGCTTTTTGGTTTTTTTATCTTGTCACAGGGTGTTTTGCATGTGCTGGGGAATAAAAGCTGCCACACTGGTTATCTCTCCATCACTGGCTTTAAAGCATTTTTGCTTATGTCTTAGTACAGCTGTAATAGTGGCAAAGAGAGTGTCTTGCCTTGAATAAAGTACAAAATGTACTTGATGAAAAAAACCAAACAATGAAATGAAGAAGAATCATTGACAGTTTGTGCCTGAATGTACCAAAAGTACTGGCTCAAATTATATAGAAACAGATTTGTTTGGGAGAGATTTTCCATTAAAAATACCCTTGATATCAGTTATAGAACAAATAACTTTGCCTTAGAGAGGCAGCTGCATTTCTGCTTTCCTTACAGTGTAGGCAGGTTGCATCTGGCTCTGTGAGCAGCACAGAAATTCCATATCAGTGCATGAAGAACTGTAGAAAAAAGTAACTTGACTTACTGTCTGGGGGCTTAGAAAATAAAAAAAGGAACAGCCAGGCTTTTTAGAAATAGTGTTTGAAGCTCACAAATTAAAGTACAATATTTGTAGAATCTAATTTCCTGCAAATTCTGAAATTCATCTGTCTTTTAAATTACCTTGTAACCTTCACTTCTTACTATACCTCAAAAGCCTTTAAATCATGCATATGTACTCTTAATTGTTGGGCTTTAGGGAAAACTGAAGCATCATGGCTTTGCTGATACTGCTCATATGTCTTTGGTATTCAGAACTCAGTAGGGGTGGAGATTGCTTATGGGGTTTTGGGTGTTTGGTTTTCTGTGGGGTTTTTTCCCTTCTTTTCTTGTGGTGGTGGTTTGGGGATTTTTTATTTTTTTTTGAGATGTACATAAATAGAGCATATCTTCTGTTCCCAGATGGGGACAGAAAAGGTCAGTGTCCCAGTGGAAAGCTGAAGGAGGTGGAGTGAAGCCTGCCTTTCCTGTTTTGTGTCTCTTGGGCTCTGGCATCTGGCTGCCTCAGCTGTCCTGACAGAGTGAGCTGTGAAATGTGTGGCTGTTGCAAATTTTACAGCTAGTCATGTATTTCAGGGGTGTTTGTGTGTGCTAAAAGGAGAAAAAGTCTTTAAAATAATTCATGATTTCCAGAGGGAGTGTGTGAGTGTGTTTTGGTTTAATGAGATTTTGCCCATCCCAGCCTCTCAGTCACTTTGAGTGCTATGAACCTCAGTTGTTTGAGCTGAGTGCTGATCCTGAGCTGTTCCTGGGTGTGGGAGGTAATCATGCTGATGGCTTTTAGCTGTCTCCTGATTTCCTCCTGGCTTGCTGCTCACAGAATCACAGAAGCTGAGGCTGGGAGAGAAACCTTCCTGCCCAAGCCCTGTGGCAGGGTGACCCAGAGCCTGGTGTTAGGCTGTGTCCAGTCAGGTTGTGATGGTCTCCACAGATGGACACTCCACATCCTCCCAGGGCAGCCAGTGCCAGTGGTTGACCACCCTCCCAGTAAAAACCATTTGTGTTCAGCTGGAATTTCATGTGTTCCCCTTTGTCCCACTCACCTCTCTCCCAGTCAGTGGACACAGCTGAGGTGACCCAGGCTGTCCCTTCATTCCCTCCCACGAGATGTTGAGCACATTGAGGAGAATTCCCTGCCTCAAAGGGGGCAAAGCTCAGAGCTAGAGAACAAGAAAATCCTTTTTAAAGAGAAAGGCATGATGCTGGCAAGGCTATGGCTTTGACATGTTGTGAAAGTGCCTAATGCAGAGATGACATTGCTGGGGAGGAGCAGTTCTGTTAATTACAAATAACCACAGGAGCAGTCAGGAGAAGATGCAGGAGAATGAGTTCAGTTACCAAGTGCACAAGTGCTAGATCCTGGCAGGCTTACAAGAACACTGTTCCTTATTAAATTTTACAATGTTGGGAAGTATGATTCCCTAGGCAAGTGGGTCAGGCTTTTTTATCCCAGAGGAGGAAGGTGTGCCAAGGAATTCCCTGGCAGCAGCTCTCTCTGAAACACATGTGGGAGTACAGGCACTGAAATTGGTACCTTCACGACACACCCTGGTGTCTTGTGCTCCTGGGGCTGCAGCTGAGGTTTAAAAATGTGCAGGGATCTGGTGTCAAACACACTTGGGTTTGTGTGATAGCTACTTTTTGGCGAATTCAAATAAATTTTGCTTAATGAGTGTGATCCTTTTTGGACAATGCTCTGTGACACAAGAATTTAAATGTTGCGTTTATGTGATGTGTTGGGATTCTCTTGAATTTTGTGGTGGCTCTTGGTGGTTTTGGATTAGTTATAAATTATTTGAGTGGAGCTTGAAGTAAATGTCATCACCTGGTCAAGCACATTTTGCCATATAACTTAATCACTTTTAGCAATATAGCAAATCAAAAAGTGGAACTAATTTTGGAATGTAAGAGACTGGTGCCTGGGCTAAAGTTTGAAGGGTTTATGGAGACCTTCTGTATTTTTGTTTGCTTGATTCATGAATGAGTCAATTGGGAAGAGAAAATGACGTCTCTAATATTCTGACTACACTGTAAATTTTCACTTTACCCGAGACTTAGGGGTTCTTTCATTCCTTTGGTCACTTAATATAACTCATTATTTGGTGAATATTGTATATTTTTGAAATCTTCTGTTTGTGTAACCAGTTTTCCTACCTTTGGAAGTACTTTCAGTGCATGTTTTATGTTTATAAAATCACAGGTTGAATTAAAGAAGGTTCCCAATGTATTTTAGAAGAAGACTGTCATCTTCAATAGGACATTTGTCAAATGGATCTCTTGACCCCACTCATTCTTTGTTAGTGGGTTGTTTTTCCCTGAAGAGGCAGGACTAGCACATCACAATTTCTGAAAAGAAGAAAATAAGTTGCATAACTGATCTTATCCTGGTGCTTGAATGTTTTTCAATAAGAAATTTTTAGGTTAAGTGTTTGTCTAATAAATGGATCTTTTGGTTATAGGGAAAGGGTATGTCTCACCTTCAGTCCTTGCAGATATTCCACCTGGAAGGACTGAGGAGTTTGCAGCAGACATTTTAGGCAGTTGAGTGCCAACTTACAGTATTCTTTTAATTAATATTCTGATTTCAACCAAATTAAATGTCATGTCAGTGTTGTTTTGGGCTTAGTGGTCTTATGAAACTTACCCTTACTTTTAAACTTTTTTTTCTTCATTTTGCAAAGGTCATTTTGTTTAAAAGGAAATTCTTTCTAGTTTTACTCGTGCTTTCAGGTATTGTTATATCCCTGATAATTTTCACAGAAATTTCTCTTGAGTTTTTAGTATATGATTTGTGTTATGTTGGCAGTGGCTTTCTGTAGTGCCGTGAGTTTGGTTAGTTTGAGCCTCACTTTGTGAAATAAACTGATGTTTACAAAGTCCTTTCTTCCCAAGATTGGTGAGATGGCTTGTTAAAAATTTATTGTGAAGCTGTTCTTCATCCTCTAAATCCAGAGAAGTCATGATGCTTGAGTTCTGCTGAGTTGGAGTGTAATTAAATCTGTTTGAAGTACTTATGTAAATAACCTACCTAATTAATCATCCTATTGTTTGCTGACAGCAGTACAGAGAAGGGTAGGAGAGGAGGTTCTTTGCAGGCTAGAGCAGGATCACTTCTGTGCCTGTCCATTTTTCATTCCTCACATCCCTGGTTGGAAGTTGTCACTTTCCAAACCATTCAGTCTAAGTCTGGGTTTTGACTTTTGCTTCAGGCCTTTGATGAGCACAGCTGTGAATGTAAATTGTTTGCTTAAAATGAGATGGCCTGCACCTTGGTTGTTGGGTAGTGGATAAGCAAATGGTCTTAGGAGCAAGCTAGGGACTGAAAGGTTTTGTATTCAATTTATTCCATGGTAGTGATGATGCTCCATCAAGCAGGGACACATTCAGCCAGGTGCTGCAGAAACAGGCTGGGTTTAAAGGTGGTGTGTGACTGCTGAATGTGCAGGCAGGAGGGGGAGGAAGCTGTGTGGCAGCTGTGACAGGCTTTGGGGCTTGGGGTGCTGCAGATTGGTATTTTCTGCTGGGTATAATGAAGTGTTGGAAGGTTTAAAAAATGTGTCTAGAACTTCCAGCATTGTGCAAGAAAACTCATTAAGTTAAGCATTAACTCACGTTGATTCATGTGTTTAGCATATGAAAAATGACTTTGTTGTTTTTACTCCTCTTGTAAGTGTTTTCAGGTGAAGTGCACTTTGCAGGTATCACCAATCAACAGCCAGATGTTTCTTTAAGGGAAGGCACAGGTTGGAGGGTTTAACAGAAGAGGTGCTGGGTGCTTTTGGCTCTCACTGAGGATGGGTGGAATTGATGGAGGGAAGGCAGCGTTTGGGGCTGTGCAGAGCTGGCCTGGCCTGGGGGCAGGGCTCAGGGGCACTGCAGCCTGTGCTGCTGCCTCACCTGTAACATCCCACCCAAGGATGAAAACAGGACTTCAGTCTCCACAACTTCCAAAACTGAAACCATTCTTAGAGGAGATACATTTCCCTAATATGGTTACAAGTGGAAGATGTTACTAGAGTATCAAAAAGTAAATCCCATTTCTGTACTTAGAGCTCTTTGACTATTGCTTTATCAAGAAAATGAAGATATTAAAGAACTGTGTTGCACTGTGTAACTAGTGAAATAGCTGACTATTATTTCTCTTGCAGAACCAAGCTGAAGAACCATGAGTATGAAACTTTAGATCAGTTGGAGGCTGATCTGAATTTGATGTTTGAAAATGCCAAGCGCTACAATGTCCCCAATTCTGCCATCTATAAAAGGGTGCTGAAAATGCAGCAGGTTATGCAGGTATGTGGAGAAGAACAACCAAAAGGATATAACTTCACATGTAAATTTATTTCTCTAATGGATGTTTTTCCAAAATAATTTTTAATTTGACCTCTATTTGCAGAAGTATTTTCTTGCTTGAAGGGGAGTATGGGAATGGAGAGTGATTTTTTCCTCAGCACACCTGCTGCCTTCTGTGATTTCTTTCAGTCACTTTATTCTTTACTGTGACTCCTAACCTAATTAAATTGTGAGAAAATTGATGATGTAGGGTTTTTTTGAGTTTGCCTTTAATTGAATAAGGCTAAAATCTTTCAGATTTCATTAAGTGTTCCAGCTAAGTGCTGTAGTCTGAAATGGCATTGTTTTCAAGTTGGTTCCTCAAAAGTTGTTCTGTCAGTTAAAAAGAGCTGTACTGCTCTTTATTTCTGTTCTGTAAGTGACCAGCAATGAGTTTGGCTTCAGGGATTTGTTCTTTTTTTCAGGCAAAGAAGAAAGAACTTGCTAGGAGAGATGACATTGAGGATGGGGACAGCATGATTTCTTCTGCCACTTCTGATACTGGGAGCTCAAAAAGGAAAAGGTATCTGCTTCTCTAGTTCCTGCAGGCCATAATATTGCTGCGTCTCTTTTTGTTACAGAGAGTATTAAACCATGGTTTTTAGCATTTGTGTAAAGATTTGTAATTCTGAAACACCATTAAGTGTTGATTCTAATTAATTCAAAACTATTTGATGACTACTAATTCCCTATTTTGGTCTGTTAGTTGGCAGTTGTCAACATCAGTTCAGTAAGTAAAATGGGCACTGTAATTGCACTGAACTAGGTGATTTTGCCAGTGGATTTCAGGATTTTTTTTGGAGAGTTGTTTTATTTCAGCCTGACAAATAGATAAACTGATTATAAGAGGTTACTTAGGATCCTGTAACATAAACCAAATTCCCAGTGATTTGCAATAGACTCTCCTATTGAGCATAATGATGCCTTATGGAAGGTGTTCTTTATGGTGATAGCTGTTTTATAATTAATACAAGTGATGCATTTCACTCCAGCCAGAGGTAGTTTCTCTAGTCTGCCTTATGGTGTCATTTGAAGCAAAGTCCAGCTCAGATAATACTGCAGTGGTAGCAACAGCCAGTGTAAAATTGTAATTCAGCATCTTTTTTGATGTTGCTTATGAATATTGGCTTCCTGGATATTTATTTCTTGTTTTGTCAAAGGAACAACAGTCATGGGGGGAGGGAGGGAGTGGAGTAGAACATCAGCAAAGAGTCACTGAAGAACAATCAAATAAGTGCAGAAATACACACTCATTAAAAAGCTTCAGAGAGAAAATATGAACATGGATTTAGGAGGTGGGGATGCAGTCTAGGGATGCTGGGAAGAAGAAGTGTAATGGAAAGGAAAGGCAGACCATAGAACCAAGTAATCAAGAAGGAACAAATTACAAAAATTGTTAGCTTTGTGATCTTCAGATTCAAAAAGTACTAACCTAATCAAGCAAGTCAAATTGTCATCAGAGTCCTATTAACCCCATGTTGCTTTTGATCACCTTGTTCCAGACACCACTGAAATGTTTAAAAGGAAAAAATCTGTCAGGCCCTGTCATCTAAGAACAATAAAAGAGGAAAGGGAGCAAGGAATTTCCCGTGTTGGTAGGCAAGGGAGATCAGAATGATGCCTGAAGAGCACCTGAAAATGCTTTTGATGTTGTCAGTTCAATGCTTGTTATCCATTCATTTGCTGAATGATAGCAAGGATAAGGTCATAAATGCTCGTCCTGATTACAGTAGTGAAGCAGTAAGAGGAATTTCATAATGTTGCTGGAAAAGGAAACCAATAACCCATGCAAAATTCATCCAATTGGGAAAATAAGTTACCCAGAAGAAAGTTGTTGGAATGTCCCTTTTTATATATCAGATGCATGACATGAATCTTGAGTATTGGCAGGCCTTTGGCTGTTTCTGCTTTGGTTTTGCTTTGCCTATATCTGTTGAAATGACTGGAAACACATTAAAATGGTGGGGTTGGCAGTATGTCTGTGTTGTGGCATTGCTCACCTGCTAGTGGGAACAACTGACCAACATTTGCCAGTGGTAATGTTTAGCCTATAGAACAGTTTGAGTTTTCTTTGTTAGTCAAAGTTATAACTACCTGAATAAGTCTTGAGGAGATTGTAGACTGGAAGCCTGTTTACTAGTGCTTTGTAGTGAGTGAATTGCTGAGTGCCACAGTATCTGAGCTGAGACTACACATTATTGACATAAATTTTCTTCTCCCTCATTTGATTTGCTTATAAACCACATACTATGTGTACAGGGAGCCATGTACTTTTTTGTGATAAGTTGTGTCTTGGTTGTGCTGTCAGATTTCTTGAGACAACCATAAACAGCTACACACAGGGTGACTGTAACATGTGGGGATAGCACGTACCATTTTCTACCTGGGTTTGCAGTCTTGGTGAGCTTTATTGACTTCAGACTTCATTTATTTAAGCAATTCTTACTAATACATCCTTTGATGTCCTTACTTGGTACTGAAGAGTGTACAAAATTACTCTGAGATAAATAGCTCAAGCGTTTGGTATTCTGTGTTCACCAGAAGTAATCATGAAGGTCCTGACTGATGATGGTTTTTACCCTGTTCACTCTGTGTCTTGAGCTCTTGGATTCAGGTGCCTGATCCTGACTGGTTTGTTTTCTCTGCATGTGCAAAGTGCTCAGAGCTCCTTTTGGCCTTTGCACTTTGAAAAATGAGTTAGTTGGTTTATTTTGTAGAACACTTGAACTCAGGGTCAATGAGAGAACAATCATCTCAAAAGAGTAATTTCCTGTTTCAATCAGGCTCCTGATTGTAATGCTGTTGTCATTTGCAAATTCTGCTCTTAATGTTGAACTTCTTGTGTGTGTTTAGGTGGTTCTGGTTGTCTCTCCATGGTGGAGGATAATGCCATTTTGATATTAGTGTTGGAAGTGGGGCTAAGAACCCCTGACATTTATTCTTTTCCTTTGTGTTCTTCTTACCCGACAGTAAAAAGAACATCCGGAAGCAGCGGATGAAGATCTTGTACAACGCGGTTCTGGAAGCTCGAGAGCCCGGCACAGGCAGGAGGCTCTGTGATCTGTTCATGGTTAAGCCATCCAAAAAGGACTATCCAGACTACTACAAAATTATCCTGGAGCCAATGGACCTGAAGATGATAGAGCACAACATCCGCAACGACAAGTACGCGGCGGAGGAGGCCATGATCGAGGACATGAAGCTCATGTTCCGCAACGCCAGACACTACAACGAGGAGGGCTCCCAGGTACTCCCTGGGGCCAGCAGCTTCTCTCTGCTGCTTTGCAGGCAAAAACTGCTCTTAGGATGCTTTCGCTTTGACTATTACACGTAGTAATTGTTGTAATTATTTATTGAATTACAGTAGAAATACTCAGAACTTCTGGGGATGGCTGCCTTAGAAGGAAAACAGCTTTGTTTCATGGAAGTGGAGAGTGTAGGAGATCAGACTAGAAGACGTGACTTGTTTAGTTTAGCAAAATGAGTCTGAAAGGGATACGGTTTTCATTTATAGGTATATTGTTGGGTGTGTCTATATTGTGATGTTTCTCAGGCAGTAGGAATGTTGTGAAACAGGTGGTGGTTAGAAACCTCCTGCTGTTTCTAATAAGGACCTTGGTCAGCAGCTGCACTTCATCACCAGGATTGGGTTTGAAGACCCAGGACTGTTCTAGTCCTTTGTACCTTGGTGGAATCTCAGTGGTTCATGGGATTTTTCATTGCTCAGCAGAAGAGTTTGATGAGGAAATTGATAACGCAGCTGCCCCTTGCCATTTTGTAGTCTTTAGAACAGAGAAGCATCTTAATTGAATAATTTTTTCAAAAATTGTAGCTCCCTGATTTAGAGGGTGTCATCAGTTCTGCTTAAGTGTCAGTTGAAAAGAAAGGCTTATTTATGAAAGGTACACTTTAAAGAAAATACTCCATTTTGCTTTCAGCTTTTTCAAACTAACATTGAAGTGTTTCTTAGGAGCTAGTTCTTAACTAGTAAACACAGTAAACCTTGTTTTTATTGGATTTTGATTACTTTACTGATTAATAGGTGTACAATGATGCCCATATGCTGGAAAAGATCCTTAAAGAAAAAAGAAAAGAGCTGGGACCCTTGGCTGAAGATGATGATGTTGCATCCCCTAAACTAAAGCTAAGTAAGACAACCTTGTGCATTGCCTTGTCTCATTTCAGTACTTACAACACAATAGAGGTGAACAGATCTTCCTTTTAGAATAGACATGTTCTGCACAGTTGTTAACACTGACAAGGAAAGTAGAATTATGTTCTCAAAATCTTGATAGCAATGGCATGGCTGTGTTGTACAATAGAATTAAGTTGTTGCATGTAGTGTTTTCTAAGAAAAGTAACTTAGAGTGAAGAAAAAAGAAGAAGGATCAAGATTTAGTCATACAGTGTTATCCAAATGTTAGATCGTGCATTATCTGCTCAGTCAAGTAAGGGCTTCCCAAATTGAGCCAATCTCTTGATTTCACTGGTTAAATGTCTGGGATTTCCACAGAATGATTAAAAAAAGTGTTTGGCAGATTATTGAAAGCCATGAAGAGCATGGAAGTGAAGTCCTCGAGCTGTTGCCCTTACAGCCTTGCTACTACTCAAATCTTATGTTGTCTTAATATGTGTTCAGAACTGAGCAAACTGAGATGGTTAAAATTGCTCAAAAACCTTAAAGAAAATAACTGCACACGGTCCTCTTGCAAATTAAATGTACAGCTCCTAGGTAAAGTACAGGTGTAGACTTAGAGTCTGCAGTGCAGTAACAGAGATGCTGAATTAGTCAAAAAACCAACCTGATAATCCCATGGGAGCCCTTAATTTACATTTTACTTATAATAATCCTTTCTAATTTGGCATAGTCATGTTATAAAGGAGTCTGATAATATTTTGAATACTTAATTTTAGTAATAGCAAAATTCTGTGATGACAGGATTTTTATCAGCTGCAGAGACAAATTCATGGAGAGCTGGAAAACCAAAATGAGTTTAGAGGAGTTTGTTAATGCTGTTAAGTAGGAAAAGATGTTTTCCATGCTGAAGCCTGAGGAGGCCTTTGCCAGGTGGAGCATTCAGCAACATATTCTGTGTTTGCCAAAAACAGCATTTAAAAAAACCTCATAGAGCTATGAAAAATAAAGGAAGCTGCAGCCTGGAACGGGCTCTGTGTTGTGAGGCTTCTGCTCACCCCATGAAGTGGTTCTGCCATGAGCAATTCTCAGGTGGAAACTAGAGATGGACAAAGAAACGTGCAAGCTCTCAGCTTTGTCCTTTTAACTCCTTTTTTTGTTTTTGTCACGCCAGGCAGGAAAAGTGGCATTTCTCCCAAGAAGTCCAAGTACATGACTCCAATGCAGCAGAAGCTGAACGAGGTGTACGAGGCTGTCAAGAACTACACGGACAAGCGCGGGCGGCGGCTGAGCGCCATCTTCCTGCGGCTGCCCTCCCGCTCCGAGCTGCCCGACTACTACGTCACCATCAAAAAGCCCGTGGACATGGAGAAGATCAGGAGCCACATGATGGCCAACAAGTACCAGGACATCGACTCCATGGTGGAGGACTTTGTCATGATGTTCAATAACGCCTGCACGTACAATGAGCCGGAGTCTTTGATTTATAAAGATGCCCTGGTCCTCCACAAGGTTTTGCTTGAAACTCGGAGAGAAATAGAAGGAGATGAGGATTCTCATGTGCCCAATGTCACTTTGCTGATTCAGGAACTTATCCATAACCTCTTTGTATCTGTTATGAGCCACCAGGATGATGAGGGGAGATGTTACAGCGACTCCTTAGCTGAGATTCCTGCTGTTGATCCCAACTTTCCAAATAAACCTCCTCTGACTTTTGATATTATCCGAAAAAACGTTGAAAATAATCGCTATAGAAGATTGGACTTGTTCCAGGAGAACATGTTTGAGGTGCTGGAGAGGGCACGGAGAATGAACAGGTGAGGAAACCCTTATTTTTCAGGTATCTTTATCACGAAGTTTGCATTTATGTTAGACAAATGCTGAAGGTGTTTGCTTTCCTCGGTATGGATGTTTGGAAAGCTAAATCTCAAAAGCTCTATCAGGTCTTCAGTGGAACATTTGCCTCGATTTGAAAACAGGGAAGAAGTTACTTTTCTACTAAGAGATCATTTTGACAATAATCTTCCAAATGAGCACCTTATGACAAAGAGGTTCCTGCTAACTTTGAAATTGAAAAAGTGAAGAGAGCTGTTCTCTTCACTTTTCAAATAGTGAATTACTCTTTTGGAGCAGTCACACTTTGTTGAGTTATGGTCCAAAAATTAGGAACACTTGCAAGTTCTTTCAGTGTTTTGCTTGAATTCAGTAGCCTTTTTGGGAATGTGCAGGTGAGAGCTTGACTGTGAAGAGAGGAGGTAAAAAATTATCTTAAAATATCTACTAAGAGGAATATGGATAGTTAAAATAGGTCAGTTTTGTTAATAGTACTGTTATGACTCAAGTTTTCAGAAGTTAACAGACTGTAGAGGTCCAGTGACAAGTAGTCTTGGTCACAACTAGTTACCTTGGATTTTCCTGGCATTTCAGGACTGGTGTATACCAAAATACTCTTGTGGGTAAACTATAATGCAAATTGACAGTGGACTAACAGATGTAGCATCACTTAATGCTTCGTGGCTTCAAGCCAGTCTGCTGCTGCTTATGAGTAAACAGAGAAATCCATTGGAAGAGTGAATCTTTCAGTTGATCAGAGTGGTGATTGATGGGTGTGTTTAGGCTCCTGTTTGACCCTGCACCAACTGTGTTTTTACCCTGTTGCTCATGCTTTTGGACAGGACTGATTCAGAGATCTATGAGGATGCAGTGGAACTTCAGCAGTTCTTCATTAAAATTCGAGATGAACTGTGTAAAAATGGAGAGATTCTGCTGTCACCTGCTCTCAGCTACACCACCAAGCATCTTCACAATGATGTAGAAAAGGAGAAGAAGGAAAAGCTGCCCAAAGAAATAGAGGAGGATAAGCTCAAAAGGGAGGAGGAGAAGAGAGGTACCTACTTTTGTTTCATTAATTTTGAATGTACCAGATGAAAAATATACCCACTCTTTTAATGTGTTGCTGCAGCTTTGCCTGCTGAAAGGACCTCAATAGTTTGCTTGTCTTTTATTTTCAAGTTATGAGAGATTTATTTTATTTTGATCTTTATCAGTTGGGACAGAGAGCTTTTAAGAAAGAGATGTAGGTAGATATTATTCCTATGTGAACTCTTTAATACATTGGGGTACCAGTATAATTTCAAGGATATTATAAAAGAAAACAGTAGTTTTTTACTTTGGCTTTCTGCTCATAATAAACTTAACAATGAATATTCCCATTGACCTTTTAGTAATTTTCTTTTTGACAAGTACTGATGGTATGGTCTATGATCATGCTTTTAACACTGCTGAAGAACTGAGGTTTGATAAGCCTTTTGTGTTTTGGCTACTGTGGATGTGCAGAGGAGTGGGCTTGCACTCTCTTGTAGGGCATGAAGTGCATCCTGCAGGTCCTTTATTTCACAGTTCCTGGTTGTTTGTCTGTGCTCCTTTGTGCACCATGCTTAAGGGAACAAATAAACTCTCCAATTGCACCTTTCCACAGACAGGAGCACAGTTGTTGGCAATTTTGTCCACTAATCATCTTTCTAACATGGTTGATCTTCCCTCATAGGTGTCAGCACAGTAAATAAAGCCTGGTAACTCCAGGCTCAAAGTGAGGCACTGGCATCAAGAATCTCAGCTAATACAGAAATGTGACATCACTAACATCTGCTTTTCCCTTTTTGAAATAAGAAGCTGAAAAGAGTGAAGACTCCTCTGGATCAGCTGGGCTGTCGAATTTGCATCGGACCTACAGCCAGGACTGCAGCTTCAAGAACAGCATGTACCATGTGGGGGATTATGTGTATGTGGAGCCTGCAGAGGCCAGCCTGCAGCCCCACATCGTCTGCATCGAGAGGCTCTGGGAAGATTCAGCTGGTAAGGATGCCCCTATTGCAGGAAAACACTGGGGTGAAACTTACTATTATTATTTTAAGCTTCCAATTTGATTTTTTTTTCCCTGTTACTTACTTTATTTGCACAACTGTTTGAACCAGTGAGTATTTTTTGTTGTTGTGAGTTGCTTTTTTATAAAGG
Source organism: Passer montanus (assembly GCF_014805655.1). NCBI lineage: Eukaryota > Metazoa > Chordata > Aves > Passeriformes > Passeridae > Passer > Passer montanus. Next base: position 2,192,863 of record NW_024374367.1, read on the forward strand.
ATATTATAAGCAGAAAATTCTTGGGATAGCGTGGACTTTTTTTGGTGTTCATTTCTGCCTACTCTCAAATTGTAAGCCTTGCAGGGATGGGATTCTGGGTGGAATGGACTCCTTGTAATTTAGGTGCAGAAGTACACTGTTTTTCTGTGCTGAGAAATCCGAACCAAAAATGGGCACAGGTTTGCTTTGATTTAGAAAAATAGTACATATTTGTAACTTCTTTATAAATTGGTGCTATCAATTGGAGTTTGTCATCACATAATTTGTCACAGCATAAAATCAAAGAAATAGTTTTTTAAAAACGTGAAAACAGTTACCTGAGATTCTTTAAATAATCAGGTGATTGTTGTGTGGGTTGCAAAGCCATTTCAAGGCCTGAAAGTTGAGATCTACAAATAAGAACAAATTTCTCCTTTATTTTGTTGAGTCAGGTTTTACAGGAGAAATAACAATTGGCAGGCTTTTTAAAAAAACAAAATTTTTAAAAAAATACTTAACTTTTCTGGAAAGTTGACTATTGCCCTGTTTAAAAGCAGATTGCTCCAGTATAAATGACTACATAGGTATTTGATTAATCAGTCAACTGCTAATTGTTCTTACTTGACTCATTTACTAGAGAATGTCATTTTACATTTTTTTCTTTCTATCTCCCTTCTCTTCTTTTTTTTTGTTGTTTTCTATTTTAAAGGAGAGAAATGGCTCTATGGCTGCTGGTTTTATCGACCAAATGAAACTTTCCATCTTGCAACACGAAAATTCCTGGAGAAAGAAGTTTTTAAAAGTGATTATTACAGTAAAGTTCCTGTTAGCAAAATTTTAGGCAAATGTGTGGTCATGTTTGTCAAGGTGAGAGACTGTTCAGACTTATTTATAAAACAAGTAATGCTTTCTGCTATTTCCTGTAGAGCTGTAGGCACTCTAACATAGTGACATCAATACCTAAATAAAATAGGACTTGGTTCTGTGGGCTGTTTGGGTCTTCCTTTCCTTCCTGAGATATGTGGCTCACGCAGGTGCTGGAGTTGCCCTGTGCTGGGTGGTTTGTGGTTATGGTCACCCCTGGCTTGGTGGATGTGTCCTTTTCACAAGTCAAAGCTCAGAGATCTTGTGAAGGTGATTTCAGGCTGCAGATCTTGTACTTGTTAGTGCACTGGATTGGGAAATGAATAAAACCTATCTTTTCTCACATGCCAGCCTGTACTGAATTAGCTCCTTCTCCAAAGATGGGATCTCTTGTTTGTTGTTATTCTTGGTAAAACTCGGACATCAGACTGGAAGAAGAGAACTCAGAAAAAAGGCTTTTGACAGAAGCATAGAAAAAACTGAAGCCATGAGAGGGAGCTCACTGTGTGTCTTTGGAGTGTGGGTGTTGCTGAAGTATTTCATGTTTTCCCTTCAATCTGCAGGAATATTTTAAATTGTGCCCTGAAAACTTCAGAGATGAGGATGTCTACGTGTGTGAGTCACGCTATTCTGCGAAGACAAAGTCTTTTAAAAAGATTAAACTGTGGACTATGCCTGTGAGCTCTGTCAGATTTGTACCACGAGATGTGCCCCTGCCTGTGGTCAGAGTTGCTTCTGTGTTTGCCAATACAGACAAAGTAGATGAGGAGAAACACAGTGAAACACTGGAGGACAGTAAGGTGGGAGAAAGTATCCTTCATCTTGAAAAGGTATGCAAGGGGGATGTGGATTCTATTTGACAGATAGAGAATGACAAAATATTAGCCCTCATGGCCTGGGTTTCACCACATGCAGACACAATAAAATAGAAATGAATATAATATTTTTGTTATAAATTATATTACAGGCATTTGTAAATTAACACAATCAAAATATATAAAGACATCACGGAAAATAATAAACTGTGTAAATATTTGTCACAAACCTTTTTCTTGTGATCGTGTGATGGGGTTGGTTTGGGTTTTTTACCACTTACACTTTTACGTAAAGCCTGCTCTAAGCCTAAAGAACCTGTAGAACTAAAAGTCTAATTTTAGTTCATGGCAGTGCTGAAATGCTTTGTTGTGTAGCATTTCAGTAAAACTAGTCAGTAGCTAGGCAGCAGTAAGTAACACATGATAGTCCATTGTTTGTGGCCTCTTTGTGGTTGATAAGTAAGTAGTTTGTTGTCAAAATGCTTAAGAATGTTTCTGTCCAACATAGTGGATAAAATGGTTCATTTATTGTACCTAGAGTGAGAAAACAAATTTACATAAGTGTATTAAAATCAGTTAAATTTAATTCATTTTGTCTGAAATAAATTTAGAGCCATGAAAAAATAAGAGACTCATAAAATATCATAAATCACTAAAAAAAACCATGAAAAAAATCCACTTTGCATTTTTTAACATTTCTGAACCTGAGAACACAGTACCCAGCACACCCGTTGTCAGCTTTTGTCAGACACCTAGTGTGTGTTAGTATATTTATTCACATCATGGCAAAAGATGGAATTAATTCTTCTGAGAGAATGAAAACTCATAGGATAATTTCCTTCCGTGCCTTGGTGAGACAGCCTGTGTTTCCTTGGCTTTCTGGAATCCCAGGCTGAAAGATGGACTGAGGCACAATTTGAGTTTTTAGTAAAAATTAAGAAATTAAATAGGGTAGATGGTATGAATTTGTAAGCAGTACATGGAGTGTTCACATTATTGTACAATAGTTGAATCATTACATTTTTGTGTCTGTTAGCTTGCCCATATATTTAGTTCTTGCTTCCCAAGCACTTTACTGGGCTTTAAACCATCAAACTGACAAGGCTTGATTTGTCCAGTTTACTTTGAAGCACTAGAACAAAAAAAAAGACCTGTAAATTACTATTCTGGCAAAATTAGAGCTTTGTGAAGTAGTAAAGCTTGTGACAGACATGGAGGTTATCTTTGGCTTTGCAGTTTTAATTCAGGGAACTTTTGCACCCACATCTCTGCTTAGTGCTTACCTGTTATTGTTAACATAAAGACAGAGCAAAGCCTTTTACTGGTACCTGACACCTCTTTATTTCTGTGCTTGGTTTTCCTCCTTCCTCAAGTTTCTAAATGCTTCTTCTCCTGCAGGACAAAGAAGATGTTCCAGTAGAAATGTCCAATGGAGAACCTGGTTGCCATTACTTTGAGCAGCTCTGCTACAATGACATGTGGCTGAAGGTTGGGGACTGTGTCTTCATCAAATCACACGGGCTGGTGCGGCCTCGAGTAGGGAGGTAGGGGCAGCTTCTTTGTTTGCAGTTTACAGCTGGAAAAATGACTTGGATAAAAGAGGGGCTGGTTGCAAAAAGGTATAAAAGAAGGTGGGAAAAAATGTGCGGGAAATGTTACAAGATTTTGATAGATTGAGGTAGAATTTTAGCTGCCTAATAAAAACTTGGTCTGGTTGTACAGCTGGAATTGGCTGTTCTGTATCCATCTTCCACTGATGGTCTTCCTGAACAGCCTGCTGCCTCATTTGGGAGAAATGGCCTTTCATTGATGTTGCTGGGTTGGTTTCTTTGCAGAATTGAGAAGATGTGGGTGCGAGATGGAGCCGCGTATTTCTTTGGTCCAATCTTTATACATCCTGAAGAAACTGAGCATGAGCCAACTAAAATGTTCTACAAGAAGGAGGTGTTTTTGAGTAACTTGGAGGAGACCTGTCCCATGACTTGCATTTTGGGTAATTATTAGCAGCTTTAATCTGATGGACATCTTTTTTTGCTGCCCAGTCTGAAGTGATTGAAGGCTATGTGTAGGCTTGATTCCAAGTACATCTTTTTCATTGAGGGAGGGAGGAGATACTATTCAGTGAGTTTCTAATATGCATTCCTACTTGTGGGACCTGTGATGAGAATTCACTATTCCCTTTTTTACAATAAGGGAATTACATGTGTGATGTGAAAGTAAACATTGCAGCCAGAGAACAGAAAGTTCCATTATTCTTGCATATTAATGTAATTACTCCAGTACATATTACCTGCAAAGTTGAAAGGAAAAGTAGGAGGTTGAAATTTTATTTGTGGCAGAAGATGATGGCTATGTACTTTGTTTGGAGTTGTAATGCTGTGATAAATATGATAACTGACAGTGATCATAGGAGCTTGTGATTTTGTGGGTTCTCTAGGTCTTAAAAGAAATCCAAAAGCTGCTTTAAGTTGCTGTAGGTTTCTTGTGAGTGGCATTTGATTGCAATATCAATTAATGTATTTTCCGTAGTTGCCAAATGCCAGGAGTCTTCCATACTTACAAGACAGGCAAAAAAATGGACTTTCCACACTTCTAAAAGACAATGTGCAAATGTGGCTGCCTTCTTACCCAGCTCTTTCATTTCTGCAGGAAAGTGTGTCGTTCTGTCATTCAAAGACTTCCTCTCGTGCAGACCAACAGAAATCTCCGAAAACGACGTTTTTCTTTGCGAGAGCCGCTACAACGAAAGCGACAAACAAATGAAGAAATTCAAGGGGTTGAAGAGGTTTTCACTCTCTGCGAAAGTTGTAGATGATGAAATATACTATTTTAGGTAAAAATGTGAGGGGAATGAGGGGGTCACCTGAGCACTCTCCTGGATTGTAATGAACTGGCAGCTAAGCCCCCACCCAGCCTCTTGGTCAGTGCCCCACAGTGGAATAGGGGAGGGCAAAAGGAAGAAAAACTCCTGGCTCAAGTTAAAAACAGTTGGGAAAGTGCAGCAAAGCTACATGCATGAACAGAGCAAGATAAGGAATGAATTCCCTGCTTTTCATCAGCAGGCAGATGTTTAGCTGTTTCCTGGAAAGCAGGGCCTTGGAACATGTAATGGTTACTGGCAAAGACAAATGCCATAACCCTGAACATACCCTGTCCTCTCCTTCTCCTCATATTTTATTCTGAGCACAGTGTCAGGATATGTAATATCCCCTTGGCAGGTTTGGCTTAGCTGTCCTGGTTGTCTCCTCTCCCTAATCACTGCCCAGTCCCAGCCTGCTGGGGCACAGACTGGGGAAAAGGAGAGGCCTTGAGGCTGATCTGTTCAGAACTAATTACAGCAGGATAGCACCTCTCAGCTGCTGTGCAGGGAATTAACCCCATCCCAGCCTGACCCAGGGCATCCACAGAAGTCGGGGGTGTAATTTCAGATAACCACACTCTTGGGAAGAAATCCAGATAGCATCAGTCTTTTTATGGTCTTAATACCAATGGATGTTTTCTTTTTCTTCCTCTGACTTCAAGAAAAGTCATTACTTTATCAGATTGGTACATTTTCTTGGGTATTGTGAAAATACTTAAGTCCTCATTATAAGTAAGGAAAATCTTTTGGTGAACATTCATATTAATAAAATAAGAATACTAAGTTCTAACTTAAGTAAAATGTGAAATCGAAAGAAGCTGTGGTGTTAATTTCTACAATAGAAGGCAATTAAGTGCTTGTATTGAAATCCCCTTCTAAGTCATAAAAAAATCTTTCTAACAAGTGACTGAAATGAACACTGGCCAAAGACACAAAATTAGTTCTGCTCAGGGTTCTGGAAGGAAATATAGGCACATCTCAAGTCATCATTGTTTCTATACTGTTCAGTCAGAAATTAAGAAAAGTTGATTTTCTCTTCAAAAACAACTTCTTTCTCCTGTAAGGTATGAGTCTGTTCTCAGCTGCTTTTTGTCTTCCCCCTCCACCTTCCAGAAAACCCATAGTTCCTCAGAAAGAGCCATCTCCTCTCCTGGAAAAGAAGATTCAGCAGCTGGAAGCAAAGTTTGCTGAATTGGAAGGAGGTGATGAGGACATGGAGGATATGGGAGAAGAGGAAGGTGATATGACTGAAACACCTTCTATGCCTCAGCTTCAGGCCCCCTTAGCCAGTGATTTGGATATAATGCCTTATACTCCACCTCAGGTAAGGACTTTCCTTCAGGAACTCTTAAACCTTGATATTCCGCATTCTTTTCCCAATCCAAATAAAGAAAGTAACATTTTATCATGTACAAACAGAGGATTTATACTGAAGTTTACAAGTGTATGGAGTAAATGGCACAAAACAATGTTGGCACGTCCAATATGATATCCAGGTGATAATGTTTCATTCCATTAAAATATTTTTAAAGGAAATCATTCAGCTGTGGAAAACCCAGTACATTTTTATGTGTTAGTGTTGTTTTTAATAATGACATTTTCTGTGACACTTGTTCAGAAGTATCAGGTCTTTATGTAAAATTCAATTATAAATTTTCTTACACAAAGCCTGGAGTTTGTGTTACTGAGTGTGGAAGCAGAGTGAGGAACTTCTTTAGCTGGAAATTCAACTAACCAAAAAAATCTTTTTGATTTGATTAAATCTTTTATCTGTGTCACCATATTCCCACATCCAAGCTAATGCCAGTCTTAAAGAGGCAATGGGAATGATCTGCTGGGAACAGGAGGGAGTTCCAGACTCTTTTGTGACCAGCAATGTGGATTTCTGCTGCATTACATTGAAAGAGTGTGACCCTGGAGTAGAAATGTCTTTGGATGTTGTAAAAGAGTTGCTGAAGTAGAAGGCTTCTGCCTGGTTTGAGTGTGATGTTTTGCCATGTGGGCAACCACCAAATGCATTTTCCCTTGCAAGGTTGCTCACTGCTCTTGTTTAACATGCTGAATTTTATAAGCAGCTTGAAAATTCTTGAAGAGTATTCTAGTAGAAGTGGAATTTTATCTAACAGCTATTAAATCCCAGAACTTTTAAACTTGTTTTTTCCTTCTGCCAACAAAGAAGCTCTTATAACACCTATGAGGAGACAAGACAAGTGACTGTGTGGTCTTGTGGGGCTTGGCAGATAGGTGGCTGATGCTTTCCTGCTGCAGTTTGCTGTGAATCAAGTCAAAGTACTTAAAAAAAAGATGTGCAGCTTCATTGTTTGCTTCAGCAATGGCTGAGAAAAGGCATGAAAGGGGGTCCTGGTTGATTTCCTCTTTTAACAAGTCTGAAAGTAAATATGCAGTTATCTGCTCCAGTGGCAAAGACTGTTCTTGTAAAAATGTGTGGATGGGAGATGGAAAAGAACAGAGAATGCAAGAACCAAACTTGGAATTCTTAGGATTTCTCCAAGTCCTGTTTGCCCTTCCAAACTGATGGGAGGGCTTTTAGATTAGGTTACTGTTATCAAAACTGTTGCAAGAACTATATAGGCTGAAACAGCTGGTAAACTTGTAGCTCTCTATTTGCAGATGTATCAGAGGCAAAAAGTATAATTAGATTTGCCTCTTTTTGGTTTGAGAACTCTGCATCTGCCTGTGTGGGCTTGCCCAAGGAGCCAGGATGGAATTGTATCTGCCTTGTGTATCATCCCAAACCCTCTGTGGAGTTTTCTTCACTTCCTCCAGTCTTTATGTTCATAATGAAAACTTCAAGGGTGGATTGCAAGTTAGTACAGTGAAGTTTAGAATTACATTTAAATGGGCCTCAGTTAATATTGTTTAAACTGATAAGCAAGACTTTTTAAGCATCTTGGTAGTACTAAAACTTTGTTTTTAGCTGAGAGGAGAGTGTTGAACTGTGAGTCAAAGCAGCAAGTAGGAGGAGTCAGTAGCATGGTCAGAATTTGAGGTGAGGAAGGAAACAGTTGAATGTATTTTTGTTTCCTTTTTTTGCTTCCACAATGTACTTGGAAACAATGGCACTTTTCAAGATGTGACAGATTTGTAATGTTTGGGGTGTGAGAAAGGCCTTTGAGGGTTTTGATGTGATGTACATTTATGGGTTTATTGGTAAGAGTATGGATGAATTATGGTCTCCTGTGGCAAAAAATATAGATGGAAGGGCCTTCAAAAAGGGGCTCCAGCTGTGGTATCTCAGTATAGAGATGTCAGAATACGTTCATTTTTTGGTGCCTGAAAACATCAAGGAGCTCTCACTGGGGGCATCCATAGTAGGAAAAGCAAAGGAGCAGAATTTTTGGTGCTCATTAACATGAGGACATGATGTGAATCTGTGGTGCAGATAAACAGTGATCAGCAAAACTGAGCTTTAGTCTTTCAGGGAAAAATGGCTACTTATGTAATGAGAGGTGAACACTGGAGAGGAAGGAAGGTCTGGCAGGCAAAATAACATTTAGAAGGTGGAATGAGGGAGAGTAGGGATTGTAAAGGCAAAGGAGGAAGTGGGGAAGCATTTTCCTAAAATGTGCAATGGCAAATAAAATATTTTACTCAATTCACGTTGGCAACATCTCTGAACAGCTCAATGGACAAAATCTGTGACGTGACACAATTCCTTTTGTTCTCTTCTGGCCTTCTCTTTTGTACACTTGTGGTCATAACTGCTTTTTCTCACAGTCCACTCCCAAGTCTGTTAAGGGCAGCACCAAGAAGGAGGGATCAAAAAGGAAGATCAACATGAGTGGGTACATCTTGTTTAGCAGCGAGATGAGAGCTGTGATTAAAGCTCAGCACCCAGACTACTCCTTTGGAGAGCTCAGCAGACTTGTAGGAACTGAGTGGAGAAACTTGGAAGCAAACAAGAAAGCAGAATATGAAGGTAAGTAAAAACTGAGATGCTGAACTCTTTTCTGCCTTTTTTTCTTTCTCAGCACTTTCTGTTATTCAGATGACAGATTTAATAAAAAGAGAATATTCTATGTTTGTGTTCTGGATGTATCTTAAAGAGAAGTTCATACTGAGAGGTGACTGAAGAGGAGCAAAGAGCATGTTTCAGTTATGTAGAACACAACTGATAATTTAAATTATTTGTGTCTTTGCCACAAATAACCAAATGAACAAAGTCCGAGAAAATGGGGACAAATTAGAAGTAAAGGGATATGGAGCTCCTGGGCTAGAAGTCAGTTGGAAAAATATTTTGTCAATATTTCCTTAAAGAAGGACTGAGGGGTATTTTGGACAAGAAGCTCTTGAGAGCTGTAGCAGCAGGTAAGAAAGGCTTACAGGGGAGTGGGGAAAAGTTCATTATTAACAGTACTGAGAGTCCTCAGAGGCTGTGTACTGTACTGTAAATATGACCTGTTGTCCAGTACACTATTAATCAACTGTTGTACCTCATTTTGTCGAGAGATTTTGTATCCTGAAGTAAGCCTAGGAATATTTCATAATCATGAGATACTTTAGACCTATATTTCTCCCCTTTCCTCCCTTCTTTTCCTCAGTTCTTTCCCTCCTTTCCTTTCTTTGCCTTCTTCCTTTTCTTCCCTCCCTCTTTTCCTTCCATTCCTTCCCTCCCTTCTGATAAATAGGCACTGTGTTTTAACTTTTATTTGATGGAAATAAAATACAGCTGATCTTTAACAGCCAGCCCTTACCCAAGCCAAATACATGGGTTTGACATCCATAGTTACTTCTCTAGTTAATAGCATGTCAGCACTATTAACTACTGTACTGATGCAACTTTACTGACAAAAAAATGCTCCTTTGGATAGGAACATTACAACACCTGGGAAAGTTATGGCCCAGTTCAGTTCTAACTTTGAAAATGAGATTTGATAGGTTTTCTGCACACTCATAACTTACAGGCAGCTTTGATCTTGAGGCTGGAAGCTTGCATGCTGTCACTGTCCACTCTCAGCCACCTCAGTCCTTTCTGAATTTTCAGTAGCACCTCTTTGCAGCTCTGGAGGGAAGCACAGCACCCTTTGCTCTGTGCAGTTTGCTTTGCAGATGCTGGAAGGGAAACGGTGATGCTCTTTCTTTGTGAGACTGCTGGGCCTTACTTTGTTCTGTAGTTGTTTCCTTTTACACCCTCCTAGGTGCATGTGTGATCTTTTTATTGGCAGATGCTTCCTTACAGCCTCATCCTTCAGCAGGAGGATGGCTGGCATGTCACTGCTTCCTTGCTTAGAGCAGCTTGAAGTCCTGCAGTTCTGCAGGAAGGCTCTGTTTGTCCAGCGTGTTAATGACTGTCTGTGTGCTTCCATTTTAATCTTCCTTCTCAATTCAAATTTTCCAAAGCTATTTGGGTTTGAGCTGCAGTTTCCCTGCCTTGGTGTCTGCCCTGAACTAGACTTATTTTTACTTGGTTTTGAGGGGTTGGGATGGGGTAACAAAGTGTCCAAACTGTGTGCTTACCATGTGTGAAAGGAGAGAAACTCCACTCCTGCCACAGTGGTGAGTCAGAATTCATGTGTTCCCTGGTGTGGATGTGAAGCAGGGAGCAGGGAGTGGGCATGGTTTGACATCTCAGTGAGAAAAAGGGCGCTGCCATTTTCTGGTGAGAAGTAGTTTACATTTTAGATCCATTTTCACCCACTGAAAATTTCGTTTGGTTTATGTTCAGGGTATTAGTTGGTTTTTTAGCAATAGTTGAGTAGAGGAGAGGCTGTGTTGGAAGTGCCTGCGTGGCTAAATAAAGTAAAATAAAAGGGGGATTGAAGGAAAGGCCTATTGTAAGGAAAAACTCTGTTCAAAGCAGAAGGTCTCTTCCCTGTCTCTTGATATGTGTTGGAAATGTTTGAATGATCTCAAGTCCTGGCCTATGTGATTTGGGTTTATTATTGAGTATTAGTGTGAATGCTTTAGGCTGAACTTTCAGATATCTCCTCCAGTTCCCTTTGGCAGTGTTATTCCATTTGTTACTTCTGTGGTAGTCAGGGCATGGAAAGGGGCTAGGTAAAACTTGAGTACTGTCCTACATCAGGTCCTTCTTCAAACCTCAGCACTCTGAAGTCTGATAAAGCTGAACTCTTAGCAGTAATTTCTCATTCATCACAGTGTCTCTTTTGCTTTTGTCTGACCATTTTTTGTTTTTTAGCTGGCCAAAAGTAGGTGAGAGTCAGAACAACTGCTTAATCTTTTCCCAAAGTGCTTGCTGTGCTCTGGAGAGGATTTTCTCATTTTTTTACTTCAGGATCTACCTTTAAATATCTTGTGTATTTTGTGCTTGGCTGCATCTGAGTTGTCTGTATAAATGCAGGAGTTTCTCTGCGTCGTCATCACTGCCTGAAATTACAGAAGTGGGAAGAAGGAAAGAAATGCCTTTGGAAATGAAACTGGTCTTTGAGTGTATGGAAGTAGTGCTAGAAGCTGCACAAACAGGTTCTAGAGGAGTCAAGTGTGATAGATGTTCAAAGTCATGTCCTAGAGGAAGCAAGTAACACTGGCAGGATGCATAACTTAATCTCCTTGATGAACTTCTTCTTAGCCTTCGTTTGACAGAGGACCTTGATTGCTGGTTTAGTGGCAGTTTTCATCTTTCACCAACTGCAAGAGAGAACTCATAGCCCTGCATTCACTTCTGTTAAAAATTGCTGAAGATGTGTTCTGCATCCATTTATTCTTTCTTGTTCCTTATTGTGCCAGTGAGACACAACGTTCAGAGTAAACGAAGCAGGAACTTGCATGCCCCCAAAGCACCTGGAGTGGGCATTCACTATTTCTCCTTTTTTGTTTGCTTGGGTTTTGGTTTTTTTTTTTCTTTCTTCTTCCCATGACCCTTTGCCCTTTCCTTAATATAAAATTGTCCTCTGGTCAGATTACCCTGCAGTAGATCTTTTGTTCTTGCAGTCACAGTGAGAGACTTGATTGAGATAATGACCAGATTCATCGTACAAAGGACACACATGACCTCCAGTGAGCAGCACAATGTGAGTTAGACATCTTCAGAAAAAAAACCAAACTCATAGGGGACCAAATGGGGAAGTGACAGAAACAGGCAGAGAAAAATATTTTGGGTTTATCAAACTGCTGCTTGTTATGTTCCAAAAGCTAAGGGCCAACCTGCACTAGGGAAACTTTACAAGTGCTCCCCTATTTTGCCACCACTTTTCAGCTGCATCAGTAGTAAAATATACGGGGAGCCCAGAACTGACTGTGCCACCAGCTGGCACTGCTGTCTGCTCTTTGCAGCATTCTTTAGGGCACACCTGGCAGACATGGGGCTTCAATTCCCACAGCAGCTGCTAGAGCTGCTGGCCTTGGCTGCAGCTGGTTTGGCTGAGCCAGTGGTGTCAAAACAGGGAATGTTTTGCCATGTCCTAGTGCAGACCAAGCCTAGTGCTGGACTGCTGCTTCATGTTGGTAACACTGGTGTTATTATCATCAAATTTATTCTTTTAATTTTTTAAAAATTTTATTTTATTATTTATTTTAATTATTTAATTTTTTTTAGAAAGAGATAAAACTTTGTGGAATATTTTTCATGAAAGGTTCTCTAAAAGTCTTAGCTGCAGCCACATGAAATCAAATCATATGCTGTATAAAAAAGATTCATCTGTTCTACTTTATATTTGACTAAACTATGCCAGTGTCTGACTAGTCCTTTTTAATGAACAGATAATATTTTGAAAGTCTGGGTTACAAAACAGAACTGAAAATCTAAAATACTTTTACAGAGCGGGCAGCTAAAGTTGCTGAGCAGCAGGAGAGAGAGCGAGCAGCACAGCAGCAGAATTCCTCCCCCCGGGCAGGCACTCCTGTCGGGGCTCTTATGGGGGTGGTGCCGCCACCAACACCAATGGGAATGCTCAATCAGCACTTGACACCCGTTGCAGGTAAAACGTAGGAGCTATGACCATTTTTTCCTCATCCACTTTTATCAACCCCCTTCATAACTCTGAACAAACACTCTCTTGGGTCACGTTGGAAGCAAAAGCTCAAACTCTTCAGTCTTTCTTCATGATGAAGGTGCCTAGTGCGGCAGTGGCCTGGTGTCCAGGGAAGCAGGGTCCTCCTCGTGCAGTGCTCCTGTTCTGGTAGTGTGCAGTCGTGTTTATTCACTCTGCCTCGCAGAGTTCACCTTCAGCCCTGCTGTGGCAGGAGAGCAGCAGCTAAATGGTCATCTAGTGCATGCAGCATCTGTGGCAGTGGTAAAGCAGGAGGGAAATCGTTGGGGGTTTTATTATCAGGGAGGTGAGAGGCCAGCAGATGTAACACACATTTTAAATCCAAGCAAAAGCTTTGTAGATTTGCCTCTTAGGCACTGGTAAGCAGAGCAGACCAGGATCTAGAGCCGTTGCAGAAACAAAGACAAAATGACAACATTGCTGGTTTTATCAGGTTATTTTTCAGAATAGAACTGAGCTTGGAGAACTCTTCCACGAGGTCCCTGTTGCTGGGTGTTGAGCTCCTTACCAGTTGTAATCCGGCTTGATTTCATAGGGAGTATGCTCGGAGTAAGTATTTTCAGGATCAGATCTGAAGACAATGTAGTCCACTGAAGATTCTTGTATGGAAATCAGCCATACATGGGTGAGAAAATTAATTAGGTGTGACCTGATAGGTTGTTTTCCATCCCCAGTTTCTAATGAAAATAAGAATTAAATTGCTTCAGTCAAGGTCAAAACAGTGCTGAGTAGATAAAAATGATTATTTGGAGCATTCTGGGTTTGAGTTTTGGGGTCTATTTAACTTCCCCTTTAAACATTCCAATTATTCCATTTATTCTTTTGTCATTTTTCTTTTTCTTTCTCATCTCACAGGCTGCGGCCTTATTTCAAGCTGACAGCCTGAAGCGTTTTTCATCACAATCTCTAAATCCCCTTTCAGTAAATAGGCTGCATGGATGTTTAACTGAAGGCACGTTCCTTAGTTGGTTCATGATCTCCAGGTTATAAAGCATTTATTTACAATGAGTTGCATTTTTCTTTTGGCTTTTTTTCACTCTGTTCATGGTAATTTCCCTCTGAACTGTTTGCAGTTGGTGTATGTTTATGTGTGTGTGTGTGTACACTTATCTGTGCATATATTAAAAAAAGGAGGGGGAAAAAGAGTTTCCCAGTGCTGATCTCTTTTGTGAATAATTTACTTCAGTCTAGAATATGTAGAAATACCATCCTCTTGTAGTTGTGTTTTCTTAGTTTGGTTCTTGGGTTTTTTGGCACTGAGTCACTTTTCCAGTTTTTGGAGGCATGTGTTGATGGATGTTAATACTTGCTGTTAACCTTCCTTAAAACTTCCCCGAAAATGTGCATTCTGCCAACTACCCATACTGCCTTATTTCCTGTGGCAGCACACCTCTGTTTCAGGCCATTGTCTTATTTGAGCAGATCAACACTGAAGGCTCTTCACTTTGGCTTTGGGAAATACTTCCTTAAAATAGATGATGGAGCAGATCCTTTTGAACTCCTACTTTTGTGGCCCATTTGAAAAACACAGTCTTTCATCTTTTGGTTTGCACAAGTCCTACTTGGAAGTATCTTGTTCTGTTTGGACCTCTTTGACATCCTCCTCCATCCTTGGGTTGCTTTTCTGTAGTTCAGAGAGCTTCTCCATCACAGAACTTCTTTATGGCCATGGGCCATGGCCAGGAAATCTGGAAGCCTTCTGAAGTGTTTTCTCTTAGTGTGCAGCACTTTGGTGTCTTCTACATTTGGATATTGTAAAAGTTGACATAATCTTACGCTGTTATAATAAAAAACAGGAGAACAAGTAGTTTCAAAGACATCCTAAATCACAGTTGTGGGAGCTGGAAATAGTTTGGCCATGTTTGGTAGTTTAAAATAAAAGTTTGCAATTCATACATGGGCTAAGAAAATGACTGCTCTTACTTGGAATGAGCTACAAGAAATGATTTCTCATGGACATTTGATGGCACCTTTATTAGCTAGTTGTTGAGTATTTTAATTGGAAATGTAGAACTAAGCTTCCATGATTGATAAATACGGGTTTGATTCCTTGGAGAGTTTTCTGTTTCTTTGTTTTAAAGTTTCAGAAGTTCCTTGACTGCTCTGAAGATGTGTCAGCAGCTCGGGGTGCACTGGAGGTACCAGGCAGTAGCTGCAGTGTGAACCTCTTTGTGTCAAGGAGGCTTTTTGTTGTGTTTCTTCTTTTCTTTTCTCCATTAGAAATATGGATTTTCCTGTAATAAAGAGGTACAGATGAGGTTCCAGATATGTGAAATAGGTACCTACAGCATATTTCACTTGTCAGTCTAGGTGCCCTGTGGAAAATGAAGGCTTGAGGGAGGGAATTAGTTCTTTATTTCCTTGTTGGTTTCTCCATGTAAAGCTTTTGGGATTAGAGGTTTCTCTTCTGTAACGACCTGAGGAAGTGACAGGTTTAGCTTTTATTTTTTAGCTGTTCCTCCTCCTGTTTGGACCCTGAGCTTGTTACAGCTTTGTTCTCAGTCAGAACTGATGAGAGGTTTTGGCCAGTCTCATTCCAGAAATCTGTTTTGGAAGTTCTTTCTGTGAATTGCAGGGAGTGTGGCAAAGACTTAGTGGTTTCTTGGAGCAGACTTTAGAAGCCCCAGCAAATCTGCATTTCTAACTTACCTCATCTCTCTAGACCTGCTTCTGTCCTCTGTCATCTTCTCATTGTCTTTCCAACCCCTTTCCTTGCTTACCTGGCAATGCATCCATTTAAATTAAACATTCCAGGGCCTAACAAGCATAGTGCAGTTACACTGCTTAGGTTCACTACATGGATAGCAGAAAATCTGAGCCAAACCCAGAGAAAGCTCTCAATTTTCTTCCCTTACATGCAGAAAATGAATTTTTTGAGCAGCAGCACAATACAGTGATTGCAGTGTCACTGATTTTCCTCTAAAGACACCTTGCAGACATGGACAGTGAAATTCTCTGAGGGACTGCACGTGCTCCTTTAAGTCCTTTCACTTCAGTCTAATGCCATGAGTGTAAGTTACTGCAGTCCAGCACTTTAAACCCAAGTTTAAAATTCGTGTTACTGCCTTAGTTCATTCTGGAAATGGTTTAATAAAAATCACCCATCACTGCCATTAGTTTCAAGTATGTGAATGTTGTAGGGCTTTTGTGCATCAGTTTTGCATGTGTACTGCAGGAAAATGTCTGGGGTTTGATTTTTGTGGCCTCTGAACTAGCCCACAGAGCAGGGCTGTCCATGGGGCTGGCCAGTCAGTGTTGTGTTTGTAATCTGGATGCAGATGGCAGAGCTTTAAGCTGTATTAAAACTGCTTGCATTAGTAACATTTAATTGTGGCTGAATTTATTCCTTGTGTTAACATATCTGAGTATTCAACATTTATTGCCCTGTGAGAAACATACAAATACACTAAATACTAATTCATCAAAAGTATAGGTTTCATATTTATTTTTTGTTTTTGTTGTTTTTTGGGTTTTTTTGCAAGATACTAATTGTAGTATTGTCTTGCTGTACTAAAGGTGCTTTTTTTGTGTGTGTGTGTGGATAGTGCATGTCTGTGCATACTGTGTAGACCATATTGCATGTTATTGATGCATGTTTGAAATTTGTTGTGTCCTTCAAGGCATGATGCAAGATACTAATTGTAGTACTGTCTTGCTGTACTAAAGGTGCTTTTTTTTTTGTGTGTGTGTGGATAGTGCATGTCTGTGCATACTGTGTAGACCATATTGCATGTTATTGATGCATGTTTGAAATTTGTTGTGTCCTTCAAGGCATGATAAGTGGCTATCCACCGGTGCTGCCACCTTTGCAGGGCCCAGTTGATGGCATTGTTAGCATGGGCAGCATGCAGCCACTTCACCCAGGGGTGCCCCCACCCCACCAACTCCCGCCAGGTATGCCAGGCATCCCAGGCATCCCACCACCCGGTAAGAGCCTCATCCTCATTCCCTCTTTATTTCATTGTCATGTACTTGGTTTGAGTTGTTACAGGAGTTCTCTGCAGCTTGTTCTGCTTGTGCCTTTGGTTTGTGAGCAGCAGCACTGCTGAATGTGAGGGGTGTGCAAAACACTGACACTGCAGCATATCCAGTGAGCCCTGAGGGAAAGGGCACTGGAGAAAGTGGTGCTGCTCCAGCAGGAGTTTTATTCCAGCCAGAAAAGCCTTGGTGATTGTACTTGAGTATATCAGAAGTGTGAAAAGCTGAAATCAGCCTGTTCATATCATTATGTCATTTGAACAGTGTCTCTGCACTCATCCTTTTCTTATTTGAAGTGGGCTTATAAATGAAATTCATTGTTCTCTTTCCTTACCAGAGCCTTTTTCAGTGTGTTAATGTCAGACTGCACTGAAGTGAGCCTGGTCATGTAAGACTCCTTGGCCACGGGGGCAGTGATGTGTTCCTGTAAAACAGTGTTCAGATTAAAGCTTCCTGATAGAACAGTGACTGGAAACATGTGGGGACAAGGTGAATTCAGAATTCTCTGTGACAAAATTTTGAATTGATTTTTGAGAGTATTTCTACTGCATTTGCTATATTTTGCCACACTTTTAATGAAAAGTGAGGCTTAAATGAAACAAATATTTTGCCAATGTTAATGCCATTAATTTCTCCCAATTAAGGGGAAAAACATTCATCTGCCCTCTGTTCCTGCTTCCCGCTGATTCATTTTTTACCTCTGATAACTCAACTGCCTGTGAAAAAGATGTGCCATCCCTCTGTTCAGCAGTAAACAAGCTGTGGACAAAATGGTCTCATTTGCCTCCCCCTACCCCCTTGTAACAGTGTTTGTCAGAAGCTCTGTTAAGAATTTTATCTGTACACAAATGATGTGAGCTGGGGAGTTTTTGTTTGCTTGCCTGGTGTTTCTGAAATCCATCAGCAGTACCCTGCAGCTTGGCTGGGTTTGGATTCCCTGCCGTGGCACCTGGAGGGAGCAGCACAGCAGCTGTGCAGTGACACTTGGCACACATCAGCCCAGCGTGTGGGAGGTGAATCCAGGACACTGCATCCCTCTGAAGGGCTGTTCCCACTGCCGTGGGCTGGGTGTTTGTGTGAAAAACTGACAGGATGTGGGTTAGCAAAGAAACAATGTCTGGGAGTGGAGGACCACACGTGAAGTGGTGCTGAGCTGGGCACAGCAGGCTGAGGGTGAAGCTGTGCTCTGATGTTGGGAAGGGGAGGGTGCCCTCCTCCAGAGCCCTTCCTTCCCTTTGGACCAATTCCAAAGCTTGTGTTAGCAATGTTTTTCTCAAATTCTGACCTGCTGTTGGTACAGATACAGTTAAAATGGGAGCTGTGATCAAATGGAAAGTGCATTTGAAAAACCCTTTAGTGAATGAAACCCACTGGCACATCCTTTGATCACTGATACAGAAATGCATTTAATTAATGTAAATTAAATCCTCAGGAAGAGCACAGTTAGTCTGCAGCTTTTCCAATGAATGACCATGAGAAGTGGCACAAACAGAAGGAAAAGCAGCAGCACACACAACTTTCAAGCATCTGTATGTCAAATGTCAGGAACTGCATGACTTTCATTTAGATGTGCACATTTTTGTATGTAAGACTGACACAGTTGTGCTGCACTCTGTGCAGTAGGGAGAAGTCCCAATATGTTTGAGAAAAACAGCTTTTATTTTTTTTACATTGATTTCAAATATTCATTGTTCTGTATTTAAGGCTATTGAAGCTTAACCTGCATTTTGTATTAGTGAGAAGTAACAGATTTTGTGCAAAGGCTTGAATTTCATCCTGCTGTGTACAAAAGGAAATGTTAAATATTGCTGAAGCAGATCAGCATTTCCTTTCTTAAAGGAAAGGACTTCAGGAAGATCCTGTCAGCCAAAGGTGTATATTATAAAAGAAAAGATGCAGTCAGGCAATCACTAAGTAACATGAAAAACACCTGAAAAGCAAAACCTATTCAGTTTGCATTTCTCTAACTAAAATAATCCAACAGGCCACATATCAGTGTTTGGTAGTTGTCATGTTGGCTTTTTTTTTCATTCAGAAACTTGTGAAGTTTTTTATTGGGGGCGAGGGGGATATTTGATTGTTGTACATCTACTTAAAATAACTGTGAGCAGTGATATCAAAGTATGAATTCTTGCTGTTGAAGACCAAAGAGGCATTTGTCACTGCTCTGAAGTAAGACTAATTATTTTATATTTTGGAATATAGGTGTTATAGGCCAAAATGTGTCCCCTATGGTAGGCACTCCAGCACCAGGAGCAAGTCCTTTTGGACAGCAGGTGAGTCATTTTTGCATTATTTATGAGGCTCTAAGGCTCAGAATTGGCATCTGAGCAACATCCCAGTTCAGACATGTAGGCGTGCACATAGGTTTTCCCAGGGAGGACAGAAATGAAATGTTCTGATGTGTTTAGAACCAGTTAATATCTCACACTCAGAGAGCGTGTCAGTATTTATGGTTGAATTGTTGTTACACTCGGGACGTTGGTCCAGTGAGGTAACTTCATTATAAATAGTGTTTTATAAACATTAAAAGGCAGTGTTTTGTCTTAGTTTTCTACTAAACTGAGTCATTTTAGCATAGTGTGAAATTGCTGATAATTTAGGTTTTGCATGCTTTGTGACACAGAGAGTACACTGCCCATTTTATCAGCTCCTGATAAGTAGGTAAAAAATACTCATATTTCACAAACTGATAAAGCAGATGTTCATTGGCAGTTCAGAATTTATGTTTGAGGAACTGTGATGATCTGATGTTTCTTCTCAGTGATTAATGCAGATTAACTGTTCAGAACATTCCCAGTTTTACTGACCAAATTTTTGCATCATAAAGACAAATGTGGATTTGGCTTGAGGGTGTAAAGAAGAGGAGGGAGAATGGCTATCCACAGGCAGATAGTGGTGGTGGGGGAGTGATTGTAAACTAAAAGAGGAGAGGTTTAGTAGGTTCTGGGAAGAAGTTCTTTATTCAGAGTCACTGACCCAGAGAAGCTGTGGCTGCCCCACCCCTGGAGTCATTCAAGGCCAGGTTGGATGGGGCTTGGAGTGACCTGGTCTAGTGGAAGGTGTCTCTGCACATAGCAG
Organism: Passer montanus; assembly: GCF_014805655.1. Classification (NCBI taxonomy): domain Eukaryota; kingdom Metazoa; phylum Chordata; class Aves; order Passeriformes; family Passeridae; genus Passer; species Passer montanus. Next base: position 2,212,410 of record NW_024374367.1, read on the forward strand.
GGGGATGAAATAGGATGAGCTTTAAGGCCTCTTTCAACCCAAACCATTCTGTGATTCTGAGTACCAGAAGTTAAGTAGTAAAGTGTTGATGTCATGACATTGAGTTGTTCCAGACCACAGGATGTCTGTCCTAAGAGTTCTCAGTGCTGCTGGTTAATCACAGTGGTGGGAATTCTTCAAGTGACTGGCAATTTTCCTGCCTGAGATTTTTGCCTGACAGTGATTCTGTGGAAGAAACCCAGTTGTCTAAGGATCCATATCAGTTTGGATTAGGTGTTGTAGAGTTAAATTTTGTGCTTCACAGACCACAGTATTTCATATCGAATTGGAGAAAACATGAAATAAAACGGAGATCAAAGGCGTAATTAGGGTTAGAAGAGATATGGTGATGATATCCAGAGTATATTTGCATAAATCAGAAATATGAACAATATCTGTTGAGTATGAATAGTTGGTTTGCACTTCCTTTCTCTGTACATCTCCAGAGAAATTTCCTCAGGCTTTTGCACATCAGTTGAAACTCCATTGCAGGAGGATGCCCCAAGGCCGGGGTGTGCCCTGCAGTCCCCGCTGTGCCCTGGGTGTGACTCCTGGCTGCTTTTCCTTTCAGATCGGGATCCTGGGCCCGCCGGGCCAGCAGGCGCCCCCGCCGTACCCCGGGCAGAGCCCCGCCAGCCAGCCCGTCCTGCAGCAGCCCAGCACCCCCATGTTCGTGTCCCCTCCACCAAAGACACAGAGGCTCCTCCATTCTGAAGCCTACCTGAAATACATTGAGGGGCTCAGTGCTGAGTCAAACAGCATCAGCAAGTGGGACCAGACCCTTGCAGGTAAGGCTTTGGGTTCCTCGTAGCTCATTATTTTTGCTTTTGTAGGAGCAAAAGGAGAATTGCAGAGTTATATTGCCTTTCTCTAGAATAAAGCATGAACTAATGGGAGCACTCGTGTTTTGCAGCACGGAGGCGAGACGTGCACCTGTCCAAGGAGCAGGAGAGCCGGCTGCCCTCGCACTGGCTGAAGAGCAAGGGCGCTCACACCACCATGGCCGACGCGCTGTGGCGCCTGCGGGACCTGATGCTGCGCGACACCCTCAACATCCGCCAGGCCTACAACCTGGAGAACGTGTAGGGACACCTCGGGACTGCCGCTGCTTCGGTGCTGGGTGGCCAGAGATAACCTACAATAATTTGTATTGCATTTTACTGTACATTGCAAGACCATTTTTATATAAGGACACTTTTAATAAGCATATTTCACTTTTTGTTATATTAAGTTGACTTTATCAAATACACAGATTTTTTGCATATGTTTCCTTTGTTTGAAAGGCGATTTCATAATTGGTTGAGTGTAGTCAAGGATTCATCTTTCTTATACTTTATTGCTGAGAATCTGATGCCATTGTTTTTATATAAAAAAAAAAAAAAGGAAAACAAAGCATTTAGAGATTGATACAGTGGAATGTGAAGTAGTCATAGTTTACATCCTATAAGAATGTGTGTACCTGTGCTTGTGTGTGCTGGCCACTTCGGGCAGAACTGCTCGGGTGTGAACAGGGAGGATCTCTTAAAGGAAGCTAAAGGTAAGATGTGCTTTGGCCCTAAGGAAAATTGGCATTCCAAGTCAACACTGAGGCGGCTGCGTGGGCCACAGCAGCCCTGGAAGTGCTGGTATGGACAGGACAGGGGTGTCTCGACTGCTCATGTTGTCCAGTCCTGTCCAGTTACTGACCTGTGTAGCCAAGGCCATTGTGATCCTAAATCAGTAACGGCCCCTGTGCTGGCAGGCCCTTAGAGGGGAGGTGTTTCATCTGCCGTGGCCTGTGCTGGGAGCTCTGTGATGTCCCCAATACCCAGCAGTGGGACAGGGAAGTTCCATCCCTGGGAGCTCCTGTCTGTGCTGGAAGAGGCTCGCAGAGCTCAGAACCAGCCCAGGTCTTGGAAGGTAAGTTAGGGGAGAAAAGTGGAGTTGTTCTGTTAGTGAAGTAATGTGATGTTTTTTGAAATTCACACAATTGGGCATTGTAAGACATTTTTGTATGCTTTCTTTAAGTGTATTCATTAACCTTAGTTAAAGTTTTGCAATGCAAATTGAGTGAAATTGGATGCTTAAATTAACTTGAAAGTAAAATACTACTGTATGGTATGGCATGTGTAAGGTCAGCATACCCAGTACATTGGAGAAATAGAGTACTTGCATTGCAGCCTTCAAAGGGTTTGGGGTTGTTTTGGGGTTTGGGGTTTTTTCTTTTTTTTTTTTTTTCCTAAGTAAAGTAGGTATCGACTCTTCTTGCCAAATTTCAAGGTTGTGGCTGCCTTCTGCTAAAAACTTACCTGTCCTCAACTAACCAACCTTTTGGACTACAAAGTTATTTGTTTAAAGGTAAATCCTTTTGTTTATTTAATTTTGGAAAAAGAATTAATATTTTTGGATTGCTTTAAGTAACTGGGAAAGCTCTGTGAATTTGGGAAAAGTCAGCAGGAATGTGAGCACTCCAACTCAGCCCAAATGAACTGATTTACTGGTACACTTCATTTATGGTAGAGGTGTTCATCATGTGGAAATGAGTTCTAAAGTCTGTTGGTACAGAACATTTTCATTTAAGTATATGTGGCAGAAGGTTAAATTAAATATTTTCCTTCAAATACTGGCTATCTTGGGGTTTGTTTTGCTGATGTAATTAATACTCATGAGGGAAGTGACACTTGCAAGTATAAACTGTGATTTAATTTTAGTGGCCAATTCTTCTCCCTCTCCTATTGCAATCTTCCAGTCATTGCACAAAATACCCCAGGTAATTACAAATAGGCACTTACAGTTAGTTTAGGTCACATGTGCAATGGATGTGAAGGAAATGGAGCAAAACAACATAGAGGGAAGTGACAGTTTTGAACTCTACAAGTAGCACACCCATGGTACAGAAGTTCTTTACTGGCCTTTGTATATTTCCAATTTTATTTAATAAAGTAGAAATTGAATAGTCTTAGACCACCCCTGTAAAATGTGTTTAAGTTACCATAGGTTTTGCAGGTTTTAGCCACAAAGATGGGATGTTGAAGTGAATCAGGCAGCAAAATCCTAGTTTTTGAGCATTTGGAACTATCATGGATTGTACTAATACACCACCAGATTCTCCTACTTCTCAGCATTAACAAAAATTACACCAAAGAACCCGGGATGAATTTTAATTAAATTATTGTTTTATTTATTTTCTTTTGAGGACTGGATGGGACTCCCTTTGGAGCCTGTATAACTCAGATGTTTAATTTATCTGAAGGTCAGTGATGAGCAGATGTGCAGCACTGGCTCTCTCCTGCCGAGCAGCTGAATCCCTCCTTTCACTGCTCTTTCTGGCCCAGGAGCAAGAGATTGGAAGTGCAAACAAAACCTGGCTCCTCCCTCAAGGCAGTGCAGAGCACTACCAACAAGCCACTGGGCTGGCCCTGATCAATTATTTTAAGCCTTATTTATTTCAAAATCGTTTTTCTCTATACTGGAGGCATTTCAGTCGATTGCAGTGAAATTTAGGATATAATGGCTACAGTCTAGAATTCAAAACCAGCAAAAGAAACTTCTCACTCTGGTTTAAAAAAAAAAAAAAAGACATGTCTGTCTGTCTCTTTTTCTCTCTTTGTGGGTGTTTGAGCCCCTCATCTGTTTTTCACTGCCGTTCATTGTACTGGTGTAAACAAAACTTTCATATTAAAATAAAAGGATGTGTGGGCAATGGTTGGCTTCTGTGAGAGTGGAAAATAGATAAAACCAGGACAGGTATTTTCATAAACCAGTTGGAGACAACTAATAATTATTTGTTCTCTTCCTCAGTCCTTCCCTTCCATGAGAAAATTTACTGTTTGTGTAAAAATTCAAAACGTTGATGTTGGTGACTTTTTTTCAGCATATGTTTTTGTACCTGGTTTATCCATGCTTGGCTTTTCATTAGATCTTGTACTGCTGAAGGCTGAGCTGCTAACCAGGTTTATAACATGTATGTACCATCACTTTGTTTACCTGAGTCTTTTTAATTTGAATAAAAATAGTTTGCAAAGTGTTTTGGATTAACCAGGTTTGAGTGTTCCATTAAGACTTCTGTTAGGATTTTATTTCAGGTAATTCTGGCTGTAGCTGATCCAGATGTTCTCAAGTCCTTGGTACATGTGTGCTTGTGTGTGGATAAGATATCCTTTTCCTATTGTCCTGTGTATTTTGAGGTGTTCCTGTAGGTGATAAGAGCAGTGGTCTTGGAAATTGAGCCATCCAAGAACATGAACAGTGAACCTTGAAAAATATCTGAAGCATTGGGAACCAGCCTGAGTGGAGGTGGTAAGATTCAGTCAGTCCCAGATGCTCCTTATTAACTGGTTTGAAAATAAACAGCAAGCCTTAATTTCATATAGAAGCTAACGTGGTTCAGGACTGTCTTCCATGTAGCTGTTTAATAGAGGAAATTAGATGAGTAACATGGAAAAAGCATCTTTTACACAATTCAATTAGAACCAAGGACAGAAATTTTCTGTACAAACCGCAAGAAAAATTAAGTGATAGGAACCTCTTAAGGTGCTTGGCATAAAATTTACAGAGAGCTATTTAAACAGAACACAGCATTATTCAATTAACACACAGCCGTGTTCTCAGCCTGAGGGATAAATGCTGCCTTTCATACAGGCTGCCAGCTTCACAACACTTCTACCCTTCTGTTGCAGTTGCCCAGAGGAAACTGATTCTAATCATCCTCCACATCTTATTTGTTCAGTCTGAGATACTAAAGATCAACCATAAATGTATGTAGCTCCCTCTTAGCTACAAGTGCACAAAATTGAAGTTTCAGAATGTCTGGGCACTGAACATTGTGTGAGCTCTGGTTCAGTGAAATTTTGATTCATAAAATGAAACCTTTTATTAATTTTGCCCTACTGTATTTGCCAGTGAGTCTAATTTGACCCTCATCTTTGGTATAAAGCACCAGCATCCAGTACTGATTTCAGGAAGTTCCTCAGGAACAGCATTCACCCCACCAGTGCTGGGAAGATTTTTTCCCCTTTCTGAAGGAGCTGGGGATAGCCAGGAACAGAGTGCAGCTGCAGTTTGGATCTGTGTGTAAGTCCAAAGTGAAAGCATTCCTCCACTGATGACAGGAAGAGTTTTGCACCAAGGAAAAATTCCCCAATACATCAGATGGCTGTTACTTCCTTTTGCTGCTTTTGAAAAGCTTGGATAAAACTGCTGCAGCCCTGTGCCAGGGAGCAGTGCAGGCTGGCACAACCATCCTTCCTTCTTTCAGCTCTTCCCTGGCTCACCACAGGTTTTTCAGCAGATGGCTGCACCCTTGTGTGCACAGCTGCAGGGGAATGATCAACAGGTCCATTTTTTCCCCAGAATCATTCTGGATTGGTGGTGGAGTTGTCCCCTTTCAAATGCTGAAGTGGTGAGCAGCACTGCTTGTGCATAGGTATCACTCTTTGTTCCCAGGTGACTTTTTACTGCTGCTGCCTTACTGAGTTGAATTTTTGCATGCTTGGTATCCATCTTGCCCTGACTGCCACAGTTTGGAAAGCTTGCAGCAGGATTGCTTTGCTGAGTCTCACCCACAAGCTGTTGCTGTGGCCATTGCAGAACACGTGAAAATGCTGTTGGGGTGAGAGCTGTGCTCCAGGGGGACACCAGTGGATTCCCTGCAGAAGGGAGGGATGTGCTCAGCCCTGGGGCTGGCAGGAGCTGGCAGGGCTAGAAGTGAAAGCTGTGACCCTGGCTCACTCCAACAACCTGGAACAGCCACAAGGTGTTGCCTGAGTGCCGAGCCAAAGGAGAGCTCTTGCTTCCTCCCTGTTCCCCTTGCCACAGCAGATGGATGGGGAAGCTGGAGGATGGGAGGGAGACAGGGACATGAGAGTCAGGCAGTACTGGGGAAGGCAAAGAGCACAGAGTTAGGAGTCGGAAGGAATAAAACTGCAAAACCAAATGAAGGCTTTGGCTGTTGAAGATGGGGTGTAGTTTAAAACCGATACTAAATCCCCGAGTATTCTCAGCTGTGGAATGGGCTGGAATTTTGGAATGGGGAATTGCAGCTATTCTGATTTCCAGCATTAGTGAGAGACTGGCAAAATCTAAAAATGCCAAAGGGTCAGCACTAGCAAACACACTGAGACTGCAGCTCAGATTTCTAAATGTCAAGCTTCATATTCTGTCATAACAGCTCTGTGTTGCCTGAAGTGGTGCAATGCCAGCTCAGAGGATTTTATTCCTGCAGCGGTCAGTGACATGGAACTCCCTGACACCAGACATCCTGTGAGTGACTGCAGCCTCCCTCCCTCTCTGTTTACCTGGCTGGAGCCATCCCAGAGATCTTCCAGATGTGCCTGGTGCTCTCAGCTGCTAGTGGGAAACAGTCACTGCAAAACAAGCAAGAGTCTGAAGTGAGAGCTGGGCTTGGCTCACGCTGTCTGTGCAACACTGCTGCTAGTACAGGAGTGCTTCAGGGAAGCCACAGGAAGTTTTCACAAAGCTCCCAAGTCCTGGGAAATAATTAGGGTACAGGGCTCTTGCTTAAAAAAAACAACCCATATATTGAAAAACTTAATTGTTTTATGACAACAGAGCACAAGAGAGTTTCAAAAAGCTCAAGAAATAAAATCAGATGGAGCAAAAGCTCAGCAGTTTTCATTAATTGCTTTGTTCTTTACTGCTACAGTCAGGGTTGACTTCAGCATGATGGTCTGCGACCATCTGCAAAAAGCAGCTTGTTCACGAGTTTTGGGCTCTGCCTTGGAACTAAACTCAAAGGTTCTTTTTCTGAAATAGAGGCTTTCCTCAAGATATTCACTTGCTGCTCAATCAAAATATGCAGTGACACAGTCACATCTCTAATTCTGTCAGTTTTTATCCCTTGAAAACACAAGTAGCACTAATCCTCCAGATCAAGGCCTTGGAAGGCACAACACGAAGGCTCCCCTGTGTTTGCAAGTGGGGAACCTGCACCTTGACCTCTACAGAGCTGCCCCTGTCTCTGAGCTGATGAAGACTTACAAAGGCTGGCAGGAGGCAGCACGGGAAGCCCTCTGAGGTCATGAACTTCCTCGGGGTTGATTTCAGGCTGATCTTAAGAATTGGCTTCTTTGTTGCACCTTCAGGCTGCACCCCTCCCCTCAGACATTAAACAATTGTATCAAAGCAGGATCCTCGAAGATTACACTGCTGGGACACAGCAGCCAGCCCTGGGGACAGGATTCCCACCCCAGGACTCGGGGGTGCCAGGACTGACACTGCACATTGCTGTGGTCCCTGTCAGACCTGGGCAGCACAGCACAAACACACGGGTCACTCTCCAGACACTGTGGGCTGAGCAAACACTGAGCAGTAAATCTGTGCTCTCTTTATCCAGTTAAAGTTGTGCCACACTGCAAGGAAAACAAATCAGCTGCCAGAGCAGTTCCTGTAAGTCCAAAAGAAACTGACTCAAAGTTACTATTTCCATTATGCTGAGATGGATGCACCCTGTAATGTTTCTTTCCCACTGGTCTTGTCACAAGGGGGGTGTTTCACCAAGCAAACAAAAGCAACAGCCAGACTGTTTACTCAGTTTACTTTATTTAAAAGCACGAGGCAAACATTAAATTAGTGCCAGAGGCCCAAATACAATGTAATTTTCACTTCATTTAAATACAAATATTACAGATATGGAAGAACCATCTGAGTGCATTACACACACGTGTGGATCACAGTTCATCTTGCAGAGCCAACATCTTCCCCCACCTTCAACGTGGCAGTGCTGCTGCTTTGGCACTTGGACAGCTGAAGGACTCAGGAGCTCCCCCTTGAAGAGTTTCAGCTAAAATTCCCCTTTCTCCATCCTTGCCTCGTACTGCCTTTCAGATTGTTTCCTACGGTAAACATCATCTGCAGAAAAAGATGTTTTATGTTAGAGTTTCCCCAGTGCAAGTTAGTGTTAAATACATGAATCCTATCATCTCTTTTTAAACTTTTCAATCCAAACTGCTCGTGCAGATGCTGACTGACAGGCAACTGGAAATTCAAGCCAACAGAAATCCTTATTACCACTTAAAATAGCTCAGGTTCTCTCCCATGTAGGCTAAAGTTATTCCCATCGGTCCCAATGAAATGTTTTTCTAGGAAAACTAAGTTTCCAATGTGAAACAGTTGTTTCTTGTCTACTTTCCCATGAGGGTAATTAAAATTACAAAAGCCCTGACTAGCTGAAGAGAAATTAAATTATAGGCATGTAGTTAATGCCCGAGGGCTTCTAGCCTGACTTCAGTATTTTCATCTTTTCTATAAAACAAAACACAGGAATATTCCCACCTCCATGGTCCTCCCAGTCATTCTTCCTGCCTCCCTGCTCCCTAATACCACATACAGTTGAGCAGATCCCTTCAGCGAAATGCACAAAACTTTCTAGCAGGGTTTATTAAAGGGAGGAATGTCACATTAGAAATAAATGCTTTGACTTACAGAAACTGAACGCCAAGTTCTCTTGAGCCGTTTTCATATTTATTTTTTAAATTGCAGAAGTCACGTTTCAGATAATGCCACACCCCTGCTTAAATGCTGGCAAACCTCACGAGTCTTTTTCAGTCACCACGGAGTGGTTTGATTTGAGAGGGACCTTAAAGATGACCCCGTTCCATCCCCCTGCCATGGACAGGAACACTTTCTGCCTGGCCTTGGACACTTCCAGGGCTGGGGCAGCCACAGCTTCCCTGGGCACCTGTGCCAGCGCCTCGCAATCCTCAGAGGAAAGAATTTTCCCCCCAATATCCAATCTAAATGTAGCGTGTTTCAGTTTTATTCGAACTGAATAAACGAAACGCAGGATTTGTGTTTGTCTGCCGGGGAGGCAGGGCCGGCAGTGAGCGCGGGCTGACCGGGAGCGGCGGAGCCCCGGGCCCCTCACCGCACTCACAGAAGGTCTCTTGGCCCACGCGGACGTTGATCATGAACCACTCCATGGCTCCGCCGAGCACGAAGAAGAAGGGCAGGAACCTGTAGAAGCCAAAGCGCCGCTGCCCGGGCACCAGCTGCAAAAGGCGCTTCACCCTCTCGCTGGCCAGCATGGCCTTCGCGGCTGGCGGAGAGAGCAGGGGCGGGACGTGCCGCAGTCAGTCACCGCGCGGCCCTGGCGGCCATGGCGGCCCCGCCGCCCCTGCCCCCAGAGCGGAGCGGCTCCCCTGAGCGCGGAGCGGCTCCGGCTGAGAGCGGAGCAGCCCGGCTGAGAGCGGAGCAGCCCCGGCGTCCGGCGGGACCATGGCGGCGCTGGGCTCGGCGGCGCTGCGGAGGGGCGGCGGCGCGGCCCCCCGGCTCCTCGCCGTGGCCGTGTCCTGCCAGAGCTGCCGGCACAAAGCCACCGGGGACGGCGGGCACGGGCAGCCCCGGGAGCAGCAGCCGGCGGTCCCCGGCAGAGTGGGCGGCCAGCCCGTCCCGGCCGAGGGCGCGGACACCAAGAGCTACCTGTGGGCCAGGTACCACGAGATGAAGAAGCTGGTCTACGGTAAGGCGCTGCCGCGTCCTGCCCGCGCCGGCCTCTCCATCCTTTTATCCCCTCTCCTTTCTCCTCTTTGCATCTCGGGATGTGCCCGCGCTGTGCCGATGCCGCGTTAGAGCCTTTCTCCCCGGCCATGCCATCCGCATCTTCAGTCGCCCGCGGCTCTCTGGGCTGGTTTTACTTCATTGAAATCTGGTCTTGATCTTCCTCTCCCCATCCTTCTGTGCAGACTCCCCGTCTGGGCTCAGCGTTGCAGGGCATGCAGGGTAAATGGGGCTCTTCATAGCTAGCCATCGTCGGCATTGTCATGGCAAAAGGTCTGAGTGAAGGGCTGGTTGCCTTTTTCTCCAGTTTGCCGCACGCAATCGCGTTAGACCAGGACAAATGGATGGCGGTGCTGAGTGAAGGGGCGACGAGTCCAAGTCGCCCCTGGAGAGCACTGATGCTGCAGCGCCTGGGCTGGGTCCTGGTCCCGAGCTCGGTTTGTGTTCCACGTGTCACACCTCTTGCTCATGAGTGCTTTTCTGCTTCTCTGACCAAGAAGTTACCTGGCTCTGTCGGGTACTTTGAAATCTTGCCAAGCAAAGAGAAAACTCGAGCTGCTCGCCAAGTCTGCCTGTGTGTAAAACAGGATTGTGGTCTTTTTGCTAGCAGCAGACCTCCACTGTATTAAACTCTCCTAAAAATAGCTTTAATGACATGAGGGCAGGGAACTTCTTCCTGTTGGTTTCTTGGTTCTTGGAGTGTTGAAGGTAAGCACTGTAGAGAGCTAGGAAGTGAGTTTTTGCCTGCTCTTACAGAAGTCTGTTAGCTTTTGTTTACTTAAGGGCTTGGATAAGGACAGCAGTCAGCCCTAGGCATCTGGAAGAACTTTCTCCCTGTTCTGAGATCGACAAGGTCTGCCATCCCTTCCTCCCCCATCTTCCAGTCCACCGGATTTCACATCAAATCTCGAGTCCTTCATGATGCACAAATGTGAAGGAATTGGCTGCTGATCCATTAGGTGCTCAGGCTGCTGCATTCCAGGCTGAGAGCTCCTTTCCCAGCGCTGTTGAAGGCAGTACAGGATGCTGACAGAGGACTGGGGCTTTGCTAATACCCTCCAAGACTGAGTTGTGGTTTTAGCCCCACTGCTTGAAAGAAATTCCAATTTGCAATTCTTGTATTGCTGTTTGGAGCTTGCTATTCTCAAAGGCATTATTTTCTTTTCCATAATGAGATTGAAACCATAAATGCAAATGTGTGCTAATAGGCTGTGTCACGGTCTCTTGGCAGAATGCTTGGTTTGCTACATGAGATTGTGGAGTTTGTGTTCACATAACTCTGTTGTGGTGCAAGAGATGCAGTTTTTAATTGAGGTGGAGCAGTAATCACCAGGGGTAAATGCCAAATGAAGTCAGGTGATGTAGCCCAAGTGTTACAGAGCAGACTCTTCACAAACCTTCAGGTAGCCATCAGATATGTTGAATAAGACCTTTGTTTAAAGAGTATCTCCCCAAACTAAAATTTCAAGACTGTGCTGTTATTTAAATCCTGTCAGGAAGAGACAGAGTTGGTCCAAGTTGGTTTTAATTGTTGCTTTGGTGACTGAACAGTTGTGCAGAACGTGGCATCAGTCTGTTCCTTTGTGCTTGGTTTCTGACTCTGGTGTGAAGGTGAATTCTGACTGATTTCTGACTCTGGTCTGTGCTTGGCTTCTCAGTATTGCCCAGCACTGAGTTTGGGCAGGCTCCTCTGTGCCTCTTTCTCCTTCCCCCCCTGAAACGCCACCTTTGTGCAGTCCCTTGTCCTGTTACCAGTTGCCACTGCTTTGGAGAGAGTCTGTGCCAGCAGAATTCCTGGTGTGTTTTCAGACCAGCCCTTGCTTAGGACCAGATCCGTGGAGCACAGTTGCATTTTTGCACCATAAATGCTGAGTTGGGCAGGGCAGGATGTGCAGGACAAGTTTCTGTGCACTGGAGCTCAGTGGTGCTGCAGGTTTGGGGCCAGAGGAGGGGCACAAGGAGTTCTCAACTCTGCACAGACATCTGTGCTCTGCCAGGCTGGAGTGGGCTGATACAAATGACAGCACAACGTAGCTGCACAGAGAGAGCCTCTAAAACTTCCTCTCAGTGGTGACTCAAGAGAACCCATTCTCTTCATTATCCCTGCTGCCTCTTGCAACACTGACCAAATTTCACTACCTGGAAAAACTTGAGGCTAAAAATTTGAGGCACTAAGTGTGCTTTTTTTTTTTTCTTCTGCCAAAAGGAATGGTACATTCACATTAGTCAGAGGGATGGAGTTGAGCAAGACTTGCTGTTTTCTGATCTGATAAATGTCAAGGAAGGCTGATAAGCTCTCTCAGTAAGCTTTGAAGTCTTGCACTCTAGGAAACATCAGGACAGCCAAGCCAGTGAGGCTTTGGCTATGAGCAAGTGTTTGTTTTTTCCCAGGTGTTCCAAATCTGTAAGCAGTGGCTACACTAACTCATCTTTCCTAGGGAACTTTACAATATCTGCAAACTTCTTGCCTCTGCATGACAAGTTTGAGCAGGGTTAAATGTGAGAACAGCCAGAACTGGAAGAGTGACCAGTTATGTAAACTTCTCAATTTTGCTTTCTTGGATATAACCCATTTTTTCTTGTGAAGAACTCTTGTAGCATTTCTCTAGTGCCTTTTTATCTTTTAAAAATGTAATTTAGGAATGAAATTATATTTTTAATATTACTTTTAATTAATGTAGATTTCATTGGTGAGAAATACCAAAATATTTAGGCATAATAGCATAAATCCAAGGTCTTTTAGCATGTATTCTCTGAAATTAAATGGTCTTTAGATAATATTTTTCCCTTCCTACCCTATTGGTAGAAGGATCTGCTTTGGCTGGTGGGAGTGCTTTGCAGGAAATGGCACAAAACAACACTTCAAAAGGATAAAGGGGTGCATAAAAGGAAGGAAAACTGGCAGTCTGTCTTTAGAAAACAACTTCGTGTGAACAAGGGAAACTTTTTGATTCATGAAGAATGTGGAGGATGATGGCCATCTGCTTCTCTGTACCCTTCTTTTCCCTGCTTGTCCTATGAAGAAATTAGTGCAGATGTCTGCAGGGTTGAACTGCGAGTACAAAGGGTGTGAGACGTGCGGGTGAGTTGCCTTGTCTGTGTATTATTCCTCACCAACGTGCTGGCTCTGAGGCTGAGAGAACGGGAGCGTTTCCTGCAGGATGCTGCTGGCACCCCGGCAGCTCAGAGAAGCAGGATTCGTGCTTGGCACCTCCTGCCCCGAGCGCTTTTCACATCAGAAGGGGCCAGATGGTGTCTCTAGTGTCTGCTCACAGTTAATTACCTGCTTTTGTTTCCCTCTCTGCTCTCCTGGTGGGGATTGAGCGTTATTGCTTTCTAACAGTGTGGGTTATTGCCTGGGACGAGACACCGGTACCCTCATGGAGACACTGATTTAAGCAGCCGTCCAGGTTCTCACAGTGGAAAATGAAGGAGATGTGCGTTTGCTTTGCATTTACATTTCAGAGATGCACGAGATCAAGCATGCTTTCTTGTGGGCTGCCTTTGCTGCTGGATTTCATCGTGTGCCGTGGACATGCAGGCACTTCCCTAAAATCTGTCAGAGTTGCAAACAGGAGCAAATTGTGCAAGCAGGCAGATTCCTGGGGCTGCATCCAGTGCAAGTGCAACTTTGTCCACACCGTCCTCCCATGTGCTCACGCTGCTTCTCCCTCAGATCAGACTTCCTGGGTGAAGTGCTGAGTAGGCAGTGACTAACTGATATTGTCTGCCTTTCTAGTTAGGACCCAGACAGAAAGAGTAGTTGGGATTATTATTCTTTTTTAATAACCAAAACTGCTCTTCATTTTGTGTAGTTGTTTTCTTTAATTTATCATATCTGTCCAGCAATTTGTTATGGTGTCTTGGCAAAGAAGAAAAGCAAAAGCTATAGTTCTTGACAAATGGCATCTTCATGAGCTGCTGGTGGGTGTCTGTTTGTTTTGATTTGACAATTGCCAGGAAATCTGAGACAAAGATCCCTGGCAGATAACGTGCAGAGCGTCAGCAGCACCCAAGCCTCAGCCCAGGACTCGATTAAGCACTAAGGACTGGTAACCACCCAGGAGGATATCTTTGAAAAACACACAAACAAAGCACCACAAAAAAGCAAACCAAACCCCCAAACAAACACAATTAAACCAAGCTTCTTGAAAGCTGGCTCCGTAACCCTGAGGCATGTTTGGACTCTTGTATTGAAACTGATTCTTTGTGTGCTCCCAGGTTGTCTCTTTTCCCTGCTGTAGTTGGAACCTGCATGGAGACTGCATGAGTTTGAGGAGATAGAGACCTGCAGCTCTGTTGAGAGGGTGCTGCAAAAGGACATTTACACTGGGACAAATGTGCATCATGATTCTCTAGACTGAACCACAGAGATTTCCTCCTTTCCAGAAGAGCAGTGACTTTGAAATCACTGTAAATTCAAGATGTAGGATGATGGGGTGGACAGAGCAAGTTGCAAGTTGTGAGTGATGTGGAATAGGAAACACAACAAGGAGATGTGTGGTGCTTGGGGAAGTGAGCATAGGGAACACATTGTGTATGAGCCAGTGGGTGTAAATCATTTTGGCTGGTATGTGCAAGCTTTTTCAGCCCTTAGGAGGTAAGAGAGAATATGCTGTGTAAGTAAGTGACAAAATGTGGCTGGGGAAAAATGACCTGGGCAAGAGGCTGTCAGGAGACAGTAGAGAGGCTCTGTACCTTTGAGGCTGTCAGGGAGAAGCATTGCTTCACTCATTGGGTCTAAATGTACTTCAGAAGTTGTGCTGTGGCACAGTAACTGCTTATGCTTCTGATCACAGATAGGACTTGCTTGGTGAAGCTCAGACTGCTGTGTCCTTGTTACAAAATCCTACTGCTCCCTTAGTTTTTCCTGATATTTTTGTAAAAGTTGTGGCTGGCCTGTGTGGTTCAATCTAGAAGATTCTCTTTTCTTCTGTGAAAAGAGAGGTGGGGTTCAGGCAATGGTATTTTGTGATGCTCTCAGGCTATCAAAATGTGTTGTCCTGAACATATTAGCAAAAGGGGAATGTTGGAAGAGCTTGACCTCTCTGTAGGGACACTAGCAAGAAGTTGGGTGCATTTGTCATAAAAGGAAAAAAGTGCTTTAATAGAAGAGGAAAGCCCTCCATATTTCCCCTGAGATATGATGAAGGCTTTGTCATCATTATCCTTGTGAGGGAGAAAAATAACACCCAGCAAATCCCAGTGTAAGCCTAGAAAAAGGTCTTTCCACAAGTTGACTGGGGGTGAGGACAGGAAGTGTAACTGTTTATTTATGGTACAAAGAGCATTTATGATGGAAGTATGAAAGTTGTGATAATCTGAATCCTATTTACATTTCCCATCTTTTAAAATCTCAGTGGAAAGTACTTGGATTGCATCCTCTCTCCTAAGCCTCTTCCAGAAACTTTGCCAGCAGCAGAGCACTGACAGAGAGCTTTTGTTCCTGGTGTGTAGCCAGTAAGTCAGCCCTCCTGCCTTCATACACTGCTTTATTTTCTAGTGATTCCTTGCTGCATGATCTGGTGAATTGTTTTTGAAGGCCAAATGGAAGTCAGTTAGGAGAGAAGGATGGGTATGTTTTGTAACTGTGATTTTTTTTTCCCCTGAGAAAGAAACATTTAGAAATATTTGAATCTATTTCTTTGGTTACCTGTCTGAATTAGAGCTCACAAAAGAACTTCAGCCTTTTTCCTAAATTCTGTCATAACTCCAGACAAAGTCTTTATTGGGAAGGGCTGGTATCTCTTTCTAATAATGTATTTTTTGTCCTAGACACAGATGGAACTTGGTTTTATAGCAAGGAAGCAGTAAAGAACCAGGACAGGGGTCCTTGTTAAATGCCAAAAGTTAAGGTAGGAAAAGAAAAAATCCTACCCACTGATGCTGAGTAGGATGTGGAAAATGCCTGCTCTTCTTCTATCATTCAAAGAGAAAATTACCCATCTTTGAGGAGGGAGGAAATATCTCCTTCCCCTTTGTCCCCCATTGTGGTTGTGACCAGGCAAACTACTACAAAGAACTATTTTTATTGCCCTTTCTTGCAAGGGCCAATTCTCATGGAGCGGGAAGCCTGTGGGAAGATCTGTTCCTGCCTCTCCCATTGCAGGGGAGTGGGAGCTCTCCTCTCTGGACTGGCTCTGGGAAAGGATTCATATACAGGTAGTTTAGCTGCTTGGTCACTTAACCCCATTTTCTCAGTGGTCTGGGGAGCAAAGTGTTATTCCCAAGCACCTTGAACAGTAGCTCTGCTTTGCAGTGACAAATCACAGGCAAGGACTGAGCTGTGTCCACAGCTGTTTATCAGAGGAAAGCAGATCACTTGCTGCTATCAGCATTGCATGCTCCAGGAGCATAACTTAGTGTGGGGTACTTTTTTACATGGTGTACTTTGGTTTTTCCTGCCAAAAAATACAAAAATTTTACGAGCCCTAATGGTACTTGCAGGAATTCTCTGTGAAGTCTGGTTGCCTCTGTGAGAAACAAAAAATGCCAAAAGACAAACCTCAAAATTTCAGATTTGGAGTAATCTAGACTTTTCCAAGAGCCTGTTTGTTTGTGCAAGTTCTGAGTGAGGGGTGTGTGTTTGTCTGGTGATTTATCACAGCTGCCTTTCACATTGAAGCCTGCAGAAACTGCAGCTGCTCTGAGACAGAAATTTGACACTTCAGAACCTCGGGTCTGCTTTGCTTCATGTAGGCCAGAGAGCAGGGGGCATTGTTTTGCAGCTTCCTGACACAAAAGGTCGGTCTGACTGTGCAGATGGTTAGAGAGCATTATCTCCAGGTGCAGCCAGAGGTTTCACTGTGTGTTTTTTCACGGGGACATTATTTGAGTGAGTGAACAGCAGCAGCCTTCCACAGCAGCTCTGTGCTCTTTGCTGCTGCTGTGTGGCATTTCCAGCTGCTGTCAGGTCCAGAAAAAAAAAGTCTAAACTTCAGTGATGCTCTCAGTTTCTCTAACTTCTCCCCTTTCCCTTCTTTTAGATCTCCTTCCACCAGGAGTCTGCAATCTCCTCAACCCCGCTGCCATCTATGCTAACAATGAGATCAGCCTGGCAGATGTGGAGATCTATGGCTTTGACTACGATTACACATTGGCACAGTATTCTAATTTACTACACTCCATGATTTTCAACACTGCCAGAGACATCCTAATAGAACAATTCAAGGTAATGAGGTGCTAAGAGTTTCCACTCAATTAAGCTTGCTGCTGTGTTTGCAATGCCCCAGACATGCTTGTGCAGGCAATGTGCACACATGTCAATTACTTGATTTATTGAGATAAACTTAATATTTCACAATCTTTGATTGCAGAATTAATTTCTTTTGAGATTATTTAACATTATATACATTCCTGAGGTTTTATAAAAGTGGAGTGGGAGCCTTAGTGTAAAAAAGCCATGGTCAGCTGTACTCAACTATGGAAATAATGCCTGCAGGATTGCTGGTTGGAGGTGAACATGGTGGCTAAACATAAATCATGGGCCAACACTGAAGCTGTGCAGGACTTGGAATGTGCTGGTCGATGGGATGTTGCCCTAGAGCATGTCCCAGAACAGACACCCTGTTTGCAATGGGTGACTGCTTATGCATTTTTTCTCATCATGCCTTTCTGTTTAGAGGGGCACTGCAGTGCCATTTTTTGCCAAATATATGCAAACATTACAAGTGTCCTCACTGAATCTGATGCTTTTTCACTACTGTCCCTTACATGAGAAAAACTAGTTTTGGGTATCCCGATCCCTTTGTCTTACTCCATTCATCCATTTTCTTTGCTGAAGGGGCAAAATTAGGCAGGACTAAACAAGCTCAACAGGTGAAAGGATTTTGTTGATTATCCAGTGCTTATGCTCTAATGATGTCACTGTTTGTCTTCCCAGTATCCAGAAGGGCTTGGGAAGTATGACTACATTCCAGGGTTTGCCATACGTGGACTTCACTATGATGTTCAAAAGGTAAGCTGTACAAAGTTCACTCTCCTGGGCTTTGTCTTCCACTGTTATGTTTTTAGTGGAAATACTTTGTGTCATTGCTTGCAATAACATCTGTCAGCAAATGGCCAGTGGGTCTGTCTGGCTGGGCTCTTCACTGCTTGGGTTCTTCCCCAAGGAAAGTTGTCTGCTGTGTCAGCCTGGCCTCCAGCAGAATGAGACATTCTAGCAAAGGTCTCTGGTAAACAGCCTTGCCAATTTAAAAGTCAATTCATTCTACAGGCTAATTAATAGAAAACTGAGCTTGTTTATGTGATCATTTCTGTCTTTCAGGAAATTTAAACAACAAAACTCAATCCTGCATCTACAAGTACTTGCCAGGAGCAGAGGCATAATGTCTTTCTCTAATAATAGAAATGACTTGTCAGGAGAATGCTTTAGGAAGCCTTCCCCACCCCCCACCCCGAATAATAGGACTGCCTGGAATAAGATCCAAGCTACTTGAGATGCATACTTCTTAAGAACACAGGCAAGCACAGTGCAGGCATTAGCTTTAACCCTTTTCAGTGCTTTGGCTGGATTCCCTCAAAGCCTGATGCCCAGTGATGTCATGCTGGCTGCTGCAGCCGGGCAGTCAGGTGGGAGCACAGCAGAGAAAGTTGCTTCACTGAAGTAGCTTTCTCATATGTTGGGTTTGAGTGAATTCAGAGAAGCAGGCAGTGCAGGCTGGAATGTATGTGCTGTCCTTCAGCAGGAGGGAAAAAAGAGAATGAAGGAAAAAACCACAGAGATTTTCTGTCTTTTGTCCTAACTGTGGAGACAGCATGGCAGCAGACCACTCATGCCTCTGGCCTTACAGAGCAAGAAGTAGATCTGTGGGAAACTGAAGGTTCTTTCTCTGTTTAAATCTTTCTCTGTTTAAATTGCCACAGGCGAGTGGCCTTGCCAAGCAAAGCACTCTTTGAGTGAGTAGAAAGTAGAGAGCTCTCTTTTCTCAGGATCAGAGTTTGCAAAAAACACAGAAATCTGGGTTATGCCTGTCTAAGTACAACTTTCAGCATATTTGCCTGCACTCCTCACAGATTACTGGGAGCTCTGCCCACAGTGTAACAAGATGCACTGATAAGGTATCCTGATGGAAGAAGTTCAATGTCACGTTCCTGGTGCAAGCTGTGGAGTGATGTGGGTTTAGTGTGAGGCTGCTTTCCATGCCCAAGGACTTGTGTAACAGCTTCAGAATGATGGATGGAGAAGGATGGCCCATGATTAGGGGAGTCTGATAGCAAAAATGCAGAGAAAGCTCTGTTACCAGCCTGGTGTGCTCCTGAACATCTTTCCTTCAATGTCTACTGGAGAGGGGAGAGCTCTTGTGTGAGGAAAATGACTGGTGCCACTGTGCTCTGAACTAAAACTTGCCCACTTAGTTCTGCTTAAGATAAAGGTGGGGAGAAATAGATCTGTGCACACAAAGCTCCCTTGGGATGTGTGTTTTCTTGAAGGGAGACAAGAATAGATTGGCTTGAGTTACAGAAATATTGTTTTTTGACTTCATCCCTGTCTACAAACCGGGGTGTAACAGACTTTGGCTCATAGAAGGGTGGTCTTTTGCCAGAGAGGCAAATAAAAAGTCACAGTATGAGTAAGTGTGTCTAAAAGTAGCTGGAGAAGAAGTGCTGTCTAAAGTGCATAGAAGTGGGATGCTCATACTGAACTTTATTTTCTGAATGTCATTTGTGTGGAACTTTAAACATGAATAAGGTTTCAGTGTAAATTTTAACAATAACTCAATTCTAACAGTAAATATCTATTCCTTGTCACAGAGTCTTCTCATGAAGATTGATGCTTTCCATTACGTCCAGCTGGGGACTGCATATAGGTCTGTCAGTTCTGAAAATCATTTTCTAAATGCTTGTATATGCAAAAGTGGATTTCTACATCTCAGTGTACATTCATGGCATATGTTGTTCTGTTTCTTTCCTGAGTAGAGCACAGTCTTGTCTGGCTCATCCTGTTTGCTCTTGCTTCAAATGCTTACCTGGCATATAATTGCAATGAGTTATTTTTTCTCAAGCATTTCAAGCCAGGTGTGGGTGGGAAGACCTGGAGCTTTTTGTAATGGTTAATAGCACATCTGGTCACGTACACTGTGTGGTGTTTTAGCTGCAGCTACAGCATGGCTGGATTAACACCTGAGAGCAAACAGAGCCAATAGGAAAGGGCTCTTCTGCATGTGGTTCACACAAGGGCCTGTCTTTTCCCTTGTTTGTTTGTCCCAACAGTGCTCTGCTGTGCCTTGGAGAGTAATCTGGGTGTGCAAATTATATCTTAAAGCAACATAGACATGCCAATAATGTAATAATGCTTCAGAATCTGGGCTCACTTTAAGTCACAGATTTTCCTATTTTTCCTTTAGTTCTCCAAAAAGAGCTGGGTATGCTTTGGAATAAGTAGCTGAAACAGTCCAGACCAAATTTTTCTCCTACAAATTGTGAGACTGGAGACTCAGAGAACACTTTTCTCCAAAGAAGAGTGGGGTTGGGGTGTAAGAAGTAGTAATTTATAAATATCAATAGCAAATCTCCTGTAAATCCTATGTTGTATTTCCTGAGCATGGAAGCCAATGTGGTTTTTTTCCTTGATCTCTGCCCTTTTGCTGTTAAGCTTCAGTTACAGTAAACACTCTAAGAATATTAAGAAGGGAGTTTCATAACCAGAGAGAATTGGCTTCTTTCAGTGCCAGCTTGGGGGTGAGGGGACCAGGGGTTTTTACTGCTCCATATTTTACTGCAGCTTCATTAAGAGATTTTTAGTGAAAACACATTTTAATTTTTCTTTTCCTAGTGTCCTTTTGTAACTTATCTTTTTCGGAGTGTCCTTCTAAACTTTCCTTTCCTGTGCTGTTCAGCACAACTGAGGCAACATTTAACTTCTTAGATGCTGTGTCACAACTGAGTAGAAAAGGAGAAAGGGAAAGTTGCTGACTGCTTGAGCAAAGAGTCATCAAAATTGTGCAAGAGGCAAAACCTGCAGCAGTCAGATAACCTGATGTTATGAACTACTCAGGTCAGCCATACTCCTGGTTTTGGTGTTTTTGATAAAAACAGCTTTCTCTGTTGAATGGTCTTAGTCAAGATCTTGTTCTGTTTAGGAAAACTGAATAAGGAGGAAACCCTGTTTTCAGGAAGCCCTTTTTCTACACTTTTTCATTAAGGGTGATGTATCTCATGGGAGCAGCATCTCCAAAGCAAGTTAGTTACCCAGTGCTGCCCAAGTCAGGTCGTGGGGCTGATTTGGTGAGGCAGTCCTGTCAGCAAATTGACAGCAGACAGAGAGAAGCCTCTGGCTAGACTCTGCTGGAATGTGGACAAAGCCCCTCAATTAACTTGTAGGAGCAAATGAGGTATCTGAAGAATGTCTTGGGAAAGATTTTATGTGAATCTTTAGAGCTGTTGGGCTCTCTGCCTCTTTTGAGCAGGAGGAATTTTTGAGTTTTAGGAAAGAGCCTGTTTGCCCTGTCCTGTTTTTCTCTCCTGTTTGTAGCACTGCACAGACTGGTGATTATTGACAAACTGCATTGTTTTGTGTCTAGAGGGCTCAAACCGGTGCCTGATGAAGAGGTGATCGAACTCTACGGTGGTACACAGCACATCCCCCTGTACCAGATGAGTGACTTCTATGGCAAGGTATTGTAAGCCCTTGGCTGCTGGGATGCAGCAGCAGCTCTTCAAACAGCTTGGAAACCAGAGGGAATTGTATGCACATGTAAATGACTGCAGCCTCCCTTGGAAAGGCTGGTCCCCAGTGAGCTCCAGTGTGTGTTTTTGTTCTAGTGGGAATATGCCCCAGAGGTTATTTAGCAGTTTAGCATCTGAAAGACATCTGCAAAGCATTTTTAAATACCAGGGCTATTGGCCTAGAGCTGAATGGCTTTGAAGACTGATAGGGAGATGTTCCCTGTTGTTCCTTGGCCAAATCCCAGCAGCCTGCAGAGTGCTCCTGTGTGCAGTGAGCTGTTGGGGAGGAGGTCTCTGTGGGTAGCAGCAGTAGGGTGCTTGCCATGCCTTTCTCTCTCTGGTTTTGGGTAGGGTTTTTTTCCTTCATGTTAAGGATCTCCCTCCACACTCCTTCAGAACTGCTCAGGGGATATTGTTATGCTTGTAGTCCATGAGTGTAGGGATAGTAAACTACTGACATTATGTCTGTAGGAGATGTAAAAATCCTCTGGTTGCCTGAACCTAGAGGAAGTTAGGAGAGTTTTTTCTTCCTTGAGTGTCTCGTGTGGCACGGTGGCCAAGCAGGACCTTTCACATCCCTTCTCCCAGAACTGCTTTGTTTCTTGCCTTAGTTCTGGTGCCTTAGGGGAGGCTGGAAGGAGAAGGGCACACTTCCTCTGGTGTGTCTGCTCTGTGAAGTCTCCAGCAAGGTCAGGGCTTGATTTTTCTCTTTCTCTCTTGGGAACAATTAATCTGAGTGGTTGCTTTCTGGATAAGTATATACTCTGTTTATAGCTCAATGATGTTTCCAGCTTTGAAATAGGACATTTTTGTTTAGAATTTGATCTGTCTGTAAACTGCCCTCAACTGGCCTCCTCCTGTGCAACTCTCCTCACTCTTGCCAAACTTGAGATGATTTTGTCTTTCTTTTTAAATAACTGTAAACATGAAACCTGCTTCAAGTTGTGGCCTTCTGTAGGACCAGGTGCTTATGCTGAGGTGCCTTTCTGTTTCTCTATGTACCAGGTGCTTTTTTCTTTCCTGTAGTTGGTATTGAAAAATTTGGCCACAGAAGTAGAGCTATCAGCTTAGTCTTCATGTGAAGAGGTGAATCTCCTCTCCTAGTAATGTAATAGACTCCATGAACTAATGGGTGGATCCCCAAAAGAACAAAAGTATTTACAATTAATACCATTTGCATTTAGCAATGTCTGCTCAACCTGTGGGGCATATTTTCCCACATTAGTGAGAAAGATGAAAGAAGGGTTAAGATGACTGCTGCTGTGAACAGATGCAGTGAACTGGTGAGGAGTGAGCCTTCAGCAGGGTTCTTTGATTTGTTCTCCTCAGTCTGCCATGCTGATGAGCATGTATGAGCGACAGGAATGTTGCTAACAGGCAACAAGAGAAGTGGGACTGATAGGGCTGAAGTGTGTAAATACTTAAGTATTTACTTAAATACTTAAATAAATCCCTTAAGTGTTTTCCTGGTTCTCTATTAGCAGGAGTGTATGGACAGCTGCCAGCATCCCAACACCTGCAGTAGGTGGGCACAGATCTTTCCCAAGGTTCAACACTGTAGCTGGTGTGTCTTTACATGTGATGGCCTGTAATGAAGGTGGAGATCTCAAGGGTGTTGTAGAAAAAGTACACGTAACATTCTGAAAGCACAGTCCAATTTTTGTCACAACTCCTGTCACTATGTCTGCCTAAAGAAGTCAAGGCCATTAAACAGAATTGGGAGAGATGGGACTTGCCCTGTAAAAAATGACACAAGGCACAAAAATGAAATCAGGGTTTGACAAGGTAAACATTTACCTGTCTCCTCTGTATTTCAGGTATTGAGAGGTAGGACAGGTCGTTGCTCTGCTAAATCCCATACTAAGTTATTTCAGTAGGAACTGCCTGTCTTTGTCCCTCTTGCTTCTTTCCCAGAATCTCTGAACAGCAAAAAAAGATGAAGGCTATTTACAGAAACTTTTGGTTTTACTATGGGAGAAATATTCCCTTAGCAACCAGGCATCAAAATGGACAGAAGTGTTGGAAGGAGTCAGTGAGTATCCTAAGCAGCACCACCGTGTGTGGTATGTGGCCCTTCTGCTATAGGTGAAATTGTCCTGTGCTGGTGGATGGAAATTGTATAACCCTCAGCACACCAGCACAACTTTTGATTGCAGCATTTTTTGGTAATGCACCTCGAGCAAAATGCTGTTTATTGTTCCTTTGCCCTTTTGACCCCAGTTTGTATTGCCCCAGGTGTTGCCTTTAGACAGGGCTGTTCTCCTGCCACCCTTACCCAGACTAAATGGGAGGTGTTCTCTTGTTACACATCCTGGCATGACAGAGCCACATGTTTGTCATTAGGCAGCAGGGCCCCTATCAGCTTCCATCATCTGCACCTTCTGTGGTTTTCTGGATGCTGCTTTCATGTCTGTCTTTCACACAGCTCTAATAAACACTTTCTGAAGTGGGCCAGCACTATCCTACAGTGTTGCAATTTTATAGCAATCGGTCCTGGATTGCTCAAAGCTCATGCACAGACATGATGGAAGTGGATTGCCAGGGCACTGCTGGTGACCAGGTTCATGGGGAGGTCTGTGTGCTTCCCAAATTACTTTCTGTATATGGGACATTAGTAATTGTCCCTGTTCTGGTCTGGGACTTTATCAATGGAAAATGAAAAAATTGATCCCTGCTTCATCTTGCAAAGGAGATTCACTGCAGTCCTCTGCACAGGTGGTACCTACAGAATAAACAAAGTTTGTTTGACTGGAAAGCCTCTCTGGGGCCAAAGTTGGCTGTTGGCCTGTTGATAGATTTGTGATTGATAACAATAACAATAGCAAATGTGTGTGAGAGCTGCAGCTCTGCCTAATGCAAGAGAAGTTATTCCTTGGTCAGGATGTAATTTTCCATTTCCAATTGACTGCTGGTGGGCTGGAGTTCTTTTCCCTCTGGGCTTTCTGTAGTGACAGACAGGCATTGACAAATGGCTTGTTGGAGTGATTCTTACAGTGCCTTGTGAAACCTCACTGGAATGTGGTTTGAGCAGCTTGGTGCCCTGTGTAGCCTGGTGAAGATGAGCAATGTGGCATCTTCAGCAAGGCCCTTGTCTGCTGCTGCAGCAGAGCATTGTCTGTTGGCACCTGTATTAATGCCAGGTGGGAAGCAGAGGTTGAAATAAAAATATCTGGGACCAACTCCCTGCTTCCTCTATCTTCACCATGTGGTATTAATGATGCTGGGTTTGTGTAAAGATGTATGTGAAGGAGACACCTCTCTCTCCTCAAGGTTGGTGTTTTGGTTGAGAAGACAGGGCTGCTTGCTGAGTGACTGGGACTTCCCACAGTAGTGTTTTTCTTTTTATTAGCCTGGAATATATTTCAGATTATGCTGGGTGATATGAGTTTGTTTGTTGGCTTTACTTTTTTTTCTTTCCTAGTATTTCTGGTTTAATGCCTGCCTTTCTTTTTTTTTTTTTTTTTTGCTTTCCAGGGTCCATCACTTAAGCAGTTTATGGATATTTTTTCTCTTCCTGAGATGACACTGCTCTCTTCAGTCATTGATTACTTCATCACTCACGGCATTGAGTTTGACCAGGTGCATCTCTACAAAGACATATCTGTAAGTGAAATGTCAACTGCCCCACAACTCAGCTCACAGCTCTGATGTGGTGTCTGCAGCACCCAAACCCAAGGCAGTGACCTGCCTGATATGACAGCTCTGTTGTCCCTTTAGATCAAAGCATTACCAGGGAATATTCCAAGCTGTGTTTTCAGAACATGTTTGGGCTCTGTCTGTACTACAGAGCTGGTGTATCTCGTGTAGGAGTGCCTAAGCTGCTTAGGCTGAAGGTCCTTCCATGGGAAATATGTCACAAAGCTTGTGTAAATGTTTCCTAGTTCTGAAGACTTTTAAATTGTTTTCCTTAATATCTCATTTGACAAAGAGAAAAGCTGTGTACCAAACAGTTTACTTTATACAGTGATTGTTGTAAAACACCTGTCCTGTACCCCTTGCAGCTGCAGAGTAGTCTGATCCTTTGGGTGACTGCAGTCTGATCCAGTGGCTGTAGCTTTCATGTGTCATTTACTCCAAGGTGTGAAGTGGCACTTGAAAGGGCTGTGTGGGATTATCAGCGTCGTTGGGGCTGTTTGACTTTTCAGTTAATGCTGTAGACAAGATGTAAATGCTTGAGATTGCTGCTCTGGGTGAGTTATGCTGACAGACAACACATTTTCCTTATTGCACTCCTTTTTCCATGGAGAAGGGTTTTGATTGGTACCTTGTGGGAATCTTAGGTTCACCCACTGGCTGTTCAGCTGTGGGAGGGAAATGGGGCTCCAAGGGGAAATGGGGCTCCATGTCTGTGCTGCTGCCTTGTGATAAGGATCCACCTGTCAGCTGTGTGTCCTGACCTTCTGCTGGTGCTTGATAGGAACGTGCCAGCCCATTTCCCACAAGACCTTAACATGTTTCAGGGGTGTTGGGTGTTGGTTTTTCTCTTGGGTGGGGAAAATGTGAAGAGTGAATACAGCTGACTCTGAGACCTTTTGTGAAGAGTATCTTCTGATCCTCCTTTTGAGATCAAATGGTTGTGTTCTTAATTGAAATCTTGAGAGCAGGGGGATGGTTGCCACAGCTGATACATGTCTAATGCAAGGCAACTGGTGTGGTCCAGCCCTCAGACTCCTGAGTGCTAATCCTGGCTTTGTCCTTTAGGTGGAGAATGTGGTAATCCCTGAGGAACAACTAAAGTAGGCAAAGAAGAGAGCTATGGCAGAAAATCTGTGGCAATGCCTGAAATCTATATTGAAACTAGGGACCATCATGTGCTCTCACCAGAAGAATTCTTGCTTTTTTCCTGTACAGTGAGGATAAACAAACATTTTTGCAAAACTGTCCCTTTGCAGTACCCAAGTTCAAGTGCAAAGAAATGCTTTGTGAACAGGAGCACAGAGATCCTTCTGTGCCTGCAGAGGACTTGCACAGCCCAGCTGCTAGGACAGCACTGGCTTAGCCTGACACCCTGCTGTAGCTCTTGGTGGTACTGCTGATGCAGCCTGTGTGTTTGGGAGCAGGCTAAGTGCTACAGGCACTGCACTGGGTCAGAAGGGCAGACCCTGGGGTATGGTAAAGGCTGAAGCTGACATGTAATTAAAGTAGTCCTGTCACACCAGTTTGGTCACTTCATATTTGAGAGTAAGAATGTACAGTTTACCCTGCTTCCCCTTGGAGGCATTTTTTTCAGCTCTGTTTGATGCCTACCAAGGCTCCAAGATTTTACCTGCAGAAACATTATAGTTTTCCTTTTTCTTTTCTTCTTCTTTTGTTTTTTGGAGGGCAGGAGTTTAGGGAAAGAGCACACTGAAATTTTTCTTTTCTGCAAAGGTAGTTTTGACACAAGTCCAAAGTTCTGCTTGGTTTTAGTGACAGTGCTAGTTAAGAGAAAGCTGTTTTCTTGTCAGAGCTCCTGCCCTCTTTTCAGATTCCTTCCAATAAGGCAATGAGATGTGACCTCTGCCTTAGTGACCTTCAAATCCACACGGTGGAAAGAGGCTCTTAAAACTCCATTTTGAAGTGGTTATGCCTCCACCTTCATCATCCCCTTTTAAGTTGTAAATTGTGGTTCTCTCCAGCTCTGAAGAGAATTTTTTGGGGGTCATGAGGAGGTTTCCCCAGCACTGCCTTGAGACCAGTGGACTGTGTGGCAAGTGTTACTGTAGTGATGTCTGTGGTGAGTGTGGGACTCAGTCTGAAAGGGCAGCTCCTGAAGGGGCACACACAGTGTAACAGGAATTTAAGGGTCCCAGGGAAAGGCAGCAATTGTTTACCTGTGTGAATGGTCAGGGATGAAAACAGTGCAGTTCAAACAAGCATTTGCATGTGAAAACTGCAAACTGTGTTGTTGCTCTGGAAATGGTTTTGTGGCTCTGGCATATCTTGCTGGATGGAGACTTGTGCAGAATCTCAGTTGGGTGTGTCTAAAAATGTGCTATATCTTGGCTTCTGGCCTGGAAAATAGAGGATATTTGGATGCCCGACATCTGTTTTAACTTGCTTCCCTCCCAGCTGTGTTTTGTGCCACCCTGCTAGTGGGAGTTTCTGCTCTGCCTGTGTACACTGATCACCCAGGGCTGGGAGCTGTGACCCTCCTTGGCTTGTGGGGAGCACCAGGGATCACAGGTGCTCTCCTCTGCTGCTGTTCACCCTGGCCACACTCCTGTCCCTTGGGTCACAGCTGGCAGAGCTTCCACAGGCACAGGGGGAAGAAAAGCCACCTGGTGTCTGAGACACTGCAGTGTTGGGACAGTAAATGGTTTTGGAGTGGCATAGTCTTTATTGCCTTGGAACCAGTGGGGTAGCATGTGCTCATTTCCAAGAGCAGGAAGGAACTTGTGCTTCCACAGATAAGTTTTGAGGTTTTCCCTCTTACACTGCATCAGCTGAGCCAGCCACCCTGTTCTTCTTTAGGCAACTTTGTGAGCCTTGCTGGGCAGGCTCTGCTGCTTTGCAGTGATGGGGCTTTTGTTCATTCAGCAAGGAGGGGATGTACCATTACTGCCTTGGTCCTCAGTGGTGGCAGTAGGTTTGCATGCTGGGAAACAGGAATGCCATGTTGTAAAACTGAAACATTTTCCCTCCTGCTCTTTTCTTTAGGATGCAATTAGAGATGTTCATGTGAAAGGAGTGATGTACAAATGGATTGAAAAAGATATGGGTGAGTTAAATAGAGCTCTGGTGCCAAATTCACTTGTCACTTCCTCAGTCTTTCTCTTTAGGTAGAACTGATGGGGATGAGGAAGGCCACTTTGTCACCATGGTGGTTCATTGCCTGCCTGCCTGAGGTGGATCTAACTCTGACCTTTTGCATCTTTAGTGGTACAGGGGCTAGGCTTGGTTTGGTTTATAGAAATGTGGTCATGACTTATGCCAAAGTGTTTTGATTGATGCTGTGTGTTTCATTCTGATACAGAACAGTATATTCTGCACGGGGATGAAATCTATGCTGTGCTGAACCGCCTGGTGAACCACAAGAAGAAGCTGTTCCTCATCACAAACAGTCCCTTTAGCTTTGTGTGAGTACCATTACTGCTCATCAGTGGGTCACCATGGCACAGCAAGAGCTGTGCAGGGCTGTGCAGCTCCCTCCTCTGAGCACCTGGAATTTGTATGGCACAGGGTTTTGTGGCAGTAGTCATGGAGCTCTCTGGGAACTGTTTGTGGTGAATGTTGCACCCACAGCATTTTGATCTCACTTTTTGGAGAAGTTACAAGGCTGTGGCTGGCCAAAGCATTAGAGAGCTGACACTTTCTGTTGCCTCTAGCAGTGTTTACTGTATCACAGACTTCCCTGGGCTTCCAGTGGTGCAGAAGAAAGAGTGTGACAGCTTGAAACAAAACACAGCATCAATACTTCATGCAATGAGAGCCTTGGGGGTTCACAAATCTGTTTTCTTCTCTGTTAGTGAAATAAGAGTGAATTTAGGCCATACTGTTGTAAAGATGCAGAGTTGGGTGAAAAAAAGAGTACTGGATCTGTTAATTTTTCTGCTCCTTTGCCCTTAGGGACAAAGGAATGAAGCACATGGTTGGCAAGAACTGGCGGGACTTATTCGACATGGTCATTGTGCAGGCGGACAAGCCCAACTTCTTCACGGACCGGCGGAAGTACGTGTGCAGGGCAGCCCTGCTGGGGCCTGGGCCCCCTCCTGCAGGGAGCTGCTCCTCTGGCCTGCCAGAAAGCACTGGTTTGCTAAGCATAGTCTGGCTCCAGGAGGTATTCAGCCCTCCAATGTTCTCTCAGATGCTCTCCGAGGAGGCAAGCATTGACCAGTCTGGGAATAAGTGGATAGAATGTCTAAAGCCAAGCAAAAAATGTGTTTCTAAAATTGGCATGAGAGATGGCCATTTCTTGTCCTGAGAGTGTGACAAAATCTTTCCTTTTCCTCTTCCACACAGCAAGTATCTGTGTGGTTTGGTTTTTGGGATCTTGTTTGTATTGGATACATGTTTGGGAACTGGCAGTTCTGGAAGCCTTTTTATGTGGCAGCTGAGTTTTTTGGGAGCTGCCAATAGACAGGCTGCTGTCCTTACTTTGCTCTTTGGCTTCTTTTCTTTGGGTACTTGTGTCTGCTTAGTTAGGGGATTGGTCTAATTCCTTTGTATGTGTTTTCCTCCCCCACTACCCAGACCGTTGGCATATGCTGGAGTAAACCTATGGAATGGCTTTATAAGCTGTGCTGGCCTGGTAAAGGTTTTTTTCATGGGCTGCAGGTGTTATAAGCATGGCTTGGAGCTATGATGATCTGGCCCTCTTGGAAATAAAACCTACAGCTGCCTGGTGCCTTAGATCCACCCATGGAGTGGAGAATGTCATGGCAAGCCCTCAGGAATACCAGGAGACAGCTCAGTTCACCTGGTGAACTCAGCATGGGGACTGCTTTCCATTCTCTCTGCAGACTTGCTTTATCCTATTAGGACATTGGGCTGGGGCATAGCCAGGTTGGAAGAGCACACAAAGTGTTACATGGCAAAGCCTTCTTGACCTTGGCATTTCAGAAGGAGTTATTATGGTTGTTTTCTTCCTCTCTGTATGTGAAAGCAAGAAGAATTGTTAGGGATTTTGACATGAAATGGTTATAGTCAATGGAAGCATTTTGGAAAGGTATTTCCCTTTCATACTTTCTCTTCCCCTGAGAAAATAATGCAGAAGGCCCAGAAGGTCACTTAGAACTCATATAGAGCTTTTATTTTAAGCTGTTACATAGGTAAACACGTTTTGTGATTGAAATGTTCTGGTTGCTGGGTAACAATCACCAAAAATCAAAAGAAGTTAACATCTCCCCTTGTTTTTTCCCAGACCTTTTCGA
Organism: Passer montanus; assembly: GCF_014805655.1. Taxonomy (NCBI): domain Eukaryota; kingdom Metazoa; phylum Chordata; class Aves; order Passeriformes; family Passeridae; genus Passer; species Passer montanus. Next base: position 2,242,463 of record NW_024374367.1, read on the forward strand.
AAACTGGATGATAAAGGCTCACTGCAGTGGGACAAAATAAACCAGCTGGAGAAGGGAAAGATCTACAAAGAGGTAACATGAATGGGGGCAAGCAAGTCTCTGAAATGGTGGGGACTTATACCACACGTGCAGTTTTGGAAATCACTGGAAAATCAGGACAATCTGCTTGGTCAGGGTGAGGGGAAATGATGGATTCTGCTGTAGGACACTTGTTCATGGTTGGTGTTTGAAAGGTAAAACACAGAAGTCCTTGAAAAGTATCTGTGTAGGTAGGGGGTGTTTGTAAGAAGACACACTCTGGGCTGTGCTGGCTGTGGGCAGTGGGAGCTGCCCTCTGTCCCCAGGAGCTCTCACTGGCCTGGCAGGACATTGTCCCCCAGAATGCTTTCAGCATGGGCTTGGCACTGGGGATGGAAGGGCAGAGACAAGTGGGAAAAGGCAGAGCAGGGCCAGGTAACTTAAGGTGTGGGGTACTTGCTTTTCTTCCCAAGGGAACCTGTGCTGAGTTACCTTTGCCAGGCTGGGTTTTCTTTGCTGCTGCCCTGTTTGTGTGAGATGAGGTGGTAGGGAAACATTCTCTGGAGGGGCCAGTGAATGTCCCCTGCCCCTCCGTACAATGAAACCTCCACCCTGGGAGCTCTGCTCTGACATTGTCCAGCATGGCCAATTGTGAACTTTTCCCTCAGCTCTTCTGATTGTCCTGGTCCTGAAACTCTTGTCCTGGAGGGGCTTCCAAGAGTGTGGTAATTGAGGCTAAAAAGGCACAACTATCTGAAATCTGTTGTGCATGCAAAAATCTTCCACTCCTCACTCCAAATTGTTCTCCATTAAGTTGGAAAAGGTGGACTTGTGTAGAATAAAGAAATAAGGAATAAAGAAACAAGGGTGATCCAATAGGGTAGAAAGCATCAAAGAGAGTACAAAGCCTGGCTCCTGACTCTCTCCTTCTGGAAGGACCAGCATGTCCAAAGATGAGCAGCAGCTCTGGTGAACTTTCTGCCCTGAGTGTTGTCCTTGCAGCTGGTCTGTCCCCTGAGACAAGTTGCCTCTGGCTTTAGGACGGTTTGTTCTTGGTTATTTGAGCTGTCCAATCCCACGGGAAGCAACTGTTAGTGAGATTTCAGTCAATTAGCTGGGACCTGACCCGTTGTAGCAGAGTAGGTCATGTCCTTGAGTAGTGCTGTTGGGAAACCTCTGTCTGGTGGGGCTGCCAAAGTGCTGGGCTGGTGTCCCATCCTCTGCCAAGAGCTTGGAACTAGGAACATGCAAGTAGAGCTCATTCCCAGTGGGTTAGCAGCTCCCTCAGGAGAAAGGGCACACCTCATCCATGGAGCTCATTGCTGCATTGAACCCTGCTCTTGACCCACCTATGTCTTGTGGCCACAGGTTGCTCACCCAAGTGAATGGTGCACTGAGAAAGGGAAAATATGGGAGAGGAAGGTGGGCTGAGTAGGATTTTGGGCTCCTCTCCAGTTCTTCCCCACTATCATGTTTATCAGACTGCATGTGTCCTAGCTGTGGTTCTTAGGGTGTGACAGTGTGTATCCTGGTTGTAGCCCACCCTGTCTCCAGGATTTTTGGTTCCTTGGAGTGTCACAATGTGCCACTTCTTTCTGGCAGGTGTTGCTGACCATGGACCTTGCTGTGCAGGGGATGTTGCCAGAGGCCTCTGAGCTGTTCCTGTCCCCTGAAGCAGGGCTGGATGGTAGTTTTTTCCTGTGGGTATCCCATGAATGGGACCTCAGGGATTGGTGTTTTGCCCTAGGAACTGGGAAGTTGAAGTGATGCCCTCTAGTCCCTCTGTTCCAACAGACGTGGTGTTTTCTGTACATGCCAAGTTTGTACTCCTTTCCCTCTCCAGATCTGTGATCTTGGGGGAAAGGAGGACAGGACCTGGAGATCTCAGAACAGGTCTGTGGCTCCATGGAGCTCCAAGCACAAGTTTCCTGTCTGTCAGGTCCATTGCTGTTTGAGGTGACTGGAGCACAGCAAGAGGACTCTGCTTCTTCCAAGGCTGTGCTCCATTTCCTTCTCTGCCAGTGGCTTCCTGAGCAGGCCTCATGTGAGCAGCAGAACGTTGTGTCCAAGAAGTGCAGAGGCTGCCTGGTCCTGTTTCTGTGCTGTTAAGGGAAGTCTGCTCAGCTCCAGGGATGCTGCAGGAACAGAAGGCCCAGCACCCTGGTCCTGGGCAGCCTTAGCTGTGCATTCAGCAAGCTGCCAGTGGCTGCTGGGGGGCTGCCTTGTGTTTGGGGGCTTTCTGGCCAGGCTGGTGCTGGTTGGGGGTGCTGGCTCCCTCCTGCCACTGGAGACTGGCCAGAGGGATTGCTGCTGAGCGGCTCATGGGCTCACACTGCCTGCTTGTGCTGGTCTGCTCTCATTGATGGGGCCATTTCCTTTCCTAGTGGGTTTTGTGTTCATGACTCATGTGGAAAACTTGCGTGGAGATGGAAGGGTAGTCCCTGAAATGCCTTCTGTGCATGTGTGGATGTTTGGAAAGCCTTGAAAGCTGCTTGGTACTGTGCTTTAGCTGGTGCTTTGGGGTTTGGTTTGTTTTACTCAGCTGTGAATCTGTGTGGGCTGCCTGGCTCTTTGGCTTGGTTAAACAACTCCTGTAGACATGTGGGTGTTGTTGATCTTTGGGGTTGGGATGGTGGTCAGGGATGTAGAACAGCTCCTGACTCCAGAAGCCTTGCCTGGCAGTGATCACCTTCCCTCTGGTGCACCCTGTGAGGTGAAATCATTATCAACTGAGACCAACAACTTCTAAACGCAGAACCTCTGGGGTTCTTTCTGCCCATCCTCAGGCTTTTCTAATTTAGGTGTCTCTGGCCTCTAAACTGCCTCCTTTTGTTGCCTTTTTAGACCATTTTTCTTCTTGACTTGCTGTGCCTTAGACCACAGAACTTCCCCTGAATTCCCTGTTTGCAAAAACTCTTTGGAAGAGTTTTTGCCTTTTTCTCTAGTTTTAAAAAAGCTGAGGGATGTACAGGGGATTGTCACAAGGGAAGAAAGTGAAGTGAGGTGGGGAAGGAGAAAGCTCTGGGTGTAGATGGTGGGGCAGAGAGCAGGCTGACGTTTCATGAGAGTGCTGACACCTGCACGTGGTAGCGTGGCCTGTACCCACATTTCACTCTGTGCTGCTGTCACTTGCAGGGCAACCTCTTTGATTTCCTGAGGCTGACAGGCTGGCGTGGATCCAAAGTGCTCTACTTTGGTGACCATCTGTACAGTGACCTTGCGGTGAGTGACATGCCTCTGCTCTGCAGTGAGGTGGGAGCAGTCCCACATGGCTGCTGGGGCTGGAGATAGGGCAGGGCTTGTTCTGAGTGCTCAGGGCTGTGCTGGGTGCTCCCCCCAACACAGGCTTCCCCACTGCTATCAGACAGAGACAAGCACTGGAGAAAAGGCTCCTGAAGTACTTTCTGTGGGTAAAGTGTGAATTTGAGAGCAGTTTGTATTGATCCCACCTTTTTTAGGTGCTTCATGCAACTGATCCTAGTGACCAGGGGATGGTTGTTGCTGGCACAGGCCATGGATGGCTGTCCCCTGAGAATGTGACATGGGAACAAACCCACTCTTCTAGGAACCAGGGCTGTGTTTGGCTTTCAGTCTTTATGTTGAATTCTTGGTTGTTTTTTCACCCTGACCTCCAGGACCTCATGCTGCGTCATGGCTGGAGGACTGGAGCCATCGTTCCTGAACTGGAGACGGAGATCCGGATCATAAACACGGAGCAGTACATGCACTCCCTGACCTGGCAGCAGGCTTTGACAGGGCTGCTGGAGAGAATGCAGGTAAACAGCTCCTGGCTGAGCAGGACAGCTTATATGCTGCCTTCTGAGTCTGAATTTAGCATGGGGATGGGGGGATGTACCATCTTGCCTGGTTCTCAAAAATATCTTATCCCCCTCCTGGTGCAGTGGGCTCTGGGTTTGTGAGCTACAGAGGAAATTGCAGGGACCTGAGGTATGGCCTGCAGGACTGATGGATGTGATGCTTTCTACTGCTGTCTTTGCAGATGTATCAGGATGCAGAGTCAAAGCAAGTACTGCTGGAGTGGATGAAGGAACGGCAAGAGATCAGGTGAGTGTTTTCCCCCCTTACTTGTGAGGGCTCCTAGGAGCTCCCAGGCCCTGTTTTGTAACCTGCTTTGGGGACAATGCTGCTGCAGCTGCTGGACTCTGGTGTCACTTGCCTCTGGGTGGGGGCCATGCAGCAGTGCAGTCCTGCAGCCTGGGAGGTTGGACTGGTTTGAAGGCAGGGTGAGAAAGGGGAGTGCTGGGAGGGACTGGTGGGCTGTCTGCTACTGCAGCTCCCACAGCTCCTGAAGTGCTCATAACAGGTGGAGAAATAGTGCACTGAATATTCATCAGTCTCAGTGCACGGGGATGGTCTGCACCACAGCCTCAGGAGGGCATACCTGATGCCCGAGGGAAGGGAGTGGAGTGGCCCCGGGCTAAGGGAGTGGGAAGAATCTGTGACCACAGCTTTAGCTACAGAACACCATCTCTTTCTTCTCAGGTCTCTGACGAAGAACCTGTTCAACCCCCAGTTTGGAAGCATCTTCCGCACCTTCCACAACCCCACGTACTTCTCCCGCCGGCTGGTGCGGTTCTCTGATATCTACATGGCTTCCATCAGCTGCCTGCTCAACTACGACGTGAATTTCACCTTCTACCCGCGGCGCACCCCTCTGCAGCACGAGGCTCCGCTCTGGATGGATCAGCTCTGCACGGGCTGCATGAAAACCCCCTTCCTGGAGGAGATGGTGCACATCCGGTGAAGGGCAGGTACTGCAGGCAACAGCAGCACGGCCGGGGCTGGGCCGGCAGCACCTCTGTCTACCACTAAAGGGCGTTTGACACTTGCGTGTGTGTGTAGATGGTGTTTATTTCCTCCCTTCACTGGCTCCATCCCTTTCCCTGAAGTGCATTGCAGGCTGCACAGGATGGGTGCTTGTGCAGGGAGTCCTCTCTAGGAGTAGTGAGATGGAGGGGCCAGTGCTGGTGGTGGGACACTGCCCCTCCCTGCTCTGTGCCCAGACACGTGGCTCAGGCACGGAGCTCCCCATCTCCAGTGCTTGGTGACAACAACCCATGGGAGATGTGACAAGGTGTGTCAGGTCTGTAGCTGCCCCCATAGCCTCGGACTGCAGCATGAGTGACTCTGCAGGTGGACAGGGAGGGTCAAGGCTGCCAGCTGGGCAACCACTCACACCCATCAGTGAGTGCATCGCATGAGAAAGCAGCAGCAGCAGCAGCGTTACCTGTCCAGCAGCCCTCAGCCCATCCTGCTCCCCACCAGACTGGTCTGTGCAGCTGGGGGCTCTGCTACATCACTGGGCAGGATGTGCAAGCCTTGGGTATGGGAGTAGATCACAGGCTCTCAAAGTTACTGTCTGGGGACATGGCTGCTTTTAGAGAAAGCTCAAGGCTGTGCACTGTTGGTATTTTGGGGTTTGGTGCCATGTGACATCAATACTTTGGCAGTTGATGTGGAGTGGTCTGCTGAGAGCTGCAGGGGATGTGTTCAGCCCTTCAAGGAAGGTGCAGGGCTGGCAGCAGAGGTGGTGACCTTCATCTGTGTTCACTGAGATGTGGCCTAAGGTGGCTGGAGGGGCATGTGAGGATGTTTGGGGAGGGGGCGAGTGTGAAGTGCCATGGGGAGCGTAGCCAGACAAAAGCCCTGTGATGCCTCCTCAGCAGGAGGAAGAGCAAAGAGATGCTAATAGTGATGCCAGAGTCTATAGGATGGGACAAGGGTGACAGTCAGGAGGCCCAGGAAGGTGAGAGCTGGTTTAGGATGTGAGGTGCAGAGAGTGGGCTCTGCACCTGGCCCAGGGCCTTGCTGTACAGGCTTCAAAATCTCCCAGGGCCACACAAGGTGCTGGAGAGGGGTAGAGGGCAGGTGAGGTAGAAAGAGGGTATTGGAAGTTTGTGCCACTGTGATGCTGATTGGCCCTAAGAGCCAGGAGCTCATGCCCTCAGAAAGCTGGTGGGTGTGTGGGAAGTGATGCCTATAGGATGAAGGAGCAGCAATACTGATTGCTTTGGTCCTCCTCCTCCCCTCACTGCTGCACCATTTGCAGACAGCAAAAGGGTGACAGTGCCAGCTTGCTCAGGGGCAGTCGGTGTTGAGGGGACAGGGAGGAGAGAGGGGACAGAGAAAGGAGGGCCTGGCAGTGAGCAGGCACAGAGGAGGTGAATGAGTGACTGCAGAGTGGGTAAGGGCTCTGGGTTTGGAGGGAGCTGGGCACCAGGGGCTGAGCATTGGGCCGTGGTGATGGCTGTAGGGGCTGGGCCTGTCAGTGTGGGGGCAGCTGAGGAAGAGGAACCAGGGCCGTGTGGAGGACCCTGTGCCAGGACCTGTGACTCAGGGAAAGGTGCTGCGTGTGTCAGCAACCCTCAGAGAGTCACACACACACACACACACACACACTCTTCTCCTACCTGTTCCTCCCCAGTGCTGTGCCAGGCTGGCCTGTCAGTCTGTCACTTGTGTGTCACTGCCTTGTCTTTGTGCCATGTGCCAGCCTGTCGCACACTTTCAAGATGCCTTGTGCTCAACTCAGTGGCTTGGACAATCTGTTAACGTGGCTGCTCTAATCAAACACCTGCAGTAGGTGCATGTGGCACTTGTCTCTGTGCTGTGTGTAGTGTGTAGCCCAATAAACGTCTGCAGCATGTGTAACTAACTGACTAACCCTCTCACTGCGCTCCGCGGGCTCCTCTGCCTGTCTCGGGGCACGACCAACGGCGCCTGGGCTGAAGAGCGAGGCTGGGGCGTTCGGCACGGAGCGGCGGTGCCTTCCAGCGGAACCGAAAGGTGTTTGGGGTGGTGACTGACGGGACTCGTACCTGACCGGGGGCACAGCAGCGAGGCCCGGCGGGCCCGGGGGATGCCGCACGGGAACACGGAGGGCCGTGCGGCCCTGGGAGCGGCTGAACTGGGCTGTGCATGCTGGAGGCTTGGGCAGACACCACCTCGTACGGGGTCATGACAGGCGTGGGCAGGGCACGAGGGGCCGGGGCTCCCACCTGCTGGGGGTGGCCGGTACCGGCGGGGCGGGGCGGCGAGGCAGGCGCGGCACAGGCGGTGGCGCTGAGCTGTTTATTTCCCCGCGGTGCGGCCGGGGCCGCGCGGGGTCACTGCGGGAAGCCGAGGGGGTCGGTGCCGGTGTCCGCCAGGGGCGGGTCCTGCGGGGCAGAGAGCGCGGCGTCACCGCGGGCCGGGCGGAGGCGGCGGGAGCGGGGCGGGGCTCGGGGCGGGGCATGGCTCACGTGCAGCGGTTCGTAGTCGGGGGCGTGGCCGCCGTAGAGCGGGTTGGGGATGGCCACGAGCGGCCGCTGCGGGCGGGGCCTGGCGGCGCGCTCCGGCCGGGGCCGCGCCTCGTCCTCCTCCTCCTGCTCCTCGTCCCCGCGGAGATCGGCCTGCAGCGAGCGGCGGTGGGCGGCGCTGCGGCACCGGCCCGGGGGTGCGGGCACGGGGAAAGCCCCGCCCGCCCCCTGCCCGCTGTCCCTCACGGGCGCCCCCTGGCGGTCCGCCCTCTCACGCGCAGCCACCCGCACCGGGACCCGCACCGGGACCGCACTCCGCACCGGGACCCCGCACCTGCCCCGGCCGATCCGCCCGACCCCCGGCTCCACCCACCGCCCTCGCCCCCGACCGCTCGCGGCTCGCCCCCCCGCACTGGGATCCACACCGGGACCCGCACCGGGACCGCACTCCGCACCGGGACCCCGCACCTGCCCCGGCCGATCCGCCCGACCCCCGGCTCCACCCACCGCCCTCGCCCCCCGACCGCTCGCCGCTCGCCCGATACCTGGTAGTACCCGAACTGCCCCAGCTGCCGCCGCCTCCTCACGCAGTAGTAGGCGACGCCGGCGCCCGCAAGCAGCGCCAGCGCGAAGCACAGCGCCGACAGCGTCCCCGTGGCCACGGAGCCCGGCCCCAGCGCCGCGCCGTTCACCTGTGCCGAAACAGCGGCCCCCTCACGGCGCTGCCCCGCTGCTGCTCCGCGGCGGGACCGTGGGCAGCCCTCCCAAAATGAGCCGTGCCACAGAGCAGAGGACAAGGCCATTTCGTCCCCAGCCCCAGGCCTGATGCCAGCCCTGGTCAGCCCCCAGACTCACCTGGCCAACGTGAACAGGGGGCGGTGGGATCCTCAGTGGCTCTGCTATCACGTGAATGATGCCATTGAAAGCTATGATGTCCCACTCCACAATCATCGTGTCATTGATCCCCTTGGCGTCCTACAGCACAGGACACAGATGATGTCACCTGCCCAGAAAGGCTCCCCATCATTCCCTGTCTCAAAAGAGATGTGGTGAAAACTTGTGCTGTTTTTTGTCCTCTGCCAAGGCTAAACCTACTGAGTGCTTTGTACTGTTGCTTGCTGGCAGCTCTGATACATGGAGGTCGTATCCTGACTGGGAAGGGATGATGGTGCCTGTTGTGAGGTTGAAGCTGAAGAGGATGACATTGCTGGATGACACGTGGAGCTTCAGTTCTTCTCCTGTCAGTGTCTAAATAAGCACCAGTGCACAGGGGTGAGAAATATATCAGCTGGTCTCTCCCTTTCCCTGCTACTGCGCAGCCCCCCAGCCAAACCCAGGCTCTCCGTGGCCACAGACAGCTCCATTCACAGATAGTACAGCACAGAATGTGCAGAGCAGGGGGGATTTGCAGCCTTAGGATTGTCAAAGCTCAGCTGGAGAAGGCTCTGAGCATCCTGACCTAAATGGCTTTACTGAGGGAATGGTTGGACTGGAGACCTCAAATCACTGGTCCTCTCTGACCCACATTCCTCCCCCTTCCCCAGGCTATTTCACACTGTCATGCCAGCTTTGGTGACACCTGCTCTCTCCTGGGGCTCTGATAGTTCATCCCTGCTTGCTTACCTCATTGTCTGCAAAGCCAGAATTCAGAGGGGCAAAGAGAGTTTTGGGAGCAGAGACATCAGACAAATACATGAAAAAATCCAGTCCTTCTTCTGTGTCATTGGCAAAATTGAGCAACATCTGGAAGAGATGGGAGATCTACTCCATCAGCACATTGCTGGCAGCACAATGCCATCCCCCTTCCCCAGCCCAGGAACACCCCAGCCCTGGAAAGAAACCCCCTCTGTAGACAGACCAAACCCCAACTCCTCCCTGTCCCAGCTGATCCCTCCCTCTGCCTTGCTGCTCCTGCAGCACCAGCAGAGCATGGCTTACGGAATAGAAGGTGGAGAAGCGGTCCTGGTCTGCGAGCACATCGGGCAGCTTCCCACTGCACCAGAACCCATCTCCCACAAACCCATCACGGCAGCTGCAGGTCACATCTGCAAAGGAACACCAGGCTGTGATTGGACTCACCAGCGCTGGCTGCACCAAGCACCTTTGGATTTCTGGATACCCTCACCACATTCCCTCTGGACATGGGCATGGGGAGAGGGGGTGTGCCCACCTGCTCTCAGGCTCCCCTGCCTGCTGCCCTGACACAGCTCTGGTGCCCAGCAGGACTGTCCCCAGGGAAAGTGCTGGCACCCCTCACCCTTCTCCCGGTAGCAGAACGCGTCCCAGGTCTCGCTCAGGTTGCTTCGGGAGCCGTAGTCCACAATGCCCACACGGCTGGAGCCACAGCTGGGGTTGGGGTAGGCTGTGGGGTATCCAGCTGTGCCATTGTCCAGCCAACCCACCAAGCACAGATGGAATCCCATCTAGAAGAGGAAAATCAATGATTAGATTAAAAATAGCTCTGTCCCAGGTTTTCCACCCCAATGAACATTCCCATTGTGCCTCATCCACCATACCCCCGACACCCAGAGTGTTGGGCATGGTCACAAGTCCCATCCCAGTGTGCCTGGCAAGACCCACCAGCCCTCCTGTTTCATGGATATAGATGGAGCAAACCGGGCCTGGCTGAGGGGTCGAGAGGTCTCCCATCCACATGTCACCCCTGGGCTGGCCCAGGCCCTGGGAGATGCTTGGCCTGTCCCAGACCCACAGGGGACAGAGCCACCCCTTCCCTGACCTGCTGTGCTGCTGCCAGCTGCTGGAATGTGGCCAGGGAAGCGCCTTCTGCAGCACAGGCTGCCTGAGCCTGCTCGTAGGTGAAGTCATACTTTTTTCGGGGTGACTGCAGGTGAAACACACCCATGGTCTTATCTGCAAAATACCAGAGCCCAGGAGCATCAGTACAGGACACACTGAGCCACCTCCCTGGGCAGCCACGTGGGTCCCTGTGTGACCGTGGGCAGCACTGCCAAGGAGGGTGGGATGTGGACAAGGCACAGGTGAGGGAGAGGCTTCCTCTGAGCTTCTCGCCTTCCACACGGGAGCCACTGCCACCAGAGGCCACGTGGAGCAGGCAAGGATGGCTCACCCTCCCCATATGACATGCAGGGAAAAGGAAAATGTGACAACCATGCCAAGCTACAGAGTTGAGTCCCTGTCCCCTTGGCCATCCCACCCTGCAGCTCTCCTGAGGGGAGCTCCAGGCCAAAGGTGGAGGATGAGGGAATGTGGCCTCTCCCTGGAACACCATCCCTGGCCCTGCAGGGTTGAGCACGCTCACCATGGAAGTGCAGGTCAGTGCAGATGGCCTCCCGGTGGCACTGCCCGTTGTCTTCCAGGCACCGGTCCGTGGGGGGCACGACCTCTTCCAGGCACTGGATCCCGTCCCCAACGTAGCCCTGCTTGCACTCGCAGCGCCGCTCGTTCTGCAGCACAAGGGAAGGGTGGCAATTGTGTGAGTGCAAACACACAGATGCCAGGTGGCATCCCTGTGGAGATGGGCATGAGCCTTCAGAATGCCTCTACAGCCTGCTGGGGCTGTGGCAGAGCTGTCAAAGGCCACATGACCTGTCCTACACCCACACCCAGGCAATGTCACATCGAGTCCTTGGCACGTGCTGTTTGCTTGAGCTGAGCTTTGAGCTATGTGGCTCCTGACTCTTGCACTGCACCATGCTCCCAGTCCCACCTTCTGGCCTGTGGTGATCAGCTTTGGTTCTTCTGCAAAAATGGCCAGTATTGCCTTTGGAGACCATGCAGGAGCCCCCAAACCAGCCCAGGAATGACACCACTGACACAGCTTTTGCTCTTTAGACAGAGGAGTGGGGGAAAACGATCTCGGCATAACATCCCCAGAGCTGTCACAGCAGCACAGCCCCTGCCTGGGGGTAAGCACCCGCAGGATAAGCGCAGCACCTGAGGGCACCAGAGAGGAGGGGCAGGGGACTGCAGCAGGGGGACAGTGCCACATGGCTGTCCCGGGGACCCAGCTGGGCGGCTCTGCCAGGCACGCGGGTGTCCCCGGTGCTCGGGGCCGCGCTCACCGGGCCGGTGCTGATGCAGAGGGCGTGCTCGCTGCAGTCCCCGTTCCTGCCGTCGGCACAGCGGTCGATGGGCTCGCAGATGTAGCCGTCGCCTCGGTAGCCGGGGGTGCAGGCGCAGGACACGTTCACGCCCGTTTGCGAGCACTGTGCGTGCCTGGCACAGCCCCCGTTGTCCTGGCTGCACATGTCGATCACTGCGGGAGGGAAGTCCTGGGTTAACTAAACCTTCTCATGAGGTGTCCTGGGGGCAGCCTGGCTGTCGTGCCGGTTGTCACCCAGCACAGCCATCGGCAGCCTGCTCTCCTGCCCGTCATCCCCGCTGCAGCCCGGCCCCGAGCTGCCCGTACCTGAGCAGGTCCTCCCGTCCCCCTCGTAGTGCAGGTCGCACTCGCAGAGGTTGCCGGCGCGACAGGCGGCCTGGGCATGGCACGGCGGAGAGCAGGTGGGTGTCACCACTGAAAGCAGAGCACACCCGGCTCACAGTGACCGCAGGGCCGTGACACGGCTGCCACCTCCAGCCTCTGCCCCAGCCCACCCATCCCACACTCCCACCTCTCTGCCTCACCCCGTTCTCTTCTGCAGGTGCTTTGTCCAAACACAGAGGTTTGTTACTCCATCGGACACACCTCAGATCTTCACCTCAGCCTCGAGCCCTGCTTGGAGCACCTCTGAGCTCAGGGACGTGCTCATGATCCAGCAGAGCTTTTCTCCTCCATCCCTTCCTCACCACCCAAACCCTTGTGAAATTCAACAGCATGTGGCAGATCTCGGGATGAGCCTCACAACTGAGAGCTCCTTTGTGGAGATCTTTCTGAACAGCTGCTTGAACTACCCAGCTCCTGGGAAAGCAGCCATGTGGCAGCAGGTCCCAGGGAACAGCAGGTGGGTCCCAGGGAATGGCTGAGCCCCCCTCACCCAGTCTGATTTCACAGCGGTCCCCAGTCCAGCCCTCGGCACAGAAGCAGAAGCCATCGCCGTGCAGGCCTGCATTGCACACTCCGTTCTCAGTACAGTTGCACTCTGTGAGGAATGGACAAACACAGCATTAATGCCTTGGTGGAAAGGCCCTGGGCCAGCCACGTGGCAGAAAAGTGGCATTGTGGGCAGGTGTGAAGGTGGGCACAGGTGGACACATCCCTTCCTGCCAGTCCTGGCCCTGCCACACACTCCCTTCACAGAGGAAGAGAAGCCCCTGCACCCACCATATCCCATCAGTCCTCCCCCCTGGGCGTTTCTGGAATGTGTTTCTCACTCTGAAACATTCCTTGAGACCCTGAGAGGCCCAGTTTGGGATGGGAGGATGGAGGACTCTCTTTTTCCTCCCTTTGCTTTTCTCTCACGTGGGCACAGGTCCCTGCTGAGCATGTCCCAGGTGATGCTCTTTCTGTACTGGGTTCATCACAACTTCTGCATCCCCCAGCTCACAGTACAGTGAAATATTCTCCCAAACTGTGGCTCTCAGCTGTGCTCGACAAATGAGGAGGGCTCTTTGACGCTGTGGCTTTATCAGCCGTGGGCTGCAAGGGGCTGAGGCCAGCACCTCCCCTGTCCCGCGGGCCCCGGTGCCGCAGCCCCGCCCAGCCGCGGTACCTCGGCATTCCGGGCCGTATCTGCCGGGCGCGCACAGCTCGCAGCCCGTCCCGATGAACTCCTGGCTGCAGTTGCAGATCCCTGAGCCGCCGATTTTGTCATCGCAGGTCCCACGGTTGTTGCACGGTGTCTCCAGCCCTCCCGGGCACGCTGCAAATGGGGCACATCAGTGAGGCTCTGGTGACAAAGGGACCCTGTGCTGGAGGGTCCCTTTGCCTCCCGCTGCCCCCTCACCCCAGAGCCTGCACACCAGGTGCCCCTGAGCTGCTGCTCTCGGGGTGCTCAGACCACGGACAGCTCAGCAGGCTGGGCACTGAGTGCTGGGGACATCCCATGACAGGAAAACTTAGGAATGGGGGCAAGAGGGACACATTTGGTACAGCTTCCAGCCTCGGAGAAGTCCTGCTGTGCTGTCCTGCCCCACACTAACAGCAGACTCACCCAAGGACATGAAAGCTGCCCATGGCACAGAGGGAGATGCCAGGGAATGGTTGAGCATTGACAACACCTAGAGGTGAGTGACATGTCTGACAGCTACCCCCAGTAGCCCTGTGCCCAGGGCTCTTCACAGAGACAAGACATTCTCCAAGGAAAGGGAACTTCTTGTCATAATCTCAGGGTATTGCTCCCTGCACCCTCTACAGGCTGGGGCTCCCCTCCTGGGGTTTTGCCCACCCTTCTCCGCAGAAGCACACTACTGGATGTGCTGAACCAGGAATGCCACCTTCCCGCAGGGGACATGGCCGGGCGGGACAGGGGCGTGGCTCTTACCCCGACAGTCCCGGCCGTAGTGGTTGGCACAGCACTGCGGGACCCAGTGGCTGGACACGCAGCTCCTCCTGCAGCCTCGTCTGAGAGGCCCCCTGGAAGAGAAGTGTCTCCTGAAGGGGTCCCACGGGGAGTGTGGTGGCCACGCCGGCCGCAGCAGGGAGTTGTGGTGGAACAGGAAGGTGTTCCTCAGCAGGTGGTTTCCATAGTAGTAGCAGCGCCTGGTTTCCCCCTGTGAGGAAACAGGCAGAACACAGAGATTGCCACATTGATCATTGGTAAGTCACCTTGACTTTTCTTTTGCACTCATTCAGTTTTAGGCAAGCAACAGAGGCTTCTTAACATGTGCTGGGGATGGCGACAATGGAGCCCCAGAGGAACCTCAGGGACATGCCAGAAGCCAGAAGTGAGAATGGGATACAGCCTCCCAAAGCTGCTCACCATGGGATCCCTGAGCCACTCCCAGGCTGAGCTTTTTTTGCTATAAAGCACCCAGAGCCATCCCCAGTGCTTTTGGAGGGACCCCTGTGCCACTGTCACCCACACAGGACTGACCCACTGGACCCCATATTTTTCAGCCCAGCTCCTGCATGACCTGGGGCAAGGTATGGACCATGTGACTGAGCCAAGGGCTTGCCACACTCAGGTGAACCTTCATTTTGCTGTTAAAACATGAGGGGCACATGGTGCTGTCATCAGCCCCCTAGGGCCTCCCTGGTGACAAAGCTGTGAGCTTTACCCGTTGAACGGAGCCAGCAGGGCAGGGTGGCTCGAAGCCACAGAGTCCACAGCTCTCTGTAGATCCCTGTGGAGGGGAGAAAGAAACCTCACAACAACTCTATACGTGCTGCTGCCTCTCTTGGCTGCTCAGAGCTTTGCCAAGGAAGGGCAGCAAGCCTTCCAGACACCTGTTCCCAGGCACGGGGGGCTGCATGGGTGGCCCAGATGGTCATTGACAGGTTCTTACCTGCAGCTCAATCAAAGTGAACTCGTCACACCGAGATCCCAGATCTGGTGGCTCCAACAATCTGTCGATGCCATAAGCAATGCCCCCATCGAACTCCATGTGCCTCTGTATGATGGTGGCATCACCATTCCCCAGCAGAATCTCCCCCTAACAGGGGAAGAAAACAACTTGTGATTCTGGCACATCCTACATCCTGGCTGCACCACCCAAAAGTGGCTTGGATTTGGCTGCCATGGCTTCTTAATCACTCCAAGAACTCCAAAATCTCTGTGCACATGTCCTTGACCATCCTTCCTATGCACTCTTCACAGCCACCTCTCCTAAGGATGGCCTCTGCCCATGCAGCAAGTGCTCTCTGAAGGTTGTGGCACCATGCAGCCAGGTCATTGTGACATTCATGTGCACCAGACACCTGTGCACTGCCCTGCCAGCTGGCCATGCCCTGTGCCTCTTTACAGCCCAGCTGTGGCCAGGGAATGGGGTGTCCCAGCCTGCAAGCACCCCAGCTCTGTGTTCACTCCCTGCCAGAAGCACCAGTTGCCCCATGGCCATGCCCAGGGACACTTGCTCCATGGGAAGCCAAGCCTGGAATCACCAACACTCACCACATGGGCTTTGCTGCAGCTGAATGAGATGGTGGAGCCATGCATGGACCGTATGGTTTCAATCTGGGGCACATTACCAGCAGCAATCTAAGAGGCAAAAAGAAGAATGTGAAGGAGACACTGGCAAAACTGGCAGTTCATGTTAAGACATGGTGAGGGCAGTGGTCAGTGGCCAGCCTCAGAGGGATGTGATGTGGCAATCCCTGAAGCTGGTGTGGGTGGCACAGCTGGGTTACTCCCAGATTCCTGCACAGTGAGAGGCCAGTGTGAAAAAGCAGGGCCTGGCTTTGCTCAGCTGGACTCCCCTCACTCATACCCCTGTACACAAGAGCCTGTGTGTAGCCTTGCAGCTCCCCAGAAGCTGATGACAGAAGGTTCCAGCTCAGCCACCAGAGGTTTACCGTACACAAGAGTCTGTGTGTGAGCCTTGCAGCTCACCAGAAGCTGATGACAGAAGGTTCCAGCTCAGCCACCAGAGGTTCACCATGATGCTGAAGGTGCCTCAAGTGCTCAAACAGCTTTGGGTCTTCTCAAGACAGCGGGTACGCTGTGTGCTCTGTGGCAGCAGAATGTTTGGCAAGGTCACTCTGGCACAGCCCTAGCAGACAGTGGCACCTCGTGTGGCCCTGGCAGCTACCAGGCCATGTGCTGCCACACTTACCTTGGTGTCCCTGATGATGTGTGCTTTGAGGTAGGAGGCCAGCACATCGCGGTGCTCCCTGCGGTACAGGAACTTCTGCTGCTTCTCCGGGAGGGCGCTGAAGGCGGCGTTGGTGGGCCAGAGCAGCGTGAAGGGTCTGTGCGCCGGGTTAGCCAGCAGCGGCAGCAGCTCCGCGTCCTGCCCCAGCACAACGACACAAAGGGGAGCCCGAGCCCACGCTGGCTGTGCCCAGGCACCCAGCACCTCCCCGGGCAGCAGGGACAGCAGCTCACCTGCAGCAGCTTGCTGTAAATGGTGTACCCAAAGGCCTCGGCCACGTCCGTGATGTTCTGCTGCAGAGGGAGGAAAGCGAAAAATGACACCCAGGGTTCCCCATCCAGGACCAGCAATGTTGGGGAGAAACCAGACAGGCAACCACAACAAGTTTTTCTCTGTCACCATCATGCTGATGGTTTGGCCTGGAAAGGGCTGGCATTCAGCAGCCACCACTTTTCTGATTCGTCCTGGATAGAGAGCTGGGATGAATTCCAGCACTCTGTTTTGCTGCACAGAAAATATGTTAGATTCTGTAAAATGCAGCTCTATAAGCCCCTAATGCTTGCTTAAGGAGTCACTTGGAGAGAGACATTGGCAAACTCATGCTGCAACCTGCTCTGTGCTGGAAAAGGAGTGTAATGGTTGGCACGGGACAAGATCCTCCTGCCTACATCCAGAACTGTTGTTCCCTCATGATAGAAAAGGCTCCTTATGTTCCAAATATCCCACCAATGCTGTCATCTTCACAAGCCAAATCTGTGGCCTCAGACAACCCCTAGGCAGTCAGGGACAGGCAGGAAGAGCAGCCCAGGCAGCTTTGGGCTGAGGCAGCACTGCTGGGAGAGAGATCCTGTCCCTGAGCTCACACAGCCCTGACGGCAGGGCACGGCTCCAGCCTTACCTGTGAGAGCTTGGAGGAAACGTTACGCCCCACCAGGCCACTGGGAATGAGGATCTTGTTGATGAAGTGAATGACCCCGTTGACACCCACGATGTCACTCGTGACCACTTTGGCTTCCTCGTTGAGAGTGATGCTATTCTGAGAGAGAGGGGACCTGCTGAGGCCTGTGCCAGCCCCGGCCCCAAGTCACCTGCCACACCCACAGTGCCTTCACGTGACAGAAGAAGTGACATCCCGACAAATGGGACAGCAGAGGGAAGTACCTCGTTCGCTGTGATCTTTATTTTGTGGCCAGATAAGGATGTAAGGGACTCATGGCCTTCCAGGTCACTGGAGAGCAACTTCTGGCAGCCCACCACGTGGTAGCGAAGCAGGTCCCGGAGGAGGCCTCTGCTCTTCCACTCCTCAAACTAGAGACAGAAAACAGGAGTGAGGGCACACCGGGGCACTTTGCCTTGCACACAGGGCCCCCAGCCCCATTAGGGGAAACTTGGATTGCCGCCAGCCCCGGCCCCGCACTGTGGGCCCCGGGCAAGTCACCTGCCACACCCACAGTGCCTTCACGTGACAGAAGAAGTGACATCCCGACAAATGGGACAGCAGAGGGAAGTACCTCGTTCGCTGTGATCTTTATTTTGTGGCCAGATAAGGATGTAAGGGACTCATGGCCTTCCAGGTCACTGGAGAGCAACTTCTGGCAGCCCACCACGTGGTAGCGAAGCAGGTCCCGGAGGAGGCCTCTGCTCTTCCACTCCTCAAACTAGAGACAGAAAACAGGAGTGAGGGCACACCAGGGCACTTTGCCTTGCACACAGGGCCCCCAGCCCCAATGGGGGACACCTGGATTGCCTGAGTTCCCTCTGACTCATCTCTGCAAGGAAGATGGTCCCCCCAAAACACACTGAAGGCACAAAACCATTTCAGAGCTTTGGGAAATTTCAACCAGCTTGACTAGTCAGTGATGGGGTTAGGATATTCCATTACACTGGCACCAAAAAGCTGCCATTCTCTTATTCCTGGGAAGGAGTAAC
Source organism: Passer montanus (assembly GCF_014805655.1). Classification (NCBI taxonomy): domain Eukaryota; kingdom Metazoa; phylum Chordata; class Aves; order Passeriformes; family Passeridae; genus Passer; species Passer montanus. The sequence goes on from NW_024374367.1 coordinate 2,260,342, forward strand.
GGGTCAGTCACAGATGAATGGGAGTCTTGTTACCAAAAGCACCACACACCACTGATCTGGCAGAAGGAGTGAGGGGTCAGTCACAGATGAATGGGTGCCTTGTTACCAACCCCATGGGCACCAAAAGCACCACACACCACTGATCTGGCACAGTGCCTCTGAGGCCCACAAGATGTCATCTCCAACAAGAGGAGATATGTCCACCCCTGTCCAGGCTGTGTCCTCAGTGAGATGCCTACAAACTTCTGCTTTTACACTGATGAAGAACAGGGGGTGCCTTTAACTCTCCGTGGCACAGCCCCTTTGCCCTGGTTCACTGGGCAGAAGAGTCCTGGAGGGGACATTGCCACAACTGGAGCTGTCAAACACCAGGCAGAGCTTGGCATGGGAGGGCACTTACCACTGTGGTGTTTCCTATGAAATCTGTCTGTGGGACGAAGACAGTGAAAGGCCCTGCCCCACTGAGTTCTTTGATGCTTTCTGCCTGTGTCAGAAGAGTATTTGTGGGAAGGAAAGCAGAAAACATTGTTCCAGTTAGGAAAACACTTTGCAGAAAGCCCTAGGTGGGATTCACTACACAGAGACAAGGACAAAGCTGTCACCAACCTGTATCATCCTAAAGAACATGGATGCATCTGGAATCCTTCCAAGCTCCTTAAACAAAGGGAATGAGCTGGTGTTAGCAGGGTCCCTTCCACTGGTTCCTCACCAACCAGCACAGTGACCTGCTCCTTCCATTCTCAGTCATTCTCCCACCCCAAAGAGACACCAGTTCTCCTGGCACACCACAGTGATCTTCCCTCCCTCCCTCACCAGCTCTGCAGGCACAGATGACATGGATGCTGCAGAGAGCTCTGCCAGCACCACTCATGAATGCTGCAGGATGGAGTGGCCAGAAGATGAAAGCTGGCTGGTTCTGCAGAGCCTGTCTCGTGGGCAACTGCCCTGTGCTCATGGGACACCTCGAGTGCTTCACAAAATCTCTGCTTTATTCTCACTGTGCTGCCACTGCCAGTTCTGGGACGCTGCCCAGAGGGCAGACATACCCTAGAAGGCAAACACCCTTTCCTCACCACACTGGCTTTCAGTAAGAGCAGAGACACACACAGTCCATCTCTTCTCATGGCTCTGCTATGGGAATAGCTTTTATTTGCCACTGCCTGAAAAGGTCACCAGCTTGCCCAAGGACAGTTCTCTTGCACTGGCAAGAGAACTGGACATAGACTGCTGCCCTCCAGGCTGGGTCCCAAGTCCTGGCATGGCCACAGGGGACATCTGCCCTCATCTCATGGGGCAGAAGTGAGTTGTCTTGGGAAAAAACAAGGCTACTTCCATTTGTTTATGACATGAAGCAAGCAGTCCCCTGGAGGTATGGCCAATGTTGCTGACAGCAGCAAAGTGTTCCTACCCTTTGGAGCAATGTCGCTTTGCCATGGTTCTCTCCCATAGCTGGCACACCAAACACACCTATGATTTATGGGGCGTTTGCTCAAAGCACCTGTCTCCTCTCCCACACCACACATGTGTCAATGTGACACCAAGACCTGCTCACCCTCTGGAGATGAGGGAGTGCTTTGCTGCAGGGCAGGGGGCACAGAAGGTGCAGCACAGGTCTCTCACCTGATGCACTTTGCCACGGCAGGTGAAGCCATCTCCAATGCTGTGCCAGGAGCAGGAGCAGTTCCGAGTGCCAGGGCCCGTGTACTTGCAGAGCCCAAAGGGGCTGCAGCCTCCGTTGTTCTGGCAGGGAAAGCAAAAGGCTGCTTGGAGAGGCTTCTCCAACCACCTGAACTGCTGCTTGTGTGTGGGAGCTGCAAACTCCATCCAGCCCAGTGAAAGGAAACCATCCCTTCCCCCTGTTTGGTGCCTTAGAATAAACCTCACCCAAATTCTCAAGGGCTTCCCAGCACCAAATCCACCCATGAAATAAAATTTTACACCTCACTTTAGAGCACAGGGTCCATGACAAAGCCCCTGATTCAGAGGGACAGCTTGGCATGATGTCCCTGAGCACAGAACACTCTGAGGCTTTTGAGCACATCCAACATGAAGTGGACACAAAGGAAAAAGCCCACATGCCTCCAACCCTCCGTCCCACTTTCCACCCTGAGGGAATGCTGGGTGACAGACAGAACTGCAAGTGACTGCAGGATGCAATGGAGACCAAACACACAAGGAAATCCTTCAGCATGTGGAAAAGCAAGACTTCAGATCCAACCAACCAGGCTAATGCTGTTCCTGCTGTTAACTCCTGGGAGAAGGGAACAGTCCCAGGCTGTGGCCTTCACCTCTGGAAGCAGCCAAATGCTGACATACCTGTTCACACAAATTGATGGGGTTGCACTGGCTCACACCATCCCCACTGTAACCAGGCAGGCAGTTGCAGGCAACCTGGAGGGAGAACAGATCCTTGGGCTCAAACTTGGACCAAATAAAGGAAACACACAAGGGCTGCTCTGGACAGAAGGCATGTGGTGTAGCAACTATTGCTACCTCCATGGATAACCAAGCTTGTGTCCACAACAAATATAACCCGAGATTGCCTCCAGCCTCTGGCCAGCAAAGCCATCTGCTCTCATGGAAACAGCAATGTTTTCATGCTCTTCCAAGGAACCTTCTCTACATGGAAGGGAGTAAGCACAAAGCAAGGCACTGCAATGGACAGAACTGTCTCTAGTGACAGCTGTGACAACTTCCATGGTAATGTTGCCCTGACATCCACCCTACACACTCACCTTCTTTGGGCCTGTTTTGATGCACTCTGCGTTGGTGTGGCAGCCCCCATTGCTTTCCAGACAGAGATCAATTTCTGCAGCAAAACAATAAGGCCAAGTTATTGCTGAGGGCTGCTCAAGGCAGCTGGGAACTGGTGATCCAAAGAGGTTTTGGGAAAGTAACAGCAAGAACCTTCCAACTTGGGGAACACTTTCCTGGGAAGTGTCTTGTGATAGCAAAGGAATAGGGTGTAAATACAATGTTACTCCTGACACATGTGGGCCTCTGGGCTGTGACAAATCTGCCCACAAAAAATTTGAAGCCTGTCTGGATGTACTTTAAAGAATATGAGAGGACTGGACTCCCCATAGCTCCATCTTCACCCAGAGCACCACTGTGAGAGACTGCCCTCACCCTCTGTCCCCGGGCCTCTCCATGACACGCATAAGAGCAAGAAATCTTGCAGGAATCTTTTTGTCTGAGACCAGAACACTGGTGTTTTAGTCTGAAATTCCCCTTAGAATTGATGCTGCTCTTCTGCTACCCCCAAAACACACTCTGAGCACTCACCCATGCAGAGTGTCCCGTCCCCAGCATAGCCTTCCTTGCAAGCACAGGTTCTCTCTCCTGGGGACACCTTGGTGCACACAGCGTGCATGGAGCAGCCACCGTGGTCAATAGTGCAGGGATCTATTTCTGTGACCAAAAACAAGAGCAGCAGATCAGCTCAGAGCACCTAGGAATGGTCAACTGTGCCAGAATGATCATATAGCTTACAAAATCACAACATCTTGTTAAAATCTCTTTGTTTCTCAAAGAAACTTATGGTTCTTTTAGGACATGGGGCTTTATCCAGACCTGAGACAGGTCAGTCCAAGTCAATAAGCTGAGCATATGTAACCTCCAAACTGGAAATCTTTCCCTCACAGCATTTGCTCACTGACCACAAACGGTTAGATGTGAAAAAATACATTTACCTGAACAACTTACATGTATGAGTTGTGTTTTTTTTTTTTTTTTTTTTTGTGTTTTTTTTTTTCTTTTTTCCCCCCTTACTCACTTTCCAACAAGGGCAATACTGAAAAGAAATCGGAATGTCTACCAGTGTTTTGACTGTTACAATTTGATCACTTGTTTTTTTCCTGGTCTGTTTGCTTTTGACATAAACAAGGTATGTAATGTAGCTCTGGTAAAGTGTTCTGAAATTCCACCTCTTTTTGGCTCTACTGCTGCACTATTATCTGGTTTTGGTATGGCCAGCAAATAGAAGAATCACAAAGTTTTAAGAAATTGAAACCCCGCATTCCAAGTATTCATGGCCAAAATTGTTATAACTTTGCCACCAATACTATCATACTAGAACAAGTACAATCCATTCATGTACATCAGGCTGTAAGAACTGCCCTCCTACACTTGCCTGCCCTTTTATCCCTCTCTTGCAGGCTTTAGCAACATCAGGAGCATCCTGTGTAAAGCTCTGGACTGGAAAACATCTCTACCAAAGCATGGCAGAGTTCATGGTTCATGGCTGAGAGGAAAAGGATTTGAGTGATCTTTCCTCTGGCAGCTTCCTGCCAATTACTTCCCCTTGTCTTTGCTGGACACACCTGTGCAGTGGGTCCCATTCCCTGTGTATCCAGCAGAGCAGAAGCAGGTAGGCTGGGAATCTGTGGAACTGTTGAGGCAGCTGAAACAAGACAGGGATAAACAATCACTGACAACACCTCCTGATTTGCTTGGCTGGTGAGAAGCACTGTTCAAATTTGGCATATGCAAGAGACCACAATGACCACAGGAGGCACATTCCAGGTATTCCTTTACAACTCCAAACACTCCAGTCACACTGGCCAGGGCCTGGTGTCCAGCCCAGGCCTCCCACAGTGCACCCTCACCACACCCACGAGCTTCTGCAAGGTGCAAGGGGGATGGCAGGGTCCCTGCCTAAACCAGGGCTCTGGATAATGGATGGAGAAGGGAGCCAGGGGAGTCATTCCAGCCCTGTTTCATTCCTTGGCAGGAGCAGAAAGAGTTTGTAAAAGGCTGGTTGATTTGCTCCATGAATAAGGCCAGCCTTGGAGCACTTTGGAATCTCTGCTTTCTGCCATCCACACATGCTGAAGGAACTTAGATTGGATTTATGCCTGGACAGACAAAATCCTTGGGGAGACTACGCATGGCTCAGGTCCAAAGAGAGCTCCCAGAAAGGAACTGACAATTATGAATCTTTGATGAGCAGGCACCTTCTGCCAGCCCTCTGCCAAGCCCTGAGCCAGAATCACCTCTGAGTAAAACTCACACAAACACACATGGATGACTCAGCCCTTCTTCTGCACTTACTTGGCCATTTGATGGCAGGTGTTATTGCATAAGTCAATTTTGATTCCTGCAAAAGAAAACACAAATATAACTTGGAATTTTCAGCTGGGGCCATTTCTACCATCTAGAGAAAAGGAGCCTGCAAACCAGGAGTGATGCTAACTGTCTTGTCCTGTGTGGCAGCAGGAAAATCTCATGGGATTTATGTTTTGGCACTTTGCAAGAGAGGGAATTTGGTGTTCTCTGTCTCAGCTAATGGTTCAACTTGATTTTATCTGTGTGGCCTCTACACTGGTCAGAACAAAACAAGAACTGAAACCTCATTAACCCAGAACACAGAGCCATTTGGTTTTGGCCCTTTTGAAACAAAAGATGAGCTGCTTTCATGCTTGGCATTTGCACTAGTAGGACAGCTATGCTTGATTTCTATTTCTAAATTCACAATAAAATCAACCTTTATGTGCAAACCTTTAAAATCTCAAGGTATTTAGAAGCTCATGGAGCAAATGCTAATCAAAATCCTAAGTCCATCCTCACCCAAATGCTAATCAAAATCCTAAGTCCATCTTCAACATGTTATTCTAACACACAATGACAGATTTGTTGAAAACTGCAGACTGTGGCCTGAGCTCACCTGTGTGACTGCATCTGTGAGCAGAAAAAGCAGCTCAGCAAACACACTGGGGCCTTTTGAAAATTCAAATCAAGCCCTGCCACCTTCTTAGGAAAGCAACAGGACTCATGACCAACTCAATGTGGTTGGAAGCTCCCATTTCTCTCCCAGAGCAAGGCGCTGGTTTTGAGGTGCCTCTAACCTCAGTGAAGGTAGAAGCAGGGATAGGCTTTTCTTGGGTTACCAAAATAAACGGTTGGGGAAGTCACAGCAAATGCAGCTTGTGTGCAGGAATGAGAAAGCAGAGTCTGTAAAGGTTTTGGGGGAATGCAGAGTACATGTGACTCTGTGGTCAGAGCAGACAGAGCTGCTCTGAAAACTCGATGGGATCCCTCAGATTTCTCTGCCACTCTTACACCAGAGGCCCCTTCACACTCACGTACTTTCTTGGCAGGTGGGGCCCGTCCACCCCGGGAAGCACTCGCAGCTCCCGTCCCCTCGCAGCCCGTCGTTACAAATGCCATTGTCACAGGCACACTCTGCAGGGCAAATACAAACACCACTGTCAAACCAGCCAGGCTCACCAGAAGAGCCTTGCTGCCATTTCATTGTCTGCTCTGTTACTAATCCAACACATCAAACTGCCATCAAGAAAATGTCACAGGAGTATCAAAAGAAAATGTCACAGGAGTATCAGCTCTTGATGCCCCACTGCCAGGCCAAAAAGCACAGGAAGAGATCACCTGCCTGTGCTTGCTGTAGTTTGGGTGGCAGCAGGAAAAGCAGCGCAGCACAGCACATGCTTGGTTTGAGGATGCAAAATGGGGCCACTCCTCTAGCTGGCCACAAGTGCTCACTCCTGCTGTCTCTCTCTCAGAGACCTGGCAGCCATTTGCCTGTCTCAGAGTCTTGGCACCTTTCTGCTCTCCCACCACCCCTCCTGAGAGCTGAGCTGTGGCCACCTTTCTGCCCTTGCAAGCAGTTTGGCAGAGCCAAGCTGCCACAGCCACGGGTGTCACCTGATTTGCAGTCGGCTCCGTACCGTCCCACTTCACACATCTCACAGGCAGTGCCGTGGAAGCCCTCCAGGCAGCGGCACTCCCCGCTGCCCTGGATGCCATCCTGGCACTCCCCGTTCCCAGAGCACCACCGGCCTGGCTTCCCGGGGCACATCTCACACATGTGGCCGTAGTAGCCGGGGCAGCAGACGGATGTCTGGAAAACCAACAAGAGCAAGCTGGGGTGAGCCATCCTGTGCACACAGACAAGGTACAGCTTGATTGTGTCTGTGTGACAGCCATAATTTCTGACAGCACATGGAAGGAACGGGTAGGATTGAGTGAACACCCTGAAGTGAGGTTGTGTTGCTCAGAGCTTCTTGTAAAGGTCTGCACTGCCCTTGGGAAACATGGGCCCTTTGGTGAGTAACTGAAATATCCTGTGCCCCTCCAGCCCAGCTCCTGCCTGTGTCCTCAGTGTGTCTCTCTGCTGGGTAGAGAGAGGCTTTGGCAGGAGGTGATTTGGTTCCAAAACCTGATTTAACTGCTGTCACTTCTTTCTGCATCTACCCACGGAGGAAAGAAAATCATGACAGGACAAAGTTAGATATTACAGATGATGAGAAACAACATCTAATGAAGCCATGCAAAAGTGCCAAATGAGGGACAAGTGCTGACTGAAACTCTCTATGTGAGTACAGTAAATCTAACTCCCCCTCTCCCTTTTCAATTTCCCATTCCCTCTAAACTTTCCAAGTGATCCTGCAACACCTATAAGACGTCAATTCACACAAGCCTTTTTTTTTTTACCATTTTCTCTTTAAGTGTTTTCTTCCAGCAACCCATTTTCACAAAACTGGTAGGGGCCATAATACACACAACATGAGGTGTGAGCCCTTCTGCTCCTCCCTTTGGTTCGGCTCCAGTGAGTCATCAGTTATTCGGGAAGGCACAGGCACAAGCAGAATGCCATCATTCATGCCTCATTTCCTTAGGAAACCAGACTGCAAACATTCAACTCCTTCTCTTCCTCTGCAGGACAAAACCCAGAGCAACAATACCGAAGCAGCAGGTCCCAATCCATCACCATGCAGACATTTCTGCAGATCTTTTGTTGTTCCAGTGCCCTCCACCTCCCGGATAGAGAGCAATTCCCAGACAACCCCAGTCTCAGCTGTGCAATGGCACAAACACAGCGAGGATTTCAGCACAGCCTGCACTTCCATGGCTGTGCTTCTCACACCCATCTATCGTGCTTTAGCAAAATGAATCAGAGGCAAATGTTTTTCTCACCAGAGAAACCTTTGCACAGGTGAAATGGCAGCCTGTTGTTCCTCCACCCGCAGAGCGCAATCTGCAGTTAGCGAGATTCCCTCTTCCAAGGGGCTCCTGAGGATATAATCAACATAGACACACACATAGGAGACACTACAATATTTAGACAAATAATGTACATTTTGGTGCACTATGGCAGTGTTCTTGCTTTGTATCTGACAGGAATAGCCCTAAAAATCTGAACTATCCAGAGCTGGGACCAATGAAGCATCTCTGGATGTGAGGTCACCACATAGAGTCTATTTTTTTATCTGCCAAACTCATGGTACATGATGGTCTGAATACTGAGAAAAAAAGAATTGGGAATTTTTGGGTATAGGGTAAAGCAGTGAGGCCTAAGAAGCCAGATGTAACTGCTAGGCATTTCACAGCCAGCATGGAAATGAAATGCTTAGTTATTTTCCTCTCTGGATATGTTTGTCACTCACTCCCAAACAAGCTGCAGGCATAGCCAGCCCATCTGCATGAACAAATCAATGGTCCAGACAGACAGGGAAATTGCTACAGGCACTCCCAAATTGCCTTTTCTTGATGATAATGCCAAAATAGTCAAAGATAAAAAAAAAAAATTAAAAAAAAAGACATCTCTTCTTCCCTGTTAAGTGTGAAAATGAAAAGGCTCCTGAAATTCAGGCAAAACCTGGTGCCAGCTGGGTGGAGCTTCATGATTCATGTCCATGTTTTTCCTGTGTAACTCTCCGCTTGGTTTCTGCTTTTTCTTGCAAACGTTGGCAGTGCATGAGCTACAGAGTACTCAAGGGCAGATGGATCCAAGACTCACCAAAAGAACTGATCCAGAAGGACACTTGATCCCCTTGTCACACTTGCCGCACCTTGACTAGGGCACAGAGAACAGGACAAGTCACCAGGTGCCCTCTACCCACATCACACCAAGACACTAACCTTGAATTACAAATGCTGCTCTACAGGCTGCTGGCTGGGACAAAGATGTTTTTATCTCTGTGCCTCAAAACACCAAAAGAAAAGATCATATGCCACACCTCTCCTGAGTCCCAAGAATTTTTGTAGCCCTGAGGTTCCTTCACAAAAGTCTGCAAATACTTTTTTCCTGCTCTGTAGCAGGCAGTCTGACACTGCAATCTTCAGGTTTAGTGGCTTAACTGCCATGAGCCACAAGGTACATCCAAGCTGGACTTTTGGCCATGACTCTCAGGCAAACCAGGGAGCATTTCCTAAGGGAGTTTGTGGTCATGGCATGCAAAAATTGGGCTGGATTTTCCTTCCACAGCTGAGTATCTGAGAGTCCCTGCACTAGCCAGCCCCATGGCTGGCATTGTGAGGGAGACACAGCAAGGGAGCTGATCTGCACAAGAGCTGCATTAGATGTACAGAATCTCCAGGTAGGAGGTGCCAAATCTCCACAATGTCCCATTTCATGAGGCTCATCTGGGGTTACACCACAAGCTACTGTCTCATCCATGAGGGCAGCCAAGGAAGGTGGCCTGTTACCCACCAGTTTGGCTCGGCAGGTGGAGGAACCCTGTGAAATGATGTCAGCTCCTTGGACGTCACCATTACCTTCAGTATGGTGGTGGTATTGGCAGTGCAGCGATTCTTCTGGACCTGGAGCACCTGGGACACCCCAATCAGGATGCCATTCCTCGTCTCAAAGGATGTTCCATCCAAAGGAATCTTATTGACAAACTTCTGCAAAGCAGGAGATAACAGCTGAGACAATAACCTTCAACTCCTTTTGCATGGATTGCTTGGCAGCTCCAAGACAGTTCAGCAGTGAGGGTGTGCAAAAGAGAAATGGGAATATTGGGTCACCAGCCTTAGGAAGTGATAGGTCAATCCAGAGCCTCAGATGGCAGGACAGCCTGCCTCCCTTACCTGAGTGCTGTTTTGGTAAAACATCAGCCAGTAGGAGAGCCCTAGCATGCTGTTCTTGTGAACTCCACTTCTCAAGTCTGCAGGCAAGAGCTTCTCTCCCAGAATAATGTGATACTGCACTGTTTCATTGTCCTAAATCCACAAAAATACAAATTTTAGCCTTCATAGACTACAATTCAGTCAGAGGTATGGTATAAGAAATCTACCTAAGCACCTCTAATGACTAATTAAGCCCACAGAGCCTAGAAACTCTCTGTCACAGAGGACACTGATCACACTTGAGATTCTGATACTTGATGAACCCATTAATGCTTTCAGAAGTCTGAGAATTGCCACAGCCAGCCAGGAAGTGGAAGGTATTGTGCCATCTATCCACATACTAATTTACTCTGCACTTGGGGTCCAAATATTCTTTTCAGACCCCACTGCAGCACCCCTGGAAATCCTCTCATTTCTCTGCCACATTTCTCCCAGCTTTTAGCATCAGATATTCACCTCCTCTGCATGCTAAAATCCCCTGAGCTATTTGGCAATGTACATGCCCCTGCACCCACCACAGCACATATTCAAACTGCAAGCAAGCAGTGAGCTTACCAGCTGGGTCACATTGGCAGCACGGCAGTACTCCTCAATGGAGTTATTTCCAGGAACAAAAATTGTGTATTGTTCAGAGGACTCAACTTTCCCAATAAGCTGGTACTCCTAAAAAATATCCAGGAAAGTAACATTAGCAATTACCCTTGTACTCACTAAAACCCAAATCACATGAGAGATCAATTACAAAGGCAAGAGGGAGAGCTTGAAAATGGGATATCCAACTTCTGCTCAGCCATACACATCTGATTGCTTGCTCCTTGTCCTGGCTGACATAAGAGCAGCTTCCCAGCTATGAAAAAGCCTTCCCTTTCTCCTGGTTTTCTCTGCCTTGTACAGGCATCAGAGCACCTGCAGTAGACAGGTCATCTTCCACTGTAACACATGGCAGTGATCTAGAGATCTAACTGCAATTATGGAGCTCTTGGGCTGCACAAAAGCTTTCCTAGAAGACCTCTCCTGCAGGACACACACGATCTCCTTTCTTTCCAGGCAGCCCAAATTTAGGTCCCCCAGTAGGGGTGAGGTGGGCATTTGCTCCAAAGACTGTTGTGACAGTGACAGCTGTGCTCACCTCGGCTGCTTACCTCTAGCAACTCCTGGAATGTGCTGAAGGAGGCCACTGAGCTGAGCTGCTCCTGCAGACCAGGAGGGCTTGGGGGGATATCTCCTGGGGATGGCAACAAAACCTGCCAAAAGAGCGAGGCTGAGCAAGGGGCTGAGGGGAATCTCACCAGACTCCTGCCTTGCTTGCAAGAAAGACAATCAAAAGGTCTTGTTTCACACAGTCCTGCAATAGCCTGAACTCTTCTATCAGCCAAGAGAAGGGGAACTCTCCTCCCACTGATCCTGGAGACAAATGTTTTAAACATTGAACACTGCTGCACAGGAAACATCTGTCAGGACCTTGTGATAACCTCATATATTTTGCCTTTATATCCCTTCCTAACCATCCAGACATGTGTTCCTCCTTGGCCCTGTAACAGAGGCTGCTACATAAGCCTGCTGCTACAACTGCAGCATTTCCCAGTGCCACATGTACTGACGTACCTTACTGAGGACATGGATGATGCCATTGCTGGCAGGGATGTCACTGACAACTACACTTGCATTCTGGATGGTCAGTACCTGCACAAGAACCAGAGGGAGAATCAAAAGGATCAGGAAGTGCAAAGCAAATTCAAAACAAATACGTTGTTCTTTCAAGGCTGCACATGGTTAATCTGGGTGCAGTTTTTGAAAGCTGCCTGCATTTGGGGGCACCAGTGTCCCACCCAGGCTCCTCACTGGAAACAGCAGCCCCTCAGCAGTTAAATTTGAGCTTTATGTAAGAAAGCCTTACGCCACTCGTGGTGTTTATCTGCCATCTGGTCTGTGGGTTGAGAGTGGGTAATTCTGGCCCATACTTTTTGAGCTTTTCAGCAGTGAAGACACCTTCAAGGAAGTGGGCTCTGTGGGGAACAAATCAGATAAAGAAAAGATTAGGGAAGTGTTGGTAATGACAAGGAGATAAGACCATAGCACCCAACATTTACTTCTCTGACAGGAAGTACTTTAGCTTGTGGAGAGAACAATGGAGAGAATTGTTCTGATGCCATCTGACTGGGAAAATCTCTCTGCAAATACGTGAAACATAAACTCACTTCCCATGGTTTGTGGTCTATTATGTTTTAATTTTTGCCTGCTAGATATTTAAATTTGCTTCATTTATCTCAAGATATGTCCTCATTGGTCATGTTTTCACAAGAAAAAAAATCAATTTCAAGGCTCTGTTACTGTTGTTTGGCCCAGTAAAGCAAAAGCAGGAGGCTTCTCATACCTGACTAAAAACGGCAGCATGTAAGGGGTCAACCAGAAATCTTTGTCAGCATTGCTCAAGTTCTTGATAGCTGCCTCTGATGGCACCAGGACAGTGACATTGGCTCCTGCTGGGATGCTGAAGAGAGATTTCTGTTGTCCAAAGCAGAAAAATGAATAAATAAGACACACTACTGCCACATCTATAGTGCAAAGTACACCCAACAGCCATCCCGCTCTCGCAGCCATCTGAAAGGGATGGGAAGGAGCAGGGCAGGTGCTCAGCAGCACAGCAGGATCTCCTGCCTCTCCTGGGCATGGCAAGCAATCAGTACCACAGGTGGTTTGGCCAAAACAGCTGACACCTGATTGCCAAGGGAAAACCTGCTGCTTTAAGCTCTACCTTCCCAAATCAGTTTTCCTTCAAACACATTCAGTCATATCCATAAATCCTTTTTGAATGCCCAACATCAGTCCTGGGGGAAGGACCAATACAACTGCTGGCAAAAGCAATTTTGTATGCAGCGGGTCAGGTGAGCTGAAGCTCAAGTTAGAGGCTGTCCATAATAGTGAGTTTCCATAGACTTAGTGCAGTCTGTGGAGGGTCTCTCTTGTTCCCACATTAGAGGCAGGGAAGCAACAATGAGAAAAAGAACAAACATGCAGTCTAATGTCCCAAAGGATGTTCTTCTGAAAGACAGTGTTATAATGCTACCCCTTCTTTGCCTTCTGTGCTGGTTTTTGATGGCCAGGAGTTACAGATGGTACAACCATGAAAATTAGGTGTAACACAGCCCCAGCTTCCTCTTGTGGGAGACACAAAGCCTCCAAGACACACTCATGACCCTCATTCTACCACAAACTCCACAGCTTTTCTACATGCCTGTTCTGTAACCACTTCTCATTTTCTTTGCTTTGTTTTCTCTAAAGAAAAAGATAAATGGAGTTGCTTGTCCTCTACAGACTCATTCACAGACTTCACTTCTACAGAACTTACCCATGTGGGTGTCCCATGGGTACTCTTACCTTAACCCAGTTGTAGAAGCCTGCAAAGTGGGAATTCCTGGCCAGCTCCTTTCAAACAGAAACAACAGAAGAGTTACATCTGCTGAGCACAGGGTACAGGGCTGGGGGACTTGGGGTGGGGGAAAGGAGCCCTTTGCAATATCAAATCTGGCAACAATGACTTCAACATTCTTCTCACTTTTTAACTGTTACAGGCACCATGTATTGTGAGGAGAGATGGGCACTTCTAAAACCAAACTTCAGCCATTAAAAATACATATTTCCAAATAAGGAAACTCTTTCCAACTCATCTCTAATGAGTTCATGTGTATCAGGGACAAAAGATTGAATCCACAGTGGCCTTTGATATTTCTAAAGACAGAAAATAGGCCTGACAGCTTTGACCTGAAAAACTTTCCTAACAATGAAGGAAAGATGACTTATTGCACAGGACAGGTGCTCCCTGCACAGGAGTGAGGAGCTTAGAAATTATGCTTTCACTGGCAGTAATTAGTCCTGGCAACAATTCTGTCCCTGTGGCCTTGGAATACACTTGGGCTTCATGCTGATGCTGGTAGAGTCAACTCAGGTAACAGGGAAAAGCAAAGAGAGAGCAGAGCCACTTCTCCCCAGTCCCAAAAAGGCCTCAGACATTTGCTCTTCACTAACTTTTAGAATGTCCCCATAGCATGTCATGCCATCCCCAAAGTAGCCTTCAGAGCAAACACAGGATCTCTCTCCTCCACCAAGGGGTACACACGTAGCCTGCAAATACAAGGAAAGGAAGAAGAAATTAGAGAGCAAACACAGGTTATGTAGTGTCACACCCATCTCAGAAGTGAATTCTGGCCTTCCAAGGGCTGGGCTAGAGTAGCACACACAAACACCTTCCCCCTGCTGCCTTTATGGTGGCACTGAGTGTTTCCCTCATGCAGCCAAGCCTAGGTGATTGCTTTGGTTGTGTGAACCCACAAAAATCAGAGGATTCCTCTTTGGAGCACATCAGTGCAGGCCAGTAAGATGACATAACAAAAACCTTTGCAATTCTCTCAATGCCATGGCTGCTGCAAAACCTGTCAGGGAGCAGGTGAGCCTGCCCTGCCATGCCAGCCTGAGGAGAGCTCTTTAACTACTCACCAGGTCATGGCAGCCACCATTGTCCATGAGGCACGGGTTGATGGCATCACAGCTGTGGCCATCGCCAGCATAACCCCTCTTGCAGACACACTTGCTCTGCAAGAAAGACATTTCAGTTTTACAGACTTACCAGAGCATCCTCGTTTACTATCCAAAAAATGTCTAAGGCAGCAAAACTTATCCTTAATTTATTTTCCCAAGTTTTCTTCCTGGTCGCTCAAGACCTGGAAATATGGAGCTGCTTCCTTAGCAGAGCATCACCCTCAATCACAGCACACAAGCTGCCTGGTTACTCAAGCACATTGATTCCCTGCACTGCTTGGCTGTGGGGGTCACTTGAAGATGATGGTTTCCTCCTTTGTTTCCAGGGAGGAAATTTTTAGGGAATGACTCAGACTTTGTGAATGGCAGAAAGGAGTTAATTTCAAAGTTTCCTTCTTTCAAGATGTCTAGGAGAGCATTTGTACATCTCACCTCACTAAAATTTGCTACAGCTCTTGTACCTTTTTTCAGCATCTTGTGCATGCTCAGTGGGCAGAAGCAGCACCCTGAGAAGTCTCCTCTCACATGCACCTTCCTCCTACCTCTACCTGCATTGCCCTTGGCCCAGCTCCCTGCACAGACTGTCTGAACAGCTGCACATGCCCTTCAGTGCTGTGGTCAGGGGAAAGGGGCACACAGCAACTGCTGCCTTAGGTCAAGCTGTATTACAGACTGTCGTCCTGTCCCTTTGCTGCACAAGTCCCAGAGCTGAGCACCAGTCCTGAACACACCAGTGCACCTCACATGCAGGTGCACTGTGATGCTGCAGCTGCAGCTGGGGCTTCTGGCAGTGGACAAGCAGGTTTGGCTGCTGGCCAGTCCCGTTTTTACCTCTGGCAGTCCAGGGCCACCTGAGAGCAGCTGGGGAGTGTTAGTGCTACCACCAGGCTGGTAGCCATGCTCATACCTGCCCGGGCCCGGTGTACATGCAGTCGGCGTTGAGGTGGCAGCTCCCCCTGCTCTCCAGCATGCAGTTGTCTATGGGCACACACGCCTTGCCATCCCCAGTCCAGCCCACGTTGCACTGGCAGGTGGCAGTGCCAGGGCCTGTACTGGTGCACAGGGCCTTCAGGAGAAGGGACAGAGAAGGAATTACACCCAGCAGAAGGGAGAGAGTGCAATGAAAATACAGCAACAAATCTCCTTCCTAAAACTGTGGAGAATTTCTGACTGACCGACTCTGATTCCAGCACTGGGAACTGGGGGTGGAAGCATCTTCTCCAGAAAAGTCATAGAAAACTTCGTAATAAAGTGATTCTGGAGACATTCAGTGTTTTCAGAGAGGTAGACACTTGTGTCTAAGGTGGCTCCGAACTTATGGGGCATTCATTATCATCATGTAAAGCTCTTCCATTACACAGTAAGTGTTCCCTGAAGAGGAGGACCATAATCTCCTGCCTGGATGTCTGGGATGGAATCAATGATAGATGGAAGATCTCTCTCAGGAAAAGACCTACTTTGTACCCAGTGCCATCCTATTCTCTTGCATATGGCCCAATGTCTTCCTCTGACTGAAGGGATCTAATTTATGATGAGGTCTGACCATTTGGCAGTAATTTCCAACATGAAGTACTACATGGGTGCAAATGTAGTGTTGATGGTTACTGGGGATATGTGTTGGATCTCACAGTTAAGCTGCAGACAAAGTAACACATGATAGATGAGCTTGAGGGGAATATAGTTGCAAATCAAAAATTATCTGTGCAGCTAATCTGTGTGGCTGATAAAATGTCTAGTGTGAACCAGCCAAACTACCCTTGGAGTGTCACATTTTGGTACCAGCCCAAATGATCGACATATTTACAATGACTATGCCAAGGCACTTGTTATTCCACCTCATCTGACAGACAGGAAAAATTAGCACATAAAATCTGTAACAATCCTAGGAGTCCTGGATCCCTGTTCTGATTGAGAGGAGCTGCCTCTCCACTCTGCACAGTCTGACCCCACTTACATTCTGTGAACAACCTCCCCGTTCTGGCTGAGTGCACAGGTCAATGGGCTGGCAGGAAAACCCATCCCCTTCGTATCCATCCATGCAGATGCACCTTTAAAGTACAAACACAAGAGGGACACAGGTAGAGCAGTCCCTCAGGCAAGCAAGATTTATTCCTAGCAGGCTGGCTGAGTCACTCACACCATCCTGTGCACCGCAGACACACACAGCCACAGGGGTGGCAGCCATGCACAACGGCAGTGTGCCCCCAACGTGCCACAGAGACTGACCTTGCTGTGTCATTGAGGCTGCAGACAGCGTGCTGGTGGCAGTACTGGGACAGCCCACTGGGGCCACAGTTCTTGGATGTCTTGTCACAGAATTTCCCGGTGTAGCCTTCCTTGCAGGACCAGGACTGACACACCCCCCCACTGCCAGGCCGGTTGTCACAGACACCGTGGACACAGCCACAATCTGCCAAGGACATGCAGTAAGATCAGTAAGCACAGAAAGTCCAGAATCCACCACAGTTGTAGATTTCCAACTTTCCTTCACAATTTCTAGTGACACCAAATAATCATTCCATTATTATTTTTTGACAGAGGGGATGTCTGTTGAGAGACATCCATCACAAATCAAGCCTGGCCAGGGAACAGATCCTGTGACTGCCTGGGTCCATGTTTTCTATAGGCTGTAAGAACAGACTCAGATTTAGGCTCTATCAATCTCAAGGTCATGGTCAACTGTCTTTTGTTTCCTAACAGGAGAGATCTAAATTAGGTTGATGCTTCCAAAACATCACCATTGTCATATAAAACATGTTTTCTCCACTGTTGTTTGAAGGGACACACATGATGCCATTTTTGTCACTTCTTTCATGAGGCTGGTCTTGCCAGAATGGAATCCAATATATATGAATTTGCACCATTATCTTTGTTCTAAATTATCCTTTAGTCTCTCCATCAGAGTTCCTAACCTTCATCACAGTTCTCGCCATGCTTGTTTGGGTTTGCACAGATGTGGCAGGCTGTGCCTTTGAAACCTTCAAAGCAGTGACAGTTGCCATTCCCTTGAATGCCATCGCTGCACTGGAAAGAGAACAAGAAAAAACCAAAGTGATTGAAACTCAGAGACATGCCAAGGCATTGATGTCCATTAACAGTACTTTGATACTCGCAGTAACAAACAGGACTTTGAAGAGTGGTGGTAATACAAGACCCCACACAGCCGGAGCTGTGTCCAACAGCCATGACCTAATTCTCACCAAATATGTGCCATTCTCCCTGGATCTTCTGCCACCACCTCTGTGGGCTTATCCCTGGAGCACCAACTCTGAACTGTACTTATCTCAAACTACACTCTCCAACCACAACTCACATTTCCCCGGCCATAGCATGGACTGGAAAATCCCCCAGGGCATGGCATGCAGTCTGGACCAAAGAACCCTTTGCAGCATCCTGGTTTCTGAAAAAAAAAAAGCAAAATTAATAAGGTACGACATGACTTAACAAGAATTACCTGGAGTACTCCTGTGCTCATAGTTCTCAAATTCTGGTCCTTGTCTCTGCCATGGAGGGAAACAGAATGTTGTATTTAGCATCTGTGTTTCTTAGGAGGTCCTGCACCTAAATTACTTTTCAACAATGACCCTCTTCCTGCTCACAGCCAATTCTTCTCAGAAAAAATCATTATCTTCTGCTTGTTCTCTGACTTCAACACATAGGATACATGTTTTTTATGAACTTCTAATTCTTTAATAGCTCTGGTCCACTCACTTTTACTTCATCCTTGCCCAGAACTGCATTCCTGTGGAGGGATGTAGCAGTCCTGGATTGCAGGCCTTGTCATGACCGACCAAAGGAAGAACGATCATAATACAAACAATCAGCAGTATTTAATGAAACACCCACAAATCATTACATACAGTTGGCACTGTGAGAGCTCAGGAGCTGCAGACAAACATGAGGTCCATAAATTCACTAAGAGAGACTTTCCTGAACCATCTGACAGTGGTTCATAAACAGGATGCAATCACTTCACAGCTTACAGCACTTTCCCTGTGCTCAGCTTCCTTTGGGAGAAATGCTAAAGCTGGCACACTCCAGTTAACCCTACACCATCATGGCTTCCTCCAGCTTGGCAGGTCACAACAGGGATGCTTTATTTTATTTAGTTATTGCACTCAGGTTTAACTGAGCTGCCTTCTAACATCTGCAGTAGCTTGGTACCCTGTGTTCTCCTGGACAAACAAAAGCAGGTAGCTCGTTTATGTGATGGTCCTGGGGACAGCTTTCCTTTTGCTCCCATCCAGCCCCCTCGACTCAGAGCCAGAGCTGTTCCTGGTGAGTGAGGAAGGGCAGAGCTGAGCTGTCCCAGAGGGAACGTGCTCCTCCATGCCACTCACCGTGATGGTTTGATTGCAGTACCTGGCGCACCCCTTCTTCAGGACGTTCAGGCCTTGTGGGTCGTGGATGTAAACACACTCCTTTGGGGACAGCGTTGCTTCCTGCACAAACAAAACGAGCCACTAGCACTGTCACCTTCCCCTTGGCTCTTTGTGCTGCAGAGAGCAGCTGTGCCTGTCTCTGAGCTGGCGAAGTTCACTGAGGAGCCAAGGTGAACAGCACAGAGCTGTGGCAGGCCCAGGATGGACCAAGGCACACGGTGGCCTCCTCCTGCTCCCAAGAGTCCCCAAGCCTGAGCCAAGGTGCTGCCCTTTAGTTCTAATTATAGTATCTGTGATAAGGGAGACAGCAAAAAGAGGGGAAGGAAGGGAGGGGGGGAGAGGAGACAAGGGGGAGATAAGGGTGGCAGGGAGGAGAAATCGAGGGTAAGAAAGAGGGGAGGAAGGAGGTAGGAGAGGGGAGAGGGGAGGAGGGAAGGAGAGTGGGGCATAGAAAGAGTAAGGAGAGAATGAGAGTGAGGGAGGGAAGGAAAAAGACAAAGGTGAGATGAAGAGAGGTATATATAAGAGGAAGGGTGGCAAATAACATTGGAACAATGCTCAGTGACCTGTCTTGGAGTTGGGTACGGGTAGAACTGGGCCCCAGGTGATTCTGACTGCCAGCTTCAGTCAGAGAGGAAAATGGCAACGGGTGATTTTGCAGATCTCTACTTCAGACATCCATGCTGAGACAGCATTAGCAAGTTCTCCTGAAAGTCAGACCTCTCAGAGGACACCCAAGAGTTTAAGGGTGGTGAGCACCTCACTGGCTTTCACAAACAACATCTTGGGTCTGGCCTTCACATTGCCATTTCCTGGAACTTGCTGTTCTGCTAACCTCAGCATGAGATAACTCAAACAGCACCACTCTTCCTTCCTCCACCTTCAGCTAGCTCTGCTCATCTTTAAATCAACAGGGAGCACAGGCCAGGAACAAACTGTTTCTCATCCTCTGCAGAGCAGATTCTCTGTGATTCCCTGGCTCTAATATAGGCAGAGGCAGTACTGGATGGTACTTCTGGAATCAGGTTTGCATCTGAGACTCTGGAGGAGCTGGCAAACCCTGCATTGTGGGCAGCAAAGCTCTGCCTGAGGCAGAGCAGAAGTGCTAAAAGCTGCAAGTCTACAATTTCATTTAGAGCAGAATTTCTCACTGTGCTCCACATTGATTCAGCAGGCAGACTCCAGAATAAGAGAGTGCACAGAGCAGTTAGTGGGCAACAGTCTGGGACCACAAAGCTTGGATACTTACCCTCTAACAAGCCTCTCTACTGGCTGCCTTTCCTGCTCCCTATTTATTTGAAAGTGGCTTGAGTTAAAACTGTCAGTGTCCCTGTTTATCATTATGCAAAGAAATGACAGAAATAACTACAAATATTTACCATTTCCTTGCTGCCAGGTGGGCAAGTGCTGTTGTTGAGGGCCTCACAATCCACACAAGACCCCTGTTAAGAAAAGAAGAAGCAAAAATGTAATTTTCTCAAAGGAACTTCTTCCCTATTCCAAGAATGCTACAGAGCTACTGTTCCCAGTACTTACATCCAAAACCTCACAACATGTATGTGAAATACTTAATTACCATTAGTTTCCACACTCTGAAATGTGCCAGGTTTATCACTTAAATAAAATTTCTCATGTGTCTTAAGGAAATGCTTGCACCTGCCTGAAGCTGGGGTCTCTCTGTCTCAGAGAAACTCTCTGAGTTTCTCTGCTACAAGACATCCTGCTAGGCTGGAAAGCACTTTGGGCATCCAAGCAGCAAGGCTCAATGAATCAGCAAGTTATGGGGACACGCTGTCCCCTTGGGATTCACTGTGTCGCCCCAAACCTCTTGCTATTCAGAGCCTCACCTTCTTTCCTCAGTAACCTACCAGTGATCAAACTGGGGAGCAAGCACCTCAAATAAGGTGTATGAAACAGTTCCTGTGACAATACTGCACAGAAATTGTAGGTCCTGCTACTGAATGCCTGCTTCCTGTCCAGGCTACAGGACACCAGTGCTGGCAGAGGTGGGAACAAAGCACTGTTAGCTGAGTTAGCAACTCCAGTGGGAAGAAGATCACATAGAGGAAAAGGCAAATGTACTTTGGAATCAAAGGTAGGATGGGTGCATGGAAAGAACAACAACCTACAAGAACAATTTGCTGATTAGCAGGAAAGCAGTGCCAAGTGGAAGCAGAAGAAACGCTGACAGTGCTGCCAAAGTTCACACCAGGGGAACTCTCAGACAGACCACCTTTCCCAAATGCAGTTTACACAGCCTGCTTTTGGCCCTCCAGGTGAGTGTGGGGTGCACAGCAAGCCCCAGCTGAGCTTGAGCATGAGAATGGGAGAAGCTGACTTACCATCACGATCTTATGTTGCTCTTCATTGCATCTGTGAGGCAAAATGGGAACGATTGAAGGAGGGATGAAGATGCCATCCAAAGTATGAATAATACCATTTGAAGCCACAATGTCTCGCATTTTTAAGGGGATCCCTGATTCATCCATCAGAATTCTTCCCTGATGCAGAAACACAATTTTAGCCCATTAGACAGGATCAACTACATAAAGCTAATGTGGAAAAGAGATGGTTCACAGCATCAAGGGCAACCACACAAATGGTCAAGCCTCTTAGTGGAGTCACAGATTGGATAAGAAGCAAACTAATTCAATGATCTTATTCAAGTCTAGTTTTTTAAGCAGAGGAGGAAGCAGAGATTGGGAGAAACCACATTGTTCAGAACTACATGCAGACGTTCTCCTAGCACAGAAGGGTTTGCCCCAAAGGGTTTTGATTCACACTTACATCTGCACTAATGTTGATGGTGAGTATCTGGTTAGCCATTGTAACAATGTGTGGCATCATTAGCAGTTGCTCTACAGTCACCTGAAATAAAACACAAGGGGGTGATACCATGAAAAAGCAGGGTAATTTCAGTGTAGTTTACAGAATCCTTCCATGATTCCTGCCACTTGAGAAACTTCTGAAGGGGACTTAAAATTTACATTTCATGAAACACCTTATAAACAAGCAATGGGTCAGAGGGTAATCCAGGACTTTGTGTGAACTGTGTGCAGAACCACAAACACAGCAGTGCTGGTGGCAGCTGCCTTGGTTTTCATTCCTTGTTTAGGTAACTGTTCAGCACAGCTGAAATGAAGTCTCACTAACAGTGTCTCTTGCTAATACAGCTGCAAGTAGGGTCAGACTAATAATGGTTTTTTTCTAGGACATATTCAATAAACAATGAAAGTTCAGCCAGAAGCATAATAGAGAACATACTTTGACTGAAAAAATAAGCTTAAAGGCAGAAAAAAAATGTAAACTGCAGCTTCTGTACTTAGAAATGTAATAATTTGAGTGAGAGTTCTGAGAACCAGAACAATTGTTATTTTTGTGTCCTGCAGCAAACTCTGCTGGACCATATTTTCATTGTAAAGGCCATCCAACTAGGGAGCACCAACACTCCAGAAAACTTAGAGTTCCTTCATGGGGAGAGAGAGCACAGCTGTCCCTTTTGGCAACTCCTTTCATGGCAAATATTTTGCCTCTTCAGATCCTGCAGAGTCACATCTCTGCTCCTCCAGGGGAAGTCCAAGAAGCAGCAACTGAAGTCATCAACACTGTGACCTCTATGCCAGAGAAAAGGGTTGATAAGGTGTTGGTCTGTAGGAGGGCTGGGGTTAGAGCTGCCTGTCTTACCGCTGCTGAAGTGTAGATGTGATGTTTCACCAGTTCTTGAAGCTTATTTATGCCCTAAGGAAAGGAGAGAACATGAGAATCAGATATTCCTTCAATGCTCAGGAGTAAGAGGAGGAAACTACATTTTCTTCTGTTCAAGGCTGACAATGCCAATGCCTACATTGCATTGAATTCACAAGTGAATAAGTTTCTTCATTTTCCCCTGCCCAAAGCTGGGGTGAGGAATGAAAGTCAAACACCAGATTTAAGCAATCTGGCTGACCATATTTCTCACTGCAAGCTCCATCAGCACCCCCTTCTCTCCTAGAGCCTTACAGAAACAAAGACATGGTTTAGCTACCCCCAGGAAGAACAACTTCCAGCAATGACCAGTTCCAGTGTAACTCAGCCAGCTCAGGATATCTTAAAGTGCTATGGGCTCCCACCTCTGTGAAAAGATAAATGAGCCTTCCATCTCTCAGCCTGTCCACAGCATCATTGCTGGGTACAAACACAGTGAAGGGGCCTGGTCCATCCAGTATTGCAGGCAGGCCACAGTTCTGCAAAAACAACAGGAGATTTCATCATGGATCTAACAGGGGTTACTGAGGGGGGTCCAGCAGGAAGTGAGAGGAAATATTAAACAGCTCACTAAAGGCAGAGCTGTTGCAAAGCAAAATGTGCAAGAGGCAACTGGACACCAGGGACAGGTGTGTGGTAGAACAGAAGTGTGAGTGCCACAAAACCACAGCTGGGACAAGGAAGCCACTGGTGGAAATGCAGCAAATATGAACAAGGGAGTCCCAGGCTAATGCTCCCTGTGTGCTTTAAACACAGAGACTCAGCTGTGGTCTAGAACTAAACATGCTGTGGGGAACATCTCTGCAGGGACAAGGGGAAGATGGGAAAGAGGAATGTACCCTTGCTGCTTGTGCCACATCCCCTATGGATATGAAAACTCCAATATTTGCCGTTACATTAGGTAAAATAAGAAAATAAAGACCAAAAATGGCACAGAAAGAAACATGCAGAAAGAAAGACAAATCACTAAAATGTATTTAAATGCTATTCAAAATTCTCCTCAAATCAGCAGCAGGCTTTGTACAGCAGCAATATCACAGCTTCCTGGGTAGACACAAACTTGCTTACCTCCAGTATTGTTTCAAATCTACTGAAAATCTCCATTGAGGCAAGGATCTCACCAATGGTTTTCTGCAAGAAAATACAAAGAGGAAAAACATGGCTGGGGCTGAAGGCAAGTCTGAGCAGATACTGGGATGCCAAGCTTGTGGTTTGCATGTAAAGATCTACAGGAGACCATCATCCTCAAAGAGATGGGCACAATCTAATGATTATTGTTCTCATTTAACACCCAGACAACTTTTTGATTATAATTTCAAAATGCACTACACCCAGTTAAAGAAAATCTTAGTTTTGTTTTTGTGTGAAAAATGCTTTTCAATACTAGTCCTGTAAGATACATGTTCTGTAAGATACAGCAGAAGAAGAGCTCATTTGCTATGATTTTATTCATGAAAGTAGAATTCTCTTCTCATCCAAGCGTGGCAAAAACATCACTGCGAGATTTTTATCTGGCTTATGCAGTACTATTAGCTACTTTTAAAGGTATTTTAATAATACCTAACAGGCCTAATCAGAGCTGGAAAAAAAAAATAGCCTTTTCCCTTTAAAAAAAAAGCCTCACTGATTTGGAAGATTAATGATAAAAATTACTTTTTTAAAAGTGTTTATTCTGCTGTCCCATAGATGAGAAGAAATATGAGTGCTTCTGTACCTGTGGGTTTCTGAGGTTGTCAGTGCTGATTTTTTTCCTGAGGCTGTTGACAATATGCATGATGCCATTGGCTGCTGGGAGATTTGATTGCAAGATGTTGTACAGTTCCCCTGGCAGGTCTTGATACCGGAAAGATTTGATGTATGTCTGGGTGATAACAATAATAAAAATAATTATAATTATGGTAATGATGATGATGGTAATAATAATAATAATAATAATAATAATAATAATAATAATAATAGTAGTAGTAGTAGTAATAATAATAATAATATATTTCCTTGTGGTACATCTGTGTTACCATGATACAGCTGTAAATCAGTCCTCATGGGTCAGCAAGGGGAAGGCACAGCCAGAGTTACTCTTGAAAAAGTAAGTGTAAGGGATGGCCTGGGTGTAAGACAATCACCCCACCCTACTTGAGTCTGGGTGATATTTTGATCCTGGGTGGTACTTTTAAGTCTCAATACAGAAAAAAAAAAAGACATCATGTGGGACTTCCTGCTCCAGAAGGAAGTTTGAGTGTGAGCAATGCTTGATCACAGCTCTGGATCACAAAAGGATGTCCTGCCCACCACAGGGCGGATTTGGAGGCAGTTCTGGAAGTGCAGCTTTGACTGCAGCTTTTGTTGACTCCTTGTGCCTACAAGGAGTGTTCATAACAAAGCCAGGGCAGCCAGGCTCACTGAATTACAAGGCAGGTGTCTGGTCCCTCCACTATGTATGGATCCATGCCCTGCAGCCTAGTGTGGGAGGGTGTCCCAAGGTTGACCTACAAAGGAAGCATCCAAGCCTTGGTGCTGCAGCCGTGATTCAAGCTCAGGGAAGCACAGCTTTCCTGTGCTCTTAATTTTACCATGTGCATTTTGAATTGCTCCTCCCTGCCCTAAACTTCAGTTTACATCACTAAGGACTCAGTTTGAAACAAAGGAAGGGGAGTGCAGACTTCCCAGATCAAAAAGCTCCTAAGTAAACAAACAGGAAAGAATTTTAAAAGGAGCATTGACACACTCAGTTCGGATTCCCCTGCTCCCAGTAGTGCTTTGTCCTTTTGATGTATTATGACCTAGACCTCAAGGCCAAGGCTGGATCCTCAGAGAGGAAACAGTGCTCCCCACCTTGCCAGCTGTGGGCTTGCATGCAGGAAAGGTCCAGGATGGAGAGAGAGAGCAGTGGATACCGGAAAATGTGAGTCAATTGGAAAAGGAAAAAAAGAGCCTTCCACGTCAGAACACAACAATGAAAACTTCTCTGCTAGGAGGACTAAGGAAAATGTAATGGAGAGGAAAAGAGAAACTAGAAGAAGAAATATTCCTCATGTGGCTGTGTCCAAGCATGCAAACTCCAAAGGAGCATTCAGTCTGAAGGGAGACTGTTGCCTCTTCCATGTCAGCCACATGGATATCCCAGCTGCTGATGGTGTAGGGAAAAGGTCTCTTCTCCAGAACATTATGCATATATGGAAACACCATTCACATGTCAGATTCTTGCTTGTCTCTGAGACAGGAGATGTGGTTGCTTGGGTTGTCTTGTCTTAAATCACCTTGCTTTAGACTACACAAAGGAGCTCGTTTTGATCACAGAAAAAGGTTTTCTGGTGAAGAAAGCCCATCAAGGAAACCATGCTCCAGCTCCAGACTGTCCTATGTGAAAACAGTGCCCCAGGCCTTCAGGAGATTCCTTACCTGGCTAGTGAATGTCAGCTGATGTCCTGACAAGGTCCACATAGTCTTGGCTTTTATCATGTCTTCTATCAAGTGCAGACCAGGAACAATGTGCATTCTGCACAACTGCTCAGCAGCTGTGTCCTTTGGGGAGGAAAGCCCACATAAAAAAGAAAAATGACATGTTCTTTCAAAAACTTCATTTACCACAACACCACCTTTCTTCCAGCTAACACACACAGAGAAATTCTTAGCATACAAGACTGAGCTTTTGTCTTCATTTTGATTCACTGCACTCTGGCAAAACTCTTCTGTTTGTCTGCACATCCAAGAGGGAGACTGATTAACCTGCAAGGAACTTAAGAGGAATCCCCTGGACAGAAACCTATTGGACAAATTAAAAATTATCCTTGCTTGATCCAGATTATAAATTTGCTGAAGCCCCCCAGTGCAGTCTTTGCCTGTGCTGGACCATGCAGGTCTAATCTGCTGAAATTACATTTAGCTTTTTCCTTTCTTCTCTGGGCTTACTATCATTGCTGTTTTTAGAACAATCTTCTGTCACTTTTTGTCAAATGATTTAGGTGGAACTGATCCTTGGGGGAACAGGTCAACTAGGTAACTTGGGAGCCTCTCCTGATATATTTTCTATGAATCCAGAAGTTATTTTAACCACAGTTAAGCAGTTAACCAGTATTTTTTACCATAGTTTGAAATTCCAATACTTTGGTGCAATACTTGGCCCCTTTTGAAAATTACACCCTCAGGTAGTAAAAAGCCACTTCAAGTTTTAAGAACAGTCATATGTAAGAGGTTTGAGCTTTGAAAGAAGAACGGCCAGAAGGTCCTACACTTCCTGACATTAAAAACAAACTCTGTCAGTATTGAAGAAAGAAATTGGCCAGAAGGTCTTACACTTCCTGACATTAAAAACAAACAAACTCTGTCAGTATTGAAGAAAGAAATAGAGTTTTTTTTTAAATAATTGAGGGATGCAACATCCTCTATAAGACTGCAACTTAACCAGACAATGTAACATTTTCCCAATAGATGATTTCTATAAATAGTGCATGCCAAAGTTCCTCTCTTGTGTCAATCAGTTTTTACAGGTTGCAGAGCTGAAGCAGGAAAGAACCTTAAGACAAAAATTTGCTGAAACCAAAAAAACTTACATTGAATTCCATTCTATCAAGAATGGGGAGAAGGGATGGTACAAAGACTGTGAAGGGCCCGTATTTAGTCAGCAATGTTGAGCACCCAGAAGCTGTAAAAAGAGGGGCAGTGTGAAGTAGTTAGGCAGTGATGGTTTACCCACAGCAATAAATATTCCTCTTGTTAACAGCACAATTCAATCTACACAGTATCAGCCTGGTGCAAGCAACAAGTACTCATTTACAGGGAAGCCAGAGGGAGTTTGGCACTGCTACCCTGTCCCCAGCTTGCTCCATTCCCAAGCAAAATAAAAAAGCATTTACCAAACATTTTCTTGGCGACGTTTAGCTTCCTTATAAACCTTCCTCGCAAATTCTGCTGATTTATCTCACCCAAGAGATCTTTATAGCAACTTCTCCCGTCTCCAATCTCCCCTTCTTTGCACACACAGCTATGAGGCGAGGATGAAACATAACAAACCATTGTAAACCAGTTTGCAACACATTCAACAATTGCCAAGTAGAACAACATGTCAGTATCTACACTTGAAAGGCCAGTTTAGAATCATAGAATGGTTTGGGTTGGAAGGAACCTTAAAGATCACTTAGTTCAAACCTCCCCTGCCATGGGCAGGGACACCTTCCACTAGACCAGGTTGATCAGGGCCCCACCCAATCTGGCCCTGAACTCTCCCAGGGATGCAGATAAGGGCTGAGTAACTTCTGCCTAAACTGAGTGACAGGAAACAAGATTCCCATTTCTGCCAGGAAAGCCAATTTGTATCTACCCAAAAAGAATGGAGATGATTTCTCATATACAAACAACATAAGGATCGTCTGCTCTAAAGTGCAGAGTACAGATTGCCACAATATGATTATTGACACCTTTTTAATTAGATATTGAGTCAGTTGTGGTAATTTCGGCATCTGAAAATCTGAGGTAATGCACAAAACCCACAGGCTAAGTGACAATCTATCAAACAGCTCCAGTGTGACCCCTTGGCAGCAGTGAGAAGGCAGCCCAAGCACTCCAGGTAGCCACAGCTCATCTGGAACTCACTGAGGGGCCCAGACAGGTTAATGACTTTTCCAGAAAAGCTTATCTACATGTGAAAATCTCTGTCCTGGTTCACACGGGTTTGTAGTCATCACTCAGAGACTACCAAAGCTGTTTTTTCCCGTTTGGGCTTTGTCCAAGTATCAGCTCTGCTCTTTCTGTTTCAGCCATGCAAAGACATGCGACACAGGGGAGGAATTTGACTCCACTCCAGCCTCAGAAGGCTCAGTGCCAGCTGCTGGGGAACAGATCTGTAAGGCAGGGACTGCACTGAACACTGTGTCCTGCACTGTGCTAGCAGATCTTCAGAAAGGGAAGCCACTGTGTTTCAGTCTTGGCCTGGAGCACACAGTGAGCAAGTCAATGCTAATAGTTCTAACAGCATTGGAGAAGGAAGGATCAAGGAGATGGGATTGATCTTTCTCTCTTCAGTGACTCAGAGAAGCTCTACCTTTTCCTGAAAACACATAAAATTCTCAAGGAAGCTTTCTCTGGTGTTTGAGAGACCATTATGCAAGAATGATCCTCTATCCAGCCATATTTCTCATCTAAGGGGTACAAACTTGTAGGTGTTTTGCTCCAAAGGATTACCTGACGTCTGGTGTTTCCTCACTCAACTTACCCCTTCTCTGTCACTCTGCAACTCTAATTTATTTATTGTTTACAGACCTGACTGGAAGAAGAGACAAAGTCTTACTCCTCAGAAGCAAATATGCACAAATGTGAGCAAACAACCACACATCTCCCTTTTAATGATTGATTATTAACTTCTACCACCACTAGCTTGGGGAACTACACCTCCAGCTCACATCAAAGAAGAGTCTGCCACCCCAGATTAAAAGTGTTTTGTGACCCATGTGCAGTAATTTACAATGACTGATGTCAAACTCTACTTCCAGTAGGTTTGTTACAAACAGGTTCTTCCCAAAGGGCAACTCTGGCCTGTGCTCCTGAGATCACCCTCAGTTTCTTCAAAATTCAGCTCATCCAAACCAAGTCTCCCTTCTTGTTGCAGGCTAAGCTTCTTTATTTTCAGTTTTCAAGCTGGCTTACCTAGGAGTCCCCTGAGAGTTAATTTCACACGTGGCAGTCACATCACAGAAGTACTGCCGGCAGTCGCTGGGAAATGCCAAACACTCGGAGGAAGGAGTTCTCCTACTCATCCCAGACTTGCAAACACACGTTGCCTAGGGGAAGGAACCACAGTGATCACAGAGCTGCATTCACCATCTTTTATCCTACAAAGGAGATGTCTGGTTTCCCTTTGCAAAATCTGAGGTGAGGAGAGCAGATCTGACCAACACATCCACCAGTTCTTGTGAAGAACTTCTCCCTTGGCCAGTTTTGGCTGTTATTGCCTTACCTCTCCTGGTCGTCTGTACATACAAATTGTAGAGTTTTCTGGGCAGCCTCCATTGCTGTCAACACAAGGATTGATGGGCTGGCAAATCTTTCCATCTCCTTGAAATCCTTCTTTGCAGGTACATTCATATGTACGTGGTCCAAGAACTTTACATACAGCAAAGGGGGAACATGGAGAAGGAGCACAAGGATCCTGAGCTGCAATTAAAGAGATTAGAGGTGAGCACAACCAAACTCCTGATTTCAGAAAAGCGCTTAATGCTGCACAGCACAGTGCAAGGAGTGGAAAGAATGGAGCATAAAGAATTTGTACTGTTAAACTTCTAAAATTTCACAGGGAAATTAAATCATTCCAAGCAGCAGACATTTGGGGTTTTTTATTCTGAGGAATTTAGATGATACATTTTCCATGTTCATTCAGTAACAGATATGTGAGTGACAGAGGATGCTTGGATTGATTCTGAATTTTCATCATATCTGAGGATACATGAAACTGCAGTTTGGTCAGCAAAACCTGTAAAGAGCCACTGAAAACATCTATCCATAGCTAGCCAATCACATGCATCTTATCAGTGCTTTTTTAAGGAAACCAATTCAAAAACTTAAATTTGAAATCATTGAAGAACTCCTTGGACTCCACACCTCATTATTTAAACTGGTTCAGACTGACCAACATCCTGCTGTCACTATTTAGTGCATAATTAAAAGTGAGTGTTGGATGAAACTTGCAGCTCTAATTCACTTCTTGCTTTTATGACCAAGTGAAAGGAGAGCCAAAAGCTTAGGCCTTAATCTTATGGATATTCCTGAAAAAAATATGTTTTAAACCTCTGCAGTGTAGTAGGCATTGTGTTCACAGTAACCAAACTCCTCTGCAGACAGCAGTGTGATAGGATTTTGTCCAAACAGGAGCATTTAGGGTCACAGAGAAGTTTCTCACCTTGGCAAGTGCTGCCCTGTTTCCTGTAGCCCAGCTTGCAGTCACACAGGGCTGTCCCATCCCTCACCACACACTCGCTGTTGGCCTCACACGTCACACCTCTGCAAAGGGGGAGCTCTGCAGTCACACAGCAAAGAGAGTTTGCCTTTGAGCATGTAGGGCACAGCTGGGAGATACAATTCATCTTACAGAATATCTGGAAACAAAGATAAATGTGGTTTCCGAGGACCCCAAACTGGCACAAAAGCCAGAGGATATGAGCAGTGCAGGCAGCTCTAAGTTCCTGGCAGCCTAGGTAGCCAGGACCCCAAGGCTGAGAGAAGAGATCTAGCTGGTGTCCAGAGAAAGAACACAGGCATACAGAGATCTTAACCCCTGTCACAAAGTGGGGACTAGACCCCAGCTCTTCCCTCTATCTTGATCTCCAGTGCTCAAATCATCTTTCCTCTACATTCCCAACCTATTCAGTGCCTCGCTGCCCCTTTAGGGACACCCAAGCCCACATGATAGCCCCATGCAGCTACCCGTGTGTTACCTTGGTCACACCTGGGGCCTGTGTAGCCTCCATAGCATGTGCAGCTCCCATTCCCAGCGGTGCCGCTGTTGCATTCCCCGTGCACACAGTCACACTCTGCAAGGGAAGTACAGACACAGCTTCAGCCCTTCGGCTGCCAGGCAGAGCACAGGGCTCCAGGAACACACTGGCCAGCTGCCCTGGCACTTGGCATCCTGATTTCCCACCAATAATCCACTAGCTCCTTTTAAAATATGGCCACGCCAGTCAGAGCTTTGAGAGGGTAAATTGCATGTCCTGGGCTCAAGAAGATGAGGTAAGAGCAGCCCTGAATGCAAGACCTAGACCAGATTTTCAGGCCTGTGTTTTAACACATGGGCACAACCTCCAAGGTCACACCATTCTCACCTGTGTGGACACAAGGAAGCAGGAGCTTGACAAAAAGGGCTCCTGCAACAGCCAGGCTGCACACCCATAATTCACTTCCCAAAATGCCATACGTGAGAGGCAGCACAGTGTGTAACAATTTTTTTATAGAGGGCAGCAAGGAAGAAGCTGGGAGACAAGTGGAGCTGTTACAGGAGTCTGAAAAACAGTTGGGAAGTGAGTGTGGGTTGTTTCAGGGATGTAGGTGATGGCCTGGCTAGAAAGAGAGAGGAAAGTGGGACAGCCTGGGTAAGCAGGGGAAGAGAGATTTACTGTAGGAGAAATGGACTGTGTGAGTGACAGACTGAGAATAATTTAATATTTAATGGGACAGTGCAGAAGGGCACAAAGACAAAATGCCTAGACACCTGCTGTTGAACACTGCCAGCTCTCTACCACTTTCCCCCTCTCCAGCACCTTCCTCACTCAACCTTTTCCTCCTCCTTCCTTGTTTTCAGTTATCTTTGTGGAGGTTTCACTTGAATGACTTGTTCTTACCTGACTGACAGTCTGGGCCAAAACGATTTTCATCCCGGCAGTTCTGGCAGCCATACCCACTGTATTGCTCCTACAAGGGCCCCAAAATGTGTTAGGTATTATATTTCTATATCACTCTATTGTTTCACACATCATTATAGTTTAAAGCCTCTTCCCATTTTTGATTTTCTGTGATATCTGAAGCAACAGTGAAGAGAACTGATCTGCTCAGTGCTCCAGTACTAACCAACCCCCATGGCAAAGGAGATCCCAGTGTAAGCTGGCACACAGAGGGCATGCAAATGCCAGGAAAATATGCTGGACACTGAGGAAATAATGTCCTAATTAGAGACAGACAGGAAAGTTCCAGTTGGCTCCTGATATGTCTCTGAAAAAGGAATCTACAGTGCGTTAATACCAGTGGGATTTTTACATTGATTTTATAGGGCTCAGGGACCTTCAGCATACATTTTGGTTGATATAAGGTGTCTTTGATTTAAGTCCAAAATTAACTTTTCTCAAAGATGAGTCCAAGACGTAGGATTTGAGCTGTTAATTAAGTATGCTGTGAAAATATACAGTTCATCAGGGAAAGTTTCAAGTCTAACACTGATTCATTACCCTATCTATACATTTTAGAAGCACTGCTCAATTAAATTCAATTCAATTGGTTATACTTTGGTTGTACAAAAATCTGGAGTAACAAAGAAAAAATAAAAAAATATCTGCCCTAAATTCTTTCTCATCTCTCCTGATTTTCCTGAGAGAGGGAGCCTCTGCCAACCTGGGTACAGCTCATTAACAGCCAAGTGTCTCAGGGCTTCTTGCAGCCACAGACAGATACAATTATTTCAACTGATCAGGGGTTAAATTAATGCAATTCTTTCCTTATTTCACCCTTGAGATTCTTCCCAGCTCCACACCATCACCAACAGTGTTTTAGTGCTATTGCTGACAACAGCAATGCTGCAGGAAAACCACAGACACTGATGCTGGGATGAAAGGAGCTGCAAATGGCCTTCCAGGCAGAAGGGCAGCCTGCAGCCAGAGCACCCGCACAGACACCACACAAACAACTCCCTCTGACAAAGCACATCATCCCCAGAGTAAACCATGCACTCACCTTGCAGATGCAGGTCCCATTTTGCTGTATACCATCCAAACATGTCCCATGGCCACTGCAGGGGTTTTCAGAGCCACCTGGACATTCTAGCAGGTGAGAGACAGGACAGATGAGATTAAATTGAACAACCAGCACCTTTCCATCTCCTCCTGCCCCAGGTATTTCAGGTGTACAAAGCAAAGACCTCTTCACCAGCAAATTATCTAGCATGCCTAACACTGGCCCAGAGGTGAAAGGTCTAAAGAAAAGTCCCAACAAGCCATAACAAAATTTCAACAAAGGCACTGAAACATTTTTTTGAGGTTGGGTCACTGCTGCCAGCAGCACTGAGAGGTGAGGGCAGTTCTGGAACGAGGAGCAGACAGGAGCCTGTTTTGCAAAGACACTGAGCATTTTCAGCTCTCCTTTACTTCAAGTGTGCCCAGGAAAACAGGGTCCCCACATCTTTGGAGTGGGGTACCTCCAAATTCTGAGGACTGTTTCTGATAATTCTGAGATCTGTGATTTCTCTGATGAAACTAGTTGCTTGTTCAAAGCTAGTATGAGAACAGGCTCAAGCAGTCTCCCATTTTCTGTATAACTGGAGGGGGTCTTTCCATATTCTGTCAGTCAAACATGTGAGAAGTGTTCAGCTTAGTAGGTCTTGATTTTGGATTTTTGAGACAAGACAAAACAAATTCTCATTACTTGGCATAAATCTGAGTGGGAGTTCTGGGATGGTTATTTTCACCTTGTGTTGGAATTGCTAAGTATTTTCTGTGGCTGAACATCTGACTGACTCCAGACTATAGAGCAGCACACGTGGCACACGCGCTGCAGACAAGAGGGATATCAGAAAGATCTTCCTCTTCCTTTGGAAACTTTTGCAAAGAGGAACAAAAACATCCCTTTCCAAAAGTTTATTTTTATAGAAGAGACAAAAGGAAGTTCCACCACAGGAGGTTATGTTATGTGTTAAATGTAAGGGGATTCAACTCATCTGGAGCAAAGAGATTATGTGCTGAACAGACAGATATGCTCCCAGACAGATAATGGAGACCTTGTGAGTGTTCAAGGAATAGTGGAAATTAATCACCTCAATATATATTTAATGCCTCCTATTAAAACTGGTTTGACCTGTTCAACAGCTGCAGGTTGTTGTAAAAAACCCCAACACTTACCATAGCACTCTGTACCCCAGAATCCTGGACAGCACTTTTTCTCCTCAATCTCCTTCTTACACAGGTGATGGCACCCTGGCAGGGAAAGGGTATTTTCTCCTAACTTGACAGAGTATCTTAAAAAGAATAATCCAAGATTATGATTATACCACAAACCCAGCAGAGGGTTTCTAGGCAATCACACTGCAGTGCCCTGAGCTCTGAAGGGAAGGAAGGGCCCTCGACCCCTGTCCCATGCACACACACAAGAGGTTTCACTCCAGTTATGTCTTCTCTAAACAGACCCTTGATTTGAGCCTCAAATATTGGTTAGAAGAAATCTCTCAGGGACTGGGCATGAGACAGGATCTTGCATCAGGATGGAAACCTTGGGTGCTGAAGGGTTAAACAGCACAGGAAAAAAGGTAGGATTTCCAGGGTGACTCAGGATTAAACTTCACATCTAAAGTTTGAAAGAACAAAACCTCCTTTCAGGACTTATCCATTTGTGTTGTTTACTAAAGACTCCACATCAAAATGCTGTAAATTTGGATTTAATTCACATATTCTCTATTAAGTCTTGGACAAACGCCTTAAGTCCTTCAAGGAAGCATCTTCTTTTCAACCCATCATCCCTCCCCTGCACACACAGGGTGAGTCCTTGGTGGCAGTGCCTCTTGTTCTGCACGTACTCAGTACAAAACTATTCTTGGGTCTGTCCAACAACCACCACAAGAGTAGATAACACTCAGAAAAACTGCATAGACTCACATTATTCTTACACTTCATTTTATTTTTGGCACCACATCCTTCCCAAAAGGAACTTGGAAATTGTCTCAATAGCATTGCTGCTTTGGCTTCCATCTGACTCCTGTGTGTGTGCAAAAACGGCTATAAACTGCAAAACTGCCACCACTATTTTTAAAGTATTTTGAGGGAATCAGAAAAAGAGCAGACAATGGGGCTATATATCAACAGTTAATATTCACTGCTGAATACATACACAAACAATAATCCATAGTGTTTCATTTTACAAAAGCCTCCTAGTAAATTCAGTTTTCCTTCATCCTTTTCCTACCTGCCAAACTCAACAGAGTATGAGCAAGGAACGCATGAACAAGCAATTGTTATAAAGTGAACTAGGAAGGTTAAAAGTTCAGAGGATTATTGCTGGAAGCTGGGAGGATATACAAGGGGAACTATCATTATTTTTTTTTCTTAATAAGCCACTAAGGAATTCTGGGTCTGAAACAGGTTTTTATGCTGGACAGATCTGTGTTAAATTGCTACAGCAGGATTAACAAACTCAGGTTATTTGGGGCAAGTTAAGAGGTTATTGTCATTTAATTTGTTCTGTGTATATAGAACCTGCCCAGCAAAAAGTCTGTGGGATTTGCAAAGAGACAAAAACAACAATAACAGGGGCCATAAACCCATCTGAAACAGAAGTCCATACAGCTCAAAGCCACGTGTGTGTTCTCCTGAAGAGCACACTACTCCCAGCAAAGAAGGGCTGCACCAAAAGCATAACACAGCTAGGAAACAGGCTTACCTGCAGGCCCTCACCCCTGATCTTTGGGTGGTCTTTATCCAGCCTCTTGGACACAACATTTTAGGCACTGCAGCACAAGAAGTACATGCTGTATTCAAGGTGAACATCGTCTTGACATTGCACCGCATGGATTTTAACTTAAAAAGAAGAAACAGAACGGAAATAGCCCCAGATTAAATTGTTATCCTAGGCACTTATCTTGCCAATCTTGTAATATCTTTATCAAGTTGCACCATTAGTTAGATATCACACTGTCCCATAGACTAAACCCCCCTGCCATGGTGCTGCATGGTCAAGTTGCACTATTAGTTAGATATCACTGGGGAGGGCCGTGGCCAGTGCAGCTGCTGGGAGGTACCACAGTGTCCCATGGACTAAACCCCCCTGCCATGGTGCTGCATGCTTGGATCCACTGCATCTCAGCTAGAACCAACAGGGCAGAACACAGCTGTCTCATCCTTCCCCTATGATCCACAGCAAAAATCCTAACCACTTCTAAAATAACCACAACTCTGCACTGCTAATTTCAGCTGATCTTTTACAAACATGTGGTAGTGGTGTGTGAGGACAAGCCCTAAATTAATAACCTTTGCCAGAAGATACTGAATTAAAAGACAGCACAGCATTTATCTTTTCCATGCCACTGATAAAATCCAGTTCATTGCTGTTCCATGGATCTGCAGAGCTGACAGTGCTAGTTCAGTCTGTTTCCCAGAGCCAGGAGCTGCTCACAGAAATATTTCTCATGGCAATAGTCTGTGAGGAGGCACAGGGAGGTGGATGAAAAGGAAAGGTGTTCTGCACCTCTCTGAACACCTCGGTGCTTTGACCCTGGGTGAGAAGGACTCCATAAACATTGGGATGAAGATCAGGTAGGAGCACTTGGAAATATCACATGGCTGGTAAATAAATCAGTAAGTCCTTCCACCCAACCAGAATGACTTTAGGGGTTTGTTTTTCCTCACAGGGCTTTCCTGCACCCCTGCACGACCTTGTTTTTCAAGTGAAACAGATGAAAATGTACAGCCTCGAGGGTGAATGATTATCATCACATGCCAACCTGTCATTAAAACTTGTGATTTTGCTCCAAAAGCATTTTCTTGAATTTCTAAACTTCTGGAAACAAGCAACTGCATGGAAAGCTCATTGGTAATTTTGAAAAAAGACATTATTTGCCACTGCTGATGACAGAGAAAAGCTGAGAGCCATGAGCTGTGTATGCCCCAGAAGGTCATTGACTGGAAAAATCCCAGAGCTCATCTCAACTGTGCCTCTACAGGCACTGTATTTTCTAAAAATAAAAACATTATATCAAATTTTGGGAGGAGGCTTTGATCTGGAATTTTTAAGCCAATCCTGAACAATGCTGCTAATGCAGCAGCCCTCCTGTCCCCAGAACTCCTTGTTTTGGATTCCCATCAGCAATCTCAGCTTTGCTTCCTCTGAACTTAAGCCCAAATACATACATTTGCCTCAAGGCAAGGGAGGAAGCCCGTGGCTTCCCATCAGTTATCAAGAGCTCAGGAAGACCCTCCCAGATGATAGGCAGCAGACCCTGTCAGGAAAACCTCCTGAGAGATAACCCTCAAGTCTCAAGTCCACAGGGACATGTTCCTGGAATATTTCCCGACTCCTTCCCTCTGACTGGAGTCGTTGAGCTTTTGCTCGTGTTTATGGATCCACCTTCTGCAGCCATACATCAAAGAATGCTGCCCAGTGAAAAAAAAATATTTCTGTGGCTGTGGTTGCCCTTCCCATGGATATTAACTTCTAGTTGTGCTTCTGAGGCTTTTCTACCATACAGCAACCTCCAGTTCCCCTGGCAGCAGAATCCCTAGGAACCTCTTATGTCAAGGACTCCCTTGCAGTAAAAAGAGCTCAAAACCAATCTGAGATCCACCAACTCCACCTCTCCTGTGAGCACCAGCTCTACTGATATTGTCCAGCAGAGCAGAGATCAGCTTTGCTGCTCTTTATGCACAGAGCAGGCAGAGGAGATTTCCCATTTTTCATGGAGCAAAGCAGAGAAGAAGACAAACAATATGGATGAACAAACAAGGTACTCTGCCTCTAAAGGTCAGCAGTGCCATTGATGGGGTCAGCCATCTGATTGGATCTTAAATGAGGACTCCAGATTTAAGCTGGGCTTTTGAAAGGAGCCAGCTGAAGTTAGGCACATGGGTCTCACAGAGCAGACAGCTCCTGCCTTTTTGGTTCCACCTAATCCCAGTGCTAGCCTTTCCTGAGACAATGCCTCAGAAAAAGGAATGGGAAGATGCCTGAGCAAGAAACACAAATGTGGACTCCTTCCTGTGAGTTAGAATTGTGCCACAAACCTCTGCCAGGTATCTGAGTCACCCTATCTGCATCAAAAAGACCAATAAACAGCAGAGCAAAAAACACTAAATTAAAATTCTCCAACCCTCTATTTAATCTGTACTTTCAGGCATCAGACTCAGCTGGGCCATTAGGTGTGTCCTCTGTCATGGTGGTGGAGGAAGACACCATTATTCATACATTATTCTATTTCCCTTCCCTTTCCTCCATCAATGTGGCTCCATTTCTCAATGGAAACAAAGAGTGGGAAAGGTGGATGTCTGCCATTCCTCCCTGTTGGCATGTTTAATTACTTGCAGACCTCTAAGACAAGACAGTTATTGTGGAATCCCCCCTACCCTACTGGGACACTTGATCAGCTTTAGGCAGCTTTCCAGTAAGACCTTCCCCTTTTTATAAGGAAATATGCTTGTGTCAGCAGCAACAGGCAGGAGGAAAGAGGAAGAAAACAGCTGAGTGGAAAAGTATTAAAAAAATATTTCCCTTCTAATTTGAGTGACAGAACTGATGAAGCAGTCATTTTCTGGAGAGTTTTCCTCCACAGGAAAGCAGAAGAGGGAATCAAGGGACATAAATGCAACAGTCTGAATACTCAAATTTGGGAAAGGATGGAAGACAGACAGAAGTTTGAGTCAGAAGTGGCTCCTGGGGCACAGCCTCATGGAAAACAATGATGCACTGCTCCCTTGGGCTCCTCTTTGACTGCTGTTTCTAAGTGCAAAGCCACTGGAAAGGAAGCAGCAAGAGGGAATATCTGTCCCTGTGATGCAGCAGTGCTGCCTGGTGACAGTCCCTGTCCTGATCAGGTGTTGTTAGCCTGAACTGGGTCACAGTTTGTGTACAAAGGCACAGGAAAGGAGGACTGATACTCTCAAATATCTCCAAAATGAAAAGTTTTTAAAGCAGAAGACATCCAGCTGTAGCCAAAATAAGTTAAGAGCCAGGGTGCCTCTGTCTCCCAGGCTGTGCTGTGCTCTCTCCCTGCACTCAAATGCTTGTGCAAGAGCAACCAGTGTTCTCTGCACTCTGCTGAGACACTTGGAAGCTTCTGGATGCTGCAATGTTTCCTTCCCTCCTCTCTGAACAGATGTCCCTCACTTCTCAAGTGCTCATTTCTCGTATTCCACCTCAAGAGAATAAACTGGGAAGTATTTCGTAAGGGCTAGTTTCATTCCCCTCATTTTCACTCTTTATCTTTTCCTCCCAAACCATAACACAAATCCCTCTGCATGGTAAAAATCTCAAGGAAGAAAGAAAAACATATTTGGACGTCAGTGTTCGGCTCCAACAATCCTGGGAGCCAGCTCTGGAAATAGCCATTATCTAATGAATCACCAAGTTTCCAGGGCATTTGTCCTTTACAAAGCAGAGCTGTAGACACATGCTCGAGTCATTATAGTCATGAACCTCCCCAAGCAGCTCCCAATAACACTTGGGCTGAACAGAGCAGTAGTTCCTGCGCACACAAACTCTTCACACTTGTTCAAGGAAGACACTTTGTACCACGAAGATGAACAATCAATCTCAGAGATCACAAAACATGAGATTTCCTGTTGCCCTGGGGTTTCCCAGCATCTCAGCTGCACAGCACTGGAAACGGGGGGATGCTGAGACCACTCTCCCCATTTCCCACCTTCCTCCATTCCTCCTCCAGCCCAGCCTGGGATTGGCCTCCTCCCAGCAGAAAACTTCCATGGCTCTCACACCTGCTGCATCTTCCCCAGCCCATAGCACGAGGTATGAAAAACCAAATCAGACTAACAAAGTCACTGTCATGTTTGAGCCATTAAAGCTGAGCCCTGAGGTCACATCACTGAAAAACAGGTAGCACACAATCTCTCTTCTCTCTCAGTGGCCCCTGTGAGCCAAGAAAGCCTCCTGTGGAATCACAACACTTTTAATTCCAATCAGATCCACTGGGTTTTCTAAACTGCCAGAGAAAACTTCATTAGATCCTTACTTTTCCTTATCTTCCATTATAACCTCGCAAATGTTTCTTCTCTTTCTCCATAAAAAGGGAATTTTTGAGGAAAAAAATCTAAAAGGGAGTTATTCCTGGATTAAATGAACTGCTCCAGAGGTGATTCAAAATGTTTAACTTCTCTGTAAGTGGGTACTCACTACCTAATAATGTACCTGTTTCATGCCAAGCCAGCCTGCTCAGTGATTACAGAGATGAACAGAGTGTCTCCACGTGGAGAGACCAACATTTCCACTTACAGCAGCTGAAGACACAAGGCCATGCCTCTGAACACAATCTGAAACCCATCTGCCTGGAACCTACCTCTCCAGAGAGATGAAATCCACCCCTAGAAACACTTCATGTTTGTGCTCAAGTCACCATGAGGATCCTACAAGCCTTCCTGGTATTCATTTATGGTCCTTTCATGAAAGAGTTTATACAGAAGCTCCTACCCACAGGTCTGACACTGAAGGATCTTTCCAGTCCTCTGTTTTTTTTCTAAAAGTCCTTAAGACTCACAGGTCTGTCCACTCCCCACAAGGCCCTGCTGTGTCATTGAAGACAAGAAACCCTCCACAGGGTGTTTCCCTTCCCCAGGGAATTTCCAAATGCCCCCCACAACTCCGGGCTTAGCAGGCCAGTTCACTCCTCCAACAGCAGGACACAAGAAGGGGATGGCAGGAGACAAAGTAATGGGAATGAGTGTGAATTCCAGCCCACAGGAACTGGGCTGCCTCACCACGGAGTCTAGAGAACAGATCTACAAAGGTATCACACATTCTCCTAGGTGCTGCTGCTAAACACAAGAACAGAGAGGAGGGAATCAAAAGAAAATCAACAAAATTGAAATAAAATGGAAAGTATTCAACAATTCTTACCGGGAAGCTTTTGGGAAATATCATTGAAACAAACTGTTGCAAAGGGACAAATTGATGAGACAGTAAAGATTTTTTAAAGTAAAATTCTCCTGGGAAACTTATGGATCTGTCCTGAAGGATACAAAGTTCCTGTCCCACATACTGAAACTAGCAGAAGACAAAGATGCTGAGTATTTCCCTCTGATGTTGCTTCTTTCAAGTTCAACGCCGAACACAGACACGAATTTAATCTGATTTAAAACTCAAGCAGCTCCCTTCAACCTTATATTTAGTTCCTCAGTTTGGACTACAGAGAAGATACCTTACAGCCCTACAGTTTTTACCGATTTTATTCAGCACCTAACTAAATGCAAATGAAAAAAATGAGTTGTAGAGAGGACTGTTTCCTAGCATGCTACCATCCAAATATGAAGAACTTTTCTATGAACATCGAAACAAAGACCCGCAGACTTACCTTCTGACTCTGGCAGTCAGCTGTGGGAGTGAAGCATGCTGCTAAGAAGAAAAACAGCAATCCAGGAGGATGCATTTTCATGCTTTTACAGGCAGGACCCTTTACACAAAAGGGGTGGCGAGAGAGGCTGCAATTTCTGTAAGATAACACCGCCTACTAAGAATCAGATCCAAGACAAACCAGAGGTTAAAAGTAAACAGGGAGAGAGCATTTTTGCACTGTGCTTTTTGGCTGCAAAGCTTTTAGAAATGGATCTGCTACTTCTAGCGGGATTTCTGAATCAACATAACCTTTTTCTTTCCATTCTTTTTTTAAATGCACAAGCAGAGCTCCTTAGTAAAAGGTTTACTCAAAACAGGAACATCTACGGATTTCCTCTTACATATCAGTTCAAAACAGAAGGAAGGAAATCCTTAGTTTTCAGCTAATTGGAATGAAAAGAGGTTAACTGTATGCTTAACAGAAGGCAAATGCAATGGGCAAACTTAAATACCATAAATTCATGAAGGGTAAGTTAATTTCCTTTTGCCACTGATGTGAATATGTCCATAACACCTCAAAGTGAAGGTAGAGCTGCCTATGCCAAAGTATTGCAAGAACAAAGCAAAGTGAGTGACAGGCTGTGCTTCAGAGCAGGAATGGAGCACATTGCATCAATCAATCAATCAATCAATCAAGCACTTTGGGCAGGCTTTGATATTTTTATTTTAAATAGTTGACTTTCTCAGCAAGAAAAGCTGATGCTATGGCAGCAATGGCAAAATTTATAATTTCCAAACACTCTGCTGACAGCTTGATGAATCCAAGGAGCACTTCCATAGCACTCAGAAGAGGAAAGTCCCAAAACAGAATTTAAAAAAATACACACTAACCTGAAGTACAATCTGTAATTTATATTCTCATTTTGAACTTTACAAAGAATTGATTATTGACAGATTTTCCATGTTTTTTGTCTCCCTGCACTGCCTAGAGAGCTCATTATCCTGAGCAGTCTAAGGACTGCTTCTGTTAGCCACAAATCCCACTAAGCGATGGGATATATTTTCATATTCATATTTTCAAGCCATTAATAGCACATGAAGGTGCCTAAATGAAACCAGGGCAGGCAACCATTCTTGTGTTTACACAAATAATGAGAGCATTGATACTTTTTTGGCCCTGCATCCCCACAAAGACACATGAGGCGTATAGGAAGCGCTGTACTTACTGTTAGCTGTGCTTCACTTCTGCCTTCATCCTACAGGGAAAGGCAGCATGATGAACAGCCAGCCCTGCTATATATCCTGCACTAACAGGAAGCAGATAAGGCACACAACCATCCACTGCAGCCCATGTGAGCAGCACCAGCCCACAGCTCAATCCAATGGCTCAGCCCACTTGTGCTGCCACAGGACAACTGCAGCCCTGGGACTGTCACTGCCCAGCTGGTGCCACCCTGTCAGGGTCAGAGGGCTCACACTGCTCTGGAAACCATCTGGTACCCTGGAGGTCTTCAAGATGAGGCAGAGGAATCATGGCTCAGCCAGCTCTGGTGGGATGGGAAAGTCACAAATGGGCAGTGGGGACACTCGTGTGGAGAATGGAAGCTGTACAGTGTTTTCTTGGCCTGCAGTCACGGCCCTGAGCTGGCCATGGAAACACAAGAATGAGGCTGCTCCTCTGCTCCATGCTGCCCCAGGAGGATGGTGAAGATTGTTGGGTTTTCCAAGAGCTGGCTGTATGACAGGGATTAAGTTGCCAGCATCCATACATAGCTGAAAAGTTTTGAAGGTGGAAACAGCTCACCCTGGGGCACTTAAAGGTGCATTGGATTCTTTAATGGGTCTTCAGACCCATTAAAGTTTTCTAAATGGCTCAGCACTGAAAATGGTACAGGGCAAGAAAAGACACACAAAGACTGATTCCAGGGCTTTCCACTGCTGCTTATCATCACTGTATCTGACCTACTGCAGGGAAACCAGGAAGGGAGAGAAATGCTTGGTGAAATTCCTGTCTGAATTAAATAAATCAGATTCACAGCAACATCAAAAGGCTTACAGCCAGCTTCCTTATCTGACCTCACCTCAGTTAAAGACTAGCAATACAACAGCAATACACAGGCTAAAAATGCAAACAGTGAGTAGTGCCATTGTACAGCAGCAGAGCATAAACTGAAAAATCAAAAGGTCATCTGTCATCAGGCCCTGCTTTCCTGACCAAGCAGCATAAGCAGTGTGTGTTTCAGCCACTGCCTATGAGCTGCTCTGAGAGAATGGAAACTGTGCTGACCACCACTGCTGGATCTGGAGCATCAAAATCTGCAATAATTTGGATCTTTATGATCCTGGAAATTAGTAAGAAGGTGAAACACCAACCACCTCTAAATTAACAGGTGGCCAAGAGCCATTAATGTTCAGTGCACAGAAGCCAAGGTGCTCTCAGCAGCAGTCCCAGCTGGCAGTGTCATCAAAGATGGCAGCAGAGAAACAGTACAGGAAGCAAAAATGAGCCAAACAAACCCAAATTACTGCTCCACTCACAGTTTCTGTTCTGTTCTCATAGATGGATTCCTCCTAGGCAGATAAATGTATTTTCTCATGGATGAGATCTATAAAAGCTTTATGCCTTAAAGGCAAAATGCATTGGATCAATCTTTTGATTCCACTGTTTTGTCTACTACTCTTCAAAACTGTTAATGAATAGAAACCCCAGTTCTCTCACTCATTTCAATATTAGACCTGCTCATGCACAGAGGCACCTCTACAAAGTATGTCTAACCCCCAAAATCTCATAAAGCAAGATCTGCCAGAGAGCCTTCATCAAAAGAGAAAATTTGGGCAAGGCTTGTAAAGATCTGATGACAGAATACACAAATGGCCCTGTGCAGGCAGGGTAGGAGGATTTTGTTCACATTCTAGTCAAGGTTCGATTGAAATAGGATTGTGCAAATCCAATTTTAAAACAT
Source organism: Passer montanus (assembly GCF_014805655.1). Classification (NCBI taxonomy): domain Eukaryota; kingdom Metazoa; phylum Chordata; class Aves; order Passeriformes; family Passeridae; genus Passer; species Passer montanus. The sequence continues at coordinate 2,304,569 of NW_024374367.1, forward strand.
ACAGTAGGAGTTGTCAACTGTCTGCCAGTGTGTTTATCTGTGAGGTTTTGCACATGGATTTTATTTGTTTTGGAAAGCATGGAGATTGATTTATCTGTCAAGTGTCTCTTGCCCACATAACAGAAGGTGGCTGGTTTAGCAGAAGTCAGAGACGTGGGTCTCAGAAACATCTTCAAATTCTGGCCCTGACTTCTTCAGCAGGAATGCTCAGGATTTTTCTCTTTCAGGGAAAAATTTCCTCTTTTTATTTATGCATCAATGACAAGCTGAGTCCTCTAAAGCAACATTTGCAAGACCTGGAAATTTTATTGTGTACACATTAACATTTAAAGTGGAGAATCTGCTGGCAAAAATTACTCAATCTGTTTCACGGGAAAAGAAACCAAATCCCCACTTGGATAAAGGCAAAGAATAAGGCTACAAACCCTCCCAGACTCCCTGCCTGCCTGTGCCACACACTGTGTTTTAAAATGCTGGGTCACCAGCTCTGTTCTGTGAAGTGTGTGCAGCTCTGACCAGATTGGGCAATTTCCTGCTATTGAAATCTTTTGTTTAGAAACCACAGAGCCAAGGCAAGTGATTTGCCACCCAGTCCACCTTGCCACACAGCTTCTCTGGGAACTGACCATTTGGTTACATCCACAGGGAGAAAAGGACTCTTGTTCTGCACTTCTGGCAAAGCTGGGAAAGGACATTAAGTCCCTTTGCTCTGAATTGTCAGGGTGTAAAAAGGCTGTGAGTCTGAAAAAGTTTAAGCAGGCAAGCCAATAGTGCTTGTGTGTAAGAATGGGGTCAGCTGAACCATACTCACCCAACATACCCTCAGGGTCCTGGTGAAGATGCAAGGACACAACCCTAATTTTCCTTTCCTCTTGGCAAGTTGGAAGGAACTGGAATTTTAAGGTTTGTTCATAAAAGCAAATAAAACAAACAAACAAACAAACAAACAAAAAAAAAAACCTGCAAGGATTGCACAGAGAATGGTCTGTGTATCCTTCTCTTTCTCACACAGACACAGTAGTCCAATTCCAAGCAGACAGGTAGGGCTGCCTGAGCACAATGCTGTGGCACAATTCAGAAAGAGATTTTTGTGGTTGCTCACATCTTGTTACTCAAAAACCTCTATGGGCAGCAGTCCCAACGTCAGTAAATAAGTGCTTTAAGTCTGGCCTATCACTTTCTCTTGACTCTGAGTTCCTTTACATGTTCTGCTGCAGTGAAAACCAGCAACATTTTTCCATCTCTTGGTTTTAGTTTCGTACCTTTCCCATTTATTAAGCAGCACGGGATTGTACTGGAAAGTCAGACTCTAGATTGCCCACAGGTACCCAACATTAATTAGAATTCTGTGTAAAACTGAGCTATTGACCCTCAGTACCTGCTGACAGGAGCACGACAGCAGGGGCAGTGAGCTCTCCCATGAAGTGCTGCTGATTCTTCAGCTCCTGTTGTCTGTAGGGGACACAAAAGGCCTACAATGTGCTTGGCTCAAGGTGTACCCAAGTTTGTCAAAGACAGCACTGAGTGTCTGCCTGAGAACAGAGGGAGATGGGAGTCAGAATCCTGCTAGCTCTGCATTTTCAGCAACTTCAGACATGCTGGGGGTTCTTGTCATCCCCTCTCAGAACCCTGGAGACTGAAGCACAAGGGTTTGGTGCCCACCTTATCTACTCTGGCTACTGCTCTTCATGCACCTGTTCAGGTAGATTTTTCCAGTGTTGGCCAGTCTTTTTTTAGTGCTTTCTAGAGCTAATGAATTTCACATCCTCCATCTCTCCACATCAATTTTTAGCTTTCCTAGTTACTAAATGCCCTTTGAAATCAGGTGGACATCAAGCTACAGGAGCTTGTAGTCTGCTCTGAGCCACAACTTCCCTGCTTTCCTCATGCTGCTGCTTTTTGCCTAAGATTTGTTATGTTTGAAGATTAGTACTGCAGAAGTAAACTTTCTGATCAGAATGCAAGTAAGACAGAGCAGCACTTTTTGGTACACTAATTAAAAAACCCCACCTCATTATCAGGGCTGGTAAGAACAAGAAGGTGAGCCAGAGGGGCTGATGGAAATGCATGACTGTGCAGTACATCCACAGCCAGGCAGAGCTCTGTAAAGCAGCACAGGAATGGACACAGGACAGACAGGATGCAGGTCACACTGGCATTTCTTCTTGCAGAGAAAACAGCGTAGCCCAGGTCAGCACCTCATTTACTTTCCTTCCTAATGAGGTTCACTTACAATTTTTTTAATTGTAATACAAGGGAAGTTTTAAAACCTTTGGGCAGATCCTTGGCAGATGGCACTGAACAAAAATAATTGTCTGGGTCTTCCTAGGGTGGCAAAAATCTACATCAGCTGCAAAGCCAGGACACAGAAGTTTGAAAGTTCAGGAGATACTTTCCTGACAAAGATCTCCCCACCTGCCCCTGTGTGTTTCTGGTCGTAACTTCAGCTACTCAGATATTGTCTTAATGTTGAACAAGGGTTGGAAGTTGGAAAGAATTTGGGGACAAAGAATTACTAAAGAGGACCATGCCTGCAGGGCTTTGCAGTGCTCTTGCAAAAAGAGAGGCAGAAATCAAGACTATTCTGTGTGACCTCAGCTGTTACAGTGAGTTCATTCTGCAGAGCTTTCTGTAGAAACTACATGTAGAAAGTTCTGGGAAATCTTTATGAACTGAAGCAATAAGTTTTGTTGGAAATAAATGATTGTACATTTTCAAGAAAACCTCACTTAAGTTCCTGTATTTAAGAAAAAAAAATACAATAAAATTAGACAAAGACAAAAGGTTGGCACTGAAGAATGACAGGTTATTAAATTTTTCAGCTTAATATTGCACTTCAGTGACCAGAAATGCACAGCCATAAAACACTGACGCCAGCAGGCTGTAACACAGAGCATCTCTCCTCTGGAGATTGGCTGGGAGAGTTTGAGCTGTTCAGGCTAGAAAAAAAGCAGGTCTAGGGAGACCTCACTGCAGCCATATCAGTATTTAAAGGGTTTTTTTAATGAGGGACTTTTTACCACAAAAAAAACCTACAATCAAATTAGACAAAGACAACGGGTTGGCACTGAAGAATGACAGGTTATTAAATTTTTCAGCTTAATACTGCACTTCAGTGACCAGAAATGCACAGCCATAAAACACTGACGCCAGCAGGCTGTAACACAGAGCATCTCTCCTCTGGAGATTGGCTGGGAGAGTTTGAGCTGTTCAGGCTAGAAAAAAAGCAGGTCTAGGGAGACCTCACTGCAGCCATATCAGTATTTAAAGGGTTTTTTTAATGAGGGACTTTTTACCACAACAGACAATGATACAACCACAGGGAATGTTTTTTATTTGAAAAGAAGAAATTTAGGTTAGATGTAAGGAAGAAATTCTTTACTCAGAGGCCCTGGCACACGTGGGCCAGAGATGCTGTGGATGCCCCATCCCTGAAGTGTCCAAGGGCAGGCTGGATGGGGCCCTTGGAAAATCAATCAAGTGGGTGGCATCCCTGCCCAAGGAAGGGGGGTTGGAATGAGATGATCTTGGATGTCCATTGCAACACAAACCATTCTGTGATTCTATGAAGGCAGCAAGGGACCAGATATCTGGTAGCAGGAGAGAGAGGGATTTCTTGTTTGGGGTTTGGTTGGGCTGCTGTTTCTAATTTTTTTCCCCAGGTAAAAATGGAAAAAGAGGTGAAGTGTCAAGGAAAAAGCTTTGTATAGCCCATGCTCTACTTAGCAGAGAATAAAAGATGATTTATTGAAAAATGCCCTGAAAATAAACAATTCTGATAGCATCACAGGTAAGGTAGTTAATGGAAGAATCAAAACTGCAGTATGTACTGAACATTTCATTAATCTTGAAATGTGATCAGTGCTTACTAAGTCATAAAGGAGGAACTGCAGCTATTTCCTGGACTAATAATCTGTGCAAAGGCACAGATTCTATGTTTTAAACAGCTGTGAACCTAAAAAGAATTTCAAGTTTAACCAGAGACGTGTTTTTTCTACAATACAATATGAAAAGGAGGCCTTACCTGCTCAAAGTATGTGACAAGCAGGGGGCTATCTCTGTTTAATATAAGGTTCTCTGATAGCCACTACTGTATTAAAATCTCTTTAAACAGTAGGGTTTTACAGAAGATGCTAAAAACAGAACTCACGTATCTCAAGCAGGGGGCCACCCCCCAGAACAGCCCTTATTTAGAAGATGGAAGCAGGGCTGCTTCTCCAGAAGCAATCACAAGTATAATCCTCATATGAGAGACAGACCTGTCCATGTTGGTTCAAATCCCAGGCAGTTCCTGAGGACTCCTTATAGACTTCCTTTGTACTCAGTTATAAATTCACTTGTAGATTATCCATTCATCTGGTAAGTCCTCAAATGCTTTTGAAAGTCAGACTGTTTAAGTTGCCACAGGCTCCTCAAGTGTTACCTTGGACAATTATCAGTAAGTGATTAACAGAGCTACTTCAGAAAGAACTAGTAAAGACCTAAGATTTCTTTTAATTACTTTATTCCTAGGATGTTTAATTTAGAAATTAACTTTTTCTACCCAATGATAATTCAGCTTAAATAAACATAAGCAACCTTGAAATTTCAGAGAATAGAAGAGCTCTAAAGTACAGGAAAATTTAGGTTTCTCCAAGAACCTGCAGTACCTACATTAACTTAACTGTTCAGTCTAAGCTGAAGGAGTTAGGCTTCCTCTGTCAAACTGCAGCACAGCTGCACTCCAGTTGTGCTCCTCATCTCTGCTAAGGGAACTCCACTGCATCCTGCAATACAATTTGACTTTGGCTGCCTCTTTGTCATCCTTGCACTGACTGCAATATTCCTGGCTTCTGAAATTCAAAAAGCACAGCCAAGCTCTGCAACAGCACAGAAAAACACTCAGTGAAACCTCCAAATTCCTAACACCACTGTGGACTCACCATTCTTGGAGAAAACCCATAACTTGTTTGGACCAGGCCCTGAGCAACCTGTTTGAAGATTGCTCTGTTTAAAGCTTTACTCTTGGATGTCCTGAGGTCTCTTCCAGCCCAGATTTCTCAATGTGTTTAAGGGGCATCAGTTTTAAGCAGCATCAGCTGCCACATAAGTATCAAAACTGTTCTCCTCTTCTTAATCCCACTGGATATAGAACATTCTTTTTCAGTGTCAATATTTGTCTTCAAAATAGTGAGTAGGGATTTTACTGTCATGGGGGATGTTAAAACTTGTTGGCACAGTAACCATCAAGTTAAACACAACAGCTTAGAAAGAAAATCCCTAATATCTAACAGATAAGCAAAAAGCACTTGAAATAAATCCTCAAATAGTGTTTAGAGGCTGCAGATCCTCAGTTTCCATGACTCAGCTGTATTTCTGGACTAACAATCTTATTGTAGTAGAATGAACTATTTTCTTCTTTCATCTTGCTGCACATTTCATACTTTACACAATGCACTCTAGGAACAGAATGTGTGCTGCTGAACTGCCATATGGTACCCTGGAAACACAAGATATAAACTTGAATAAAGACAAGGCCAAAAGAAAACTGTCAAATTACACTTTATTTGTATTGACAAGAGAGGCAAAAGAAAGACTTTGTGTTCAGAGATACAAATCCATTATTTGCTGACAAAATGCTGATATACCACATTGGGTATTTCCACTTTCAAGACAATACTGAGGGGATCTTTACCAAGCAATTCTTTTATCCTTGGATAAGGAAAATGAATGCCAGTGAAAATAGTTTCATATGAAAATTTGTTACCTGCTTGTGGCTCAAATTTTACTGTTAAGTTAATGATTGGCAGCAAATAATTTTACACTTGGCCTCAAAGAAAAACATATGTAAAATTGTAAGATCATTAAATAATAAGCATTAGCAGCATACCCAAAATACTTCTTGTACAAAGAACATTGCACTTGAACATACACAAGCATTTACCCTTATTTACACATTAGAATTTGTATAGAACAGCAAGACTGATATATACAGAAAAATAGTGGAAACCTTAACAGCCCCAGACGACAGAATATCTAGTGTTGACTCCTTAAATTTTCCATACAGTTTCCCAGGATGTCTCATGTGGGTTTTTTTCACTATATACTATTGCATAAAAATAGACTGTACAAGAAGGTCAGTCCCCAGTTAACACTTCAGGATATTTCTATGTACTATTTATTACACCTTCACTGCACCAGGGAGCAAAGGAGTCCAGGCCAGCTCCTCATGAAAACAAAGAGAACTTGACAGGTGCTATCTGCTTACTCACTGTGCTTCACCTTGTAACACACACTGAAATCACTTGGCTGTGCAGTAATTACCCAGTGAGTTCCAAAGGCAATTCCCTACCACACAGGATCTCCCACTGTCTTGCAAGCAATGAAATTAATTTCTCCCTGCTTTCTGCACTTGGGATAAAAATGTACCACTGGATCTCTGTGCTCCTGCTGCCCTCTGGTTTGGAAATTCCTTTGGGAACACTATCAGCTTCTCCAAAGTGATCCAGTGTTAAATTCTGCATCAGGTCCTGATTCTGAACATCATCAAACACAAATGTAAGGGCCTGTGGGTATGTCTGATAGCCCATGAGCACTCTATCTAAATCCCGGATTCGTCTTCCATCTGCAAGCTGGTACTTGTCTCTCTTTGGTGGCTCCTTAGCAAATTCAGGTAGTGGGTAACTGATATAATCTTCATCAAAGAGGAACAAATCAGAGCTGGTCAATATCAGTGTTTTAGGTTGAAGTGAACTAGTGTTCTGAGCAGATCCTTCAAAGTGATTTACTTGAAATGCCAACACATACAGAAGGATGTTGAGGGATGGAAGATTGGTCAAGCCATCCATCTTCTCTGCCACTAGAAAAGCAAGGTCCCCAATTTCCTCTTCATTTGGATAAATAAATTTTACTCTGCTAGAGTGAATCAGTTCATAATTCTCCATTTTTCCTGCAAGAAACATACATTATTATATCTCTTTTTAGTGCTATACAATACTTTCTTAATATACTAGGATAAACAACAACCCTTGACAGCTGGCTGTAGCTGGAAGAATTTAAGTTTTGTATCTACTGATACATGCTTTTGCTTATAAACAACATTGGAATAATTTTATTTGGACTGCAGGTCTCTGCTGGAGCCTTTCTTGCATTACCACCACACTTCTCTGCAAATTTCTAACCATGTAAGTCCAGGGTGAAAGCAAGAAGCCATCACTAACTTCACTTGTGCAAAACTCTTACAAACTCTTACATATATGTAACAATCCTGCTCATATAAGGCACATCTAAGATAATTAAAGTCAGGGAGTTCAGTTGAAGTATCAAATAGGAAATGACTGCTGCATAAATGTTCCTCAAAAGATTTTTTAATCAGTACAGTTTAGGTGAAGTATGATGCCTAAATAAATAATGACATGTAGAAAAGACCTCTCACCTGTGTTTTTACTCCCAAATTCAGAGTAGAAGTCCTTGTCTACTGGTTCAGGTGAAGGAGTGCGTGCAAGCAGTGACAGGACTGCCATAAGCTGCTGTATGAAGGTGTGAGTGTTGTAACTGTCCCTTGTCAGGCAGGTGACAATGTGATCTGCAGAATGTCCTGAGGAGAGCACAGAACATAATTCACTCACTGTGGCATTACCATTTCTTGAAACAACATGCAACTGGCATCAGAAAAGATTTTATTTTAAGGATTATTTCTCCTGAAAATAATGTATCATTATTCAGAAATCTTTCAAATTCTTGAAAACAACAACAGAATCCTTACAAATCCCCCAAAAAATGCATATTTTCTCTTCATTTAAAATACAATGTATACTTATGATTCAAATCTTGCTTTAGGAACTCAAGAAAAAGAAGCAACATAAAACCTCTCTTCCATCTCACTAATAAAGACACAGATCCATCCAAAAAAGATTAGAAGAAAATAGAACTGGAAAAGCTCAAAGCACAAGATGTACTCACCAGTAATTCGGAAGTATTGGTCAAACAGGCCAACATTTACTGACTGCAGGTCATTGAGTTTTAGCACAAAGCAGCAAGAGAGGTGGAAAGTACTGTTTTCACAATCTGAGTTTTCTTTGTTCCAAAAATCTGTTAAAGAAGTATACATGATTAAAAGGTAGAAAGAAAAAGAGTGTTCTGTCCATAAGCATAATTTTTATATTACAATCTAACACTTATCTCACACTTGAAGAAAGAAATTAAGAAAAAACTGAATACAGTGGCTAAAAATTTCTCAAGCAAAATACAAGCCATTTTTATTAGGAGCATTTTTATAAACACTTGTCACACACCAGATTTAAATCAGCACATGCACTAATAACACACTTTAACTGAATAACCCTCATGAGGTTCATTACCTTTCACTTTCCATTTTCATTATGAGAGGGACTATGAAGTAACAGAGAAAAACATGGATCCCATGGCAGCTAAAAGGGTCTGAGAAGCAGATATGACTCAAGATCCTGTTTTTTTGAACATAAAAGCCTTATGCAAATACTGACCCCTTCAACTAGGAGCTCTAATTAAAAATATTGACCAAAATTGGTTCTTAGACTGAGGACAAACACAGAGAGAGATTAAACTGGTAACATGATTAAAGGATCCAAGTAACTATTTTACCTGACTGGTGCTCATCTGCATGAATGAAAGAATCATCCAACAGAAAGTAAATAGCTTTTGTTGAGAGAAGCACACAAGCCATCACTTCCACACTGGGAGTCTTGTAAAACAGAACTGAAGACCACATGAGGTGTCTCAGCTCCTCATTTTCCACCTAAGATATAAATTGTATTTCATAAACACATCAACTTTGATATTTCAGACAGTTTCATCCCCTTAGAGGCAACTTTAGTCCCCCAGAGAAACAACTTCAGAATCTTAAGCACCTGAACATGCTCTGGTCAAAGAGAGGTAGTTCACCTCAAAGCTGCTAAATGATGCCACATTGAAAATATCTTGTGTTTATATCAGAAAATTATTTTTGTTATAAGCAAATTATTCCTTGTTTTCTGACCAAAATTAGAAAAAAATACAGAAAAACATCTCATTTATAAGAAAGACTTTTTAGGGCAGACACTGCAGGCAAAACTTTAATCACCAGCTGAGCAGTGGCCTCCCAAACCTCAAGTCTGCTGAGCCTTTAGGTGTTCTGAGGGTTGGAATCAAAGACCCTGGAGAGAGGACAGGAGCACAGCTTGCCACTGCAGCTGCTGCTCCAACTCAGCATCTTCCCAGCTTCTAACTTGATGGGCTTACTGTGAACCTTTCAATGAGTCACCTGCTTTTTTTACCAGCTTCTGCTGATATAAAAAGAGAAGCACAGCTTGTAACTGTGCTTACTTAAAATATTTGGAAGAGAGGTAAGGGAATAAGAAAAATGTATCTATTTCTCAAGTTTTTCAATTGACATTTGTACTCAGATCACAGTGATTTATCACTCAAAAAGCTACATCACAAATTTTGGGTAATATTTTTACTTTTCAATCTGATGTTCCCCAGATACACTTAAATGTTTTTCAGAAATCAGGTTTATCTGTTCATGTTTCTGGAGCACCTGCAGCCATGCACATGGTGCTGCAGTCCTGCACAGTACCACAAAAACAAGTCATAACACTTATTTGTTGATTTAGCTAGGAACCCTCCCCAAATAATTTCATTCCTGTTACTTTATTTCCTTTTCCCACTTTAAAGAAAATAGAGGAAAATTCTTGGAGCAATCACATCTTCAAGACATACACCAGTGTACTCTCCTGTTCAGCACCACAGATCCTGAAGGCAAAATATGCCTTGCAAGATCCCAAGTGCTGTAGCAGGGATCCCAAAATGGAATAACACACAGATTCTTGATCAAAATGCTTTCAGGTTTCCCAGAGCCTAATTCTTGTGGCTAAATTCAATCAGGAAAGTTTTTATAGATACTGTGCAGTACACAGAAAGGTCACAAAGCATGTTTTTGTACACTTGATATAGACATAATACCTCTGCAATGTTGCTATGGAAAAATTCAACAAGGGCTCTTCCCTGCAGCCCAGCCACATACTGCAGAGACACAGAAACATGAAGGTGAACAGGAATCTGGTTGTCTTCTGTTATCTTCTGCATAAGAAGCTCAGATGGGTATAAGGATGACAATGTCAGATGAGGCTTGCAAAAACTAGAAAAGATCCAGAACACAAATAATCAAAATGTAAAGATCTACACAGCATTTTCCCTTCAAAAATATTTGTATTTCATTCAACAATTAAAACCAGGTAACTTCCATTTTAATAGTTTAAATTATTTATATCTTGACCATAGCTGTCAACCTGCTATGACCTCAGCCTGCAGGCACACGAAATAGGAAGTTTTCTTCCATCAGAAATTACATTTTATGTTGCAGCAACAAAGCAGGAAAAAAAAGGTGGACTGCTAACATCCAGGATAACCATTCACACTTACACCAGACTAGCACAATGCAGAAGTATTTCGCACACTGACAGCAGCAAACACAGAGGTCTGGCCACATCAAGCACTGTGCTAGAGAGCTTTCACAGGAATCCTCACCTGGCTGCCTGACCGTGTCTGTTTGCCTCCACAGCATGATTTCTTACAGCATCCAATTTGCTTGAAGCTTTGAAAATAATAATAGTCTTAACATCCTGGAGCAGTGTCCTTAGAAGGCTGTAGATTCTTAGAAAGTGGAATTTCTCATGAGGTAGAACAAACACTGCTGTAACAAATCTGTATCCAACAAGCAACTCCAGCACGTGTCCATCCAAAAATGAACCCTTCTGCTGCGTGGCACCGTGAGCTGGATGCAGCACAAGTGATGCCAATGGAATTCTAGTCAGCTTAAATACACTTCCCAGCTCCTCTGTGCCTACCCATTTACCTGGCAGTAAACTGAAATCCACCTTCACTATGTACAAATGCTGGGGTGTTAGAAATATCCAACATGGATGGACCACACAGGAACTCTGGTCAGAAGATTTATATACTGAAGAATAAAGTGCAGAACACAAAACATTCTTTGACCATTCCTTGTTATTGCCAGCTGACTCTGGTTGATGCAAGACTTTCTGCACATTGGTTTTATTCCCATAAACAAGATATGTTGGGAAACAACCTTTTATTTCAACATCTTCGGCTGAAATGCAATTCAATTCCATAAGCTGACAGAGAAATTCTTGGAGATTTGCTTTTCTACAGTACCATGTGGAGCTTGGTAACACTGATGTGTAGTGTTGAGAGCAACACGTTTGTAAACAGGAATAAAAGTCTTGAAGATTTTGGGAGTCTGAAACAATAAACAGGCAGTGGTCACTGTTTTTCAGCTTCAGAGTTAAACAGATTTCTGGCAGGAGAAAGCCAAATTCTATTAGATCAGTGTAGGGAAAACACAGCATTAATTTCAAGGCAGAAGGGATGTGCTGGCAATTTCCTCTCAGTTCCTGATGAGGAATCTCAAACACAGCTAGCATCTCATCAGTCAAAACCAAACAGGAAGCAAACTGTCTGAGTCCTTTATGAATGTGAATTGAAAAGCTCCAGAGAATTTTGACTATGTCAACACTCTCCACTGCTATGTTGTCAGATGATTGAACATCCAAAGTAGTGCTGAACTCAAAAGTTTGATCTCCTTCATGAAGTCCCATTTCAAAATATCCATCTGCTTTGTCTGTGGTTGTGGAATTATCCACAGGGCTTCCTTTATTCTCTGGGAGGGAGGGGGCAGATTTCTGCACAGCCTGCACTATCGAGGCAGAAAGGTGCTGGACAAAGTCTTGGTTGGTGGCAGTGTAGGACATACAGTTAAAAGGCAAGATGATGGTGTTACAGGGGTCAGGCACTGCACAGTGTTCTCCCTCCAAACTTCAAAAGAGAGAAGAAGCCACAGTAAGTACAAACTTGAGTTTAAAAACAGTTATGACTACCTACAATTCATGGTGCTGTTTCTCAGAACTTTGATATTTGCTCTTGCTAATACAGTTAAATCAGTGTAATTTTGTAGAACATCTTTGTACTGCACAGCCATTGCTTTTAAAGGCTGGGAGTGTATAATGCTATAGAAAGTAAAAATTAAAATGTTTAACTCCTCTTTCCTTTCCCATCCCCAGTAAGCACAACCCCACAAGCTAAAGGACTAGACAATACAGCTATTGCTGGCTTTGAAACCACCAGCTGCATTCCAGGGTTCAAAGGTTAAAAACATATTTTCGGTTCAAAAAGCCAGAGGCAGAATACAATGAAAGAGAGTGTTTTGCCTTAAAGGCTGTGTTTAAGAAAACAGTATCCACTATTATTACCCAAAAGCTAACAAGGGTTTAAATGAGAATTTATTTACGTAGCTTACCACACATGATGACCACCACCATACTCTTTGCATGAATCCAATAAAGAAGCAGGTGCCTAAGGAGAAGAAAGTAACATCAGGAAGCTGTAAACTACTTAAGAGCTCAGCACACATGAGAAGCAAAGTTAATGCTGGCTCATGATTTTTAAAGCTGGCCAAGTCCTGCTGTTTTCACAGGGAGCTTAACAGCCATCCTTTGAGGACCCAAAAATACTGTTTGCTTTAGGTTGGGCATTCAATTAAGGCAGAAGAAGAATGAATTCTGCTGCTGACCTGAGAACAGATCCAACCTGTGACCCAGGCATTTCAGCACTCTACAAGCTTTTACTGAATTAGTGTAACTTGAAGCCAAACACTAAGAGAACCTGACAAAGACCAACTACACAGGCAGCAAAGGAAGAGACACCAAGTCTTACTGTCTCATTCCCTGAAGCCATGCATATGAAGAGTGCTTCCAATACCACAAATGAAATCACAAACCAGAAGTTATCAGACTGGAGGAGACAGAAGAAGACAAATTAAGGCCATTGCCTATCGACAGGGAGAAGATTCTTCTGCTCTACCAGCAAGAGAATCACCTTTCAAAAACTGATACTGTAATATAAGACACAATTCTTACACTCAGCATTAAATGGCTACTAAATGATGTTTTACTAGTACTGGGTAAACATCTCAAAGCCATAGTGGCAATGCTTCTCTGGTAAACTTGAATTTTGCATTTAATTTGTAAGCTGGACCAAACACCCTTGAATCAAATTTGGGCTGCCTCCTTTTCCACTAAAATAGCTCTGAGAACAAAAAAAAACCCTTGCTATGGATTACTATGATAATCTAAGTTTAACATCAGAGGCAAGTTTGCAAAAGCTTTTGAAAATACTATAATACAAACAGAAGTGTGGCAATTACCTGAATTTTACATCTGGAGTCTGGTATTTCAAAGCATCTCTGGGGAACTGTATGGTCTGTAGGAGTCGAACCACTGGGTTGCAAAAAACTGCTGGCTAGGACTGTTTCTTCACAAATTATTTCTAGAACAAATATAAACAGCTCTTTAAATCACTGAAGTAAAGCAAAATAAATGTCTAATAGTATCTGCCAATCAGGTGCAATTAAAACTGTATCAACAAGATCTAATCGTAAATCATTAAAGCTAGAGGATCTTCACGCAACAGCCAGGACAAAAAAGCAAGTAGAATATTAGTTTAATTAAAAAGACTTAGAAGCTCTGATCTCTTAAATGCCTCTTAAGATATTATCTCACCTTATTTGGAACCTTTTTCAAGGGTTCAAAGCTGAATCATCAGTAAAAACTTAATCATGAGTGAATACAAGGCAACATTCTCAGGGGTGCTTGACTTTTTGATATTCACAGCATCGAACTGACACAACAGAGCAAATAGATTTTTAGTATTGCCACTGAGCCAGCCAGCTCAAGTATTTAAACATGAAAATAATCAACAAAATTACAGTGTGGACTTGTTTCTGGCTCGAGCATAAAAAACCTGTGTGTATCTTTCTGGATTGATGGTAAAGTTCAGCAGATTATCCCAAGACATCTCATGGTCAGAGGAAACACAAGAGGTATTTATTACTTGAACAAAATACTGTGTTAGCAAGAAGGAAACTCAAATTGACAGGAAAACCAGAACATGACAGCATTATTTTTGATTTTCTGTTTCCTATATAAATATTTAATCTTTTTCCATAAGCCATTTCCCAGTGACATTAAGTATGAATAATATGTTACGGAAACAGATGGTGTCTAGAAAATGCAGAGAAAACAATTCATAGAAACAGCACATCAGGAAATTAATTCCATTATTAATGACTTAAGGTCTAACAGTGAAACAAATTGCTTAGCAGATTTCCATTTTCTTTAAAAGAGATTTCTCAAAACTGGTATTTTGAAAACAACCCTTCATAGCTAGATATGTAGCAAATAATAAATTTTTATTGCCAAAGTTGAGAAACAACCTGCACAGTCCTTATTTTCCCATTATTTATAAAAGCCTTCCCCAAAATTCTACTGAAGGAATCTTATGGAAAAGGACTACAGGAAATACCACTCTATAGAACTCCCAAGTCCTTTAGAAAGATCTATATTTTTTCTTCTCCCAAGATTTGTTTCCTCCTAAACATTTATTATAGCATACAATATCGATTGAAAAATAATTTAAACAGTCCCAGGGGTTGCTGACATACATTTTTACAGCAAGTCCAATATAAAACTGCAGGTTGTTACATAGTTACAGGACTCAGACAGTTTGTCAAGTGCTTAATATTTTAAAGCACACATTTACTTGATGCTGGAAAAAATGACTTTTTTTTCTGCAGATGAAAAATGATCTAGAAGGGCTACAAAGGCAAAGCACATAAAAAGCAACTGAATCTGTATTAAGGTGTCTGCCCCTTAATCAAATGCTGTCAAAACAGTTTCATTTTTCTAGAGTGAAGTAAGAAACCTCTGCTGATTCTGTAGAAGTCACAGCAATGGACTTTTTCCAAAGATCAAGCTCCTCAGGGGTGCTTCTCTCCCCTATCCACCAATCCACTGATTAATGGCAAGAGGAAGCTGTGCCACCCCAAGAAATTGAGAAGACAATCCCTGCTCTTTTAGATGGGCACCAAGTATTCTCTCACTATGCATATTCTACTGCACTTTTCAGTCAGACAAAAGCCAAAACCAGCAAGTATTTTTATCTCTTTTTCTCAGTCACAAGTGAATATTCACATAAGTCAGTCCATGGGCTAAAGAGGAAAGTTAAGTCATTCTTCTAAGTTCCTAATGCAGCAGGCACATTCATTTGAAACACAGAGTAAAAAAACTTGAGGTGAGATCAGCAGGTACTACAGAGCACAACAGATGTGCTGAAATCACCAGCTCAGCCAGAACACTAATCCCACAGGTGTCTTTTACTCATCTCCTTTCTCTATCTTCCCCCTGGTGTGACAGAAGTGCAGTTCTTGCAAAAAGTACTAATGGAACATATGCTGCTTGAGCTCACATTTTGCAGACCAAGAATAGGTAATGAAGCAATTTTAAAATATTTCTCTCTATGCCACAGTTTACCATTAAGGCATGACTCTAAACCTGGAAATAATATCTAGTCCTCTGCAGGATGATGCAGTAAAAAGTCCTGCACCCAAACTCTGACTCCAGGTACTTAACCACTACTGGGAACTACAGGCCAGTTTTGCTGAGTCACATTCCATACAACTTTCACTTTCAAAGCCAATTCTACCATGTCTTGTGCTTCTTTTGAAAGCCCTAAATCCATGCACATAATATTCATGTATATCAATGCAGCTTAGAAAAGCAGAACCAAGAGGCTCAGCCCAGCAGCACGATACATACATGATTACCTTGGCTGGAGCTGACAGGACGAGGCAGAGAGGGAGAGGAAGGACGAACAGTAAGAGAAGAACAGTTTGATTTGGAGCTGGCAGCAGTGAGCCTGGAGTCCTCACTGATCTAATAAAGAAAGTACGCAGCAATTAAAGAAAAAAACTAAATACACAGGACACATGAGATCCTGAACTAAAGTAAGTCCACACAAGATTTCTCAATTTTAGTAAAGGGAAAGTTAGTGCCAGCTTTTTTTTTTTTTTTTTAAGTGGTGGAGGTGGTCACATCCTCTAAGTCTCAATTTTCACACTAGGTGGAATTCCACTAAGAATTATTTTAGAGAAGTCATTCTGACCACTGACTAATCACTGTATTGACAGAATTGGCAGTGTCACAAGTCAAAAGAATGACACCAGGATTTCTACATTGTAGGGACAGAACCTCTTCTGTGCCTATGTTGATTTCCAAACCAAGACTAACCAACTACACAGCACACAGCCAGGTATGAGGGAAGGCAAGGAGAATTCAGATTTCTGATTCTCTCTCACTGCTGAATACCCACAGGAAGAAAGTTTGGGGAAGTAATTTCAGTACTCTGCAATGCAAGCAGTAAAATCACAGCTCTGCAATACTTGTAGAAGACAGAAAATATGGCTGTTAAGGCCAACTGTGAATTCACTGTGTACACCATTAAGTCATTTTATCTTTTCCTCCCACTTCCTCTCTCCCAAGCCAGCCCACAAATAGAAGGTCAAATAACTACCAAAAACGCATTGAAAACTAAATAGGTAAAAGAGGCAACATTAAAAGTTCATATCACATTAAAACACAAAGCATAAAAATTTTAATCCTAAGGAAAATTTAGTGTATTCTGTGTAAATTTAACTTGTAGAAGTAATTTTGTAAGCTTTTGTAAGCTGCACATTATATTTCTCTCACAGCACCACACTCACCTTTTTCTCAGAGTTGCTGAGTTTGTATTTCACCTCCTTTGCTTTTTGAATAGCTTTTAACACTTCTACTGTGTCTAGTTCCTTTTCTGTGGTAACAATGTTATCCAAACAAACCTAAAAAAATAAGTTAAAATATTTAAAGCATTGAAACCTAGGCATTGTCCAATTTTTATTAATGGAACAATCATAAATTACCACAGCTCAATGCAAACCATGTGCATCTTTGTAACCATTATAAAGAAACAATTACCACATTAGACCTTGAGCTAACATCACTTTAATGCAAACTCAGCGACCTTTGGTAAGTTTAACACCATTCCAGCAGAACAGTGTTTCAATATTAACAGTTTGTTACCCAGTGAGGGCAGGGTAAAATCTCATTTACATCCAGGAGCACAGCCGAGTAACATTGATAAGGTTTCACTCTCTAAACACCTTCTCCCAGTAAAATGACCAGTAAAAACCCCTCAGATTTTCAAAGCATTTGCACTACTTCCCTCCCCAGGCAGAACAGAGGGTGAGCAGAGCAGCTCTGGGGCTCACCTCGGAGGCCCTGTCCCCAAACTGAGCGAGGACTTTGGTGCGGTAATCAGGGATGATGCTCAGTGGGTTGCTGGATAACATCACCTTCTCCAAGCATGGCAGGTTGCCAATATTTTTTACTTCATCAATCTGAAAGTATTTGAGAATAAAAGCATGAATGCAGACTGGCAAAATGAAAATGAGCACACAGGCTGAGCATTTCTTGCATGGATTACATACATACAACAACCAGGAAAAACCACTACAGCCACTTTTATTTATTTGCATTTCGATCCACTAAAAGAAATGGCTTCTGATCTAACACACATTTTGACACTAACAGTCAACAGTTACCTGTTCTATTTTGTTGTTGCTCAGATCCAAGTTGACTAATGAGTACAGTTTGTTAAGACCACACAGCCTTTCCAGCTGATTTCCTGCTAAATTCAGAGTTTTGATGTTTCCCAGTTTTGTGTGAACACCTTCTAGTGATGTAAGTTTGTTGTAGGATAAGTCCAGGTGAACAAGGTTGTAGAGATGCTGCAACAGCACAGAAAATTCAAGTTATACACCAATTAAAACTGAACAAAGCTGCTATCTTAAGACTGGCTCATTTTATTGTGCAACAGTGTTTTCATGCTGGACACTACAGATCATGAAAGACATGACCTGAAACTGTTCATTACAAAGGTTAAAGCTTGTAGAAATGGAATTTCCTCCACTGCATTTTTACCAACCCAGGCATACAGCCAGCAGTGAATGAATTTAGTTAGGAACTAAATGCATGTCAATATTGGCAAAGAAATTAAAATATCCAGGAGCAGTTAAGAAATGCATCACTAAAAGAGTACTTGATGTTACAAAGAAGCAGCTATTTGGGCTGAAACTACTCTCCATGAAGACGAGCAACAAAATTATGAAGCATGAAAATCTGTGTTCTAAGGTCTCAGGCAGCTGGGTAAAAAATTCACCTTCAAATGCATCACTTACCTGTAAATTTTCCACCAGAGACACCCCATTGTGACTCAAATCCAGGAACTCAATCTTTGGGATTAATTTCTAGAAGGGAAAAAAAAATACATGTGTTAAATGCACTTTAGTTTTAAGTCAGACCACACTTCCTTCAGTATCTGCTGACCAGCAAAAGCAATGGGAAGGTGTTATCCAATGCAGTCTCTCTTCCCAGCTTCTGGCATTCTGTGTGACTTGGGGCATAAAAGAATTAACTCCTGCTCTTAAGAAAACCAGGTTACTCTGAGGGGCACCATTTAGTTTTAATCTTTCTTACTGAAGACAAATAATTTCTCCTAGTTTTTCCCCACTAACTATAGATCAAACAAGAAAGCGTTCTATGTGACCTGGGGCATAAAATAATTGACTCCTGCTCTTAAGAAAACCAGGTTACTCTGAGGGGCACCATTCAGTTTTAATCTTACTGAAGACAAATAATTTCTCCTAGTTTTTCCCCACTAACTATAGATCAAACTCAATAATGCTGCTTTGGTCTTAACAAACAGATAAACCAGAGGTTTTATGCTACACACAAACATCAGTAGTACCAAAACCCAGATTAAATCCATTACTGATTACACCAGCCAAGAACTATAAGGTCACACAAACTTGTAGAAAATGCATTTTTTCTCAGAAATCCTTTTACTTTTGGAGGTCTCAAACCTTGAACTTGATGCTGAATTCTGACTTCAGTGTTTTGCATCTGCTTTATTTTGGTTGTAATCTCAGAATTGACTTGCACTGACAGGCCAGTTAAGACCTGCACACAGAACTGAAGCATCTTAAATCTACATCACAAAAAACCATGAACAAGATAATTATGCTCCAAGTCTATGATGTCTGGTTGAGCTACACAT
Source organism: Passer montanus (assembly GCF_014805655.1). NCBI lineage: Eukaryota > Metazoa > Chordata > Aves > Passeriformes > Passeridae > Passer > Passer montanus. Next base: position 2,323,571 of record NW_024374367.1, read on the forward strand.
GTAATTATTTCCTGCTTCACAAGAGTAGCTCAAGTAAAAAGCTATGTTCATATTTTACCATGCTCTCATGATGAATGTAAATTTTTTTCTTAATAGCTAATTTACAAAACAAAATTCTAAAGTACTGACAAAATATTTAAGATTTTGTTTTCCTGCTTTTCATATTGTTTTGATGTCAAGAAAGGTGCCAGCAAGTCATACATTTTTAAACATGCAGAAATCTTCAGCTGTGATAACTACTCCGAAGCTGAGCCATGAGGTGTTTTTTTTTTTTTAAAGAAAATTTTTAAAATACATTTTAATTGGCTCCTACAGCCAAGGCAAACAGTAAAAGCCTGTTTCAAAAAGTGAGAATTCATGGAAATCTTCCCTACAGAACACAAAATGACAAAACTATTCTCCTTTAGCAAAGGAAATGAAGATCTTATAGAACAAATCTCCTAAGCATTAACTTGGGTAGATAACCAACTAAGTGCAACTGAAAATTCTCCAGAAAAACCAATAGAGCAAATCCAAAATCCTTGCTGTGTATATGTGCTACAGATAAGTCATACTTCTTCCCCACAACTTAAAAATACTTCTTACCACTGAGTCATCAATTTCAGAGATGCTATTGTGACTCATATCCAAAGTCGTTAAAGTTCTCCAGGTTGGAATAATTGCTGTCACTGGACAACTTGAATCCAGTGCATCCTCTGGCTCCCACTGATCAAACTCAGAGGCCTCAGGCACCAGGATTTCCTGTTTAAGAGAAGGACACCAACATTTGGCTTACATCTCTTCAGGGAGAGCTAATGGTTTTGGAAACTATGCCAACAATCCCATGTAAGCAAGCATGAAGAGTGTCCCTTTGAAGGGACACATCCAAACACTTCCCTCACTGAAACTTGAGATTCTGTAAGGTTAGAAAACCCTTACAGTTCCATGGTTTTGAAAACAGAATCTGCAACAGGCAGTACAGAAAACTCCATGGACTCTAAATGGGTATTTCCCCATTGTACATGTTGGTTTTGCACATGCTTTGAACATTCACCAGAAGGAGGAACTTGCTCTTACCTTCATTGATGTTGCTGAAAATCGAACACTCAGAGTGGCCAGAGCATGTTTTGATGAAGTCAGTCCTTTGATAAGCTTTCCCCCACAATGACTGATCTATAAAAAAAAAAATCACATTACAAAGTCAGAAGTGTTAGGACAGACAAATGAGACACAAAGGAGGTAGCTGAAAGCTTCAACAGCAGATTCTACAGCAATCTGCAAAGTAGTTGCAGCACTTCTTAAAATCTCCTGAGATTATCAGGTCAGAAACACTGACATTTGGCAAAGCTAAAGCAAGAAATTTGAGACATAACTAGAGAAAAGTGAAATTCAAACATATATTTAAACAAAGCTTCTCCATTGACTTTCCACCTATCCCCATATTCAAGATGAAATTACCCAGGTGATTTAACAAGTCATAGCACTTTTACTGTTACCTAAAAGAGATCCATTTCAAGCTATGACTGTACCTGCAGACACATTCATTTGGGTATCAGATGTCCTTTTTACCATAAGAAAAAAGAAATGCCTAGAATGTGAGGACACTAATCTAATGACCTGTAGTCAGCTAATTACACAGACTAAGTTTAAGATTACAAAGTCTCTTTTTCTGTAGCTTAATTTGAAACAACATTACTGAAAATCTGCTACAGCATCTGTCCAGGACCTTCTCTGAGACAGTCACACACATTGTGCAACCACGAGAGCTGGCACATTTGCTGGTGTACCAGGAAAACCACAATGAACTGACAGAGATTGAAAAATCTTTCATTCTTGAAAAAATTCTTCCCAGGTCACCACTGTTACTTTTTGGACAATGCTTACTTTGGGATGAAAGTGTTCATCTAGTGCCAGTCAATCCAAAACCTTTCATGAACATACCATTTCAAAAGTCTTCAAGATCTAAAATCTTTTTTCCTCACATTCATGCCCACAGAAAAGGGGAAAATTGATACAAATCTGCAATATCCTCTCTGCTGTGTTACACTCTCTCACTCTATTGTATTTTCTTTTCTGTATGAGAATGACAATAAATCACTGACTTTAGAAATACTCTTCAGTTCTCAACCAACAACTGTCTCATATCAATGAGACAATAGCATTCATGTACTAGAAAAAGTACAGCAAAAGTCCACCAAAAGTGCACAGAGTACAGACTGTGTAACAGAATTGGATAGTCTGTCTCTGGAAAGACCTGAAGTGGTCAAAGAAGGTATTTCAAAAAATATTCATTGAAAACTGCTAGAAACCCTGGTATTTATATTGCAAGCAGAGCAACGAAAAACATCTGCAAATTATCAAGCAAGCAGCACTATGCCCAAAAGGGCACTTTCACAAACAAATTTAATGCCAGGGCATTTTCACAAATACTTGACAATATTTGTTTTTTCCAAACAAAAAGCACTTTGTAATAGGGGATCCTACCATAACCACTTGTTAGTTCTTTAAGGCAGTGGAAAGACACTCAGGTATAGGTTTTGTGTGAAAACTGGAAACTGTGTTTTTTGGAAACACACACAGTGCAAGGTCTTCTTATTTAAATGTTGTGTCCTTATTTCCAAAACTTGTGAAAAATCATTGTTTCACAAATGAAACAGTTCTCCTAAACTCTGCATTCCCCAATTCCAGCAGCAAATCAAAGCAGAGAATCACCATTCTGAGATACAGGAAGCAGGCCTGGCATTTGCAGAGCACCTATGCATTTATGAGCAGTATTTCAGCCCTACCTCTATTTGATGAAGTGATTTGAAAATAGACAGATCAAAAGGCAAGAGATGCTCCTGAATGTTACTGGTTCCAAAAGGTCCCCCTGTTCCAGTGACCTGGCATTTAAGACATTAAAGAACTGAGTTAGTGCACACAATCCAACTTGTTCCCATTCCAGTCTCACACAGGCAATGGCCCAAGGGCAGTGGCTTGGAAAGGCAGCCAAAGTTCCAAGCAATTCTTCAAATATTAAATGATTCATGACATTTGCAGGTTAACTCTTCAGGAAAACAAATACTAGTTGCTCCAGCTAAGTGCACTGAACTTGAAGTGCCACCTTGTGCTTGCATTCTGTAGCACATGGGGCATGCAAAAAGCAATATCATAAGCAAGGCTGACCAAGCATTCTTAGCTGAAAATCAGAGTTATATTCACTGAAAACAAATTCCTTGAAACCAGTGAACCCTGCAAGTCAGCACTGTCTTTAATTCCACTACAAGGGGTGAAGTTCAAGGCACTAACAAGATGGGCTTGAAGAAAACAAGCATTACACTGATACATCAATAAAAATGCATCTGGTATCCATATGGTCATAGGATTCTGGCCCCAGAGCATGTCAGCAGCATAAAAAGCAGGTGGTTTCATTTATGTTTGCTGTGAATAGAATTTTGAGAGAAAACTCAAAGGGTTTTCTCTGGTTTTATGGATCTTACAAGTTCTGAATGTGCCCACTCAAAAGCATTCAGAAGGGCTAGAAATTCTGCAGATGCCCATTTTGCTAAACAATAAGCTCTTCTCCAGCCAGAAAATCCTCCCTTTGGAGGATTCTATACAGACAGAGGATGACAAAGGCAACTGAGGAGCCCCAGGAACACCAGCACAGCTGTGGTTTGGCTTCCCTGATCCACCATTTGATTTCAGCTTTGAATACATGACACAGTTAAAAGGCAGCTCCTCATGCAATAAAGGGGCTAAAATGACTTTTTGAGTCATAGCAAGCAGTGTTAAAAATTACTTTAGGGAAAGTCTAATTCATTTATTTGGTAGGAAAAAAAGTCAAATTGTCTCCTGACAAAAACTGTCTGTTCTGAGGCCATTTTACATTTATTCTGAAATAGCATTTTATAGCATTCTGAAATAGCTAAAAATTCAGGGCCATCTATGAAACTGAGGAGCTTTTTAGAGTTTTATTTTTATCTGTCAGATGCAGTCAGACAGTGAGAAAGGGGATAAGATTTATATAGATGCACAAATGCACATGTATTCACATACAGTGGCCTACCCACAGTGCTTGCAAAGAAAGCAAGGTTGCAGAGGTCAATATTTATTTCTTTACCCATCCCTACTGGCACCCAGCAAGATTCTGTGGCTGCATCCACACTGATGAAAAGACCACATCACACAGCAAACACTTTGGCTAGAGGACAGCATGGATTGAAAGTTGGCAGCATAAACACCTATTTAATTGATCTCACCTTTAGATACTTGAGTCTACAAGTGAAATCCAGAATATGCCCTAGGTCTGTTTTGGCATCTCCATTAGCACAGGTAGGTTTGCCCTGCAGCAGCTGCTGGGTGACAGCATACAACTGCAAGGGCCTGATGGTGAACACTTCTCCAGCCATTAAGAGCTGCTCTCCTGAAAAAAAGAGTAGCTTAGGATCAAACACAGTGCTGCAAGGCTTACACAGGACTAAATGGTACATGGGAAATGTAGTGATACATGTTTGTCATTTATACCTAAGATGAAAATTGAGGTAGCAAAATATTTTTAACACCAAAGTAATTCAGGTATTCAAGTGGGCACTCATGATACAGGTCCAAAGTTCCTAATGCAATTAATGGTAAATTTCCCTTGGTCTTAACAAGGCTGGAGTCAAAGTTCCTTTACATAATGTAAGTGCTATGAAACTCTTTCTGATCTAAGTTTATAGCAGTTTGGTTTTTTTCTATTAAGAAAACACAGCACCTGCTTTCTAAAATACAGACCTCAGATCTTTTGCCATGCTGCCTAAATACAGAATTGTAGCAAACGTGGGTTTTTTTGAAAGTATGGGGATTTTCTGCATGCTAGTACCAAAGCAAATACCCAGAACAGAAAATGCCTTATCTAATTATAATTTTACAATCCAATTTAACAGTAGGAACAGCAGGAAGCAGCATATAAAGCCTCTCTGAAGACAACCATTAGCTCGCTGTAGGCTACAGCAGCTGGAACACACACATGGAATTAATATCTTTCTTCCTTTTAGGGACACCAGTTCGACTTCATGGACAAGAAAGCATCAGCTTTTGTGATAAGCAGAGTTCTCAGAAATGCTCTGAGGAGTAAAATTCCCTTCAGCTTCAGTGGGAGCAAGTCCAAGAGTCCAGCTGTACATACATTACTGAAGATTCCACTAATACAGAGCAGTCAGTGACACATCAATTCTCGTATCAGTGAGACTGCAGGCATTAGAAAGCCAGCAAACATTTCTTCCCAAGCTTCCCTAAGATACTCCAGAATTTGCTGTATGGACTCTCTGAGGTGGCTTCACCTAAAGGTAACTTTCTGCCAGAAAATCTGGAAGGCATTCTGAAACCTGCTTCACCTATCATGCCTACCATTCCTCAGCCAACTGGAATTATAAAGTAGCATCTTGCATGTCCTTCAAAACAAAAATAGCAGGGATTAATCCTTTCACATGCCTCCTGCTGTTAACAGAACAGCCAGAGCTGTTGTAGTTACAGTAAGAGCATTTAATTTTCATCTGCCAGCCTCAAAAAAGCACACCCTTAAATGAGCTGACCAGAAGGTCTCTTGTTTCCTGAATTCTGGAAGAACAATATTTAGATATGTAAAGTGATCTCTTGCATTTAATACACAGACTGTCAGGACTCACTGACACAGACCAAGCTTCCTTACAGGAACACTGAGACACTAAAACACACTGAGACAGAGAGCTTAGCAAAAGCTCCTGATCACCACTGCCACATCCTATCTCTTAAGGACACAGACTAAGAGGCCCTTTGCAAAACATACATTCACCAGTATCTTTTTCCAACAGTATCTTTTTGGCTGCAAGACTGTTGCAGCTCCTCACAAAATGCAGTTTGAATTGAAGTGCAAGCAGCAATGAAAAGACAAAAGGAAAGCAGGGAGAGAAAAAGTATCAGTTGAATATGGAAGGCCAGATCTCCCATTGTCTGGAGGTAAAATATGAAAGATATGTGAATGCATGAACAGAGAGGAAAACATTCCTGGATAAAGACTGCAAGCTCCTTACCTTTGTGAAAGAGCTCTTCAGCCAATGCAGCAGTGATCCCATTGATCTCCTGAAAAAAACAAACCATTGCAATAAGTGTTATTTGCATACTTATGGTTCAAATTTTTTAATTTGGACCTTTAATGAAGTATCCTTTTTTTGCTGTGGCAGAGGACTGTTTTGTTATTTTTTTAACTGAAATCAGGGGCGACTGTTTTATAGATTTGTTTGTAACTTGAAAATGCTTCATAAAAATTACTTGACATTGTTTTATTTCATATGATTTTCACTTCCAAGATGAAAAACAGTGAACTACATTTAATTAATCCCATTCTGCATGCATTAATAAAAGGGCAGCAGCAACTAGAACAAGTTATTACTAGCCATCATTAGCCCAACTTGGAAGACAGTTCTTGAAGAAAATATTACAAATGTAGTGGTCTTCAAATTTCAGCATTATTCTAATGCCTCAAACACTCAACATTTCCTCAGAATATCAGTACCACAGAGAATGCTTTAGATTAACAGGACTGCAGAAAAAAAGAGATATAAAAAGTAAGTAGTCTTCTGGACTTCAACTCTACTATATTTGCTGCAAAGTAATGCAAACCCCTCCTCATCACCCTCTTCCCCCTCCTGCACTCACCCAGGTGCTCAACTCAATTCCTGGCACTGATGGCTCCAGCATGAAAGGCTGGAAACTCTCAGTGCAGGGATTTGTGCTTTCTGAATCTTCAGGTGCAGAAAGATCAGTACAAGTATTTCCCACCTGGGCACACCTCTCTCCACAAAAAGCAAATGCTCTGTGCAAGTCCAGAAATAGTTCTGAGCACATCCAACAGCTCCCTTTCAAAGGCCCACAAAACGTTTGTAAAACTGTGTGTAAGGGTGAAGCTTCCCCTAGACAAACATCTCATTTTAAGGTAGCTGCAAAGTATAAACAGATATTATGGATCATTGCCACATGAATATTTCATGAGTTTGCTGTGCTGACAAATACCTCATGATTCATAACAAGGGAATACGTCCACAGGACATCTGCAGCAGACAGCTCAGTTCATTTGATGAGGCAAGGATTTTAGAACATCACATTCTTAGTGCAACTGAAACCCCATTCACTGAGGAGGACCAAAGTCTCCACGCCATAGTTTTGAGAACAACAAGCTCAAAGCTGTATTCCAAACAAAATTAAACAATTCTGATTCGCGTTTGAATAAGCCAGTTACACTCATCTGGCAAGCACAGACTTAATTGAAAACTCTACTCTGTATCTCTTTTGTCATCTGGGACACAGAGCCAAAATTTTTTTTCTACATTTATAATTGGAACAAGATTATGACTTAGACTGTTCAGTGACTAGCAGGCAAAAAAAAGGAACTCTATTCCTCTGTCAGATCTACAAGAGACTTCTGTCTTAGCTGTAACTACTTAAATGCATCACACCCACAGAAGTCCATTGTTTGCAGGTGTCTCTGAACAGCAGTTTGTGGGTACTCAATGCTTTTCCTGCAAAACCTTCTATATGTAAGTTAGCAAACCCAATCTTCTAAGATGACAAAGACCACGCAACAAAATAAGCATCCCCACATCACTGCAGAAATCCTTTTCAATGTCAAAGTAACAATAAAGTTCTACATTGCTGTCACATGCAACTGTTTCTCTTTGCTAGGCTGTATCCAAGAACAACTAAAGGCTTCAAAGTGACTTTAATGTATCAATGGCTGGTATTTCAACTCCATTTAGTTCTATTACCTGGGAAATGAAATTAAACAATCCTTACTGGAAATACTGCAAAAAAGAATAGACAAAAAATTGCAGCCTTCCTACATAAATTAATGAGGCAATATCAGGGATTATAATGGCTCCAGTATGTACATGGGTTGTCTGGTAATGAAGATATTTTAAAAGATCAAAGTTCTAGTGGAAAAGTAATTTTTTCCAGTAGAATTACTGAGGTAAATATTTAACTTTTCTCCTGAATAATTAACATATTTTTGGTAAATATTTAAAACTATTCTAAAGTTCCAAGCAAAAAACATTAGCATTTACAACTAAGTCAAATCCCCCTAAAGCAAAAAAATGCAGATTGAGCAACATCTTTGCTCTTAATATCCAAGAGCAGTTTAGAAACAGGGAAGCATTCAGATCCAAATACTGCTAGAAAGAGAATACTGCTCTTTGGAAGAGCAAAAAAAGATTAAAAGTGGGAAAAAAATAGTCCTGAGAAATAAGAGGAAAGGAAGAACCTCTGCTTGCATAAAAACCATGTGGAAGTTACAACACTGAAACTTTAATGAAACAGACGTCATTTACAAGATAGAGCACAGCACAGAAAAATTATGTAATTTGCTGGTGATCACTGGAATTTTGGTCTATTTGAACAGAATTCTCCCTACATTGTCAGACATTTTGAATAAATTTAAAACCTCAAATCCATTTCAGAGGGCTTGATAGTTACAAATCTGTGTTTCTCTCTCAAGTCTGCAAGGCAATAGCAACACTGTGGAATAAACCTTCTACTATTTTTATCTAAGAAACTCTGAGGTCTCACCAGGATAATTATGTTCATGTAACACAACTAAACCAGGCTTTCCTTTGTTGCTAAAACTTAATTAACACCTAATGGATCACTTGTGACTAATTTCTGAAGCTTTTCTATGAAACCCTGAAGGGCCTTCTCAAAACAGCCCACCCCAAAGCAGCTACTGCCCCTTCCTTCCACTCAGTTCTCCAGTGCTTTTTCCTTGTGATGAAATTCCTTCTCCCCCTTATAACATGATGCCATATTGCAAAAAAAGCCTAACTATACACAAGAGATGAACAAATTGCAATCTGAACATGAAATCAAGTAATTGCTTCTTGCTTCAAGTATCCTTACCGTAACATTCTGTCTGCTGGAGCTATTTCTCCAAAGGCCACTCCATCATTGTGCTTCCACAGAGAAGCATCATTTCTCTTCATTTGGGCTACTGCAAACTGTTCCAGTGTGAACCACAGCTCCAACCATTAGCCACTAAGTAGGGGGGTGTGGATCCATTATGCAATGTTCATTTGGGAGCCAGCACTTTTGACTTCAGCCTAACCAATTCAGCCTCACATTTATTCACAGCTTCCAACTCTCCTGCCAGCATTTGTGTTTTCTTCTTAGAGTCCCTGCCCACACTACTTCCCAGCACAGTGTCTACTGCAATAAAAAGTGGTGTCAAAAATCTTAAAAATATGCTTTGTTATATTGTGCAAAATGTTGATAAAGAACTATTTCAGCAAACTCATGAAGATTCCACAGAATTCTCTCCAAGTCAGAGAATTAGGGAAAGAGACTCAGGCCTCTATTCAGACACTAAAAACATAACTTACATATAAATGAAAGTGTAGGAAGTGTGACAAAACTTTTGGCGCAGTAACAGGGAACTTGAGCAGCAGAGTTTGCAAGTAGATCTCCAGTTCCTTTTGTCTTTTCTCCACAAGGCTTTTGGAATTTTTTCCAATGATCTTCTTTGGAGGTAACAGATTTTTATCTATTTTCTTCTCTGAAACAAGCTGAAAGACAAAGACCACAGCTAATACCTGACATGCCATCTGAACTTGTACAAAAGATCCAATGGAACACATTAAGCACATGTTGCCTGATGCTGGGAAGATCCAAAAATAAAATTACTTCAGTAAATTTAGCTACTGCCTTCAAAGTATTAGGCATTTTCAGACAGAACATTTTGTCATGGAATGATCAGAGTGCAATAACAGTGTCTGCTCCAAGAATCACTCTCACTACACCAGGGCAGGATGCAACAAATGTGATAAAACAAAATAACCAGTGCATTTCTGAGAAAGCAGAAAACTCTTGAATAAAGTAGACTTTTCCTCATTTTTGTTTTTTATCAGCACTGGTTGGTAAATATCCCATGCTATTTTAAGGACATTTTTATTATCCGCTGTGATGAGACTTTGGTCACCAAATCAGCTGATCATAAACATCCTTCTTAGCAAAAAGTTCAGTGACTCCAGCCTGAACTCTCCTCTCTGACACAGCTTCCACTCAAGGCTGAAGCTGTCCCGGTCAACCTCCCCCAGTTCAAGAGGGGAGTGTAACAGGGGCAAGTAACAATGTTCTCACAAAAAGAACTTAGTCTGCAGTTCAGATGGCATCTGGCAGACATTCTCTCTTTATTGAAGAAAGAAATTATGTAAAACAGAACTGCACAGTTTTGTAAGATACCAAGGTCACAGTTTTAACATTCTTACCTTTTCATGCAGGTCATGGAAATCACTGTAACGATGTTTGACTGTCCACTGATGATTGCCAACACTGACCTGAATAATGTACACCTGAAAGTATGAAATTCAAGTAAGGACACTGCAAAACACTTAAGAGAAGCTGACTGTGAGACCTGCTGATTGATGGAGCACTGTAAGGTGGTATATATTCTGCAAGAATCAGAGCTAATGAAATGCTAACCCCAGGTCTGAGGGGGCTTTGCTGATGGGGGATGCCTGATCTCACTCATGAGGGCGCTCCACAGCAAGAACAAGCAGATGCCTCAGTGTGAAGCAATGGCTTTAACCCAAAGGTTAATGACCAAGGGCTCTAAGCTACTTCTTTTTCCAAAAGTTTCTGCTAACTGAACTTGGTCCTCATAGCTCCCACAAGCCTGAGACAGCAGCATCCCCTTCTTCCATCTACCAAGTTCCACAATGGGCAGAGGAACTTGGCAAGCATCCTCCGGTCACTTCAGTTAAGCAGAAATCTGGAGCTTAACCCTTGAGAAAACAGAACAAAACCTTTGGTTGGGTGGAAGCTATTTTATTCCTTTTGGGGTAAAGCACACAAGACATCTTCCTGAAGAGTTACTGAGCCCAAAGAATCACTACAATTATCTAATGCAACCCAGCATTGCCTAATACAAAAATAAGTATTTTTAGCCATGCATGTACCAAACAGATTTCCATTCTAGGTGACTTTCTGGCTCTAACAGCACTGGTTTTGCAGGAAACTCAGCCTGCCTTTAGATATGCCAGAAACAAGCCATCCCAAAGACATTTTAAAGGTACAAACTAAAACACAAGCAGAAAACAAACAAGGCTCTGCAAAACCAGTTCCACAGCTACCTGAATACAACAAATTAAATAAACTATATCATCCAGTCCAACTATACTCTTTGGGGAAAACACCAACTTGTAATCAAATCTTGAAAGCATTTAATACAGTAAAGAACTTGCTTACTACCACAGATCACCCAGAGCTGACTCATAGCTGCTGTGAGGATGATACACATCTAGTTGCTAAACCCACATGAGAAAACAAAAATCAGAAACAGTTTCAATGTGTTACATAAAGGACCAGTTTTCACTTACTGCAAGTACAGAGCAGCACAATGTCAAACATTAAATAGAATACCACCTGCATTTTAGAAGATGAACTGTAGTTCATGCCAGTTTTATTTTTGTAAGCATCTGACACTGGCTCACTGAACAAACCCCAAGCCCCACAGAGAACCAAACCAAGATGTCTCACTGGTGCACGTGGTGAGTGACACATCAGTGCTGGGATGAGCTCTGAAAACACAGAAGAATGCCCACACAGAATTATGGACTCAATTAAGGCCTGTGCCTGTTTTCCTGTCATGTTGTGTTGGGAAACAGCAGATCAGGATTAATCACTGTGCTGGTGACAAACCAGAACAGAAATAACACCAGCATTCAAAAGCACCTCATAACCCTGAGGAAAGCAAGGAGAAACTCCAACAAACAAAACTTAGAAGTGAAGAAGTACTACATTTATAAGCCATAATAAAAATATCACTTCTTTTGAAAAGCTGACTGTGCTAAACTATGGCAGAGCAAGCAGCACATCTAAATGCAATGCACATTGAGTACACAAGGCATGAAACCAAAGATTAGACACTGGAAACTCAGTAACTTCACATGCCCCAACTGACAACTCACCAGGTGAGGAAGCAAACCCCTCCTCCCTGTATAAAACACAGAGTAAATTTGCAATAAGGGTTTAATATCCTTTTGCTGAAATGGCAAGCACTGACCACATCTAGAAACACAGCACTTAGTGAAACGGACAGTTTGGTTGGGAAAGTACCTGTTAAAGTGAGTCTTTGCATGCACTGATACAATTCCTCAAGTCTTTAAAAAGCTGTAGCATTTCCCATCGAGAGCAGGCAGTACACATTCACCCCCCAAACAGCATCAGTTTCACATGATGCACCTGATTTCACATCAATCCACAAGCTGCCATTATCTTGAAGAATAAATATATAAATGCAATATGCTGATGTGCGTATTAAGACTTGTCTTAATATAGAAATAAATCATTTTAAAGCAAAAAATCCCCTTAGATATTTCACTGCTTTAGGAGCTTCATCACCAACAAATTTTGAGTGCACTAATATGACAAGGCTGACAGCTGAAGTTAAGGTTCTCCAAGGGCTGCCTGTCACACCAAGTGCTAAAGGAATACACAGACAGATGATGACATCCTCACTCTGCACTTTCTTGCAGACATAAATAAATATACCATGTGAAATCCCCACCCATCCTTAGAAGTGCCACAAACTGCACTTCTATTGAGTTAAACATAAAGCCCTTTATGTTCACAGGATTTCCTTCTCCACTGGTTTCTTTCTGTATAAAAAGTTTTGTCCCTCTTTCTATAAATCAGTTCTTTTGGTTACATTCTACTTTGTAAAGTGTTTGACATATTTGCAATGCTATATATATTTTTTGTTTTCTAGCAAGCCTCTACAAGTTCTTTGCAGTTAAACATCACCAAACAGTATCCCTTCATCTTCTTAAATACTGAGGGCTGAAAGACCTACTAAACATTTTTAAAGCAGATATTAAATGAACAACAGTGATTCCAGAGTGCTTTTTGTTCACTTCCTATACACAAAAACCTGCCTACCTTGCTTTACATGGAGAACTGGCATTTCTACATTGTGTCTCATCCCACTGCACATGCCTTAGCACTGTAAAAAACTCAAACAACAACCCAACACTTAAATGACAGAGCTCTCCACAGGAAGCCTGGGACACAGGTGTGACTACAGCCAGCAGGTCCCAAATTCCAGAGCAGTGATGCAGCCACATCTCCTCCTCCTGCCTCATCATGCAGTGTTTACACCCATTCAAGGAAGCAACAGTATTTCCTTAAATATCAAAGTTAGTATTTATGTTAAAAGCAGCTGCAAAAACCAGGAAAAGCAGGAAGGCAATGTTAGGCCAAACAAATGCATAGCAGGAAACAAATGAAGCACTGAGGCCTTCTACTTAAAACCAGTCTTCAGTCAGCATCAGCTGGACCAGCAGACCCAGGAGAACCCTGTAGAAATGCTCACACCTTACTAACTCACAGAAAACACATCAACCAGTGCACCATTTTTTCCTGCTGGATTTACCCATACCTTGCCTTTCATGCTGTAAGAATCAAGTTTTTGAAAGTACCTTCAGCATTATACAGAACTGTGGGGCTCCCTGATATATTCTACAGGATCTGATTCCACAACTGTCAAACAGATATCATGACAGTCCCCTTCTGCTGAGACTCAGCTCTGAAATACAGAGTGCAACAGGAAGCTCACATGCCACAAGAAAAACAAAGATGTAAATAGGATCACTGCCACCTGACCACATGGTAATGGATGAAGATGCAGGTTGCTACAGCTGTAGTTCCTTTCCTACCTTTACCAAATTTGACTGACTTTTACACCATTTAACAGTCTCTGTCCTGGTGCAGGTCTTTGTCATGTCCTTAAAGCACTACTCAACTCATTATGAACACTAAACACATGCTATTTTTTTTTTAAAAACTTTTCAGCCTGTGACAAATTTTGTAAAATTTCTGCTTTCATTTAAAGATCTATTCCCATATTTCTAATGGCCTGGACCTGTCTCATAAAAGCTGAGTCCTGCTAACAGCTTCGGGAGGTTTACACACAAACAAGCTTAGTGCCAACTTGCCTTCAAAAATACAGCAAGAGAATCAAAGTAGGACCAAATGCTGGTAAATCCTGTCTTTCATACACTGTATTTTTAAAGCTCCCAAGAAAAATGGCATTAAAGTAGAATGGTAATTCCATAACCACCAAAGAAAGAAATCTGGTCTTGAAAAAATAAACTCCCTTGGGCTTAGCTGCAGCAGCTTAAAATGCTATCCTCAACCATCAGCTGCTGAGATGAACAGCACCTGCAGAGTTACACACCTGAACTCCAGCCCAATGCAGAGCATTAAGGGTGTTACCCAAGGGTGGCCCTACCACAGCACTTGTTTGCAGGCTGAACAGCAAAGGAGCTGCTTTCACAACCTGCACCACAACTTCCAGGGGGATAAGGGGGCAGATGACACTGGCATTTTGTCAGCTGAATGCACCTGATTTTCTCATTCACTAGTACTGCATAATATTGATGGAAATTCTCAACAGCAGCACTACTGAGTCTTGGTTCACAGCTGGCATGGAAGTTTCCAGCCCCCAGCCACAGGTCTCACTGTGCCTCTCGCCTCACTGAGGGCTGAACCACATCCTAACACACCCCAGCAACACCTCAACTGCAGTGGTCCCAGTTCTGAGAGTACACATCATGCACCTAAGAGAATGAGCTCGGGCTCCTCTCAAAAATTCATTTCAAGCTTGCAGTCAACTCCTTCACCAAATGCTCCACGCATTTTTGCCTGTAAATATGGCAACTCAGCACCTGAAAGTCATTCCCACAACCGTGTTCCAGTAGTCATCACCTGGGAAGGACTTGGGCTCTTCATGTGCCACACCTGTAAAGCTCTGTCCTATTAACAACTCAGAAACCACTCTCCTGTTGCTCTGTTTTCCCTGGATACCTTTAAAGAGGCAGGAGCAAAAGGTATTACTTGTATCCATCACACAACTTTCCAAATACTGTCTTTCTAAACCATTGCTCCCTGTTCCCTTTTCTTTCCCACAGCAGGAAGCCTGTAATTCGTGAGCATTCCACCGAAAAAAGGTCTTTCAAATCACACTAAAATAAGGCAGGAGGAGAAAACATTTTTAGTTATATAACTGAAGGGTGGTGTGCTCGAGGCATTTTCTATCTGCAATTATACTGAGGTTTGCTTTAGGATGAGCTTCTTCCTGAAAAACAGAGCAATTAACTCTTGGTAGAATGCGACCAGATGAAAAACAAGTTATATATCAAAAGCTTCATTCCTTCCCCAAAATTAAAACACTGCCAGCAATTTTTTTTTTTGGGTGGGGTAAAAATAAAAGTGTCTATCCTAAATCATCTGACTGCCTGTGGAAATAAGATCAGAGAGGGTTTTTTACGATACTTCCACGCGAAGGAAAGATTTTCTGCTTTGTTGAGTCCAGCTTTGAAAGCTGTGTTTACTCGATAGCGATCTTCCATAAACACACGCACATCCCTAGATATATACGGGCAAGAACACGACACTCGCCCGCGGAGCCGCCGCCTCTCCCGGAGGACCGCGGCTCCGCGGAGCTCGGGGCCGCTTCTCCCGGCGGACCCCGCTCCGGCGCGGCTCCTTTCCCCGCAGCCCCTCGCAAACTTGTGCCGAACGCCTCGCTCCGTCCTCAGCGCGGGCACGGCCGGGCGCAGGTGCGGGAGGCAGCGCGGCCCCGAGCCCGGCCGGCCCCGCTCCCCGGCCCCGCTGCGCCATCCCCGCCGCCCGCCCGTCCCGCCCGGCCTCCCCGCTGCGCACCGTGTACGTCTCCACCAGCTCAGAGCCCAGGACTCGGGCCTCCCGCGGGGGCTCCTCGCCGTCCTCGCCGCCCGCCGCCGCCTCCATGTCGCCGGGAGAAGCGCCGGGGCGCGGCCGCTCAGGCCGTCACGGCTCCGCCGCGCCCGCCGCCGCCGCCCGCGCCCGCCGCCCTCCCGGCCCGCACCGCCGCCGCCGCCATCTTGGCTCGACCCCCTCAGGGCGCGGCGCGCTCCGCCCGAGCCCCTTTATGGGCATGGGGGCGGGGCCCGGCGAGAGGGGCGGGGCTTGAACGAGGAGGGAGGTGCAAGATACAGGGGCGGGGCTTTGAGCAGTTGGGGCGTGGCTATGGCCCGCGGGGGCGGGGTCTGGCCTACCCGGTCGCGCATGCGTACTAGCTGTGCCTGGGGGGCGTCGTGCAGTGCAGTGCGGTGTGGTGTGATCCAATGGAATAGGATCCAATCCAATGGAATAGGATCCAGTCCCATGGAATCCAGTGGAACAGGATCCAGTCCAATGGAATAGGATCCAGTCCCATGGAATCCAGTGGAACAGGATCCAATCCAAAGGAATAGGATCCACTCCAATGGAATCCAGTGGAATAGGATCCAATCCAATGGAATCCAATGGAATAGAATCCAATCCAAAGCAGTCCAGTGGAATAGAATCCAATCCAATGGAATCCAGTCCAATGCCATGCAATGGGATAGAATCCAATCCAATGCAGTCCAGTGGAATAGAATCCAATGGAATAGAATCCAGTCCAATGGAATCCAATGGAATAGGATCCAATCCAATGCAGTCCAATGGAATAGAATCCGATGGAATAGAATCCAGTCCAATGGAATCCAATGGAATACAATCCAATGCAGTCCAATGGAATATAATCCAGTCCAATGGAATAGAATCCAGTCCAATGCCATGCAATGGGATAGAATCCAATCCAATGTAATCCAATGGAATAGAGTCCAATCCAATGGAATCCAGTCCAATTCAGTCCAATGCAATCCAGTGGAATAGAATCCAATGCAATGCAATCCAGTGCTGTCCAGTTCAGTACAGTGCAGTGCAATGCAATCCAGTACAATCCAACGAATGGAACCCAGCCCAATCCAGGGGATGCAATCCCTGCAGTGCGGAGCTGCCGAGGGCTGAGCCCCTCCCAGCGCTGTGGCTGTGACACTGTCCCAGCTGCTGGCAGCCCGTGGTGCACATCTGTGGCCTCCAAGGGCTGCTGGAGCCTTGGACACTGTCACACCAGGCTGAGGTGCCACCTCAGTGGTTCTGTGCCTGGTGCCACCCCAAAAACAGAGCTGAGGAGCTGGGCTGAGTTCAGGAACGAGCCCAGAGTGAACTTGGGGTGTTGTTTGGGGTGATTCACTGACAGCTTGGGCTTTACTGTCACTGTCCCACTGAGCATGGGGAAGTGTTTCAAGCCTGCACACACTAAAGGATCTTGCCAGGAATTTGTAACAGAAGTGGAGAATCTAAAAGATGGCAAGCAAACCCTCCTCAGCTTTTCCCCTGAGCTGAACCTGAGTTGCCCTGAGGGGAAGTCATACCGTGGCAACCTTTCTGACAGGCTCAGTGTGCACCCCAGGAACAGAAAATTGCAGGAGAGAGGATACAATGAGTTTCTTTAGGAGTATCTGAGTGTATTAAAATTGAGAGGTTATCTAGAAAGATTATGTTTTGGCAGAGGGATGCATCAAGCATCCATCAAGGCTTTGCAATATACTCTGTGCTACATTACACACAGAAGGATTATGTTTTGGACTGTCAAATCAAGGAGATTTTGTTAAAAAGTACCTTCCAGCAAAATGAAAGCAACATCTGTCTGCCCTTCCTTGTGCTACCTGAGAGAGGAAGCAATTAGCCCAGTGTGGTGTCAGGAATTACAACAGAAGTGCAAATGCCCTGGCTGGATGTGTGGAGCTGCAGGGGCAATGCTGCTGTCTCAGATGCCACCAGGACTGCAGTGGCAGATAAGCAAACACACCTCTGCAAACAGAAATGGGAAAACCCATTTTGGGTTTTTTTCACTGAAAAATATTTTTCCTTGGTCAGGATGTAGCCAAAGGATGATGTGTACAAGGACAAAACACAGAGAGCACAGGCAGCCCAACAGGGATTTTCTAACGCTGTCCCAGCACCAGGAACTGCACTGAGCTCAGCCTCTTCATGGATAATAAGTGGGTTTGGAGAGCAACTTTAATTAAGCTTCCTCTGAATGTCCCATCTCCTTAATTAAATAAAAATTTGCAGCCCTGGCGTGGCTGTCGGGTTTGATCAGTGCCTGTCTCCTCCTCCTAAAGCAGTTCCTGCCTGCAGGCACAGCTCATGGCTGTGGCTCATGCTGTGACAGCCCTGTCCTGGCTCACAGAGAGGAGCAATGTGCCTGGGGAAGGGGGAAAATGGGGGCTCCTTCAGCTAAAATATTCCAAGTAGGCTTTAGGAAGCAGTAAATGAAAGAATTTTGCTGTTGCTGGGTCGGGCTCTCTCTCAGGGCCAGGTGCCCAAGGAGGGAATGGGAATGCTGGAGCATTTTGCTGCAGTTTGGAGCCATGACACAGCCAATGGAGCCCTGCAAACATCCCTAATCTCAAATAAAATACACCTTAGTTGAGCTTCTGCCTTTTATTTCCTTACATTTGATGTCACAGATGCCTCTGCCAGTTTTGCAGCAGGTTACAGCTGCTTGCAAGTGAGAACCTGAAATGAAGCTTTGGAGGATAAAAGCTCAGTAAAGCTTCCCGGTTGTCCTGGTGGCTTGGAGGGGCTGAGAAGTGGGCCAGCGTGTTGGGATGCAGCTGGAGCTGCCAGGCTGTGCCTGGGCCGTGCCCAGACCGAGGGCCCTGGTGCTGGCAGCCCTGCCCGGGCTATAGATAGCCACACTCCTCTGTGCCACGGGGCTCACGGGGAGGCACAGCAAGCAGCAGGAGAGGGTGGCTCTCCCTCAGAACACCCCACGCCTGTGCTGAGCGTGGCAGAGGCTCTGGGTTTCCCCACGAGACCCCAGTTCCCAGTTCTTTTGTGTCAAACAGCTCGGGAGAGGCAGGGGATGCGGGAAGCTTTGTCTCCAGGCAGCCGGCAGGGAGGCAGGGGTTGGCACAGTGCCACTCGCCTGCGCCTCCTTCCCGGGAGGAACATCACCTCCCTCCTGCTGCCAGATGGGATTTCATCCTCTCCTCTGGGCTCGGCTCTGTTTTGTAAGTCTCTGCCTGCATCAGATGTGCAGCTTTCCCATGCCAGTGCGTGGGGTGGCAGTGGCCCACATCTCCCCTCTCTAAGCACACAGAGACCCCTCCTCCACATCCCAGCCTGAGTTTCACCCCAGCTCCCTCCAGCAGACCTTTTAAAGGCAATGTTGGAGCTGCTCCTCCTGAGCTACACTGACCCTAAATACATCCTGACGCATCCCAGGGCTGTTTTCAGGGTGACTCAGAGCCATCACCTTCCAGGATGAGGGACAGGGCCAGCAGTGATTCCTCAGCCCCTCTCCCAATGCCTGGTAGTGCCAGGGCTGGCACCTGCCGCCCCACTGTCTCTGCAGAGGATCCCAAGGCCAGAGAAGCAGCCAGGGGCTGGGGTTTGCCTCGGGGCAGCACTTCTTTGGGAAGGTCTCTCTGGGGCTGCCCAGGAGGTTTTAGGTGGTGGTTTGGTCTTGGGGAACAGCAGGTCTCCCATCCCAGCCTGTGCCCTCATCTAAGAACAGGCTCCAATGCCCTTTAACAAAATAACTACTTCCCTCTGCTGCTTTTTCTGACTTTCCTGTGATTAAAGGCAACCAAAATATTAAATGCATTCAAATTAGGAAGACTAACTGCTTCAAAAATCAATTTCTTAAATGTAACAATTTTCCTTTTTATTCCATCTGCTACCTCTATGCTGAGGAGAGGCAGGGCTGGGCTGAAGCCTGGGCAAATCAAGGCCAGCAGATGCCCCAGGACCACAGTTCCTATCAGCCTCTGCAGTGAGTTAATCCTTCAGGACTCAGAACCTGGGAGGATGTGATGTGGGGATGGCTTTGTGCTCACCTGCATCCCCACTTTGTGCTGACACCACCTGGCTCCCTGCTTAATGCTGCTTTGGCTGGGGCATTCCATAGGGACTGCAGGTTTTTCCATGCAGCATGACTCCTCTTTGTAGAAAATATGAAAACGAACAGTTGCATTAATTGCATTTTTAGTTTTGCAAACTAATTTTGACATGAGCCAGCTGGAGGTGAGACTTTGCTGCCCTGTGGTGCCAGAGCCATCTGCAGCCCCTCTGGACACAAGAGGGAGTCCTGAATCACTAAAAAGAGAGGTTTGGCTTCCCTTGCCGTGGAGTGAAACACCTCTCACCGCAGTGACAGAGCTGCTCATCACTTGGAGGCCTTTGGGGTGTTTTGCTCTCCACCGTGGCAGGGCAAACCCGTGGTAAATCCACAGTCAATCCAGGAGTGTGGATTTGAGCTGTTTGCAGAGAGGACAGCTCATCTCGCTGGCGGGGTGAGGCGAGTCCTGATTTCCCAGAGGACGGGCAATTACCCCTGGAATCAAACCGAGCTGACACCCCCATTTTGATAGCTGATCCCCGCATTTTGCAGTCCGAGCTGAAAACAGGAGGCTGGGGCAAAGCTCCCCGTGTCTCCACACTTCTCTCCGTGCACCGGGGCCGCACATTCCCCCCAGTCTGCCCAGACACCGTGGATCTGGGGACACACAGCAAGGGGACGAGGGGCCCTGACACCCCCTGTTGCCACTGCCCCGCGGGACATTCGCCCCTGGGCAGGGATATTTCGGGACGTGCGCCTTTCCTGCAATACCCAATCCCCTTTGGCACGGTATAACGCAGCTCCCGGGGGGAACACGGCGGAGGTGACACGGTGGCACGGGTCCAGCCAGGATCAGCGATTTCGGCAGGTCCCGCTGAAAAGCGGCGATCCCACACCAAGTCACGAGGGAAGCTCCAGCGGGCTGGGGCTGGCCCCGGCCGTGTCCCCGTCCGTCCCAAGGCACGCAGCCGGGCATTCCTGGGGGGCCGGGCCGGCCGCGCTGCCCCAGCCCCTATATGAGCCCTGCCCGCGGGCAGCGCCGGCACAGGCAGCGCACAGCCCGGCCATGGATGACATCTACAAGGCAGCCGTGAGTGTCCCCGGGGCTGGGGATGCGGGCGGGCTGGAATGGAGCTGAGGGGTTTTGTTGTAGGCTGCCCAAAGCCGCGATAGCAACAACGCGGTGGAGGAATGGAAATGAGGTGTAATTGTAGGGCGGCAGCTTTTAGTCAACATCCTCACCCAGGACACTGACCCTTCCCTCCCGTGGCGAGTGAAGTTTTGCACTTCTCTTACAAGTGTGAAACACTCAACCTGCTGTTAAATTGTTCACAATGACCCCCTGGTTCCCCACTGTAAAGCAGGGAGATGGCTCCTCGGTGAAGCTATAAATCTCAATAAAACCTGCACGGCATAAGAGATGACTCTTGGTTTTACTCCAGACAAAGCAGAGGAGGATTTCCTAAAAAATAAACACTATTTGTATGGATTAAACTCACCCTCTTCTTTCTGGTGCTTTACAACTCTGCCATTGCTATGTTCCCCCTGCCCCTTTGCTGAGCATTTTTCATGGGGATTTTAAAAAACCCTTGAGTTTTTCTCAGTTATTTCCAAACCTTCTGCTCTGCTGCTCCTGCTCTGTGCTGTGCAGAATCCAGAATGTGAGCTATGCCCTGGGGAACGTGGAGCATCCTTTGGCTATTTTAACTCCCACAGCTGCACACTGCGCTCACTGTGTAAACCCAAACTATTTGGTCTGTAATAAGAACTCTGCATTATTCTGTAACATAGTCAGACAGAGATGTGCTAGCAGAATAAGGATGAAAATAGATTCTGGATTGTGTAGATTGCTATTGCATCCATAACGAGATTTACAGTAAGAGCTTTTTGATGTTTTTCCCCCCTTAAATATACAACTGATCAAGTCTGATTTTAAGCAAGACCACAAAAAAAGCATCATACCAGTCTTAATATTATGCCAAGGTTTTTAGAGGGAAGGAATATAGTCCTTGGTAGCTAACTGAAGGAAAAACAACCTCAATGCTCACACATCCCCTGTCCTTTGGTCAGCCTTGAATCTTGGAAATGGAACCCCTGTGGTGATCCTGATAGTGTGAAAAGGTTCAGGAAAGGCTGAGTCCCCCAGCCAACACCTTCAAAATGGAGAAAAATGGAACTTGTAAAATCAAAGGAAATCCAGGCTTTTCTAATTAAGGTTTTTAATTAAATAAGCTCTCTGTGACTCAAGGCACAGGGACCACATGGCCAATAATTAGGTAAATGTAGGATTTGAGTCCTGGGCATTAACTTCCAATGTCTTTACGGAGGCAAAACAAGTCCAAGCCAGGCACAGCTGAGACAGACAGCTCTTTTGTGGGTCTGTTTACCACAATTTAGACTGTAAAGAAAACATTTACCTGTGGAAAAAAAAATTAAGAACTTCAGTTTCCTCTGTCTGACTTCAAACAGAAGCTGGGATGGAGAGAGGAGCTGATAAAAGCAAAATACAATTTTGCTTTTGGCATTACCACAGCTACTGCAGTGCTGTGAGCTTAGAGCTTGCCTTCCCACACTGCAGTCAGAAAAACCTGTTCCTGCAATGGTATGGAGGGAAAAGAGGAATAAGGCAGCAAACAGCCCCCATGTCCAGAGAGAACTATGGACAGCTCAAGATAGATTTCTGTGACAAAAATGTCACTCTATAGCAACAATGCATTTAATTTGTACCACATCTATCACTTCAGTACTGAAGGAGGCTTCAAAAGTGAATAGTTGTACATTTCCTGCATGCTGATAGCATGTATTAATATTACATTTATGCCAAATCCCCTACGTGCAGCCAGAGAACCCAATGAATTTTCATCTTACCCACTCATGCCTAGATAAGGGTGTAAAAACACAAAGCTATTTTGGGAATATTTTTAGGCTCTGTTAAGCGGTGCCTAGAACAGTGCCAGGGACAAGTGTCCAGATAAAGGGCTGCAAGGATAAATACCAAAGCCTGGGAACAATCGGGGAGCTCATCTTTATCTCCAGCACCTCTCTCACTCAGGCTTATAAATAGCGACTGCAGCCGGGGTGTCGTGTTACAGAGCAGGACTGGCTGTGGCCATCGTCGTGGTGGCTGCTCTTGCTCTGCCCAAAAAATGTCTACAGAGGGCCAGCAGCTGCCTGCCTGCCTGCCTTCAGCAGCACCAGAAACACCGGGCTTGGGTTTCCTCCAGCAGTGGAGAAAACCCTGCCACCGTCCTTAGAGCTTTCTGCCAAGTCCTCACCTCCTGGAGCAGGGGAGTGGGATAAAAAGCTCTGCCTGCTCCCACAGGCTCTGTCCTGCTAAGGAAAAGTACTTTCTCTGCTTCTTGATGCAAGCAGGAAGAACCAGCTGGCTTTTGCAAAACCACCGCCCTTTGGGGGCAAAATAATCAGCTTTCACTCAAAGACACAACCCTGGTTTGTGGGGTCCTGCCCCAAACAAAACTGGGTGCTGGGGGCAGCAAGGAGACTTTAGTGGGGTCAGACAGGGCTGGCATGGGGTCCTGCCTGGCTGGATCTAGAGAGGCTGTGGACCAGCACAGGAAGGAAAAGTTCATGTTCTCATGGATGCTTCCAAAGGGGCAGCTGGACATGGTGGTGAGGGCAGCCAGTTCAGCTAAGCTGTACCTGGAATGAAGCCATAGAGAGAAAGGCACTTAAACAGGTATGGCACAGAGCTGATTGATTCCCCTTGCTCTCCTTATTGATGATCTTCATTAATTCATGCTGTCTTATAAGCTCCCACTGATGGTCTGTGGGGATTGAAGTAGGGCAGAGTTTGGGAACAGCCTGCCAGCCCATGCCAGCTGATGCCTGTTGGCTCCACAGGCCATTCCTTCAGAGAGATTCCCAAAACAGACTGAAGGGAATAATAGCAGCTCCCTTCAGAGCCAGACACCTTCGTAATAACACTGGCTGAGATGGAAGCAGACCAGTTAAGCTCTGGATAGGGCAGCAGTTTCCTGAATCTAGGCCTGAAAAACAACTACCAGGGATAGTCTTGTGTACCTCTCCCTCCCCAGGGAATCTCAGGCATGTCTCAGCTCTGATCTGGCACTGGCCCACATGTGAGCAGCCTTCAGCAGGGCAGCCCTCCTGCAGGGAAACCTGCCACAACAAGAAATTATCCCCAAATGGTTGGCAGAGGCATATTCTTTTCCCAGTGGGCTTTGTGGGCTTTTCCCAGTGGGCTTTTCCCTGCTTGTACAAAGGCTATTTCTGCCATGTGTTAGCATCCACTACTCTAGAGAAGTTATGTTTGCTTCAAAGGAGATGTGAATATTTTTTTTAAAGGAAGAATCTCTTAGACTACAAAATCTTGCTGTTTAAAAAGCTGTACATTAAAAGGCTGTACATTCCCTGGTCCACAAGGTTGCCTCTTGTGAGGTTTGGTTGACCCTGGCAAAGGCTGTTGAACAAACAACATGTCCTTTTAGCAGTTTGTGATGCTGACAAAATTAAAATGACTTGGCGTCTGTGTTTTCCTTACAGGTTGAGCAGCTGACAGAAGAGCAAAAAAATGGTAGGTGCACCTTCAACCTGACATCACAGCCTGAAGTGGAGCTCCCAGGCAGCAGCCCTGCCTGCCTCAGCAAGAATGCTCTGCAAAATGCTTTGGCCAAGGCAGGGCATGACCCAGGGATTTTCTGTCCCACCAGGCCATGCCTGGGCACTGCTGGGGTGCACAGTCAGGAGAGGCTGTGCCTGGGATGAGCCCCCTGGCTGCAGGCTCCAGCTGCAGGGCAGGACCCCCTCACCTCCCCTCTCCTCTCCCCTCTCTCTCCAGAGTTCAAGGCTGCCTTTGACATCTTCGTGCTGGGGGCAGAGGATGGCTGCATCAGCACCAAGGAGCTGGGGAAGGTGATGAGGATGCTGGGGCAGAACCCCACCCCCGAGGAGCTGCAGGAGATGATAGATGAGGTGGATGAAGATGGTGAGAAGTTTGGGTTTCTTCCGCTCTCCCCAGCACACATCTGGGGGTGTGGGGGCCATCTGTGCAGTGCTGGCAGGATCCGTGCTGGGGCAGTCACAGCTGTGGGGTGCAACCTGCTGTGAATTCAAAGGACACTGAACACCCACCAGACCTCAGCATGGTTCCTTTATGGAATTTCCAGATGAAGGGAAACTATAGAAATCTTTATTTCTACAGCGATCAGACTGTTTGAACTGATTTTGGGGGTACTGTGAAATTGTACAGATCCTTTAAAAAACAGAATATAGGATGAATGTAGGGACTGCCATTTTAGAAATGCCATTTAGAGGATTTGATCAGGAAAGTCTCTCAGTGCTCAAGTGTACACACCCCCACATAACTAACTGTCAATACTGATTAAATCAGTGTGCTGATGATCCCACATAACAAAATCCACAGGGGATATTTGGGCAGAAATACCACACAAAGTAACTAGAAAATAAAGAAACAGTTAAAAATCAGGCAAAAAAGGAAAGCATCTGAGTAATTGAAAACAACACTGCTATAGTGCAGGTGCAAAAGCACACTGCATGAACATCTGCCTTCTGGAGCTTTCAATATTAATACCTAAATGAGATGGACAGGTATCTCCATAGCAGGAATTTCCATCCTTTGGTGCTTCCAGAAGGACTTTTGCCAAGGCAAAATCACTGTGAAAGGTAAAAATTCACTTACAAGGTCAGAGAAGGGCCTCAGTCAGTTTCCCCAGCATCCTGAGAGTTGGCTCTTGCTGCAGGGCTGCTCTCCTGAGTTTTGGCCCTTGGTTGCTGAAGGGAAGGGTGATTCCTCATTGGCATTGCCCGTCCAACCCTGTAGCTCCAGCTGATGGCTCCAGCTGGGCTCCCCTTTCCTGCATTCCTCAAGCCCAGTATGAGAAGAGACTGAGGCATCAGACCTTGTGTATTATTCCAGTTTGACTTGTAGAGACACTGTCTGATGGCAGTCTTGGTTTTTAACTTTAACAATAATGGGTTTAACACCACCACTTAAGGTTTTGGGGTTCTGAATTCATGTGGCTGTGAGGGGAAGCTGGGGGTGGGCCGGTCTGGTGGAGCTGCTCATGGAGAAGCGTGGAGCTCAGTCAGGGTCCCTGTGCTGGCCAGCTGGCCCCAGAATGTCCATTCTTCCCTCAGGCAGTGGCACTGTGGACTTCGATGAGTTCCTGGTTATGATGGTCCGGTGTATGAAGGATGACAGCAAAGGAAAAACCGAGGAGGAGCTCTCAGACCTCTTCAGGATGTTTGATAAGTAAGAGCCATGAGCACAGCCAGGTGGGGTGGTGGGAGGGGTGCAGCCAGCCCAGCCCCCCTCCCCAGCAGCTCTGCCTGGTCCTGAGCTCTTCTGTCCTGGCACAGAAATGCTGATGGCTACATCGACCTCGAGGAGCTGAAGATCATGCTGCAGGCAACAGGAGAGACCATCACTGAGGATGACATAGAGGAACTGATGAAAGATGGGGATAAAAACAACGATGGCAGGATTGACTATGATGGTAGGACTTCCTTGCCCATGGTTTGGTCACAAGCCCTTGGTCATGCCCCTTGGTCTTGGCTGAGCTTTCTTGGATGAGTTCATGCAGGCAGTGCTGGGCAGTACATCTGACAGGAGCATGTGTGCACAGGGATGGGGGGTTCTTACTCCTGTGAAATGGGACAAGGACCTGGGGCTGCCTTACCTCTCCCCTTGCTGCACTGAAGCACTGCCATTTTTCACCAGTCCCCTCGTGCCCCCTTAACACCAGCACCATTTCTTAGGGGCTCTGTCTTTGAATGTGGTGCTGACAAAATTATATCCAGGCCATGTGGTGGCAGCTGAGGGTGACGCTGGGCTCCGGTGACATTTCCAGCAGGAGTCACAAGGAGTCCTCGCTACACTCAGAGCAGCAGTAGCCATCCCCCCCTTGGCCTCTCGCACATCGTGGGGGTGGAAAAGGAGACAGGGCTGGGAAAAGCTGCCAAGAGCACACTTGGCAGCTGTGAGGGCACTTCAGTCTCACCTCACACCTCTTGTCTCCAATGTCTTCCCCTTGGCAGAGTTCCTGGAGTTTATGAAGGGGGTTGAATAAATCTGAGGCCAGATGGACAGCTTGAATCTCCTAAACCCTCCAGCTCTGCTTCTCATCTCCTTGACTAAGTCTCCTGGCTACCAGCATGAAGACTGAGTGCTGAGAAGGGTGGCCAGGGGGAAATAAAACCTGTTAATACCCAGTGCCTCAGCTGGTCATTCCTTGGACGTTCAGTGACAGCTTCACACCCGTTGTGTACTCATGATTAATGAAACCACTGCTGGGGGCTACTTCTGACAAGGTGACATCACAGCTGGAGCTTCAAGCCTCCAAGAGGTATTCTGCTGCCAGCCCAATGCAAAGTCCATCCAACAGGGCCATGGGGGCTCAGTGGGGAGCTGCCATGTTCCAACTCCTCACCCCACCATTGAGAGCAGGCTTGGGAGCTGGCACTGGTGCCTGCTGGTTTAACTGGAGCATTGGCAGCATTTTAGCAATGAAATATTGAATTAAATCCCCCTTCAGCCATCACTGAAATCCATGTGCCAGGGACAGTCCCTCCCCTCCCTACTCTCACCCTGGCTATCCTGAGGGTACACCCCCTCCTCCTCCTCCCTGCCAGCCTGGTTGGCACCCTGTAATGCCCAAAGAAGACCTCAATTTGCTTTGGAAACATGAATAAAAGCCATTCCTGAGCTGGACTGGATGCTCCTTCCTGTCCCTCTCAGCCTGGTGGGAGGCAGGTGCTGGCCCCTCATAGTCCTCTTGCAGCCCTGGGTGGGTTCCTCACTACAAACAAATGAGACACCCAATTTTCCCTGGCAAATCACATCGATTTGGGTCACTGGGAAATGCACCACCCCACCGTGGGTCTCAGCTCCCAGCACAGGGTGACAGCAGGGCCAAGGAGCCGCGCTGTCCCCAGCGCCGTCTCCTCCGTCCCAAGGAAGCGCAGCATTCCTGTGGCATTAGCAGCTCTCCCTGCACATAGCTGCCTCCTCCCATCGAATGGCAGCCCCAGCACAACTCACACATTGCAGTCGTGTTGCTAAAGTCAATCGTTTACCCAAGCAAAACAAACATTGGCAGGGCAAGCACGGGGCTGAGCTGGTGCAAGCCCCGGCCATGCTGCCCTCAGCCCTGCAGGGCCACGCTGCTGGGCCAGTGTCCCAGCTCTGCAGGTTGTCCTTCTGCATTTCCTCCACAAAACAGATTATTTTTCCCCGCTTCTGTGGAAATAACACCCTAAAGCAGCTGTGACACAATCTCTTTTATAGCAATGATGAAATATTGCATTTCAGGGAAAGCAGGGATGAGAGAGGTGGTTGATAGTTTGCAAGGACATGATTGTGTCTTTCCTCAAGACAAGCAGCATTAAATATTTTGATCAACCAAGGCTTATAACAACAGAAAAACTAAGAAAATGAACCTGCCAGCTAGAAAACTAGGGTATTTTGGACACAGCTCTAATGCAAACATCTGTTTGACCCACTCAAAGGGGTCTCCCCAAGGGCTCCAAGCCCTTGATGCCACAGCTACTGCAGATTCAGCAGACTGCAGCTACACCAGAAGGCAATGGAAATATGGGTCTAAGAACCTGTGACAGGAAATGCTCCCAGGGGTTAACAGATTCTGTTTCCAACTAATCTCTAGCCTACAGATGAAAAAGAAACATTTTCCACCTCCGAAGTGTAGCAGGAGCAGTTGTTTCCCACCTGTGAGAACACAGCATGTCCTCGTGCTTTATCCCAGGCCCGGGAACCTCCAGAGCTGCAAATAGCTGGGGTTCATCCAGGAGCTGAGGTGATGCCAGCTGTCCCCACACCCATGGCCACCCCACACCTGCACTCACAGCACATCAGGCATCACTGACAGCCCCCTTATCATTATTCTCCTCTGTCTTGGCCAATCCCAGCATCCAAAAAGGACTTCTCCAAGATATTCTCTACTGCTTACTGATAGGTTTTGGCTCCCTGGAGGGTGAACAAGAGAGAAAATAAGGTTAACCCCTTCCCTTCAGTCAGCCTGGTGGCCTGGACTGTGCTGTGACCCAGGGAAAAGGATGGCTGGGAAGAGCCCCTGGCCCTGTGTCTTGGCTCTTCCCCCTTGGCTCAATGGCACTGGCAGCAGAAAGCCACAGCCTCACCTGCTGCCCACCCTTCTCCAAGAGTAAAGCAGGGAAAGTGGTGGCTGGAGAGAGAAGACAAAGGTCTTGCAGCAGCCAAAACTTGCCACTAGAAAAGCAGATATACTGGGACTATTTAGGCTTTCCCCATCCTTAGAACAAGAGCTTGGGAAGCCGGGAAATGTGCTGCCAGGCTGGCCTGCCTTAACACACTGCCTGTCCTCCCAGACAGACAGCAAATGCTGCAGGGTGAGGAGCTGTGGGTGGATTTCACTGCTGGCTAAAACACAGGAACAACTGCACAAGGAATGTAACACGACATGACAGGCCAGTGAGTGGGTGAGCAGGCTGAAAAAACAGTCCCCCCTGGAGGGGCAGCCTGGCTGAGCCCCCACACAGGGGATGTGCTAACAGTGAATGAAAACCACCCTGAGGAATCCATGGATCTGCACAGCTCCAAATCAATTTGCAGTTTTTAGTGCACGTTGTGAACCTCTGGTGTCCATAAGCACTTAAGGAATGTGACACAAGTGCACATTGTCTGGGGAAGAAAAAGCAATTAACTTTTTTTTTTTTCTTTTTAATGAGGCAAAAAAGTAATTTACCAGACCATAAACCAGTCCCTAGATCTGTGTGCTCTTACCTCCCCAGCAGAGACAGGGGTTGTGCAGGCAGGTGACAGCAGCCCATGCCACCAGACACTGCCACAGCTCTCAGGCCATTTATCTGCTTGCCTTTGCCGTAGATTTAGACTCCGGCCCTGGTTTGCAGCTTTATCAGCATATTTGAGGCCTCTCCTCAGCCCTCAATAAAACATTGCTGTGTGAACCAAGTGACTGCAGGAATTTCAGATGAAATTTTGTACTCACTGCCCTAATAAAACCTCTGCCTAAATCTGCCAGCAGGGCAGGGGCAGTGTAACGTGAGCTAAGGTACATCAGATAAACACTTCACCAAGCCAAAGCCCCTGTGGAGTACAAACACCTGCAGCAGCCTCGAAACTGGGCAAAGAAGAACTCATGTTCTGTTGCAGCCTCTTTTTGACCACACTATTGAAAGGCAGTAAAGGGGGACACAGCAACACGTGTCCAGCCCTTTTTATCATCACTGTGAACATCCATGTCCCTGTGAACACCTTGGCCACCAGAGCATTTTGCAGGGCTTTGATTCAACCCCCCCACCCTGTTCTGTGCTCTTGGCTTTCAGAGCAATGGCTCACCTTTGCCAAATGAGATGATTTGGTATTTGGTTACACGCCCTTTGCCTTTTTTCTTTTTTAAGTCAAAGCAGAGAAAGGAGCCAGATTGGAACTTGATATTGAGTCCTCTTAATTGCAAAGGGGAGAAATAATCTGCAGCAACTATGACGTACAGCAGCAGCAAGAATGACATGTATAAGCTGATGTACAGCAGTTGTTAAGCACTGAGATGCTTTGGAGCTCATTGTCTTCCTGCAGGATACCAAACATTTCATCATGAGAGTTTTGCAGTTTTGAAATATCAAAGATGAGAGAGCTCTGTGTAATAGGAATAGTTTCAAGTGGGCCACAGCTGCTGGTCCCCCCCTCCTGGGCTCTGTATATGTAATGCCCCCAAAAAGGATCTCCAACCTCACTTCACCAACAGAACTCACGTGATTTCACAAGGCCAGAGAAAGAGGATGGAGACCCACCCGGAGGCAGAGTCAGCACAAACTCCCCTCCACAGCTTCCCCTTCAGGGCTGGGACAGCTGTACAAAGAGGCAAGCTGTGAACACAGGTGTCACAGGGTTAGCAAATGCACTAGGTGGTCACTGATGTCACTGCAGGCAGCGCCCTGCAGAACCACCATGTGTGCAGGGAGCACACAACAAACCTGACACCTGTGGAAGCTCACAAAATTCCTGTCTCTTGCTACACAATGATGCCTGGATTAAGGTTACGTTCCTCTGGGCTGCATTTTGTCACGCAGCCGCTATTTTGGTCAGAAAGTCAGCAAGCCCTTATTTGGGAAGCTGTCCCACTGAAGGGCAGCATGAAGGGCAGCGAGATGAAAAGGCTGCTTCTGAAGGCAGGCCTGGGGGAGCTGCCTGCAGCCACAGGAAGCCCAAATCTTGCCCTCTGCTTCTTGTTAACATTCCAACATCCTCTTCTCAGCCTGAGCCTTGCTGCTCTCTTCCCTCAGAATGCATCTTGTGGGTGAGCTACTCTCACAACACAAGCACCCTGGGGAAGACATCAAAGGGGCTGAGGCGAAATCTCCCTTCTTACCTTTATCTTATGGAAAAGTTTTAGTGCTAGAGATTTAAAATGCAGAACTTACACTGGGCAGAAAATCTGCAGACACACAGGTAAAGGTGTAGACTGACAAACACCAAGTGCTCTACTCAGAGGTTTTTTCCTTTCACTCTTTTAACACATATCTACACCAGACTGACCACACTGACCCTCCCTGGACCAGCCACTCCCATCCCCATCAATACCAGCAACAACTCCACACTGTGTGCCTTAATCATCTAGCAAGCCGTGAACCTTCCCAATGAGCTGTCATGCTGTTGCTTAGTATTAAATCTGGTTTTTACTGATACCTTTGCTGGTGATCCTTTAAGTTCCTCCAACACTTGTTTGTAACAGGCTGACAACACCAGCCTCCACAAAAGCCCGGAAGATGCACACAGCAGGAATGAGACAGCTGAGGGCTACACACATCCCTGACTTTACAACCCCCTTGACTTGCGAGTTTCAAATTGGTACACCTCTTTATATTGCCATGTTTAGGGGTGGGTGGGTTTTCCTAATCAGTCAAAACCAATTAAAAAGTGGGAACTGGGAAAAGATTTTTGAATTTAAGCTGGAAAGAGTTCAAACTAACACAGATAATTTTGGGAATTGGCTAAACTATTCAAAAAACAAACTACATGAATTGGATGTTCCATTAAAATTGTTTTTCATCCCACAAGTGTTTTTCTGCTCTACTGCCGCCAGGTCTGTGCACACTTCCAGCCCTGCTGATTTACCCCACCGGGTGGACAAGCGCCGGAACTGCAGTTCCAGAGCAGGCGGCTGCACTCCCAACACTGCCTCACGCCAGGAGGGGAAAGCAGGGCCTGAGTCACCTTTGGGGAGCCCTGGAGAGTGAAGCCTTCTCCTGATGTACAAAGCAGGAGCAAAGCCCAGGCTCAGCTCCTCCCCTCATTTTATTCCTCTCATCTCCCCAAGCCAGCATGTTTTATCAGGCAGTGCTTTTGTTATTGGATTGAAATGCACTCCCTGAAATCAGTCACTATTAAAAATGTGCATTTTGTATGTTCCTAAACCCATTACATATTCCCACGGGTAGCTTCACTAATGCTTCAGTATCTACAGGCATTTCAGGACACAACACACACCAACTCCAGCACCACAGCCAGCACTGCTTCCCCTCCTATTTCCCTGGATTCCCACAGCTGCAGGGAACCACACAGCAAAGCAGCAGACATGTCACAGCCCTTGGAAATGTCACCTTGCTGTACCAGCACCAGGAATTATCACTGAAGTCATGGTACCTGAGAAAGAAAATGTCACCCCAGTTTTCAAAAGCACAAGGAGGATCCAGGGAACTGCAAGCCAGTCAGACTCCCCTGGATCACTACTCACAGGCTTGATGCACAGCTGGCAGGTGAAATACAACTCAAACAAGGCCTCTGGAGGGCCCTCCTCAAATTCAGGAGCTGAAGGCTTTGTTACATACAATTTTATTTTAAAAAAATGCTGTAACACACATGCCAGTAAGAAAACTGGGTCCTCTTGTTAAAGCACATCAGTCCTTTTTCTGCTGAGCAGCCTGCTGAGCTGCCTGCTTGGCATTGTTGGCCTGCATCTTCTTCAGCCCCTTCTTGTTGTGTTTCTTTGCAAACCTCATGTTCCTCAGAAACTTGGGATCAACCTATAAAAAGAAAGGAAAAATAAGCCATGTTGCAGAAGAAGACATCTACAAAAACATTTACAGCTCCATATTGTTCCAATTATTCCCAAATGCAGGCTGTGACTAGATCAGACTTCTTTTCTGATTTTTCAACAAGAGTATTTTAGTCATCTGCAACCAGGCTTTAACAGCTGTTTTCCTTAACCACCATAAACAAACAAAAAAATCCCAAACCCCAACAATAACCATAATGAAATAACAGGATGGGCAAAGCTGCAGGAGAGGCAGGACTGAACCCTGAGCTTTGAAGAAGACAAATTTTTACATCACTTCCAAAAAGCTTTGTAGATTGTGACATCTACAAAGGAAATAAAATCACAACCTTCCCATAACACAAAATTTACTGTTTTCACTTTCAAGTGTGGAAAAAGATCCTGTTGAACCACTTGGATAATCTCAGAAAAAGCAATATACTGTCACTTTCATGTTTTGCCCAGAAATGCTAATTCCTCTTATTTTTTTTAATTTCCTGTAAGTGACATTATCTGGATTAGTACAGACAGTAAAACATTACTGAAGGAGAGAGCAGAGGTGAGGAGAGGAGGAGACCCAGCAGGACTCAAAAGGGAAAGGAACCATTTAACTGGCAAGTGTTTGTTTTACTGGAACAGCACCCAGTGACAGCCACCAGAACAGGACAAGGACAAAACTGGCCACTGACTAAAAGTTTCACAGACATGCAAGGGCAGCTTTTATGTGGGTTAGAAACATCCCAGCATGTCAGGAAAGTAAAAGAATTGAACCCCACAGTGCTCCTGAGCCCCTGCAACACAGGCCTCTGTCTGCAAAAAATGTGTCAGCCAAAAAGCACAAATTCTAGGTTTTTTCCCACAGTTAAGCCTCAGGGCTCATCAACCTGGAATACCAGCAGAAATACTCACCCCTTTGAGAGATTCATATCTATGGGTTTTGGGCTTCTTGATGCCATTTCTGTGCCACTTACGGGCTATGTGGAAAACAAGACAATTACTGAAATTCCAGTTTCTGCCACTATTTAGCAGCTGCATTAGTTTCTTTTTTTTAAGTGCACCTGACTATCAAAATGATGTGGAACAGACAATTTTCAGACCCTTCCTATCCAAACTAGACTTCAATTAAAAACACATCTCTGTGCTCATCCCTTTGCACAGGCTTCCAACCCAAAGATTTCGGGGAGCTCATGAACTAATGGCACCCTGACAGCAGCAGAGCAAGAGGCCTCACTCACCAATAAATGGAAGGGTCACAGGGCACCTCACTCACTGTGCAGGACCAAGCAGAACCTACTCGTGACCCCTGCTAATCACAGCCCTGGTGAAAGACCCCAAACATGAACTATTTCACCACTGTGGCCACCTCTGGATTGCACAGGATCCCAGGGAGGAAGCTTTTCAGGAACAACACAGAATGACAGGATGGTTTGGGCTGGAAACAACTTTAAAGAGCAACCTGTTCCACCCCCTGCCAAGAGGAAGGACATCTCTCACCAGAGCAGGCTGCTCCAAGCCCTGTCCTCGGACACTTCCAGGGATGGAGCAGCCACAGCTTCTCTGGGCAACCTGTGCCATCCTCACAGGGAATCATTTCTTCCTAATATCCAACCTAAGCCTGCTCTGTCAGTGTGAAGCCATTCCCCTGTGTCTGTCACTGCCTGCTCTTGTGAAAGGTGCCTCTGCCTGCTCAGCTGGTGCTGACCACCACGGAATCACTCCAAGACCTTGGAGTCCACCCGGCCAACCAGACCAGGGCACCGAGTGCCACGTTCAGCCCTGCCCTGAACACCTCCGGGTACGGTGACACCACACCTCTCCCGACAGCCCATTCCAACGTCCAAGCACCCTCCCTGTGAAAAAATTCTTCCTACTGCCCAACCCAAACCTCCCATGGCACACCTTGAGTCTGCATCCTCTCATCCCACTGCTGATAAGAGGCTGACCCCCAGGTTTCCAAGGTAAAAGCTCCTATTTTATTACTTATGTACTAATTCTGCGTTGAGCCCGAACCAGCCCCGGCTCTCATCCCTCTCCTTCCAACCCGCTCTGATCTCCGCGCAGCACCGCCTCATCTCGCCCCAACCCCCGGGCAGGCCGCGCTGCCAGCACCGCAGCCCCGCCGGGATCCCCGCCCCGCTCACACTGGTTGTGCGTGGTGTGGTTCTTGGACTTGGCCATGGTCGCACCTGCGGGAGAAACACACACGGCTCAGCCGGGCCGGCTGCCGAGGGGCGCCGGGCTCCCGCAGAGCCCGCCCGGCCCCGAGCGCCGGCCATGACCCCGCTCCCCAGCCCGGCCCGGCCCCTCCGCCCGGCCCGGCCCGCGGATGGTGGCGGATGGCCGCGGATGGTGCCGGATGGTGCCGGGGCCGCCCTCACCGGAGCCACGCTCGCCGCCGCCGCCGCCGGACCGGAAGAGAAGGAGCACCGCGGGGGCTGCCGGGAATCAAGGCCGGGCCGGAACCCCGTGTCCTGCAGTTCCGCCCGGCAGTTTCCCCGTTCTCTTCCCGCACCGCTGCTCTTTGCCCGCACCGCCCCGGCTCCCGCGGCCGCCGCTCCCGCTCCCGCTCCATGAGGGACGTGAGGCCGCTCCCGCCGCGGGAAGGCCCCGCCGCGGCGGGACCGCAGCACCCGGCGGCGTGGCGGACCCGGTCCCTCAGCGGCGCGGTTCCCCCAGCAACGCGGTTCCCAGCAAGGCGGTCCCCGCACTAACATGCCCCCCGCCATGGCCTCCGCGGGCCGGGGCGAGCGAGCCGGGAGCCGAGGCCGCCCTGGGCCCGCCCTGCCCGATCCCCGCGGAGCCTGAGGCCCCCTCGGAGTCTGGGCTCGGTTTGTGTGCGCGTTCACCGCGCTCGGGTGACAGTCACACATGGACAGTGCTCCCCAGGGTGGGCTCACTCAATGGCGTTCCCTTTATTCGTGTGAAGCAGCAGCGGCCCGAGCAGCTCTGTTCGCTCTCAGACACAAAGCTGTGCCACCTCTGTGACCCCAAAACCTCCATGGCCAGCAAAGACGTGGCACAGTGCAGCTCTGTGCCGCGTTCTGGCCGTGCTGCGAGGTTAAAGTTTCACTCCTGCGGAAGACAAGGACTGAAGTTTGGTATTTCAGTGTGTGCAGGACTGAAATGATGACTGTGATGGGAAATTTCCTCATGGAAAGGGTAGACATTGCAATGGTTTGCCCAGCGTGGTGGTGGAGCCACCGTCCCTGGAGGTGTCCAAGGAAAGATTTGTGCTCATGGATTGGGGCACAGGAATGAGGGGAACCGAAGGCTAAGCTTGCCCTGGGGTTGTATCTCTTGGCCAAGTGCAGCATTTCTGGCCAAGGCTGCTGTGATTTCACATGGAACCTCTGAAAAATGAGCAGAAAAGGCTCTTGCGTGGTGTGGGAACAGACTGCCACCTTTTGATGGCACTGCCTTTATTTTGCAGTGAGAGGCACAAGTGAATTGCTTACAGTAACCCAGACTGAAAAAAACTGCCCAGAGACCAAACACCCCATGGCCAGTGCAGAGAGTGAACAGGACATTGTTTCAGTGGCTGATTGTTTGCAGAGCAGTTGCTACTCTGCCTCAAGTTCAGATAGCTATAAACAAGCTCTTCCTATTATAAAAAGAGGGGAAAATAGGTTGTCCTTGGTAGGTGGGTAACACTGATGAGAGTGAAATGAAAGTACGCAAGAAAAAGAAAGCTAATGCAATTTAATTTCAGTATTTCTCTTATTCTGAGCAAGACCTAAGATGCAAAATGTATTTGGCTTAATTTCCCAGCCCCACCCCCATTCTGGGCAGTTGTTTTGTAAAAATAGATGAAAATAGCAATATTCTTTTGCTGGCATTTTGCAGCTGGAATATGAAGGTCTGCTCAAAATCCTCCTTGATATGCAAACATCTGATTTTTTAAAATAGGTTTTTTTTAAAAATTGTTGCTTTTTAAAATTCCTTCCACTGTAGTGAGCTCCAGTCTTATAATATTTGTACATCACTGTGGCCAGCTAATTGCAGCCAACAGTAGAGAGGAACCTTTCCTGACTTTCCTGATAAGACAGAGAGCCAAGCTCAGTGGAAAACAGAACTGAATCCCAGAGGTGTGTTTGCTCCATTGCATTTCAAATGGCAGAAAGGCTGCCAGCCCCCTGAGCTTGGCCAATTAGATCATGAAAACTCTTGATCTTTTTAACTAATTTCTGAGCCTTCCTCCATGGGAAGAAACAGGAGGGTTTACTTTACGGTTCCATCCACCTTTTCCAAGTTTTTTCAGGGTGTCACTGCAATTATTGCTGTTGGATCTCCCTGGGAGTCTTTCCCAGCTGCTGCTGGGGCCACTCAGATGAGCAGTCAGACAAGTGAGGATTAGAGAAGCTGTGCTCAATGCCCAGGTGATGAAAGGATCCATAAGCCAAATTAATAAAATAAAACTGTGCAAGAACATTCATGGGGCTGAGTGTAACATATGCAGGGCAGTTTATAAATCACTGCAAACCAAAGCAGAGAACAAGGTGAAAAGGCTGATCCAAGGCAGGACCAGGGCCTGTGTGCTCTGCTGGCTGATCAAGCCCCCTTGAATTTCTCCCGTGCCCTGATGAGCTGCTGTGCCTCTAATTATGGTGTTACTGAGGACCATTGGCCAGTTCAAAACCTTCAGTCCTGCTTCTAGTGATTACAGACTTAATTAGTGCACGTTGGCCCAAGTGTCCTCTACTACAGGAGCTGTGCTCATTAAATAGGATGGTAATTACTCCAGCTGCAAAACAATTATGAAAAAAATCATAGCATAAAAATCCCACAGTGCCTTTGACAGCTGTATCTTGGTCACTGTCCTGGCATCATGCACGCTCATGCTGTTTGATCTCTTGGTTTTCATGCTGACACCCCATTCCAGCAGCCTCCCCAGCTTGCCTCCTCCCTCCCTGTGAGGTGGCTTTGCCCTGGGATAAGGAATTGCTGGGGCAATTCAGCAGTGCCAGGGACTGTCCATTGTCCAGCACGGTGCCAGTGCCAGAGCTGAGCCAGGCTGGGTTTTACAGGGCCTTCCACAGAGGCTGCTTCTGGTCATTCCCCAAAACATGGAGAAATTCCCTCCCTGTTTCCACAGAAGGAAGACAAGGAAAGGCCATGCTCGTGGAGGATGCTGGACACAGTGTGACAGCACAGCTCCCCAGTGAACACAAAACCCACTTTCAGGTGTTGATCAGGCTGACTTTTCTTGGCACAGACCCCACAAACTGCTGCCTCGTGGGGAGGTATTGAGCACTGGGGAGAGTGCAGGGATGCTTCTGGCTATCCTGATGGCTCACACGGAGGATTCCCCCCCTGGGCTGCTCCCAGGGCAGCTGGGGCACTTCACCCATCCCCACTGGCTCTGCAGACAGCACCGCAGCGCGGCTGCAGCGTGCAGGGCTGTGCCCTGTCGGTGGGAGCCCCTGTGGGGCACGGCCACCTTCCCTCGGCCCAGCCAGCAGAGCCAGCACCGGGCGGTCTGGCAGCTCCCCAAGAGGTGCCGGTGCCTTCGGGGCGATGTCGGGGCTGTTCCCAGCCCGAGAGCAAGCAGGGCTTGGCTGTGCTGAAGCCGAGCGATGCCGGAGGGCAGCGGGGCCGTGGCAGGAATGGCCGATACATCCAGGGAAGGCAGGAACAACGGGGCACGGAGGCACTAGAGGGAGCCTGAGCATTACAGATCCCGCTCCGGCTCCGAGGGGCAGAATTAGTCCCGCTCAGGGAGAAGGGGCATCACCAGCGAGTCACAGCAAGTCTCACACAGCAGTTTCCCCCTTGACCTGGCATCATACCTGGCTGTGCCTTTTTTTTTCCTCCTGACAGCTGTTATAATTTCCCTGAGGGCATAAAGAAATGGTTTCATTGATGGAAAGTGCCAGTCTACCGGCAGAGAGACAGCTGGCTCTGAGCATTTGGGATAGGAGGTGAGAAAAATCACTGGCAACTGGTGGCAATTGTCAGATGGGAGGGTTCAGGAGAAAAGGAATTCTTGCAAGGCAATGGAGAGCAGAAGTGCTGATCCACAGCTGCAGATATCCCTGTGGGAGGGGGAGGTGTCACAGCACAGCCTTGCCAAGTGTTCCTGGACTGATGGCAGGCACAAGGGAACAGTAGCTGAGGTTTGTGTCCCCCACTGGTGCATTCCAGTCAGCACCAGTTAGGAGAGCTGAGGCACCAGAAGAGGCTGGACACCTGCATTCTTTTATTTTATTTTTGGATGTGTCTGTTCCCAATACATCTGAAAAGTGAATCTTCTTTTACAATGTTTGCAAGGGGCCAAAATTTGCTTTTTACAGGGTACTCAGGTCCAGCTCAGTAGAAATCAGAGAAGATGAGTGAGCAGAGACCAGAAACAAATCCTCCATCACCCCTGGCTGCTGTTGGAGGCTTTCATTCTCCCCTCAGATCAGCCCAGACCCTCCATACGTATTGCACAAGTGTGTTTCTGTAAGCAGCTTCCTAGCACAAGGGCAGGATTTGAAATCAGGCAGCAGCCTGCAATTCAGCCTTGACCTTTCTCCCAGGACTGCCACCTCCTCCCACTCTCCCTGGAGCTGGCACTACTAACAACTGGTTTCCTCTTGTTATTTTTCCACCTCCACTCCTTCCTCCAGAGGGGAGGCCGTGCTGGTGGCCCACGTACGGTGACTCACAGGCTGGGACCTGCGAGGAGCCAGCTAAGCCCGGCCAAACTTAGAAACATCTCATTTTCCATTGCCTACACCCTGGATGCTGCTGCTGGCTGGGCTCATCTGGAGACCTTCTCCAGCTACCTGTGGGGTTTGGGAGGACCAGCAGGAGTTGGGCTGAGATGGAGCAGACATTTCATCTTGGTCAGTGTTTATCCAGCTTGCTTATAGCTGAAAGCCACGAGAGGTTCTGGCTTTTCATGCTTGGGAAACGTGTAAATAAGGACATATCTACAGGACTGCACAGTCGTTCCAGTTTTCTGGAAGCATTTGAATGATTTGAGGGGAGCTTAGGGGTTTAAAAGCTGATTCTCCATCTGTGTCAATCAGCCTGGTCCATCTGGCTGGATGTCCCCAAACCAAAAGATGACAACTGCAATCACATAACCGAGCCTGGGGCACCTGCAAGGTGGGGAACGATGGCCCGCAGAGGTGGAGGCGCTGCCGTGGCTGGAAGCTGGCAGTGGGAAGCAGCCGGGTGCTGAGCAGGCTGGCAGCAGCGAGCAGGGACACGCAGCTCCGGGGCAGCTGCAGGGCGGGGAGCGGGACCTGCGGCTCCGAGCGGGGACAGCGCCGGCGGGGAGCAGCCCACGCCCGCTGCCTTAACGGGATTTTCCAGAACACTTTCTGCCCCAGCAACGGAAAGGGAAGCTCGCCTGCCGCTTCCGAAGGCTGGGGTGAACGTGTGCGGGCGACGTGACACCTGCAGAGCCCGCAGTTGCCCGGCTGCGGGCAGGGAGGGAGCCGCGCACCGAGCAGCTGATCGCTGCGGGGAGGAGGCGCACGGAGGCGGCTGCGAGGAACGGAGAGGGCTGACCTAAATAGATGCTCAGCTAATTTATTCATTTCTCTGCTTTATTATTTAACACAACTTCGAAGCAGCTCAGGACTTCTGGTTCCTGTCGGCTCTGCTGCTGACGTTGGGGATGGGGTTATTTTTTACCTGATTTTGCTGTCTTGCTCAGCACCCCTCTATCCTGGCAGGCAGGCCAGACACACTATGGGAAAGCTCCAAAACAACCACTTTCTAGCCCGGAGCACAGAAAGGACTTATTTTAAGTTATTTTGAGCTTTTGATTCACCTCCTGCTTAAGAAGCTGTTCGAATTTTGGCCTCCTTTATGCATTGCTAATAGGGAGATTTATCCCCAACTTAGCTGGCCGAGGAGGGGATTGGTGGGTTCACACAGCACGAGGCAGCCTTCAGCCTCCACTGACATCTTCCTCCAGGCAGGCTGCCAAAGGCAGCCCCAGGCGCTGCAGCGCAGGGGCTTTCAAGGATAAACCTGGAGCCTGTCTTGCTTCCAGCCAGCCTCCTCTCTCCTCAAATCCTAGCAATCCCCTGAAACACTGTCCAGGAGGAATTTATTGCTAGAAGGACTCGGAGCCCCAGCTGCTGGGAGAGCTGTTCAGGTTGCAGTTCACCCCACGGGCTGCACGTGTCCTCTGCGAGCCCACGTCACGTTTGAGCACTGCTGAGCTTGCAGCCACAAGCTGGGGGAAAAAAAAAATTGATGCCTGTGCAGGTTGTGTGAACCCCTGCAGCTTTTCTGTGCAGGCACAAGGGACACGGGCAGAGCTGCTCCTTATGAAGCTTCCCAGGATTCAAATCACACAGCACCCAACTTGTGCCAAGCAGGGCCCTTTAATTTTTCATTACACTTTGTCACTTGATGTATGAATTTAGGCCAGTGCTAAATTATACAGTTACCCAGCCCCTCTGTTATGATTTTTAAACTGGATTATTCAGCGACCTGCTTGATTCCTTACAGATTTCTAAGCAGTAAAATGAGCCCTGATGCTGTTTAGCTTGGCAGCAGGGGCATCTCAGCTCACCCGCCTTCACACTGCTGGAGAGTTTGGTGATGTTGCTGGGAGTGGGGTAGTGCAAAATAGCAGAAATGAAGCAGTTAAGGAGGCTGCAAGTTAAAGTCTTCCAAAGCAGCAGGCAGTGAAGGAGAACAGTGGGGCGTGGGGCTGGGAAAGTAGGTGCTGCTCCCCTGGTACAGTCAGCTCCTTCTCCTGCCTTCACTGGTCAAACTGGGGCAGTGTGAATCCTGGGCAGGGTCCTGAGCTGGCAACCCACGGGGTGTGCAGCCTGGCCCGTGTCAGGCTTTGATCTGAAGGGTTTTGTGGTACTTGTTTTTAATATAAAGTGAGACTTTGGTCTGAGAGCCTTTCAAGGCCAAAAAGAATGAACATGGAAAGGACAGAGCCAGACCAAGTGATTTGAAGTTTCTCTTTCCCTCCTATACCCTGGACTGGATTTTGGTGGATGATGCCCCAGATTGCCTACTGAGGGCAGAAGGGCCCTACATCCCACACCCTCTGGGGCCTGGGGTTTCATTCCCTGGCACCTTAATTACACACGGCTGATTAGGATGGAGTTAAGTGTAGCTGAGAGTCATGCTGGGATTTAGGATCCTTCATGGGCACAGCTTCTGCCCTGCAAGAGGAGGGAAAATCCCTTAATGAACCAGAGTGGGCAGCAGGCTGAGGTGAGGGCTGCGGTGTGGCTGCCAGCTCACCTTTATCTGCACAGGGAGGATTACTGGGAAGCCATGTTGACAAATGCTGTGGCTAAAAAGGAAAATGAACTTCCTCACAGAGAGGTTTGTTTGTGCAAAGTGGAGAGAGAGTAAAGAAGCTGCCAAAAAAGCTGACATTAAACCCACTGCTTACCTGCAGCTCATCCGATACCATGACTGAAACCTCTCATTTGCAGCAACGTAATCCAAGATGTTCTTTCTGCAAAGCAAAAAAAGTAGGTTATTGCTCAAGCTGAGCTGGGGAGGGATGAAGAGACAAGCAGGGCCTGATCCTGCCAGGTTCTGTGTGTTCTGCCCTCTGAGCAGGGTTAAAACCCTGGCTAGCAGCCTGATTTGGGGGTTTTGGAAAGAACTTGCACACAGTCCCTTTCCAAACCTTTAGGGAAAGGCTTGCTGTGCTGCAGAGGCAGGGCTGGAGGCACAGCATGGGGCTCCCAGCCTTGCCTTCGGTTCCTGCCTCTCTAACCCAGGGACCTGGTGGCAAGAGACACAAACCAGTAATCCCCAGGACTCTTACAGCACATCTCAAAGTGCTTCGTTGGGAGGGAATTAATGACCCTCCACAAAACTAGGGCTGCCCTTTCCCAGCGCTGCCCACTTTCTTTTGGATGCATTACCTGCTCCAGCCACTGCTCCATTACTGCTCCACTGGGTCATCCCACCTTTCCCGGGATGCTGAGATGCTGCACGCGGGCTTTGCTCAGCAGCAGTAAAATTCTCCTCTCTGCAGCACTGAGAGGATCTTGTGCTATTTCTTTTCCTGCCTTTAGATGTGCAGAAATCCACTTGGCTTTATCTGCTGATTGATTTTAGCCGTGGTTCTGTACCAGGATCTTTTGTCCCCATTGGAATCACTAATGCACTAAAGCACCTGTTGGTGTGCTCCCTGCACCTTTTTGGGCCCACTGCAGCCACACTGTGTCTCTTGGAAGGCTGCTTCTCATCCTGGGTGGCAGCAACAGAAGGTTCCACAAACGCTGTCCTTGTATATTAAATACATAAATTACTGAGCTGCCCTTCCACAAAATCCATGCAGAGAAATGACTGACACCATCCTTTTTACATAATTCAAATGAAAACCTAATTGCAGCATGGCTGCAGGGGAAGAGAGTGGGACTGGCAAACAGGTTTGGTGCAGAGTTTCCCATTCCCACCAAGGAACAGTGAGGTGCAGCCACCACAGGGGCTGTGCCTGGGACACCTGACTGCTTGAAGAGTGCTTATGTCCAACCTGTTCTGGAAATGGTGCTCGGGAGCACTGATTTCAGCTGCTGCCAGCTGCATCCCTATGACAAAATGGGCTTTATTAGGAAAATAATATGGGCTGTGGCAACACTTCCATTAGCCCTGCTGCCATCCTACCCCCTGACAGCTGAGTATCAGAGTAACTGAGCTGTCCACACAGGGGTGATGCACTGGGACACAGGAGAAGGAGAAAGCACAGCCTTCCCCTCTCATATCAGCCTCATGTCACCTGTGTTAGGGATGGCCTGATTTATGATTTGGCTTGCATTAAAACACATTTCCTTCCAGAGAAGTTTTACTCAGGCTTTTCAAACACTTCATGAACCCAAATAAATCCTTAAGAAGTCTCTGGCAGGTGGACACCTTCAAATATCCTTGGCACTCAGCAAATCTGATACATCCAGAGGGAATGGGGAAGACAGAGTGCCTGGCAAAGACCTGGAGGCAGGTGAACTTCAAGTATTTTTCACTAGAGCTCCAAAACTGTAGTCTCATTGAAGTGTTTTAGGATAAGACATCAAGCCATGCTGACATGTAGTCAGGGAGAGGATGCAGGACAGACCTCAGGAGTCCTTACTCTCTCCAGACACGTAGAAGATCTCTCTTTTCCCCCCCAGTCTGCGTCATCATGCTGCCACCCCTTCAATTGCTGCAGCATCCTGAAAAATTAACAGCTAAAGGTTTTTCTTGCCTGCTCTGGCCACCTGAAACAACCTTCTGTTCGGGTGGAAGCACTGAAGTGTTTCTTAAAACAGCTCTTCCTCCTGTCATTAAATATTTAAGAGAGCAGCACCAGGGGAAACCATGAGCTTTTATGGAGGCAGGATGGCACAGTGCTGGGAACCACACAGAGCCCGATTTAAATAGTGATGAGATGGCAGCACAGCTCGGTTTTATCCTCCCGTTGCTCGGGCTCCCCGCAGCATCCCCGGCAGCGCATCCCGTCCCGCAGC
The DNA here is from genome assembly GCF_014805655.1 of Passer montanus. NCBI lineage: Eukaryota > Metazoa > Chordata > Aves > Passeriformes > Passeridae > Passer > Passer montanus. The sequence continues at coordinate 2,367,772 of NW_024374367.1, forward strand.
ACGCGGTGCGTGGGGTGGGCTGGCTGCGAGGGCACCGCGCTCTGCCAGCCCCTTCGGGGCTGCACATGTGCTGAACGGAATCTGAACGAGCTGGAAACCGAGTGCTCGTCAGGAGCGATGGGAACACTGCGGTGTCCGAGCCCCGGCCGGGTGGGGTGGGAGCGGCCGTGGCTGCAGAGGATCGTCCCAGCCAGGTCCTTTGCCTCCCCACCATCACTTTCCCTGCTCTGCCTTATTTTGGGGGAGTGGGGGGTGGCAGAGGGAGGGTGACTCCGCGCTCTGCAGTTGCTGTAGCAACTGCGGTGTCTCTGGCGGCAGAGCACACGTTTCTTGCAGCCAGCCCGAGTGTGAGCTGCTGAACTGAAAGCAGATTGATTTTTTTTTTTCGCCTGCTAGAAAAAAAGCCGCCCTCTGCCCTCCCCACCCCCAGCAGCCAGAAACTAAGAGGCTAAAGACAGCACCTGGGCACCAGCCCAGTGCCGACCCGCAGGGATGCTGCCGCGTCTGGCTGCTCCCGGGAAATCTTCTGCACATGAATCAAAGCCTCAGCACCTTCTTGAAACCCTTCTCTGATCCCCCCCAGCTCCCTGGTAAGGACAAGCTGCCTTTCCCTAATCCAGGCTCCAAGGCAGGGTGGGTTGCTGCAGCCATCCTGGCTCATCCCTGGGGCGACTCAGACCTGAATTCATTTCCACATGAAACAGAGAATCTGCTTTGCTGGGGAGGGACCAGTCCTGATCAAAACATTCTCAGAAGAAGAGGATCAGCATAAGCTTTGCAAAGTTACTTCCCTGGGTCATGATTTTTAAATAGTAGAGCCTTTATCACAGGCTGGATTCATTTGGTGCCCATTTCCCACCACCTGATAAGACTTCACCTCCTAAATCCCGTTACTCCCACATTTCCATCACCTTTGCACATCACAAGCCCTGACCTGCTCTCCCTTCATTTTCTCTCTGAAACCAGAGCAACAGAGTTCCCTGAGCCAGCTCTGAGAACGTGCTGATGCCTCTTCTCTGAGCCTCAGCTCCTTGGCCATTGCACTGGTGTTTGGTTGAGGCACATTGCTCTGGTGTCCCACCATTGTGTCAGCACCATCCTGTGGCCACTGCAGGAACCCGTTCAGAGCCCATCAGCCTGGTTTGGGCTCCACTCTGTGTGTGACATCTCTTTTTTCCTTCACCTCTGACTTCATCTTTGTTTCCAATAAAGAATATCTTGCTGGCCAGCACATCTACCAGTTCCCATCAGCAGCTGGAGGGACAAAGCGAGCAAAGCTTGGTGCTAAGGGTTCCATGTTGCTCATCACCCACAGCCCTGCTTGCATCTCCTTTGGTTTCATTGCAGAGTTCAGCCCTGGCCTTGCACAAATGCAGAGACCTGCCCTGATATTCCAGAATGCCACGAGCTCTGATCCAGCCTTTTTACCACCTGTCTTTGGGACGGCTGCCAGGGAGGGCAGGAATTGCAAGGAGGGGTGTTCTTCGTGAGAGGGGGAGGAAAAAGGCAGTGAGTTAAGTTTCCCATGCTCAGAGTCCACCCTCTAAGCATTTCCTGGTGGGAACCAAATCTTCCTTCTGGAGGTGATCACGTGCACCACAAGACAAAGATGAGCAATGCTCAGGCAGGGGCTATAGTAACCCAAAATAGGTTTTTTCCACTGTAATCATTACTTAAGGTGCCATTTCTTAGCCAGTGTTTTTGGGGCTGCAGCTGGAGCTTTATGTTTCCTGGGAAGTTTTCTTGAAGAACAGGTTGGCCAGTTAGGGAATGTTTCACTGCTATTTTCAGCCTGGGACATTTTCCTTTTTTTTTTTTCTTCTTTTTTTTTTTCAAAGTACAACAAAAAACCTGTCAACAAGTCACAAAAGAGTGATCTCAGTCTAAAATACGAGCCCTGGCACGGGAGGGCATTTGACTCAGAAGCCACTTCCCATCTTTGGAGACTTGAAGTATGTTCCACTTCGTCATCCTGAAGGTCTTTGGGCACTTATAAAAACAGGGTTTATTTATCCACAGTCAGAACAGCCTATCTATTATCTTGAAGGCTGAATTCAGAAAGTTCCTTCAGAAATTTATTGGTTTCATTCCTACCAGTCTGAACAGAAGTTTTCCACAAAGTCTGTCAAAATACAAATGTCTCAATTCCAATTTCCCTCGGTTTTTAGCAGGACATCGCATTAATTGTGTTAAAAAGCACTTTTATTAGTTACTGAGAAAGCAGGAGTCTGGCAGCTCTTCTTGACCACGAGCTATTCACTTTTGTGAAGTCTCCTTTAACAGTGCTTTGATCCAAAGCAGTGGTTTTCTCCACCAGCAAATTCAGCAGTGCCTGCAGCCAAAGGGACCAGCTCCAGGCAACGATTATTGGCTGCAGGTTTGAAGGGCTCCTACTGCTGCCTGGGCAAAGCCTTTCTGTTCCTCTGGAGGCTTCTCACATCCCCATTGTGAGAGCAAAGCGAGTGGGGGAGGCACATGGTGAGCCCGAGGCCAGGGAGACCCAGGAGCACGGGCAGAAATGCAGAGAGGATGGGCGAGTTTCATCCCCACCTGGGACACTTCTGGGAGGGCTCGGTGAACCATCAGACAGCTCACAGGAGTTTTGCTTTATTCTGACTGTGCATAAGGCTGCTCCAGCCAAAACAGCCCAGCCTGGTGACAATGTGGCATCTACTTCACAAGGGAAAGGTGGCAATGAAAAAAACCAGCAATTCCCAGTCCTCCAAGGAGCAAGGAAATTTTATTCCCCATCTGATCTCCATGGGATGCTCTGGGACTGCTCCTGCCATTCTGGAGCTGTGTGAGTGGCCAGAACCCCAAATTTCCCACCTGCTGCCTTGCATCAGCCCTCCTGACTTCCCTGAGCCAGCACCAGAGTGTGAGGAGTAGGATGGGCACTCAGCACACGAGGCAGCTGCAGGATCCATGGGATATAAGCACCACAGTGAGATACAGCTGGGCCATTAGCATGAAGGGAAAAACTCAGCTCTGCTGCATATTTGCTATTGACTTTCCCATTCTAAACAAGGTGACAGACATTAAGTGCCATCAAATGAGGCTGGGCTTTACCTCATAGCACTTTTCTGAGCACCTAAAATGCCACTCCAAACTGACTCGCTGCTTACACTTCAGCTCTGAAAATACTTCAAGGAGTTGCAACACACAGACATTCAATCCCCGTGTGGAAGAAGTGGTGATAATTGAGACATTAATGCTGAAAGACTGAGCAGGATTCCCTTGGCTGTCACAGCTTGGCTGCTGGGAGCTTATGAAAAGAAAATAAATAAATTGTGACTTGGTTGAAATAGCCAATGGATTGAAACCTGGAGATTCCTGGAAGAAGCTGTGCTGGAAAGGAGCACGTGTAAAGGGTTGGAGGATCCTTCCCATGGTTGTGTAAATACCTCAGCACTGACATTGCAAGTTGCAAATGTTGTCAGGGCTGGCAGAATTGCACCCATCTGACTGCACCAGGACCTCCACAGACACTCTCACACTGTCATCTTCCAGCCAGGCATGTTCAGATGCCCCCTGCAGAAGGATGGCCAGGACAGGCACAGGTGAGAGCCCAAGATCTGTTGGGAGCAGAGAAGTCCCTGCAGAAATACTTTGTTGGATGCTCAGGTGTCTGTGTGGAGGGATCTGTCAGTCGGCAGAAACCCAGAGAGGGGAGATTTCAGACAAGAGGAAAAGCTGTGCCACCCAAAAAGGGCAGCCCAGCTCTTGTCACAACCCTCTGTGATCCACCATTGGTTTAACACAAATTCACTGGGGAAAATAAATGCTCTTAGGTTTGAGGACAGGTATTTGATATATGAATCTTACAGCTCCTGCCCCTGTAGAGCACCTGAAGACATTTTGATCAGAAAATGCCCTCTCAGCCTCCCTTGCTGTCCCAGAGGGTCTGGTGGCCTCTTACCTACAAGAGTGCAAAGGATCCAACTTCAGGAAGGGCCTCCTTTCAGCACAGACCTTTAATATTTTCCTTTTATTTTAGTTCTCCACCCAAAATTTTAGACCACGGATGTGGCAATTAAGGGCTGAGCAAGGTCACAGCTTCTGCATGGGACATAGCTCCTGCACCAGAGATCATGTACCAGTGCAAACATGTGCTGGAGGGACCTCATTGGCTATAATTTAGCCCAGTTTTTCTTTCAAGCACTGGCCCAATCATGATTTCTAGAGGCCAGAAATCATGGTGCCAGAAAAATGGTGCAATTCATGGAGTGTCTGATGTTCTGACACGTGCTGGTTTTACACCTGTATGATCCAATGGCCTCTTCAGAACCAGCCCTGACTTCTCCTGGCTCGATGGAGAGGAGAATCTGGCATTTCCATTATTTAGCCCATGGACACAGTCCCATCCTGACAAACAGCCTGTCACATGCCCTTTGCTCAGCAGGGGAGGGCCTCAATTACACAGCGGTGGCCACGCACGGGCCACCAGCTCCGCTGTTTACAGGAAGCACCAGCACAGAGCATGGAATTAGAAAGACCACAAGGAAGTGAGGGATTATTTACTGGAGATTAAAGGACATGGAAAAACCACAGGACAAATCAGTGGGGCCTAAGCAATGGTAGCTGCTATTTCAGTCTTTCAGCTGCTGGCATTCATACTGGTCATTCTGAGATGGGAGAACTGGGGAGGAATTAAGGACAGGAGGCTGCTCTGCTTTTGGACCAGCAAAACAAACCAAAGAACAGGCCCCAAACCTGCTGAAGGGATGGGAGAGATTTCTTGTTCTTTCCTCAGCCATTCCTGTGTGTCTTCCACCTCCTCAGATGTGATTCCTACTGCCCCTCCAGGCCAAATAGCTCTGGCCAGACCTGGCTGTCAGCAGAGCAACTGGGATGTGCTCATGGGTTAAGCCCAGATCAGTCAAGATAAACTATCTCCTCAAACCTGGAAAGTCCAACTGCCCATGGGTTCATCTGATTTTTGGTGAGATCTGCTTTTCAGCTATGTCTGACCACCAGGATTTCAATGCTGCTAATGAGCTCTGACATTTGGACTGTAAATGGACCCAGTCCTGGGTCAGTGTGTGCTCATCTCTTCCTGCAGCTGTAGGTACCCAGCTGCTGTCCCTGGGGTTCTCCAGGATGGCCACATAGCCAACCACATTTTTCCTGAAAATTCTGCAAGATTTTCCCAATGCTTGGCTGTACTTCCTCAAGCATTGTGCTCCTGGCAGGTAAAGCTGTTTGCAGTGCTGCTGTCCTTGTCCCACAGCCATGCTGGCAATATTGCCATCACTGGTCTCATGTCACCAGCAGGAAGTTTTGGGATAGCATCCAAACTCCTCCACCAAGCCCCTTCTCAGGGAGTCAGGTGAATCTTTGGCTGCCTGTCTTTCCAAAGACACAGATGTCACTTTACCATCTCCCCCCCAGCTTCCCCTGTACCTCAATGCCACACAACAAGAGGCCACCACTGGGTGCCAAGTGACAACATCCTCCATCCATCCCCACACTGATACAGGCTGAGCTTCCACCACCACCAAAGCAGCATCTCCAGCAGCCCTGGGGCCCCCTGTGCTCAGTGTGGGGCAGTGATTCAGCTCTGACTCAGTGGGAAGGTGCCACTACTCCCTGCACTGTCCGTGGTGGAAATCACAGAGCTACAGCAGAGGCAGCAGGGAGGGAGGGAGGCTCCCCTTGGTGAGGAGCAGCCCACAAAAGGCTCCCACTGACATTTCCCTTTCTTTGCATCCATGTGGCTGAGGGAACACAAATGGCATTGCCCTCATGTTTGACCAGAACAGTGCTTGGCTGCTGGTGCCATGCCACGGACTCCACCTCAAAAGCTAAGAGAAGCTCAGTAGATTTTTCTTACAATAAACAGAGAGAAAGGAAAGCATGAATGAGCTTATTTTACAACCTCAGAGAAATACCCAGCCATTGTTAGCTTGACACAGGCTGCAAAAAGTGATGGCTAAGAAAATAAAACCTTCTTATTTCCTGTATGTGTTGGCTGAAAAATAAAACCCTTCCATGGGCCAGCAGCAGCGCTTCCATCAGCTACGTGGCTGATCCACAGCTCAGTGACTTCCAGAGCAGGACCTGACCTGCTGCACATAACAAAAGGAAATTGAAGAACTGGGTTTACATAATTCTTGAAGGGTATTGAGGCACATTGTGCACTGGCCCTGCCCTACCCCACACAGATGCCCTCAGTCCCAATATCCAGTCCTGCGCTTGCAGAAGTTGGAGGGAAGGCAATGCCATTTCTCAGTGAACATTAGCATAGAAACTCTCCAGAATATTTTCTTCTCCCTGTTCTCTGCAAATTGAAAACCTTGCCACAAGGTCAAACAGTGCCCAGTCCCAGGGGAGGCTCAGGCACCTGCAATGAGTTTCTCAGAACCTTTGGACACTGAGGGCGACAACCTCTGCCTCAGAGAGCCAGCACTGCCAATAAATTGGACCAATGGCACTTCCTCCCCTCAGAAATGAGGACTAAGAGCCAGGGCATGCAGAGAAAGTAGCCATGCCACAGATGCTCAATTAATTAACTCAATTAATTTTTAGCAGGGCCTCTTGGGTCATTCATTGTAGCTGTCTGTGCTGGGAGAGCCGGGCGCCGTCGCCTGCTGCAGCCCTGTCTGAAGCAGTAACGTGGCTCTGGGGATGCATTCCTCTCCACTCACCATATAACTTGCTTCTGCCACCAATCCACATCATTTTCCCTTATTATTGCAGTGGTAAAATCAACCTCAGCAGCTCAGAGTCTGGGAGTAGGGATTCACAGTTTGGAGTCTGCGGCTGTCTTGTGCAGTTCAGGGACATATGAAGGGAAAGAAAAAAAATCCCATTAATAATTCCAATTCCCTCCTCAATAATTTCACCCAAACAAACTTCCCACCCAAACCAGTACTTTTTAAGACTGGTTTAGAAGGCAGGAAGTGCTAGTAAATACACTCCTTCCCTGTCACAGCTGCAATTCCACTTTCAAACACATCTGACTCCAGAGACTGGCTTGGATTTTTGTGGCTCATATTATTTTTCCTCCTTTATTTAGTGTTCAAAATGGCTGCAAGTAGAATTAAACCAGATTCCAGTGATGCCGAGGCATTGCTCCCCTCCATCCCTCTGCCCTGTGTTCCAGGGTTCCTGGGAGCAGCAGGGCAGAGGTGGCTGGGAGTGTGCTGGGGATTGTTTCCTCCACCTCCTTGTGTGCATGGCTGGGTGTGCCAGGTTAGGGAACAAACGGTGACTTTCTTTTAAGGTCTATAAATCAGGGGAGCAGCTCCCTCCCTGGCACCAGCAGAGAGCAGAGCAGGTCCCGGGCAGTGCTCTCAGCTGTGGCTCCAGCCCATGGCCTGCTGGAGAAGCGGTGCCCATGCAGAGGGTTGGATCTCATCCTGTGCAGCCACACACCCACCCGTGGCTGGGCTGTGCCTTCCCAGCAAAACCACCAGCAGCCTCTTCAGGGCATGAATGACCCAACAAATTACAGGGAGGGACAAAAACGGGATTGCACTTTGTGAACGTATTTTTAAATTTTTTTGTTTTCTTGTGGTCCTATGAAATGGCCAAAGTTTTTCAGGTGTGTTCCACAACCCAGCAAGAGCCTCTTGCCGTGCTGGTCCATCCCTCATCAGCCGGCTGCCTGCAGAGGGGGGAGAGGAGAGGGCCTGTGCAGGGGATGCTTCCCGAGCCGGGATTTCATGGATTCCCCTGCCACGGGAGCCTCTTTATGTGGAGGCACAGGCAGGGGACTGGCGTGGTGACAGCAAGTCTGCTCAGTCACAGCTCAGATGGCTTAATGGAAACTGGATCCAACTGGTCCAGCCTTGTGGGTTTTGATTTAAACTGCAGTTATAAGGTGTGATTAGAGGCGGGGGACGCTGTGCCAAGAGCTAAGATGTGAAGCAAAAAACATATATTAAGAAAAAAAATATATATATTAAGAAAAGAAAGTCCTTCATCCTTCCCCTAAACTATATGTGTTTTTCAATCATTAGCCGTTTGTCTACCACTGCCAGATACCCAAGGAAATCCTGGGCTGTCTGAGGACACCTTTGGCTCTGCTGCTTAAATCTATAGAGGTCTGTAAGCACTGCAGAGGAATTGACCACTGAAATTCTGACATTGATGGGTTTGCTATTAATAATAACCACAGCAGGGACCAGCTGAGTCTCTCTTGCCACTGTGCCGGAGAGCCAAGGAAGTCTGTGCCCTCCCTGCATCAGACCGGGCTGCAGCAGGGCTGTGTTTGGCTGCTTTCTTTTTGGTCAGTCCTATACTGTGTAGGAAGGGGCAGTGCTTTTCTGGACAGTCTTTCAACTGTCTGGAAACAGTTAAATCAGGTCTTTTTTTCCTGTCTCCAACTAATTGCCCAAAACCTCAATAGTTAATTTGGCAACTGGAGACCTCTGTGGATGTTAATACAGTTCAAGCCTTCAGCCCATATGGATAAAATTGTAATTCAATAAAATTGCTGGTTCTTTATCTTCATGTGGCATCCTCACACAGTTAATTTCAAGCTTTCCAGTAAGCTGTAATGCATCTTTTAACCTAAGAGCTCTTTTGCATGACACTGAAATAGGTCCCAGTCTATATACATCTGCTGCCAATACAAATGCATGGTTCAGCAATGGTAAAGAGGATATAAAAGACTCCCACGTTACAAATGTAGGAGGCAGAGGATATTTTAGCATGGCAGTGGTTACACTTTTGGCAGCTCTGCTATAAGAAACTTTGTTTTCAGAGCCTTAAAATATTCCCTGTGCAGTGCAGACTGACATATTTGCTTTCAGCAGAGCTGTCTCAGGGGCCAGGGCTGGTGAAGGAGCTCAAGGATGTGGGGGAATGCAAAGAAGATGGAATTAATATCAACCTATGTTTAAACAGGGTATTTCCTTACAAAATGCAAATATTTACAAATGCCATCAGATCCTGATAGGATTATTTCCATGCATACAGATGGGCACTCAGGAGGTACCTGCAGGCAGCGTGCCCAGCCCTGGGGCTGCTTCAGGAGCTGGGGGCAAGGCAAAGAAGCTGAGTGGGCAGGCCAGGAGCCAAAAATATGAGGGCAAAGAGATGTAAGACAAGAGCCTTATGTAGGAAAAGTCTCTGGAGGCTTCCACTATCTTCCATCTGCTGGAGATCTCAAGTTCACTGCTGAGATGCCACTGCTGGGTGCAGGTCTGGACCTGAGATGTTACTGCCTCAGAGCAGAGGGAGCCCATCCACAGCTGGCAGGTGGATGTTGGCTTCCACGTGTCTCCCAAGTCATGCTGGAGTCTCATGATCCACTAAAACCCTGTGCTACCTGTGGAGGAAATCAGTCCTGCCTTGTGCACTCTGGAATGGTCAGAGCAGCTGTGAAACCTTGATCCAGGCAGTGTTTTGGGCAGAAAAAGGGAACTTGTCTCACATGGCTGGTGGGGAAAGGAGGCAGCAGGGACAGCAGCAGAGCCACAGTCCTGCCTGCTCTCTGCCCCCCGTGAGGCAAGGCTGAGCTGTCCTCCAGAACCCCAGATGCTGAGGGCCACACACCATGTCCCTTGGCTCTGGGAACTCAGGGAAATCTCCCAATAAGGGAGAACACCAGGAAGATTGTTCTGAAACTTCAGGATGGATTTCCAGACCCTTAGAGACTACTGAACCAGAGGCAGAGCAGAAGGGCAGGAGGCAGGTGGCTTTCTACTGTGTCCTGACTCCCAAATGACATTTGCCAGGGTCCAACCTGTAATGAAAGGACAGGAATGAAATCTTTGTGTCCTTTCTGATCAGTTTGAACCATCAATTTCTCAGAAGGGATATCTGAGAACTCAGATGGACCAGGATTGAATAGCAAAGCAAGTGTGAAGCCATGCTCTGCTCAAGAAAATACTGGGAAATGAGCAAATGTTGACCTGGCCCAGGTTGTGAGCTGAGCATCAAACCCAAGAGAGCTCTGGTGAGAGGGTCCAGCAGGACTGCTCTGTGTCAGGTGCAGGCCAGACAAGCTTAAAAGTGGAGCAAATAACTGAACAATGTCCTTTTGAAATGTTCTCTGCACACATACAACTCTAAAAATTCAACCCTGTTTGTTAGAGTTTCTAAGCCAGCAAGAAAAAGCACTTGTTATCATCAAGCCTCCTTAGAAAAGCTCATGCTGCTTGTGCTGAACCTGGATGGGGTCTTGGCACAGAAGATTTGGAGACCATGTGATGGCATTATTGTTTCATGCTAATCTGTCCTCATGGTGTACTATTAAAAATAAATAAAAAACATGGCTTCCTAATCCACAGGTTACTAACTGTGGGAAAAACGCATTTATCACTGCCTTAGCAAGGGATTAAAAGTGTCACACTTTTGTGTTTATTTATTACAAAGTGAATGTATAAACACATTGTTACTAACCTGAGTATCTGCATTGCAAAACCCATGCAGCTGCTCCTGCAGGACCAAACCCTCACGTCTTCAGCAGAAATCCTGTGCCAAGCCCTGCTGCAGCCGTGGGGGCTGCACGAGGGATGACCTGACCCCTTTGTGCATGGACAGCTTGGGGGATTTGGCAGTGCCTCACCAATAAATGTTCTTGCCAGTGGCAAGTTTGTTGGGATTCCTAGGAAGTAAAAGAGAAAGAAATAAGTTGTTTTGATATTATATCAAGTATCAAAGAAATGAAAATAACCAGGTACTTTTGCAACCTGCAGGCTGAGCCCTGTGCCATGAGTCCAGGTGTTCCTGCCTGGGGTGAAACTCCCCCCAGTTCAAAGAGGCAGCACGACAGCACTGGGGCTCTGATCTGCACAGATGCATGAGGCCCAGCACAAGGTCTTGATTGCAGACTTCAGAGAAACATTTTCATTTCATTTCACCTCTCCAACCAGCCAGGTGAGGCAGTTCCCAAGGGGGATCCTGCCCAGACCAAGGAACAGTTTCCTTCTCCTGTCTTTGCTGTACAGGATGAGGAAATAAATGACCTTGTAGATGAGCAACGAGCTAGACAGCGAGTGTCTTCCACCAGCCTGCAGATACTCCTGCAGGGACACCCCTGCTCTGCACACCCAGAGCAATGGGGTCCCACACCCTTGGAGGGAGGATGCATTGGCCAACATTTTGTCAACCAGCAAATAAAGATGAATTAGTCCTAGGAAAAAACCTAACCCAGTGTCTGCTCCACTGAACAAACTTTCCTTTGGATACTGAGAAGATGCCTGGGTTCAGCCTCTGCTGCTCCTTCTGTCCCAGCATACAGTGAGGCACCAGCCACCCACTCCTAATTAACTTGATGGGTAACTCAGCAGCACAAATCACCTCAAGTTACCTTGGCCACGGAACACAGCGGATCCTTCCACAATGAAGCAGCATGGCAGGAATTATCCCAATCCATAATTGCTCTGAGCAGACAATAAACCAGCTTGTGCTGGTGGAAGTAGCCACTCGGAGGTAATAACCCAGTGAGTAACAATAATGGCAGCAGATACTTGATAAAAAGAAGGGAACAAAAGAGAAAGCTTTCTCTATTATACAGAGAGCGGATGTTTTCTGTTTGCTTCCTTCATTTCAGAAATGCACTTGGCTGTTTGGAGAGCACAGCTCACCCGCACTCACAGCAAGAGGGGCTGAGGGAGGAAGGGGTCGTTCTTCACTGCTGAGATCATGAATAGGAAAATTGCTTTTCTTCTTTTAATCTTTCTTGGATTTCTACCCAGCTGGTACCCAGGCATTTTCTTTTCTTTCCTTCAAGAGAAATGTTTGCATATCAGTGGGGAGAAAAATGCAAGCCTGTTTCTGGTTAAAAAAGGGCATTGAGGTACAGGCGTGCTTGTTCCCCCCATCCACACCGTGTGAGTGCTCAAGACTGGGCAACAGGAGGGCTGAGCCATGCTTATCTGAGGAAAATTCCTTAAACCAGGAGCTTGCCTGTGCCTGGTGCATGTGCTTGCTGTTCCTGCTCCTGCTCCTGCACGTGGTTGTGCCCTCTTGTTGCCCAAGCTGCTCCCACCGGGGGTCTGGCTGCTTGCCCTGTATCTGCTGGCCACAGCTCTGCTGCCCTGGTCTAAGCCCAGAGCTCACACAGGGGCTGTTACCCACCTGCCCCTGACGAATTGGTCTCTGAGAGCAGGACATGGGGCAGAGAAAAAAAGAAGTCACCACAAAGGCAGCAGCAAGGCGGGAGCAGGTGGGCAGTGACTCAGCCCCAGGGATGTTTGTGATTGTGGCTCTGGCCCTGCACCAAGTGCTTGGCACCAGCTCTCCAGTGATGCCCATCCCATGCTGGGCTCCCTCCTGCTTCCCCAGCCCTGCCACCTGCCCCCAGGCCACCCCCTGCCCCAGGAGGGCAGTCGTGGGCACGGGTGTCAGTGCCACAGTGGCTCCTGTGGAGAGGACAGGAGGTGGTGACATGGAAATCACACCAAGATGTGAAAGATGGGACAGCAAAACCCAGGGGGTATTGTGGGGGGTTTAGAGATCCAAGTGCCAGCTGGGCATGACACAGCCCTGCTCCAGCCACCCGAGCTGTGCCCTGCAGCATCAGTAAGCCTGCAGCCAGCCATCTGCAGCACAGAGCACCAGGGGAAGGCTCTGCAGGCTGCAGGGGCTAAGCACTGCTCATTAAAGTGCCGGGGAAATGTGAATGAAGCAGATGAATGGAAGAAGAAATGAATGAAGGAGGGAAGAGGAAGTGAATGAATATTGCATTGACTTGGTGCCTTTCATCCCAGGGTGGCAGAGCAGTGCAGCACAGCTGATGGGCAGGCGCCGTGTCGGTGCTCCCCGGAGAAACCCCCGGCCAAAATAAATCAGATTATTTCCTGTTGACAGAGCCCTTCAGGGAAAGGCAAACAGGGAGATGTGGCATATGGATTCGTATTACTTGAAGCATGAGGTTTTCCCCAAACAAAATCCCTCCAACTCCCCCTTAATCAATGTGACAGATCATTACTTTTTGAGTTGCTCTCCTTCTTGCTATTCCAGACACTGGGTGATTTCCATGGCAACAGCCATCCCAGCCACCCCAGGCCTTGTCCTAACCTCTGTCATCTGCTGTCGAGTCACACCAGTGCATAACCTGCAGAGAGGAGCAGCAGGGCTACAACGGTGCCTTTTGCACTGGGGGGGTTCAGGACCCCTCTTTCCACCCTCTGCAGCCCTTCCCTGTAAGCCCCAGGGAACCTCTTGCAGCCAAGCACCACACAGGGCTTGCAGGCAGCTGTGGCAGAGCATGTGGAAATGAAACAATTATTTTCTGGAGGTTTTATTGCGGTGTTCTGGGACACAATCAGCTGAACCCACTGGAGAATCTGGCTGAAACTGGGATCCAGCATGGTTTGAATGATGGGAAGGAGCTGTAAGATGCTCTTGCTCCCTTAGTAATGCAAAGCAGGGTAGGGACCAAACCTGGGTGCTTTGGGGAGGAAAGAGAACCCAGCTTTACTTCTGGTTTGGTGGAGAAAGGGTGCTCTCTTCTTCTCCACCTTCTGAAGGAAAACCAGTCAGGGATGTGGTCCTGCATCAGCCTGGTGTGACGCGAGCAGCACACCCTGCCCAAAGGAGCAGCCAGCCCCACTCCAACGTGGTGCCACTGATCCCCCTCAAGGGCAGTGTGACCCCATTGGCTGCACGGCACTGGGGTGTTGTCACCCCCAACATCACCTAGGTGCTCCTCGGGTAGTTCACAGCTGCTCACAGCTGTGACATTCCCAACCTGGCCACCCAGCTGCTTTACAGGTGTTTAGTGGAGTATTTGAGGCCGGATGCAAAGCTCAGGAATCATCTGTGGGCTTTGAGCAGTTTTTGGAGTGGCCCTGAAGAGCACAAAGGCTGCTGTGCTGGGGCTGTGGGTACACACTGCTGTGCTGAACGAGCCAGGGCTGCTCACACAGGAGCTGCCACTGCTGAGGGAGCTGGAGCAGCTCGTTTGGTTTTGCCTCTTTCACTTACCCTGCTCCCCCCAGCAAACAGCTTCCCCTCTGAAGGGCCAGGGAGGATTGAGGTGGCTGAGTGCTACTGCAGGGCCTGGGAAGGGGCTGTGGTAGAGCACAGGGACAGTGGCTCCTCACACCTCACCTGAAGCAGCAGATAAAGTGCCTTTGTTCAGTCACATCACCTTTGTGATTCAAGGTTTGCCCCAGCACAGGGGTGTTTTCCTGCCAAAGGTTTGCTGCCCCGCTTGTGCATCAGCCTGCATTTCATATAAGCTCTGTCAAATTTCATGGTAGCCCTGCAGGGTTATTGCTCTATAACAAACACAACTGCTGCACTAGATCCAGCTCAACACTCAGCTCATCCAAACATTAACCAAGCACCAAATGCAGAGCTGTGGCCTGCTTCTCCCTCTTCCCACAAGCAGTCTGGCCACTGGGCTTGGCAGCTGCAGGACTGACCCAGATGAGAGAATCCATTTGCAGACTGGGCCAGCAGCTTCCTTGAGCAAGGCTGACTGCTCAAAAACTCACTGCTGGAGTTTTTACAGTTGCATTCAATCAACCCTTTGTTTGCCTTCCCTTCACAGATGGCCAAAGAGATGTTCTGTCCTGCCACAGCCTGAGCTCAGTTGCTTCACCTGACCTGGGCTCGGAGGTCAAAGGCTCTTGGTTGAATTCTGGACCAGTTCCTTGGCCTTGCATGGTGAAGCACCTGGTTGGCTTTGGAACATCCATGTTCACAGCACGGTAATTTCTCCAAGTGATTCAACACAAACTGCTCCATGGAGGACCCCAGCCAGAGCTGGGACAGCTTTGGTGATTGTGGGAATGAGGAGGGACACAGCTTTAGGAAGGGAAGGGAGCACATTTCTGTAATGCCATCACCTACCCTTCAGGAACTGTTCATGCTGATGCAGGGCTTAGCACTGAACCTTAATATATTCAGATATCTTAATAAAAACCAAGGGTCTGAAATACATATCATGGCAAATCCTGGATTAAACAAGCTATCAATATCCTCTTTATAATTAAAATAGAGGAAAGACCTGTAACCCCTCAGCTTTACAGGGATTATGGTGGTATGGCCCTTACTGGAGCAATGGCTACAAATAACCCAGGCCAGGGGTAGCTGCTTTGCCAGCTCTGCAGAAGGATGGGTGACCCCAGTGCCACTCAGCCGGGAGAGCTTTCCAGAACAGGGCCAGCTGCAGGAAGCCCTGGGTGATGTTCTGGGGCTGCGTGGGCAGGACCAGAGCAGAGCTGCTCCTTTTCAGCTTAACCTCCCAGGAGCACTCAGGCAGAGCCAGCCCAGGCTGTGTGGAGCTGGAGCACTGCTCCCTCCACCCACACAGACACCGTTTGGGAGAGAGGAAGAGGGAAAAAAAATCAGGAGACAAATTGAGAGTTACCTCAGTATTTTCTTTTCCTGCCACCCCCATCACTCCCCTTCAGCCCAATCATTCTGTTCCTCTTCAATCGAGGCCAATTTGCAAGAGGAGCAGCTCCCAGTGCCTGAGTGCAAAAGCCTTTAATTACTGTCATCTGGGAGGCTGTGCCAGGCTCCCCTCCAGGGCCTTTTCATACTTTTTGGAAGACACTGCTCCAGGACTTGACTCCCCCAAGATGCCATTTGTCAGGCTCCATTTAAAAGGAGCACTCCCTGCCTGTTGGGAGGCTGGAACAAATCCTGACAATCCATGTGTGCTGCTGCTGCCTGAACATGGCAATCACATCTGGGCAGTGGCTGGTTCTGGCTGCCCCATGGGGCATCAGGCTGGCAGCAGCCCCTGCATGTGGCAGTCACCACATTCAGACCCTGAGAACTGCACTGCTCCGTCCTTTTGCTGCTTCTCCTCCTGTTTCTTGTCTGAGGATGTAGACAAGGCTGTAAATGGGGTCAGACAGGGACAAGGAAAATTTGGGAAGACCTGACAATTGTTAAACGAAGTGACCCCAAAGCGTCATCTCCCAGGAGACCCCAAACCTGCATCTCTGGGAGCACACTCCCAACTGGAATGCATGTTCCCTCCTGCACAGCGTGGGTTTTGGTGTCAGCCAGGGCTTTGTGTTTCACTCTGCACAGGGAAACAGGAATGCAGAACCCCCATAAACCAGCCTGGCAGACCCAGCAAGCAGGGATGGGAACCTCCTTTCCCCTGCCTGCCCCACCAGCTGCAGGCAGGACTCGGGGCTGGATGGCCCTTTGGGGTGACACAGGATGAGTTGCCTTAAACACAAACACAGCCTGAGCTGAGACCTGGGACTCTGCCCACACAGTGACCTTGCAGCTTGGGCCCAGCATACACTGAGATACACAGGAAAGGATGCCAGAAGATTTCCAGATGTCCAGGACCAGCACTCATGGGACGTACTCTGTGAATTACACCCACCAGAGCTATCCTTCTAATATTTCGTCTTTGGAGCATCACCTGTGGCAGAGAAAGACTGCAGAGGAGGATTTCTGGAGAGCCTCTGCCAGTGGGTGGCACTGCAAAACCAGCAGTGTGGAAGGAGCAGCAATGCAAGGGCCTGGGGGTGGAACAGCAGCGCAGACACCGCACTCACAGCGCTGCACCTCTCCCGTGGATTGGATATGGGGGACGCTGCAGCCCGGCTGGTGGGAGCAGGGAAGCTGCTGGGGGGAGAGGAACAGGCACAGGGTGGCAAGGAGACATCACCGAGGGGTTCGAGGTGCTGTGGGGTCAGCCCAGCCTGCAGGAATGTGAATCCATCCACGTCCACATGGGCCAGAGCCAATTCATGTCCGTGTGGATAACCTCCTCAAAGGCAGGAGCAGCTCCTCAGCTTCCTCTGCTCTCCTACTGTCATCTTCTGTCTGCAGCTAAAAGTCACGTAACAGGTCACTCTAGAATGTAAGGTGTCACCCAAAAATGTAAGGTCTGACCTCTGGGAAGTGGCCAGGCTCCTGTCCCCAACCTGTACCCCAGTGAAGAACATGGTGTGGTGGGTGTGAGAGCTTTTGGACCATCTTGCCTGCAGGCACAGGACCCCTGGAAGCACCAGGACCACCGAAGTTGTGCATGACCCAGGGGACTGGGAGCCCCGAGGGAAAGTGTGCTCCATCACCCACATCACCTCCTGGCCAAGGGGGAGCTAAGGATCCAGCTAAGGATCTGGGAGTGCTAAAACAGGCTCTGCACTGGAAACTAGCCTGGTCTGAGGGTCCACATTAAAGATCTAGAGTGCTGCTCCATTTCCAAAGTGGTCGTGCTCTTCACACCCCTCCTGACACAGATCTTACCCCAATTGCACCTCACCTACACCTGATGTCCCATCTCTGGTGACCAGTTAATTGCCAGTACATCTCCAGTTAGACTTCATATCCAGCTAAAAATGCTCTGACATGTCCAGAGCAGTAAATGCTCTGTTCTTCTTCCTTTCACTAACACACAACAAACAAAGAGGATCTTCTTCCTCTCCCCCGTGATGTCCCAGTGGTAGCTGGGCACCACAGAGCTTTAGAGGAGTGGGCTCATGCAGCCCCAGTCTGACTCCAGGACCATGAGGCCTCATGCTGGGAGTGGGACACCTTTGAGAGGAAGTCAGAAAGATGGGCAGGGAGCCATGACAGAAAACCCTGAGTTGTGCAGAGGGAATCTGGCTCTGAAGGGCTGTGCTGTCTGCCTGGCGGGGGCAGCATCTCTGCTAATGTGTATTTTCTCTGGCAGGAGCAAAGGCTTCATCCAGCAGATTGTGGACTAGCAGGAGACACAAGTGCCTCCTCAAGAGGAGGATGCTGCCATTAGCAGAGTGTTCAAAGCTGTGGCACCAGGGCTTCCTCCAGCCTCTTCCTCCTGCAGGGAACACTCTGCTGAGTGGCATGGCGGGGGTGGCTGCAGAATCCCATCTCCTGCCTGCCCACATCCGTGCTTACAGAGCTGCCTGGGAACAGCCCACTGCAGACTGGGGAAGAGCTTCAATCTGGCCCTTCTGCTGCAAACGGATCTGATTTGCTCCTGGTGCGGAGAGCTCTGTAATTACAGTACATCCCACTTAATCGGGATGTGCTTAATTGGGAAATCCACTTACCAGGATGTCACCTAGGGAACCGATTTAAGCTTGATAACACTTAAGAGCAATGCCTGCTGCTTTATAGGGAAGGTAATTCTCCTACAGGGAGATGCCTTCAGGTGGCTGAATCATACTCCTCCTTCCAGCAGCATCCAATGCTCCTGGCTGCTTGTTCCTGCAACAGATTTCAGCTTTCCCCTTAAGTAGGTTACAGGCAGGAAATACACCAACTGCTACTGCCAGCTCACTGCTGTCCTCTGCTCCAGCTGAACAGGCTGCCACTGCCACGTGGGCCAGCCCTCAGCTGTCCCCCTGCCTGGACCCACATGCCTGGCACACCCGACCCCCTTCCCCCTTTGAAGACAGCTTTCCTTCCCCATATAGAACCATTTTGAAGTTGGTAACATGATTAGGCCTGGCCAAGCTGCTCTTTGCAGCAGAAGAGGGAGCAAGATGACCTGCTCATCACCTGGATCAGGGCAGAGCAAGGCTTTTGGAGACAGCCAGCATCCCTTACTATTAACCCCAAACCTGTCCTCCACCCACTGCCCTCCTGCAATCAAACACAGCAAATGTCCTAATGACAATAAAAAGGGGATCTGGGAGCAGTCCTTGGAGTGAAAATTGAGTCAAGCACTTGGAAAGGCCAGTTTTCTGTCTGGTTTTCCATGGGATGAGCTTTTATATGGTCACCCTGTCTGTGCATGCACATGCAGATCATACAGATACCACCAGTAACTGCTAAACCTCTCGACCTATGTAGGCAGAGAGAAGCAGCCTTTCCAAAAATGACAAATTCCTCACAGATTTTGTAGTGGCAAGAGCAGAGGAGAGAAAACTCAGGAATATCCAACCCCTCACCATCTCTCAGAGATGGGACAGCACTTTGCAGCCCCAAACCCCCATGAGGCACCTTTCCATGTGAGAAGGATTCCAGCTGCTCCAGGATCATTAGTCCTCCAAATTTTTGGCATCACCTGCCTTGTTTCTGCCCTTTTAAGCCAGACCACCTTTCCTTTCCCAACTGCACCAAACCACACTGCCCCTCTTCTACAGGTGAGCCCTTGGATGGGGCTGCCTTTGTTACCAAAACATCTGTCCCATGCAGCAACAGCTCCACACAACTTCCCAAAAAGCTATGTTGATCTTTTTGTTCTCACCAGCCAGGAGCAGCTGGGGTGAGTCAAGGCAAACTCTTTGGATGCATAATTATGATTGCCTTTCAGACACTTGAAAATGCAATAGCTTGACATCAAATGAGGGATTTTTATGGCTGCACATGTTTTGTGTTTCTCTGAACAAGCGAACTTCCAGATTAGCTACATTGGCTTTTTAAAGTGCTGTAACATATGCAAAGGCACTTGTAATGTATAGTGATTTCCGTAAAAACGAGAGGTAAGTGCTGAAATGTCTCCTGATTTATCGTTTTCTTCTCCTAACCCATACTGGGAGAAGGGTAAACGCAATCCTCTACTCCCTTTTTGGCTTCTTCCAGCCCAGAGACAGATGGAAGATAAAACACCACGTCCTACAGAACTTGTGCCTTTCAGCCACTCTGGTAATTGGAGAAAAGCCTCTCAGTTCCCCAGTATCACAACAGCACACACAGCAAATGCCTTTCCAAGGTGCAGCACAACGTGAATGGTGAAGCTCCAACATCACAGCAGCAGCTGGCTGGGCACGGTGGGCTGGGCAGCACCTCCCAACAAAGATGCTGGGGGGTCCAAATGAGCAAATCACCCTGATGAACCACATTAGCAGGGTGAGGCCTCTGCTTTCCTGACAGCAGGGTCACCTCCTTGTCTCCTCCTCTTGTTCCTGCCCCTCTTTTCCTTCACACTGCTATAAACCCAGGAGGCTGTGCAGTGGGATTGCTCTCCATGTCACTTGCTCATGTTAAATATACATTCTGAACCATTACCAAGGACCACATCCTCGACACAAATGTCTCAGAGGCTGGGCTTACTTTTTTGCTAAAACTGAGCTGTGCAGAGGCTTGGCAAATGAGAACATCCCAGCAACCAAGACTCCCATTTTCTGAGCTTGGTAGAATAAATAAAGTACCAGCTCAAGCTCCATTTTAGCTTGAGGAAAACAGCATCTTTTATCAGAGCCAAACAGGTCCTTCCCCTCCCCTGCTGCAGAGCCAAGCTGTCCCCTTGCTGTGCTGGGGCTGCTTCCCCAGTGCCAAGGCAGAGCTGCCACCAGCCAGGGCTCTGTGGCACTGCCATGGCCACTGCTGGCAGTCAGGGACGCAGTCAGAGCCAGCTGACACCAGGGTGAGTGTCCCAGCCCTACCTGGCACAGCTCACTGCAGTCAGGCTCAGACAGAGCCCCTGGAACAGGGATGAGTCCTTGTGAGCTGGAGGTTTTTCAGTGTGTGCCCTTGTGCCAGGCGTGTTCAAACCCATCCTTCCCCACTGAGCAACTGCAGCTCTCTGCTGCCAGCAGGAACATGTAAACCCACCTGGGCTGCCTCTCACATCCATTTTTACACATAGCAACGGTTGTACAACAATCTGGAGGGTCAGCAGACCTGCAATCTTTAAATTAACCTTGTGCATTTTTATAGAAAAGCAACACTTACCCTTAGCAGAGTTTATGTGACATGGATTCCATGTGTTTTGTTACTGCAAATTAAACACGATTATTTAACAGCTGCCAATAGCACTTTTTGCATCACTGCATCTTTTGCATCACTGCATCTTTTGCATCACTGCATCCTAAGAGCTATTTAGCATGACCATGGTTAAAATGCAGATTATTTTTAAGGTTTTCAGTGCATTTGCTGGTCAGATGAGAAGGGAAAAGCCCAGCAATTGCAAGTGTGAGCTGGCTGGATGGGAACCTTGCTGCCACCATCAGAATGGCACCTCAGTTACCTGGCTGTTGTTGTGCCAGTAAGAGAAATATGAAGGGAGGGGAGGAGATGTGGAAAGGAGAGAGTGTCCTCAAATGCAAAAAAACCACACAGCAAAGACAGGATCAAGTCTCAAATGTTAAAGCATCCTTCACTTGTATTAGCAGCTCCTGCTAAGTGGTCCCTGCTCAGTCCTTGGGGTGCCAGAAACTTTTCCTCCTCTCATTTCTCTTCAGGGCCAGGACACAGCAGAGGTGCTGGATGAGCAGCACCAGCTCTCCAGCTGAAGTCCTGGGACCTGAACATCCACCCTGTTGTTTTTGAAAAGACTGGGGATACAAACCATTGTTTTCCAGCTAATTGCAGAGAGCTGGAAAAGCAAAACACAGCAATATTTGCTAACAGCAAATATTTGGAGACCTCAGTCCAAACTGTATTGATTCACTGAGTGTAAACATGGGCAGAGAGAGAGCTTCAGGCACTTCAGCATCTCATGGCTAATTAAAGCTGGGAGAAATTAGTCTCAGCAAGTTGTGAGCCTTGTACTTCTCCTGTGTGACTAAGTCCCTGTGAGATATCTAATTTACCAGGAGGGGTGATGAGCTGCCAGCACCGTGTTCCTGCAGGCACAGGGGGCTAATTGAAGACAGTTTGATGCTCCAGGGCAATCCTGCTTGCCAGCTTACCTGCACCATCCCAATCCCAATCAGCCTTGTAAACTGCAAGGCAGCTCAGTGGGATTTTTAATTGTGAAGGAGTATTCAAAAAATCCTGACAAAATCCAAGGGCCTGGCCAGAACGACGGGTTCTTGTGGTTTCTGCAGGGCTGTTTTACCAGTGAGGCAAATGGGGTTCTTCTCCTGCAACCCTGCAATGCTGAAACATGCTCCTAACATTCACAGGACCTGGAGGCTCTCAACCTCCTCTGAGTCCCATCCTTAAGCATGGTGAGAAAGTCATGGCACCATCTTGCTTGGTATTATTGATGCAAATCAAGATCAATTTCTCCATAAATAGCTCTTTACCAAAGATTCTGTCCTTTGTCTCTAGTTCTAGCTGAAGAGAAGGAAATCAGCAGCAACTCCACATCTAACAGCAAAAAGACATTTCTCAGAGGGTACAACTGAGTTATAACAGAGCTGGATTTTGGGAAGTGCTCTCTCCACCTCAGAGCTCTCCGTGGAGAAAGGTGGAGGTACTCAGAGGTCCCAATTTCCATTTCATTTCCCCATTGTTTCCCTGGGCTGCAAATGCTTCTTTCTTTACCTTTCCAGCCCAACCTGACTCACAGGTCAGGCCTATCCAGCTGTCAGCTGGCCTCACTTTGCAGCTATGCCAGTTTTGGCTAATTTGTCCAAGAATCAATGGGGCACAAGGAGCTCTGCCCTGGGCAAGGGTAAGAAACCAGCCACCCTTGATGGTTTTTGGGGGTCCCCATACACTAGCAAGCCTCCAAAGATCCCCTTCCAAGCAGCTGGGAATCCCCACCTGTCCCTGTTTCCCTGGGATAACCTGCCCAGGGGGAGGTGACCTTGCTGGCTGGACTGATGCTGTCACCACTCTATTTTGTGGGCTCGGTGGCTCCCTTTTCCAGCCAGCATTAAAGCCAGCCAGCCACTGACTCCACAGCAGAGGCTCCCAGAGGACAGGCAGGAGGTGTTCATCCAGAGATAGAGATAATTTTTAAAGGGAAATCCTGCTCTCTTCCCAAAATGAGGTAGGTTTTTACCAGCACACTGCCCCAGTCAAATGCACTTGTGGTACCAAATGCATCACTAAAAGAAAAAGACTTTCTCTGTGGAACAGAGCTGTGGTTTTCAAAGCTAACAGGGAGAAAGGGCACTGTAAATACCTGGAGGAAGCGTGGGCACAGCTTATTAATAGACACTTGCTGTGAGACGTTAGGCTGCATGACAAGGCTTTCAGTGTCCTCCTGGTGTCCTCAGATGCCCTGTTCTGCACTGAGCTGGGCTCTGCGAGCATGCAGCACAGCCCTCAGACCTGCTCACTTAGATGGGGCACAAAAGATGGGTTAATGAGGCTCATACCAGAGCTTTCATTGCTTCAGAATTCACCACCTGTGTTCAGCTGCTGGGGAGAGGCTGCTGTCCCCAGCTCCTGTAAAGGATACAGACAGAGAATTTGATGGGCACAGATGAGGGCCTGAGGAAGGCAGGCAAGAATGCCAAGAAGGGTCATTTCCCAAAAATCTGAATTGCAGGGGTTTAACATTTCCTGAACTGACAGAAGGAGCTAATTTTGTTATCTTTACACTGCAGCTCATTCAGTCATTCCCCAAAAGGCTGCACAAAGTATTTGCTCTCTGGTTTCTCTCCTGTGCCTCTGTCAAGACAGCTCCTGAGTTTGATTCTAGTTTTTTAGAATCAAAAGCCACTCCTGATATTTAAGGTATTATGAGCTGAGTTTATTTATTCCTGCTTAGCAAAGCCTTGTCTAACACAGGGTGCCTGTATCCTTTCCCAAGGAAAGCCATAACAGAAAATGACCAGCCCCTGTGAGTGACAGCAGTGACCCTGCACTGCCACACTACGGGAATCCTGGCAGGGTCACACAGGTTTTGTTTCTTGTATCCAGATACAGACCCTTCTATCAAGAAGAGCAACAGACAGATGGTCTGGTTGTGGAGAGAACTGGCCATTTGCCTAGGGAGAAAGGGAAAAGAGCCCTAAAACAGCCCTCCTGCCCCAGGTGATGCTGGGAGAGCAGGTCCATGGGCAGGTAGGGACAAAACCTTCACACTCCTGGGTTATTTCAGCATTTCTTCTCATAGCCTGTTGATTGCTCAGGGCCCAAAGATGCACAGACTCATGTTATTAAATGGCTCTTTCTGTTGGCATTTTTATTTTTAGGCAATATCACTGAAACATTCACCACTGCTGCTTAGAGGTAATGGAAGAAGAGGTGAGCTCCAGATTCTGGGTGATGGGGACCTTGGGGCAGGCAGCCGGGCTGGGCTGGGATGTGGCCTGGTTTCCCTGCTCTGTTTACAGTCCATGCCCTGAGCAGGGATGTGACTGAATCATGGCCCTGTCCTCAGCAGCTTCTGGCCATGCCGACCCCTCCCCAAAAGGTGAAAATCATCTGTGGGCTGAAGACAGGCTGGGATTGGTGGCAGCTAACTCAAACAGAACTTCACCAAAGAGGCTGCTGAGCACCCAGGGGTGCTGTCCTGAGGGGATATCCATGGACAGCCTCTCCCCTTTGGATCGCTGGGCTGGGGACAGGAGACAATCTGGGTTTCTCCCTCAAGACTGCATTTGTGGCTTCACACTGAATCCCTCCCCTCTTTAGGGCAGGCAGGCTGAAGAGAAGAATATCCTGAGAGAGGGGTTACTCCAAACTGAACAAACACTTTCCAAAATATGTTCCTCTGACACTTGCTCAGCAGTGGAGAAGTGCTGGTGGGATGTACTGGATTGTCACCCTTGTCCCTTCCTGTCCTTCCCTGGTGTGGGGCTGGGCTGGCTCCCTCACACCCTGACATGCCCTGGTCCTGCTGGAAACTCTGGTGGATGATTTCAGTGATGGGGCTACAACCACCTGTCCTGGGACAGCCACAGCAGCCACCTGGCAGAAGCCATGCAGGACCTGGCAGTGAATGAGACCCTCCTGAGCAGCAGCACCAGGGGCACAGAGGCTCAGCTAAATGTCTCCCTGCCTTCTGTCTGTCCCATATTGCGAGGAGAACATCGGGATGTCACCCACCGGGTGCTGACTGATGGTCCTGCTGGAAGCACTGGTGGATGTGTTCCTTGCCTGATTTCAGTGATGGGGCTACAACCACCTGTCCTGGGACAGCCACAGCAGCCACCTGGCAGAAGCCATGCAGGACCTGGCAGTGAATGAGACCCTCCTGAGCAGCAGCACCAGGGGCACAGAGGCTCAGCTAAATGTCTCCCTGCCTTCTGTCTGTCCCATATTGCAAGGAGAACATCGAGGAGAACATCGGGATGTCACCCACCGGGTGCTGACTGCAGTGCTGTCACTGCTGGGCTGTGCCCTCACCCTGGGGTCTCCCCTGGGCTGTCTGCCCTGCCCACCACCATCCCTGCAGCCACCGTTCAGGAGGAGCCACCAGGTGGCACATGGCTTGAGAGGGAAAGCATGTCTCTAGGAGAGGATTTTGCATTTGGTAAGCTTAGGCAAGTTTTAAGTAACTCCAGTTTTGTCCTTTGAAGTAATCGGTGGAATATTTCGGAAGTCGCTGTCAGAAAACCGAGCGTGCCACCAAAACACTGCTGTGGGGGGGAAAACCCTAGAAAATGTTAGATCAAAGTGATGATATTCTCTCACTGATTTTCACGTGGGTGGCATCACAAGCCTAGACACCATCACACGCCTGCAGCTGAACACATGCAGGCACACATTAATTGATAACTAATGTGTCCTTTTCCCAGGACTTTGCCAGTATCAAAGCACTCTTATCCCTCTGCAAAATGATTTTCCAAAGCACTGGCTCTGGCCTGTGAGGGGCTGCTGGGCAGCCTGTCCCCTGAGCAGAGGGTGCTGCCACAATTGCCCCGTTGTGCCAAGCAGGGAGTGCTGGGTGCAGGGGGAACACTTGACCACAAAGACCTGAGCTGTGCTTAACAGAGCTCTTGTAGTGCTCGCCTGCTAAGAGCCTTAACTTCTTACTGCATCTTGCCAGGGTTTAGGCAAAGCAGGGCTCCCAGCAGGGTGCTGGATTGATTTCCTTTCCCATGAAAATAGACTTATGACTTTGTATTTGTTCCTTGTCCCCAAATCCCATTTTTTTCCAGGTAGAGGGGAGAGGAATTTGATGGATTATAATTAAGAAGGTGTTGTTCTGAACAAGGAAGGGGCAGGAAGGTTAATGCAGAATGTGGCTGAATTGCCTGAGGAAGAGATGTTTCAATGGGAAAAGCCTTGTGAGAGGAGAGCTTTAGGGCTCTTCTTCCCTGCATAGCAGGTGGGTATTTACAGGCATGCTCTGGTTGAGTTTATTTTGGCTGTAGATGGACATTGGACTTTCTAGGCACCCCTTTCACTCTGCAGTGATGCTTAGCAGCAGTAACTGTGACAGGAGAGGGGGATTTGTACTGCTTGTGTTAGGAAGCCCCATTGCAGGGCCATCAGGAAGGAGCCCACAGAATTCACATATAAAATAAAATATAAGTAACTGCTAATATGTAATATAACCCTTCCCAGGCCTCCAGCACCATTCACCCCAGAGCACTGTACAAACAGTAATTAAAACTTCCCAGCCCCCAGCTTTGCCAGCGGGGCTGAATTCATTTTCCAGTGTGGGAAAATAAGCCTTTTATGATGAAGGGAGACAGCACAATTTTAACAGCAGGAGAGGTTCCTGATGACACACAAGCTGGGGTGTGAGCCTTGGTCCTTGCCTGGCAACAGGAGGCTTTTCAAGGCAAGAACAAGTGGCTGGTCTCTTCGTCATGGACATTGTGGATATCTATCCCTGCAGTGGGCAGCACAAGAGTACCAGCTCCTTGCACTCAGCCCCAGAGGCTGCAATCCAGCTTGCTTTGCAGAGGTAAAGGCTGAAGGGAAGAGAAGGGCACAGGGAATACGGCTGGAGATGCCTGTGACAAGCCCCTTGTCCAGTTACTCCTCCTGGAGCATCAATCTGCCTTATCAAGCACTGTCAGGTTCAGCGTGCCCCCTTCCTGACCACGTCTGAATTCCATGAGAAATGTGATACCTGAAACATCCTACAAGAAAGAAAGGAATGCCTGAACATGCAAGAGCTTGGCTGAGTTCAGAGCTTGCACTGCAGAGCAGAAACACTGGCCCTTTGCTTTTGGGTTAACACAGTAACCAGTCCAACATCAAAGAGCCTGTCCCTCCCCTGGCCCCTGCCAGCTCCATGCTCTCCAGAGCCCTTGGAGATAAATCCTGCACTGCTGGGTGTGGACACAGCTCTTGGGTGCAGTATGAGCCCATGGGAGCTACTCAACAAGGTGTGCTGCTTTCAGGGCTCCTGGAGCCCTTGGCCAACGTTCCCTTCCCATGGTTAATGTGCTGTCTCCAGTGCCCACCCAGGCAGTGCCTGCTCCTTTCCCCTCCATCCCAGCACTGCCTCGCAGGCTGGCCAGCCAAATCCCCCTCTGCTCCTAACAGCTTTGGAAATCCTGAAGGACCATCTGGGAGGAAAAAGCAATTTTAACTCAGGAAACAGATTATCTCCCTGCTCTGCCAAGACTGCCTTCAAATCCCCAAGCCCAGAGGGGCAAACATTGGGCTGTCTGGAAACCACAGGGCTTGGTGAGAGGTCCCATGGCAGAGGGGAAGGGCCCAAACAGCCAGAAATTTTCATCTCTTCTCACTGTTGGGCTGTTTCCAGACACATGCCAGCACCAGCTGTGCCTGTGTCACTGCAGGGAGTGCTGCTGCAGCCTCCTGCAGCTGGAGAAGAGCTTATGGAGTGCTGCACTGAGGGTTATTCAGCTCTTTGTCATGGATTCTCCATACCTGCTGTTATTTCCAGCCCTGAGTCAAGGGAAGGGGAATGGGCTGGCTTGAAGGGTTTGGTGAATCCTGTGTTCTGCAGCTGAGCTCTGCAGAGCTGGGCACTTGCTGTGTTTCTCTCATCATCCCTGCAGGTTGATCCCCGTGGAGAATGGG
Source organism: Passer montanus (assembly GCF_014805655.1). Taxonomy (NCBI): domain Eukaryota; kingdom Metazoa; phylum Chordata; class Aves; order Passeriformes; family Passeridae; genus Passer; species Passer montanus. Next base: position 2,395,159 of record NW_024374367.1, read on the forward strand.
GTTTGGGCTCGCTGTGTTTCATGTGAAAAAGGGACAGTCTTCTGTAAAGGAAAAAGAGAGGCCTGGAAATCTGCTGCTTTCATTAGGCTTTCCTTGGGGCTAGCTTAGTTCTTGGAAATCAGTGCAACCATGAAGAAAGCAACCCATGAGACTCTGCTCAGAGTGCCTAATTCCTACTAAATAAATAGGAAGAGAAGCAGCAGCACTGCAACAGGGAATGTTCCCTGTGGACAATGTGATTTCAAATTAATTTCTCCATGGAGGGGTTCTCCCACTTGCCCAGCAGGCCAGAAAGGCTCAGAGAGTGGACTGCCCTGCACCAGCAGTTCCACAGTCCCCACTCCATCACCTTTGTAGGACTCAAAATTTCTGCTTTTCTCTCTGAGCCAGAATGATGCCAAGCTACAACTATTGAAATCCTTCAGCCTGTGCTCTTTCTCTATCCCTGTGTGGCCTGAAGGTGGTTTCTCAGCTCAAGGTGCACCATCAGAGCCATTACTGTGCTCACAGCAAGCCCTACTGCCTGGCACAGCTGTGCCTGCACAGCCCCACCACCCCTGCAGCACAGCTGGGGACAAAGCCTGGAGCTGGCAGGGCATGAGGTTTCTGCTTTGATGGCACTCTCAGTTTCTGACCTGGGCAGGCTCTAGTGTTGTAACAAAGCCACAGGTAACCAGGAATGTCATTTCAATAAAGCTGGATTAATCAGAAATGATTTCCCAGATGGCAGCAGCAGATGGAGGAGAGCCCACCCTCACCAAGGGTCACTTCTGCCAGGACAGAAGGTAGCACAGGGCTGAACAAGAGCATTTGTCTGAACTAATGGGCCACAGAGACATTTGAAATTTCCTTAGCAGCAAAAAGGGCAGGTCTCTGCTTTCACTCACCATCCGCCCGTGGCAGCTCTTTCCTCCTCTTGGCACACAGCTCTCATCCCCCAGCTGACATCCCACGGCAGCAAACACTAATCACATCCTCCCTCTAAGAAGAGATAACAGGGAAAGAGGCTTGGCAGGACAAGAGACCTCCCAGCAGCCCCTGCAAAGCCAATCTTGTGGCCTGGGGTCCCCCCAGTGCAAATCCCTGTGGTTCTTGTTTCCTGAGCTGGGACAAAGTGGGCACCGGGGCTTTAGCTGATGTTGGTTAGAAAATAACCGTGAGAAAGGAATAAACCAATTAATTGCTGACCCACGGACAGCCAACACCTCTCCCCCACCTCCCCCTGCACAATAAAACCTGTCTCCTCAGCTGAAGCAGATTTAGGGTTGCTGCAAAGAGCCTAGAGAAGGAAAAAAAATTCTTTCCCACTCCAGCTAATAATATTTCCAGATAATCTGTTTGAGGCAGCACCCTCTGCGAACCAGGAAAGCCTTTAAGAGCCGTTAACACCTTTATTCAGACTTCCTCATCCTCCCCCAGACAAGCTGTGATTAATTATCCAATCCAGCCCGATCCCCCTGGGAAACAGCTCTGGGTCTGGGCGTTCATCCGAGGATTTGCAGGTCCCTCTGTGAGAGCAGCTCCTGCCCTCGCCGCTGGCTCCCCGTAAGCAGGAAGGGGCTGGGGGGAACAAACTGCTTCCAGCCCTGCACTTACATCAGCAAGGGCAGGGGATGAGGGGAGGGCAGCTTAACGCAGGGTCTTGGCAGCTCTCATGGCTTTTTCTTTGGCTGGTGTCCACAGACATCAGCTGCACTGTCTCTGGGATCACAGCCCCTTTGGTTCCCACCTGGATTTCACTGCCCTCCTTCCACCTTCATGCTCTCTGACTCAGCTTACCTTTGCTACCATTTTCCAGTCCTGCCAAAGGTGTTAGGGATGGAGAAGGCAGGGAGGAAAGGGGAATTACTGCCTCTCAGGTTGCTGTGGGGATGCTGTGCCCGAGAGGTGCCCCTGTGCAGGCTGTTGCAGACCAATGCAGCTCCTAACACTCAACTTGCACGTGTATTGTCCCACCTGTGCTACCTTTACCCACCAAATCCAGGCCCTTTTTGTGTCCCAGGGTAACTCTCCCATCCCTATGGCTGCATACAGCCTCTCCTGGCTGTCCAAAGGGAGGATCAGAGCTGTCCAAGATCATGGTAATGCAAAGCAATCTACTGAACCCAAGAGGGGCACATTCCCCTTGTACCAAATGCCAATCTCCATCCCCTTGGGATGACACCAAGTCCATGTTTGTCCACCACAGCCCTTAATCCATGGCAGCTCTAGTCCTCAGGCTGTTTAAGGATTAACACATTAAAGGCCACCCTGCCCCAATGCCCTCTGCTCTGGGAGGGTGCAGACGTGGCTCCTCTGGGGGTCTGTGGTAGTGTCGTGCACATGTTTTATGACTTTCCTCACTGTAGAAAGTCCTTTTAAATCCCCCATTTTCAGGGGAGACTCTCCATCACACCCCAAGGCCTGCCCACATGCTTGCTGGGAGGCTGTGAGTGAGGGGGCTCTGTGGGGCTGGCATGCCCATGTTGTGCAGCCAATGAAAACCCGTAATTAAAGAGACACAGCAGCCTTCCTTACAGGTTCTAAGCTGAAATTCCATGGTTTTGTGACACTTGAAGGAGCTCCTTTCCATTGGACCCTGTCCAAGATCTCACCCCTGTGCACTGCATGTTGTCTGCTGGACTATTTATATGTGCCAGGGGCAGAACCTCAGAAATATCCTTGTCCACCACCTCAAAGCAGTATCTGCCATCACTGCTTTCTGCCATCCACCTCTAGAAACCTTCATCCAGGAGATAAAACCAGAGAGCACAGCAGTAGCTCAGGGCTCCCAGATAGTTTTGCAAATGAAAAGGTTGTCCTCTCCTTGTTTTCTTCTCCTCATTAACAGAACAATGTGTTTAGGTAATTTTCAAACAAGAGTACTTAAGGTTCAGTGTCTTCTGTGCTCTTTGACAAGGTGCCAAAGAAAGAGTGAGGAGAAAGAGAGAACATTTCTGCCAGATGGGTGCCAGCTCCCCCAGGATGCTTCACAGCCCCAGGTGCTGGTTTGCATCACACCTACACACTGCTTTCTGGGCTGGGCTTGGTTTCAACACTCCCTTTATTTTTAGCCACACTTTCAAGAAATGGGAAAAGAAAAATCTCAGAACCTCTGCAGCTTCCTGAAGCCCTTGAGAAAGAGAGAGCAGAGGAGTGAGCAGGCAGCTGGGAGGGTCATAGTCCTCCTGTGCACTGAAGGCTCCAGACAGCCCAAGAGATGTCCCTGCCTGTCTTCCAGTCCATGTCCAGGAGCAATGGTCATCCATTAGGCTTGGCCAAGAGCTGGAGAAGTGCATTCCAGCATGGAACAAGGCCATGCTCTGGTTCTGCCATGTGAGGGCACAGTTTTACTCCTGTGTGTTACTGCTCCTGCATCCATCCCAATGGCAATGTGTGTCACTGTGACATTTTATGAAAAATCCCTTCATCCAGGATTCTTCTCCTAGGAAGATGAGAAGCCTCAGAGGAAAAGAAAAACAACATTATCTGATCATTTCTCCCCGTGCTTTGCTGCTTTGGAATGTGGCAGGTGTATCTTTGATTGGTTCTATGTGAATTGTTTTTACTTAATGACCAATCCCAGTCCAGCTGTGTCAAACTCTCTGGTTTGTCACGGGTTTTTATTATTCAGTCCTTTCTTAGCCTTCTGATGTATTCCTTTCACAAACAACACCAACAACAAACATGTGCTGCAGATCCAGCACTTTGCACATGGGTCTAGCCACACTGGGGACAGGAGATGGGAGTTCAAAACAGGTGCTGCAGGAAGTGGTTGGGGTGATTTGGTAGGTGGCACCTTCCCTCAAAGTTTGCAGCATGACAAAACTGCTCAGCAGGGAGTTCTGGGCTCTGTGCTGCTGCAGGAGTTGCATTTAATGACATCCCAAGCTCGCCACTTGTGGTCACCCCAGATCCCACTTCTTGCAAGGGTGGAGATGTTAGCTCCAGTGTCCTGGGCAGGCTCCAATCTCCAACAATTCTGCTCTGCTGAGCCAAGAGCTGCAGGAATTTCCACTGGACACACTATTCCTTACTCCATTTTCCTTGATGTGACTACTGAGCAGTTTTCCCAGGTGCCAGAAAACTTCATTTACCAAGGCATTTCAAATTCAAATGCTTCCCGTTGTCTTGAAAGGGCTTTTCCTGTTTTATCCCATGCTTTCTCTCTAGGATCCACCAACCCCAGGCTGTGCTTCACTTGGCTGGTGTAATTCTCTGCTCAGCTGTTGGCTTTGCTCTCCTCCAACTCACCCTGGGCTTGAAGGTCATGGACATCCCCAGCTTTGGCTGAGCTGGTGCATCACAGCAGCCTCCATCTGCCCTGCTCTCCATCACCACCCAGGAAGGTATCAACTGCACCTTGGTCCTTGACAGGAGATGCCAGCTGCTCCCAGAAAAGGAATAATCGATTATGAGACTGACATTAACGAAATATGAGACTGTGACTTGGGACAGACTAAAGCCATAGAAAGAATTTTAAATAATTCACCATCCTGAAAGTAAAGCATATTACTGGGAAAGACATTCAGGTCCTTTCTCCCAGTGGCATTAACTTCTATGTAACCAGAGCTGATACCGTGAGATGAGAGCAAAATAAGACTACTGCTGGGTAGGGAATCTTGGCATTTCAAAGCATATTTGAAAATCATGGTTTTCCCCCCACCCCTCCCACCAAAATTATTTACAAACATTAGAATATTCTGTTTTGGTAGTATTGCCTACAAGACAACTAAATCCAAAATAAAATAAAAACACAAAATGCTGAAACAAATTGCAAGTCCCTGAGATGTGTGCTGGCAAAACATTCATCCAAATCACTGCCTTCTGCAAAAATGCTTCTATTTTAGCAAAGCCACAGTTTTCCGGGGGCAGACTGATCCACCAGAGACTTCTGAACCCACAGCAAGTGGCAACGGAGGCTGAAGAGAGACATTGTGTGGGAGGCAACATTTAAAATGTCGCCGTTTTGCTTTTCACTTGAAACCAATCCAAGGGCCGTGGGGAAGAGTTTGAGAGCAGGATTTGTGCTTTGGCTGTCTGGAAAAGTTGCTGCCAGTGCTTGGGCAGAGCGTGGGCTTCCCCAGAAAAGCTCTGCTCATCCACAAACACTCCTGGAAGGGTGAATGTTACCCGGGCAATTATTTTAAATTTATCTCAGCAATTAAATGCAATTGTGCTCACACAGCAGATGTATCTGTGCTGGGTAAGCTCAGCTTAGCTCACGGGGCTGGTGGGAATGTTGTGCTGGTGGCATCCACCTGAGCTGCTGTGCTGCTGGGGGCAGCAGGAAGGGACTGCCACAGACAGGCAAGGGGCATTCCATCATCTTCATAATTCATATTTTCATAACAGATGCAGCTCTTCATAGGGGAAAAGTGTTTCCCTTGGGTTGTGGAAGGAGGGAATGAAGGATGCACAAATGGCAGGGGTTTGGCAGCTCTGACCCTTCACACACACTGTGGGTCAGGCCCAGCCGTGTCTCCTCTGGGATGGAAGAACCTTTCCAGGCTTCTTGGGACACTGTGTGGGCTTCTGAGTGCCTACAGACACCTTGCAACAACAGCCCCAAGCACAATTCAGACTCAGTTCCTTTCCTTGATGTTGAAATCGCTGCAGAAATCCCAGTGGGAAATTCCTGAGGCGTGACAACACTCGAGGGACAGCGCTCCCTCCTGCTCCCGCCAGGCCAGGAGCTCCTGCTGCTCCCAGGGATGCTCTAAACAAGGACCTGTGAGAGAAACACCTTCTTGTGGTTTCACCTTAAAAGGTCAGCTCTGCTTCTTGCCATGCAACGTGCTCAGAACCCGGCACAGGTGATTAAAGGTCCGGGAGTTATTAGATCGCACGCGGATAATCCTCCCTGTACCTGGCAAGGTGATTCATTATGATTCATAAATTCCTGTGGCGTTATGCTTCCCAAATGGAGCAGCATGCTGAAAACTGCTCCACAGCTAGCAACAGAAAACCACGAGGGGCTGACACAGGCAGCACAGGAGACCCCCCAAGGCTGATGCTCATGTACTCATTAAGGGGGATCCTTAATTTTAAGGACAAAACAGGGTTCCTTGCAGCTTTTCCACCAGGGTGCTGTGAGGTGCATGAGCCACCTGGGAGGTGATGTGGAGGGGTGAGGGGAGGCAGCCTAGAAGGGGGCACATAGGAAGGAAATGTTATTGGCTGGTTGGGAAGGGGGAAAGGACAGAGAGAAGTGAGGTTTGTCTCCTCTATCTCCACAGCAGCTGGCTCTGGGCTAGGGGTGAGTCACGACAAGAGAGTTTGATTAGAGAGAGCTTGATTTGTGAAGTGGATGCAATTAAAACTTTGGATCCTCAGGGTCAGTTTTAGTAGCTTCATTAAACTGAATCAACTCCTGCCTCACTGTGGGCCATGGAGGGGCTGTTTCTGCTCCTGCACTTTTCTTTGAACTGTTCTTGCTGCAGCTCCTCAGGTCGAGGCAAAATCCAGCTGAGCTGCTGGGGATGAGCAGGAGCAGGGTCTGTCTCCATGAGCATCAAAATGGGAGCACAGAACAGGCCTGAGAAAAGATGAGCTAATCCAGGGTTGAAAAATCCTTCAAAGACTATTAAATACAAAGGCAAAAATGATGCCTCAGGAAGATCCTGAGTGGAAACTCATGTGTGGGCAGCATGTATGCAGGAGACCTGAAGGAGTTCCCGTGTCATCTTTTTCCAGAGACATCTGCTCTGGCTACTTTGCAAGAGAAGAAAAGGAGCTGGTTGGACTCTGGGTCTGATTCCAAGAGGTTCTTAGCTGAGATGAGAGGAATAACTGCCTGTGGATGTAGCTGGATCCCTGGAGAGCATTGCAGTCATGCCGTGTGCTCTGATAAGTGAGAACATCAGCTTTGCCCCAGGCAGCAGTTTTGGGTCCTCAGTGGGACAAACTGGAAGCTCTGGGGTCAGGAGCAGCCACTGCTTCCCAAAGCTCACCTGCCACTGACTCACAGACCTTCAGGCCAGGCCCAGGACTGACCCCAAAAGAGAAGCTGGGGAGGTGGAAGCCTCATGCCCACCCACCCTGATGTCATGAAAATTTTGCTGCTGAGATGTGCTGGTGTCACCAAGTGCACAGGTATAAAACCCCATTGAATATTTCATTCCCATCAATTGCTTGCTCTAAGTGCCTTCTGAGGAATTCATGGGAACGTTTTCTATTTGACACAGAGATACTTTCAATTATGAAAGATGGCTAAAAATAAAAGGAAATTATACTGTTCAGACATCTCTGGAGGTGGAGACAGGAGAGGAAACCATCAAGGAGAGCCAGGAAAGAGATGTTTGTTAGAAGTAGAGAAAGGCTACTTATTTTTACAGACAGAAAATGTCAGGAGGCAGCCTAACTAGAGAATCTGGAATCTGTCACTCACCTTCTCTATTACTAATTTGACCTCAGCTAATTCTCAGCTGTAGACTTTTTTTTTAAACTGTGTTGGGTTTTTTTTTTGTTTTTTTTTTTTTTTAAATACAGGATCCCAGCCTGTGACACTGACCCTTTCTGGGCTTTCCCTTTAATGTGAAACTTGGGCTGATAACCTGGGGCTTCTTGTAGGCTCAGTAAGTCCATGGGATGTTCTGCTGCTGATAAAACATTTACATTTTGTAACAAAAATTACCTGAGAAGAGAGCTTGAATCATCAATCCTTTATGAATCAGCCCTTTGAGATAAGAGATTTATTCCTCTGACACCCGTAACAGGTTGTTTAGCTTTTCCTACACTGCCAGAGGGACATGGCTGAGCTGCAGTCACCATCTCTCTGTACATTTTTAAATTTAAGTTACTAACTGAACAAATATAAAACATACTGAGAACTTCTGGTCTGCTCTGGCATTGAGTAAAATGTGTCTTGCACTCCATACATGTGACCAGGGAAAAGGGAGGCAGCTGGAAAATACAACACTGAAGCTGTAGACACTTTGGTGTTTGTTATCTCTTGTTTCTTCTACATAGCAAATCAAAGCCACTAGGAAAAAAAAATTAAAATTACCACAAAAGGGCACAGTTTTGTTCTGCAGATGGGAGCTGAAAAGTCTCCAGACCTTTCTTTACTCCACAGCACCTGTTTTTAGAGATGCCTTTAGCAAAGCGCTGTGCTCTCATTGATTTGGGCTATGCTCTCTGAACCACATGCTATAATTTTAGGTGATCAGGGGTTTAATTACCTACACTCTTCCTTGTATTTTGAGCAGCCATTTTAAGTTAAAAATACCAGGCGTGTTCTGTGGCTTAGGAGAGCATTCCTGTGCTATTCCAAATGGAAAATCATCTTCAGTTCAGTGCATTTTCTGCAAAACCACCACTAAAGAGTGAAACAGTCCAGTCAGTCCCTGGTACAACTTATTCTAATGGCAGATGTGTTGAGCCCTGGGAGTTCAAGGTGTTCTTGCACATACTCACAGACCTGGTGTGAAATGTAGATAATCAGTGCTTTATTTCTAAACAGCTGCACTCAAGCATTTTCTAGGTGTAAAAAACTGTTCTCTGTTAGCCAGCAGGATTGACCTGCCTGCTGCCACACTTCAGTGGATCACGGGAAGATTGCAGAGTGATTTTGAGGTAGGAATCTTCCCACTGCACACAAACAGCTTTCCACCAGGACTCTGCCATGCCCAAGGGGTTTGCTTGTGGGGCTCCCTGTGCTGGTGAGCAGCCCAGGGCAGGACAATTGTCCTGGAGGGGAAGAGATAACAGGAGCCACAATGGAGCTGGGTGCCAAGGGAGAGGTGTTCTGCTGGAGCTGGTGCAGCTGGGGATAGACTCTGACCTTCAGAGGAGAGGGAAGCACTCAGACCTCCCATGAAGAGATTATTTCCCAGCCCTTTTTCTGGTTTCCCCCTCTCCCCCAAAACGTGCCACTTTTCTGCCAAATCTAAGGGATAACTTTTCAAATGAAAATGCTTTATCCATAGTCACAAAACGACAGGTACAAATTACCAAGTAATAATGGGAAAAACCTCTGCCAGAGGAAGTGACCCAGTGTGGCACACGATCTCCTGGGGAGTTCTGCACATCCTCCTCCTCTCCTTGCTTTCCCCTCTCTCTTTCCATTAACCTTATTTCCAATGAGACAAGGCAACTGCAACACCACCAAAGGCTTTTACTCACTCTGCAAAGCCCCATAGCACCTGAAAGGATCAGAGATGTCTCTGGATGCACTTTGGGATGGAGAGCATGGTGGAGCAGGCCCCCATCAGGAGTTCTGACAGCGTCAGGACATGCAAGGGAATGGTGCAAAAATCATCTGGGACAAGCAAATCCTTGGCAGGGTTTGTGCTTGTATGAGCAGGAGAAGTTTTGCTGAACCTGCTGGAGAGGCAGCCCAGTGGTGATGTGGCTCCTGCAGAGCTGTATTTGTACCCTGGGACAGACACAGGAGCTCAAAGATCCACTGAGAACGGGGGCTGGTGCTGACTGGTGAGCAAAGGCTGCAGGCAAAACCTTGGCCTGAGAGGGAAAGAAGCTCTTTGTGTCCAGTCCCCACAGAGCATCCCTTAGGAAAATGCAGCCAGCAAGATGAAATTGCCATTCATGCTTTTTAGAGATGTTCAATGTATTAGGAATTCAATTAAGTAAATGTTCCACTGCAGGAAGCTCAAAAATTAAGATTATCATTATTGTAGAGGAAGGAAACATTTTTAATGCATTAATTTTTTTTTTAAATGACATCCCTACTGACAATGAACTTTTCCTTGCAGCACCCAGGCCAGTAAAGGAGAGCAGTTTTCTTTAGCAGTGGGGAGCAGCAGCAAGAGGGTTATGAAAAAGGTTTTCTGTGGGATGCAGAGCATTGGAGAATGCCAGATTGGATAATGGCCCTGAGCTGCGGTATAGAGGAGATGACTGCAGTGGATCCTTGATTTTACCTCTAACTTTACATCTTTCCACTTCAGGAGCCTGACCTACATGGAGGCAACAGAAGTGGCCACCATTGACTCAAAAAAGGCTGTGAACCCAAAGAAAAAAATGTTTCTGTGAACTTCCCTCATACCCCCAGAGCAGGGATTTACTGCCTACACGTCTTTTTGTGTTACAGTTGCATCGTGCCAATACCCCTGATGCAAGGAACCGGTGGGTGAGTCCCTGCTGCTGCCTTCATACCCAGGAAATAAAGAAACAATTCACTTCAAAGCAAAAGGTGCTCCAAGCACCTCCTCAAAGTAAGTCTGGATGGGGGAGGTGGGTTGGGATTTTTATTTGCAGGACAAGATATCACATGGAAATCCAAGAATAGAATAAGTTGCAGGGGAGGGAGAGGAGGAGGAGGAAATCACTGCTTTTGCATTTCTTGTTCCCTTTCCAAACCTTGTGCATGCCACAGTTTTAATTAATAACACTGTCACCCATTCTAGGGTTCAAACAAAGGAGTATAAGGAGGATGTATTCCAGGCACTCAGGTACCTGGGCAAAATGAAGTGATGGCTTTATATTTCGAGGCCTCATTGTGGGGCTCCAGCTTTTATTCAAATTTGTTCTCTGCCAGGAATTATCTGAACCATTACCTCAGGAGATCACTTTGAAGATGGGCTCAAAAAGTATTTAAAATTTAAAAAAAATCAAATACATTGTTTGAAGGCTAAATAAAATAAACAGCCACACAAACACAGCCACCAGTAATAACATTTCTCTGCAAGGCTCGTTGTCACTCATGTCTCCCAGCTGACACATGCCCTTGTGCAGGCACTGTGCTGTCTCCTGGTGATGGCTGCCTGCTTGGTGCACTCCCCTCTGACTTTGCTTGGAGCAAGGAGCACCTCAGCCATGTCCTGCCCTCTCCAGGAGTGGCAGCTCTGCCCAGTCTCTACCCCATGTGGTTTGGGTTCCCTGCAGAGCACTTTCTCTGTGACACACTTGTGCTGCACATCTCAACACACTTCCCTCCTCCACCAGGTAAGAACATCCTCCTTTTTACAAGCTGGGAAAGCAGGACTTCCAAAGACCACACAGAAATAAGAGGCAACCTCTGCAGGCCCCACTGACCCCTTTAATTTTTGAACAACTCTTTCCCCTTTAGGTAAGTCAAAGAGTAACTAAAACTATCTGCAAATAACTTCTGTGGAGGTAGGGAGTGCCTCATAGGAGGTTGCTGATGTGACACATCCAGGCTGTCACTGATCATCACTTTCCTGCACAGACAGTTTGATGATACTGCTTTCCTTAATTGCACCAAAAATTTAAGTCAGGAGATCTACAGTGCCATGAAGAATTCACGAGGAAAGGAGACAAAATCCACCCACCTAGGAAGGTTGCTCCAGAGACAGATCCTGCAGCCAGAGCTCACATGGTTGGCAAATGAAATGATGGAGAGAAAAAATTCTCTGAAGCTGCTGTTTCCATTTCTATGGGGTTTTAACAGCAGGAAGTATTTGATAACCCTGCATATCCAGTGGCAGAGGCTGTGGATGCTGTTGATTTCCTTCTGGCTATTCACTGAGTGCCAGCTCAGCCTCCAGAGTACCTGGTGAGGACCCAGTTTGTGATGGGAGGGCCACCCCCAGTCACAGCCCCACCAGCTCCTTCTCCTCCACTGTGTGAAAAATGCATGTGAAAATTGGTTTTGTTGACCTCACAAAAAGCAGCTTTTTGAAAGCACTGAAGGAAAGAGGAGATACCACCATAGCCAAAACACCAGCAGCAGAGAATGGTGTCTGACCATCAGACTGAGCCTTTCCCCAGACACTCCCAGCTGAGCCTGCCTTCCACCAGGGGAAGGTAAAGGCCTCTCTGCTTCAGCAAATTTGGGACTTTTCCTCAGCATCCAGACAAGACAAAAACTCACATCCCAGTCTCCACAATCTCCTTTCCAGAAGCTGCAGAGAGGCTTGGATGAAGGCATCAGCACAGCTCGTGCTGGGGTGAGCTCCTCGTCCCAGCCCACAGTGTGCTTTTGGAGGGGGCAGTTTAAAGGATCAGAGGGATGAGTCAGGGGAAGGATCTCACGACACACCAGCACATTTGGTGGCTGAGGAGAAACCTGCTGGTGTGGGAGAGCAGGCCAGCCACTGGGAGCTGCTAACAAATCTCCAAATGGATCCAAACATTACAGTGCAGATAACCAGGGTCACAATCCTCCAAAATCAGTGTATAAGGAGGTGCCAAGGACTTCATGGGAAGGACTTGGAGAAACCCAAGCTAAAAGCCAGAGGCATGGAGAAAAACATGCACCAGAAGCAACCTCCAGGACAGGCACAGATGGGTCCAGGCAGCACAGAGCACAGAAAGAGCAGGTAATGAGAGCCCCAGGGGCAGGACATGGCATGTCAGGCTGCCCCAGAGCACTGCAGAGTGGGTCACCAGCATCTCCCTAGGAACAGATGAAATGAGCTTCAAACCAGGCACAGCTGCTGTCCTGGTGGAGCTCTAGAAACCCCCTGGGGGCTGTGAGAGCATGAATGCCTCTGAAGGGTCTCTGGTAGCACAGAGCGCAGAAAGAGCAGGTGATGAGAGCCCCAGGGGCAGGACATGGCAGGTCAGGCTGCCCCAGAGCACTGCAGAGTGGGTCACCAGCATCTCCCTAGGAACAGATGAAATGAGCTTCAAACCAGGCACAGCTGCTGTTCTAGTGGAGCTTAGAAACCCCCTGGGGGCTGTGAGAGCATGAATGCCTCTGAACCAAAACCAAAAAGACACAGAAAATTGTAAAAGGCAAAGCTTGGCCGAGGGAGCAGAGGGTGCCTGAGAAGGTCTGTTTTGTGAATCACTGTACACTGCTTCAATTGCCTTCCCATCAAAATCACATCCTCACTGCAGTTATGTGGACAAAACCAGTCCACAAGGACCCAGAATTTAAAATCCTGATGAAAGCCCCGTTTGCTTCCAAGGAGCAGAGAAACCAGAAAAAGCACAGTGCAGTCAAATGCAAAAGCATTTGCTCTTTCAACACCTACGAGCACATTTTTCTTTTTATGATCCATTTGGAAAACAGTGTCTTCTGCAAAGACCAAAAATAATCCTCCCGTCAGGCACCCCGAGGCATGGCAGTGGTCCCAGAAGCAAATCACCAGCTCCAGATCTGCGTGACGTTGGGGAGCTTAATGAGGGTGGCATGTTCTGCCACGCACAGAACACACCTTGGGAGAGCACGGTGAGGCAACAGCCCTGCTCAGAGCTGGGAGCTGCAGCCCAGCTCAGGCTGATCCCACTCGCTTCAGCCCTCAAACACTGCCAGCCCCCCACGCCCACTGTGCTGGGGAGCACTTGAGAAACCCTCCCAAAACACAGCTTTTCCTTTTTTTGGCACTGCCAGATGAGTCTCCAGCACACCCCGGTCCCTGCCTTGAGGCTGTTGTTCTGAGCAGCCTCCAGTATTTCCCCCAGTGCCTGCAAGCTGGTAGAAACTGAGGGTGTATTTTGGGGTGCCCTTGAAGGGTTTCAAAGTCTAGAGATCATGTAAACATGAAATAAGTGTGATTCATTTGGGGTTGGGGGGGCACAGCTGCCAAGGCAGCCAGGCAGAAGCGTGGTTTCTCATATGAATTGGGATCCCATTTACATTAGATTAAAGCAAGAAAAAATTGCCAGCAAAGTGGGATTAAGAATATTTATGGATCCTATTGGCTTGATGTATGTGTCTCCCAAGTGATGGAAACTGAGTACAAAATTGAGAAACTTCAACAATCTGTGGGGGAAAGGAGACAGACAGCAATGACTTTTTAATGCTTTATACATTTTTTTCCCGTGAATTTGGTGCTCACAGAGAGCAATTATAATGAAAGGTTTGAAAAAGGAGGTGAATATAGCAATGTTTTTTCTTTCTAGAAAGACCAATCCATCTTAAGATCTCAAAGCACTTTTCAAACTCAAGGAGATCTTAACTACATTAGGGCAAGAGCCACAAGTGAAATTCCGTCAATACCAAAACCTTCACAGATGCAATGACACTGGTGACTTTTACCTGCCCTTCAGGTGCCCTGGACATTGAGAACACTCTGCTTCTCTTCTCAGTGCAAAACCCTCTGTGCACAGAGCTGGAATTTCTAACCCCCAGTGCTGCCCAAGTGGTCTTGAGCAGAGAGCACACTGTGGCTGTGAGGAGTGAGCACAGAGAAGGATTTGAGCACAAGCTTTAGGGCGTAGGGGGCTAAATGACTTTTACACAAAAAGTCCACAGAAAAAAATCCAAACCACTAAAGAACAGGTATCTAAAATTACTTGACAGGTGCAGAGGAAATAATAGAGAGAGTCTGAAATGCAAAAGGAAACCTAACAGAAAACTGGACAGGCAGAGATGCAGCCTGGGTGTTCTAGATCCAGCTAATTACCTACTTGATTAATTTATACTGCTCCCTTTCTTTGAGAGTGGCTTACTGTGGTTTAACACCAGCCTTTTCTTGATCAACTTTAAATAAGTCAAGATGAGCCTGATTTAAAATTTACTGGATGTCTGTACACCATTCTTATAACCAGTGTAACCTCTCCTCCTTTTCTACTGGTGGAGCTACGTGCGTTGGCAGCCCTGTAAAAACTGAGTTAAGCAGCATGAAGCAGTTTCAAAGGAGACCTGCACACCTTCCTATTTCCAGGAGTGCCCAAAGCTGTATCAGATTTGGCTTTAAAAGCCTCAGTGCTGCTGGTTGGGTTCCTGCATACCAGGGCACATGAGTATTGCTAATTGACTTAGGTAAGCTCCCTCCACAAGCCTCAAAGTGCCCGATGCAATCACACACCCTTTTCATTCACAGCCTGTTTCCCAATGCTTTTGGTTTTCCTCTGTCCTGAAATGGGGTTCCAGGCGCAGGCATTCTCCCATCACACACCCCAGGGATCAGAAGCAGCCACCTTTCCCTGCATTTCTGCAGCTCAGATGTAGCTCCACCACACTCTTGTTCCTCCAGACTTTTATCTCCCTACCATACTCCTCTGTAAGCTAAAGCTGGTTCCCAAGGGACAGGTGACCCTTACAACCCCCAACTATAACATCCTTTTATGCATATTCAGTCCAAACCCACACTTCTAGGCAGGACATCTGCTTTTTCCTGGTTCTGTTTTGTTTTCATGTTGCACAGACAGTTCCTGGGCTGCTCCAGCCTTGGGTACAGTGGCAGCTCTTTGCAAATATCTCAGCACAAGCAGGGGCTGAAGCTGGAGCTGAATCTGCTTGGCCTGAGAGCAGCTCACAGGAAACAGCAGCCTGCCCTGCAGAGATCATTTCCACCTTTGTTAGCTTTTGGCTCCAGCATCTATTTTGATAGATGCTGAGGTCTGAAGCTGCCAGTAAGGAAATGGAAAAGGGGAATGGCCATGCTTTAACTCTTGCTTGGCAGCAGCATTAGCCCACGGTGTAGTTTCCATGCTCTGATGTTGATACATTCAACAGAGACAAAAGAAGAAAAAAGGAAGAAAAGAAAACAACAACAGCAAAAAAACCCAAAATAACAACACCACCAAACAAACAACCCCCACAAAACAAACAAACAAACAAATAACCAGGAATAATTTGCTTAGGGAGAGCCATCACTGAGCCCTGTTCCAGGGCTGATCCATGGACATGGAGGGAGGAGACTCACCAAGGCTGGTTGCTCACCATGCAACTCATATTTTGTGGATTGGGGTAGTCCTGTACCAGCACCCCGTCCCAGGAACCTTGGCTAATGCATAAGTGCTGAATTTTCTGCCTGGAAACCCCTCAGTAAGGACAGCATGAGCTCCTCTTGCTCCTCTGCAACCCCCACCAAAGGAAAACACAGCCCAAAACACCAACAAAGACAGAGCAGGGAGAGAACGGCCAAAGACCCACACACTGCACCCCATCAGCTCTGCCAGCCCCCTTCATACCACCCTGGCCCTGCAAAAACACCCTCAGAGCTCTGTGCCCACTGTCAGGCAAAGACACACATCCCCTGAATTCCCTCACATCTGCCAGACAAGTGCAAGGAAGTTCTACAGTCCACAGAACACAATCCTGAGGAACAAAGCTATGACAAGAGGACCCCAAGGGTTAAAGCTGGGCTTTACTCTTCTGCTGGCATTCCATCAAAAAGCATTCCACCCCCAGCATTTCAAATTACTACAGATAAAGCAGCAACAAAGATGCAAAACTGGTTTAGAAAGTACCTGATAATTTCCTTTTAAACTTCCACTTCAGAGAGAAAAAACCTTCTTGCTTTGAAATAAATGGCTCTGGACAGGCAGAGGTGGGGGACATACAATGTGTCCTTCTCATAAATTCATGTTTGAACTGGAAAAAGGAAACAAACTTCTGAGGATTTGCAGCCTCAGTAGCTGGGCATATTCCTCCCTCAAGGATCTTTATCTGCTCCTCCTTCATCACAGCTATATTGCACAAAAAAACTAAAGAGAAAACAAACTTCCTGATTCAGATAATCATACTGGTGGATTGACATAGTTACAATTTATTTTGCTGTAAAATTAATCCAGAAAACACTGAAACAAAGGAATGAAACCTAGGACCACAAAGTTAGAGGAAAACCAGGAAAACATGACTGGTAAAGGTACATACAGCAAATTTCATCTAAATTAACTAGAGGTGGACAGCAAAGGTAAATTAGTTACCACACACTAAATTTCTTTGTTGGACCCTTCTTGAGAATTCATGGGCTGGAGGGTTTGATGCACAGGATGGATGTGAGGACTTTCAGCATCAGGACTGAGCCACTGAACTGCCCCTAGCTCCTCTGCAGTCTGTGGGAACTCAGAACCTTTGGTGCTTCAGCTGAAAGGTGCCACAATGTAGAGAAAAAGCACAGAAAATGTATAGAAAGCCTCAGAGAGGCTGTTCATCTTTGCACCTCACTGGCTGCTGAGCACAAACACTGAAAAAAAATGGGAAATGATGGCTTGGCAATAACAAAGGCAGGAAACCACCTGTTTAGCATCCAGCCTCTGCCCAAGCTAACATGGATGAGAGAGCTACTGCCTCCTGAAGCAGGTGACCTCACAAAGTTGGCCCTGGCAGAAAAGTTGTGGCAGGGTCTTGACCCCTGTCCCCTGGCCAGCACTTGCTCCACACGTGTGGAGAACAAGGAGGAGCCTCTTGCTGCTTGTGGCCTTTGTGGAGACCCAGCAGTGGGGATGAACACTGGCATGGGGCACTGGAAATGGAAGAACATCCCCCAGGAAATGGAGAAGAGCATCTGTGACCCCCAGAAAATGAAGAAGAGCATCGGTCATCCCCAGGAACCTCTGCATCGTTGTCACCTCCACAGCATTGCCCCCTGCATCTGCCTCCTAGGCTGCAGCAACACATCCACGAGATGAGGGGTTGGCTGAGCCAAGGCTGGTTGCTCCTGGGGTATCAGAGACCACCAGGATGTGGGCAAAAAACCTCTTGTGGGCTTTGTAGTGAGCAGAACCCCAGAGAGGAGTTATGTGCTCAAAATAGCTGGTGTCACATCACCTGTCAGCTGGCGTGGGGCACGGCCGCCCCACTCAAATAACAGCAATGAAACAATGCAAACAAGAACAGGGCTTAGTCACTTGTTCGAGTCTCATTCCCTTTTGTTTTTACAGATGTGCAGTTCACGGAAATGAGATGATTAGCTCATCAAAGCATCTGTCATCTGAGAGACAAACCAGCTTTTCACAAATGCATCCAAGTGACAGGACCTGTCGGATACGGGCTGCGGGGAATCTCTCTGAGTCTTATTTTTGGATCTATTATAATCAGCCTTACCAGCTTATTAGTTATCTCCAACACATCAATGGGGAAGGAAAAGATAAATACATAAAAACTTGTCATGGCAATCTGAAAATGGTGGGAGTTTTTTCCCTGAAGGAAAAAAATCCTTGTACTTTTACAGCTCTTTCTTTTAACACAAGCTGTACAGCTTGGCCTTTACTCCTGGAAGATTTAAATGAATTGCCAAATTATTTAAATGGAATAAGTTTTATTTTTATCTTCTTAAAATTGGGACACCTTAAAATGAATGCATCTGGTGGTCACAGGCTTTGCCAATCAAAGCAGAACTACTGGTGTGTTTAACTCTGGACAAGTTGCTTTGCTGCTTTTCCAGATCAGGAGAGAAAGAGTGGTCAGATACTAGCGGAGCTCAGGGGATTTAACTGAGCATCAATCTCCCCCTTGGGCTTCCTGTGCCTGATGGCACCTCAGGACATCCCTGCTGTCTGTGCACAACACTTTGTAAGCACAGGGGGGGTTAAATTCACACTGATGATAGGGCTATATTGAATCCTAGAATGGTTTGGGTTGGAAGGGACCTTAAAGATTATCTAGCTCAGCACAGAGACATTTAGTGGCCTTCAGGATGCAGCAATGGAGCACAAAGGGATTTTAATTTTTTTTTTTTTAATTATGAAAGACAAAATTGCTGGGGCTGAACAGGGGATAACTCATTAGTTCTTAGACCTTTGCTGTTAATCACACCACACCTACTATGGCAGCAGGGGCAAGCTGTTGGCTTTGCCTCCTGCTTGGCCCGGTGCCACCCAAGCCAGGCTGTGCCATCCCTTGCCCGGTGCCCGCCCGGCGAGGAGCGAGCTCGGAGTCACAGCACAAACACTGCAAGTCTGCACAGCTCCGGGCACAGCCCAAACCTCACGTGGGCTCTGAGGCAGGGAGGAAGAGAGCCCAGCCAAAGAGAGATGTAAGAAGTGGAAACAAACGGAAATGACACAGCCTGGGCATGAAGAGACGTGTACAGTCGGCGTGGGGGGAAAAAATGGGTTATAATGTAAAATGAAGCAGTATCTGTCAGTTCTAACTGCTCCTGACAGCATGACAGCTCCTTGCAAGCACAGAGACACCGTTTGGCCTCAAACAGCCCCAAGCACAAGACAGCGGAGTGGGAGAGGACTGGGAACTTCAAAGGAATAATCCTTAGCCTTGCTGCCTAGCCTGCTAATGACACCACAATATAACATTTTTTGGGAAGTACAGGCTGGCCTTCCCTTCACCCACTGCATCATAGGGAACATGGCCACTCCAGAAACTGGAGAAACTGTGGCCATGCCACAGTTCCATTGGCTCATTCTTTGACCAGGTGCAACATTAGCTGCCTCCTGGCAATGGCCATGGCCCTCTAAAATGTCCCTGGTGTGTTCCCTGCCCAGATCCTTGCTTATTGCCACACACCCAGCACCTCTGCTCCCCACAGCACAGGCTGAGGCTCAGCACTGCTCTCCCAGCACTGGGCACTAGCTTCTGAAGCAGAGGATACTTGTGTTGGGCACTGCTCATCAGTGTTTAACAAAGCTTTCCAACCTCTGCTTTCTGCACTGTGCGCCTTTCTTCAGTTTTTAGCACTCTTTTGTGTGACAAGGGATGATGGGAAGAGACTTTGGTCCACACAGCTGTGTAGCCTGCCAGGCCCAAATGGCTTTCCTCCTTCCAGCCCTATTGTCATTATTTTCTCCCGTTTTCTAGTCACTCTTTTCCCTCCCTAACTCAGATTGTCCCGTTTGCCCCCAGGCAGATCAGGATCAGCAGTGGGGTGGCAAGGACATGGCCTCCCTTGTTTGGTGGTTCGTCCCAGCCCCTGTGCTCCTGGGACCTCCTGAGTCAGGGATTTTCTGTCAGGACATGTCTGGGGGGTGACTCAGCCCAACCCAGGGGTATGGGGCAGATGTAAGAGCTGTGTGTAACCCTGGCAGGTCCCTCCTGATGCCTTCCCCAGGCAGGATGTGGGGCAGGGCACTGCAGGTAGAGGAGCAATGCTGCATGGTCACTTTGAGTAGAAGAAACCACTTGTTTGGGTCCCCTCATCCTCTTCCAGCCACAGCCAGTGCCAGCCCTGGGCCCAAAGGGACAGCTGAGCCTTCCCTGCAAATTGGAGATGCTTGTGCACAGCAGCACAGCCTGCCCATTCAAAACCAAAGGAAGGAAGAGGAAGATATTCATCAGCTCCTAACCAGCTCAGCCCCACCACAGGCTGAGCTGATTGTAAGAACTGATTACTTGCCTCTTTCCCTTCAAGTCCTGGCTTGGCTGTTCCCTCATGCTTCAACATCTCCTCCCAAGTACATCCTCAGCTTGTTCCAGACAAGATGTCAACAAATGCCATCTCCAGGTGGGGACAATGCCCTGGGTTAACAGCTCAACAGATACACCAGACAGCTGAAGGGTAAGCAGAGGAAGGAGGAGAGGCCCACAGCTGGGGGTGATGTCCTGAAGATTGTGTACTAATCGCAATAAATTAATTGGCAGTCAGGAAAAAAATCCCATTTTCCTCTCTTTAAACACCCATAAGTGATACTAGGAGTTAGTTATTAAAGTAACTGAGAGGACTGGAAAATCTACAGTGTTCCACAACTTGCTGGACTCCAAGGAGAAGCAAGTCAGTAAGAGACTTTACATTTTCAGCATTTTCTTTGTAATTTTCCTTTTTTGTTCTACCATAAAAAAAGAATGGAAATGCGGTGGCAATTGTTGAACATCATGATCCTTCTGTAGAAAACACTACACTGGGCCTGCAGTGACACAAAATGGGCCTGCAGTGACACAAACCCCAAGAATCAGATTATATAATTTTTCATAAAGTTGGGAGAGCTGGTCTCCAAGGGCAAATACCAAGTCACTTAGCAGCTCTCCTGCCATAATAGCTTTCAGCTTTCCAATAGAATTTTTCCTGGGTTTCCTCCAAAAACTAATAAGACTAAAGCTTCCTGGAACGAGCTCACTCTGTAGAATTTCCCCCACTCACCACTGGACAGCAGATGTGTGTCTGCAGGGCTAAAAGCACAGGAGGATTTATTCCTTAGCTTAGGTGGTCTGGCCAGAAGTTCCTCCTGGTGCTGCCCCTCCAGGGCCTGCCTGCAGTTGTTTTTTTCCTCAGGCAGCAGTGGCACCCCCAGCCCTGCCTGACCATCCCAGTGATCATCAGTGCACCCTGGCCACCCCTCCATGTCACACAGCTCACAGCCACCCCTCCTTAAGGCTGCAGCAGAAGTGCAGCCAGCGGTGCCAGAGGTAGCAGCTTGGATTCCAGAAATCCTCAGTAAATATGGCACTGCCTGCTGCCAGAGTTGGTGGGATCTGGGCACCTCATTCCCCTAAGTCTGGACAGGAATTGCAGCCCAGGCACTCCCATCCTAACACAGCCAATCCTGTAGGTAGCTGCTCAACTCATCACTGTGATCTGGGGATTAGAAACCAACCATCCACACACAGAATTTGTGCCTGTTCCCTGGAAGACAAGCAGTACGTCAGGGGGTCAAATCCTAAAAGGAAATGCCTTTAGCTTTTCATGTTTCAGTCTTGGTGGCTGCTCAAAGACTTATTGTATCATTAATATCTGCATGGAGCTTATTCTGAGTGGTTTACTGGAAAATTATGACTTGTCAGCAATTAGCATAAAACGAGTAGGAGCTGAAGGCAGAACAGCCCATTATAAAGGACTTTGTAGACAGAGCTCTGACGCTGGTGCTCAAAAGAATATTTAAAGAGTGATTCCTAAACAGCTACAGGTCAAGTAGATATCTTATATAACAGATGCAGGAAAGTCTGATTTACAATTGGAGTCCAAAGAGTTCCTTGCTTTTGAAAACAGCTTTTCTCCTCATCTTATAATTTCTATTTGGAAAAACAAATCCCCCTGCAATGCACATCTGGCTTTTCATTTGACTTCTCCAGAAGGTTCTAGGGAAAGACCACTGAACACAGCTCAGTGTCTGAATACTTCAGGCCCCTCCTGTGTACCTCCTCCTTTAGAAGCCAACTGAAATAAGAGGGATAATTTTAATTTACGCTTCAGGCGTCTGCATAAGCCTTCAGAAAAGGTGTGAAGGTAAATATAATCCTTCAGTCACATTCTTCCTGCTCTGCTTTGGACAGCTGGTGGTTTTGTTTGTTTGTCACATTGGACAAATCAAGAGAAGATGTCAGCATTCTCTGGCAGCTCCCTTTGGGCCATCAGGTGATTCTCCTCCATGGCTGGCAGTGAAGCTGGGATCCCATCCTCTCCCATGGTAGGGCTTTACGTGCCCTGTGACCAGGCAAGGAGTGGTTCAGCAGCATGAGCGCTTGCTCTCTTCCATGTGAAAACTCAGGATAATTAATCTTGTTACTGTTATATGGGTAGGGATATGAAAACAGACACAACAGCCCAGGGACAGCCAAGAGACCACAGGTGTCCTTCACCCCATTTGCCATTGCTGAAATCTACTGGCTAAACCTGCTCCTGTTCCACTTCAAAATCCTGCCAAATCTCCAGTGCCAAGAAATCACTGCCTACTTCTTCTGGGATTATGATGCATTCCTTCCTCAGACTTACAAGCCCATTTCCTTCTCAGTGGCAGAGGATTAAATTTCTTTCAGAATCAGCGGAAACACTCTGTGCTCTTACATATAACGTATTAGTATTAGAGCAAATTCATCTCTGATCTCATTCATCATTTGCTTCAGTCCTCTTGGCAGACAATATACCAGTCTTTTAACTGCACAGGCTTCTTACTGTCTCAGAGAAAAAGCTTTGGCATCTGGTTCAGCCACTGAACTCCAGCATGACCTGGGTCCTGGATGGACAACACCACAGGTCCTGAAAAATGACTCAGTTCCATATGGCTTCCTGTTAGTGACCTTTGTCACAAACCTGAGGCTTCCACACTGAAGGTTCATCTGCACCAACCTGCTTACACCAGGGCTCCACATATGCTCTTCTGAATGACTTTCCTTCCCACATTTCTCATTGTCTGTGAAGTGGTGCAGAAGTGGATTAAATAAGCTATCATCTCAGTTAGTGATAATGAGAAAATTGAAACAAGCTGTTCCATAAATGTGATCATTATCTAGTAAATTAAATGAGATATTCAAAGTGTCCACCCAGCAGTGGCCAAGGAACTTCTCTTACTCTGCATTTCTTTTATCTGGGAGAAAGAGGAAATTATCACAACCTCCTGCAAACCAGAGACTTCAATGGACAGCCTGTCATTAAAATCATCTGGCTTTCCACACTTGCTGCACTGGACACTGCACAGTAACTGCTGGCTGCTCAAAGACCAAGACATCTAACTCAGGTTGTTGCTGCTGCTAATGGCCGGTTAACAGGGACCCCATTCCTGGTTTTTTTGTCTCCTGGAGAGGGGGGCTGGGGACACCACAGGACACCAGGGTGACATAGACACCTGCTGTCATGCACATACTGCCTAGAAATCCACTGCAGATAGTCTGGGCTGCAGGGATAACTGGGGTTTGGGAATCTACTGAAGATGATGGGGAAGAGAAACACAAGAAATTTAAATGGCAAATTAGAAACATTATTTTTTTGACAGCTGGATGGAGGAAAGAAGCATACCAGTGCTTCATACCTGGTTGTTCACTGGGATGTCACTGAATATGGTGGGCAGGACACAGGAATCAGCCTATCTACTGCTGTCTGTCTTCTGCCTAAATGCCTGAAAGCCTGAACCTCAGGAAATGCAATTTAAAAAAAAAAGTGCAGAAATTGGGAGTATGCATTTTCCTATGCACAACCTTGATGAAAAGCAAAATAGATTCCTGTTTTCACCCCATTTTGCTCTGTGGCTCTGTTGATCCCATCCATGCCAGGCCAGCCTGCTCTCTCAGCCCTGCTGCAGGCACACCCTGCAGTGGGGTTGCTCAAATGTAAGAGATGTGTGAGGGATCCAGCGCCAGAGTGGAGGAATGACCTCACAACGGGACCCATGAACCACAGAATCATCAAGGTTGGAAAAGACCTCCAGCATCTTCAAGCCCAACCCTTGACCCTCTAAACCAAAGGACCATGACAAAGGGACATGTCTGCTCCTTTTGTGAGCACCTCCAGGGATGGTGACACCACCAGTGCCATGGGTGGCCTGTTCCAATGATTAACCACCCTTTCAGTGAAAACATTCTATCTGATATCCAACCTGAACCTCCCCTGGCACAACTTGAGGCCACTTTCCCTTGTCTTGTGAACACAGAAGTGTCCAGAGAGCTTGTACCCAGCAGTGCTCTGGCCTGCAATCACTGTCAGGTGCTGCCACTGAGGTGCAGCAGCTCTGGATATTTTGGAGCTTACACAAGAGCCTCAACAAACCACAAACAAGTGACCAAACCAAAAAATGCAGAGCAGGCCCATGGTGTCCCCAGGAAGTCAGAACTGCCTGCAAGGAAGCAGGTCCTGCTGGAGAAGGTGGTGCTGGGCACTTTCCATGAGAGCACTTTGCTCCAGAAAACCCTCTGCTCTCCCTTTCAGGCAGATTATCCTGGGCTTGGAGTAAAGACACAGACAAGGAGTATAATGCTAATCCAGAGTCTGAATCCATCTGAGCCAAAGGAAACCTCTGTGGCAGCATCGGAGAGCAGAAGCTGCAAGCTCCAACTGGCCATGGGAGGGCAAACTGCTCCAAGCATTGCTGCACAGTTAACACCAGCACTGCTAACTTTGCTTGCAGTCAGCCTCCCTTCCTGAAAGGCAATCCGGGCCTGCCTTCCAAGGGGTTTTAATTTAATTGCTTGGAAATTTTGGAAGGGCTCTTATTTCAACCAGACAGAAGCTTTGGAAAAGGCAATGAGCAAAGCAGGACACTTTGGGAATGTCATGCCGCTCCCGGGCCAGCACAGGAATTCCTCTTTTCCCCAATGGCACTAACATTAAGGCAGGCCTTCACATAACCCAGTCAAAGCAGGCTGCTAGGAAACTGCTGGAGACAGTTAAAAATAGGGATTGTGCTGATCCAGTGTTAACTCTTAATGGAGAAGGCAGTGATTCCTTGCTGGGGGCAATCACTGCCACTGCTTTTATTCAGCAGTCTCTCCCTGTGCTGCCTTTGATTGTCCCAGCTCTCTCTTGTATTTTCCTTTATAGACTGTTTTTCTCCTAACACAGCAGAAATCAACTCAGAAGAGCCGTTTTTGTGGCTGGCCTGTTTTCAGTGCATTTTCTGCCCTGCAGCCCTGATGGCAATAAGCATCAATCAACAAGGAGTGGGTACTGGAGCCCATCACCATGGAGAGGAGCAGGGTGTCAGCACAGGACCTGCAGATCACTCTGCCCAGCAGCATCCTCATGTGCCTGCACACACATCTCCACTCCTTATTTCATAGCCTTTTAGCATGGAAAAGCAACAAGCTGGTGTCCTTGCAAATATCTTTACCTCCTTTTATTTATTGTTGAATTTCAAGATGAAGATCAGTTGAGTTTTGTGTGCATGGGCCAATTCCCAAATGCTTTATTTCCTTTTAGTGCTCTGTATTGCCCACATCCTAGCTGGAAAGTGGTGAGGGTCATTAACATCAAGAAAAGGCAAACTTAAGAGCAGAGTGCCAGGTCAGCCAGCAAGCTGCTAGCATCTGCAGGCAGTGCCTCTGGCAAGCACTTCTCATGGCTGCATAGGGCCTAGGATGGAGAAAAGCCTCTCTCTCATCCTCAAAAATGAGGAATATTCCCAATACACATCCATCTGCTAGGGAGGAGGCAGGTCATGATCAATGAACAGTGAAACAGTTGGAGTTTAGTTAAAAAATTAGGAAGGAAGTAGACTTGTATCTACTCTCTCGAACAAGCTGTCACTCTGGCGCCTTAAAACCGTTGGAGGAAACAAAGGGACTTGCTCAATTTTTCTGTTCCTTGAAGTATCACAGAGCAACTGGTGGGCAAAGCTCATTCAAACACCATTGCTCAAATGGATCAGTGTGGAAATGCAGAGGGTTGAAGGCAAAAGGCACAGATTGGAGCCAGGTTTGGACAAGAAGCTTTCCAAGACCAGAGATAAGCAAAGCCAACCTGTGTCTGCCTGACCTGCTACCTGAACAAAACTTGAGCCACGAAAACTTTGAGAACTGCCAAAATGAGCTCCTTATCTACCACCCCCTTATCTACAACCCACACTGTCCATGCAGTAGGAATGTCCAAATAGTCTGGGCTGCAATTTCTCAGTGACCATGCGGATGTGGAGGTGCAAACCTGGTGCCATTTCTCACAGACCTGGCAGCCTTCCCAGTGCCATAAAGAGTTTTGCTTGAGTAAGCACCCAGGAGGGTCCAGCAAGCTCCAGTAAGCACCAGCTCTGCTTGGTGAGTGGAGACCTTGCCAGAGCTGGGAAGAGAGGCACTCTTGCAGAGAGGCAGCCTGGTGAGAAGTGAAACACCGTGGCATTCAGGGCAGGAGGGCCAGGAGAAACCAAGCACTGAGCACAAGGGCAGCTGCCTTGTGCTTGAGCTGCTCAGCTCAAATCCATCCTTAAATCCTGACAGCAAGGAGCTCAGGGCCCTGCTAATCCTGTGCTCTCACATCTGCACAGCTCCATTAGGCAGGAGGCAGATGCTGTCTCTGCTGTGTATTCAGTGCTGACACCTCCAAGTGGCTTTTGGTCCTTTTTTGGTCTGCCCAGTGCTTGGCTGTGCCTGAAGCCACCCAGCAGCAGCACTTCTGTTTGGTGGTAGAGCCTTGGAGGCTGCACAAAGCACCATCCCCAGCATAGATATGAGGGAAAGCTTTCTGGGACTGAGCTCCCAGCTTACCCACCAAACCATCAGATCACCACCTGGCTGTGAGCATGGCAGGGCCTGGCCATGGCACACAAGCAGATCTCTGCTGTGCTCTGGTTTCCAGGCCCTGGCACTCAGCTGCTCCCAGAGCTGGGCAGGTGAGGAAGAGCATCATCCTCACAGTGACCAGCACAGGTGGGGCTGGCAGCAGGGCCCAGGGGAGCTGTTCCCCTTCACAAAAAGCTTTGCCACAGCTCCTGCAAGGTGAGGGACCAAGCCAGGCAGGATCTCCCCATTCCACTGCTGCTCGAGCAGGAACAGGAGGTTGGGCTGACAGCACCTGATCCCACACCACAGATGAAGAGAATGCTTCCAGATCATTGCACAAATAATAATAGTATTAACAGAATTACAGGAAATCCTTGCATTTCTAACTCCAATTCCAGGTTGAAAAGCAGTGTTACTAGCAGGCACACATGAGCTCAGCTGCTTTGATTAAAGAGCAACTCTCTAATCTCTGCCTGGACTCTGCCCTGGGTTTTAATGCCTGATTAACTCCCCCCTGCCAGGATTATTTTGCATCTTTGCATATTTTGGAGCTCTTCATTTTAGTTTATTGCTACAGACAAGGAGCTGTTTGAAACAACTTTCATTTGCACTGGCAATGTAACTCGCTGTGTGTAAGTTTGTGGCTGAGTGGTGGCTGGAGCACAATTCAAGGGACTTTTAGGGC
Organism: Passer montanus; assembly: GCF_014805655.1. Taxonomy (NCBI): domain Eukaryota; kingdom Metazoa; phylum Chordata; class Aves; order Passeriformes; family Passeridae; genus Passer; species Passer montanus. The sequence goes on from NW_024374367.1 coordinate 2,422,236, forward strand.
AATCTGCTTCTTCTCAGGGAGCAAACCCAGGACAGCACATGCTCAGCATGAAGGAGGGTATCACTGTGTGTCTTAGCCCTCTGGGAAACACCACATGTCACTGCCAGAAAATCAGCAAGTTACCACCAGTTTCAGAAGTGGCTGGAAGATTGACTCCCTCTCCTGAGAATATTGAGGCCTTTCATAAAAAAATAATGAAATAGATTTTAGGCTTTTCATTTTCCTGCACAAGTCAAAAGTGCTGCAGAAAACACAAAATTTATCATAGCAATTATTTAGGCATCAAATTTTAAAATCCCTTCTAAGAAAAAAAAAAAAACAAACTGGCAAGAAAGGGGTTGAGCCAAGAAGGTTTTCTGTGAGGAGTGCCTAATGCTTTAGGTGTCCATTGCTTCCACAGCCTTCTCCAGTTCTTCTGTCTTCTATGTATTGCCAAATACCACCCTTGAGGATGTAATTTGTTGTGCAGCAAAGGCATTTCAACACAGAATATACAGATGGGCAGAGTGGGATGGGGAAGGGGGAAAGAGAGTGGGGTTCAGTCACTGCCTCAAGACCAAAGAAGCAAAAAGAATATTTTCACAACAGTGCCCTTAAAGGAGAAAAAACCTGTCCCTGTTAAATCAGGTAACTGGGTGACACCAGAGCTGATGGAACGTAAAGTCCTGAAGGATAACCATGCTTTGGGGTGGCAGGGTTGAAAACTTCCTGCAACAGCTCAGTGAGTAACAGCACAGTGAAACAAAGAGCATATCAGGTGATTCATGCACAGCTCTGCAGGTGCCCACCACGCTGCAGCCACCAGAAAAGGCTCACTCATGTGTTAAGGCAATTCTGCCCACAGGCTGTCCCAAGCCTTCAGCATTTTTTCCTTCCTTCCTTTGTTTTTCCACGCATCCAATTATTGAGGATGTTCATAGAGAAATAGGATTTCTGGTCTCTGGAAGCCCATCTGCTCCCCTGTTTATTTCCTGAAGTTGTCACAGTCATCTCATAATGAATTCCAGTGTCGCAACCACACTGAGGGCTCTTCCCATGGGGAACACACAGGAAAACCACCCTGCTGGAGAAAACAGGCCCACAGTACCCAAAGGACCCCAAAGACACAGGAGAGAGCAGAAGGTAGCCCCATGTTTCATGAGGCTCCCACCAATGAAGAAAAATCTGGGAGACATGGTTTGCTACAGCCACACATCCCAGCAGGCTGGAAACCTTGAGAACCTGCTCTGCAGAGTGCTGCTGGGACACTGCACGCCCCCAGTCCACCAGAGCTGCCCTCCCACTGGGTCACTACTTGGCTCAAGGAGTTGCTCTGGTTTGGTGCTGATGTAACCAGTCCTGACTGGCCAAAGAAGGCCACAGAAACTGGCTGAAGGGATAAATCTGGCCACGGGTTTTCAGAAGCTCAAGACCTTTGAGGCGGCTCTACCCAAGCCCTCCTTTGCTGTGAGAACATCACCACAACTGCCTCCTGCTCCTGAGCAATGAACTGCTGGAACAAAGAGCTACCTCAAATAAAAGGATTAAAACAAACTCCTCTCCCTCTCATGACTGGAAGATAAGTCCTTCCTTTTAGGCTTGGTTTTAGTGAGCCTTCCACACTTCTGTGAACTCAGTACAGTCTTCTCCAGATGTCTTTCTTCCCATCAGCTCTGGAGCCTGGCTCTGCATCCACGTTCTGCTCCTCTAAGGAGTCTCCAACTGGTTTCTCAGGCATATGGGTTCCTTGTCAGGCTGTCCCTTCCTCCCTTCCCCATTAGGCTCAGTGCCCCATGGCCAACTCAGATGTTTGTTCCAAAAAGCAGGCTTGGGAGGGCAGATCTTTCTGCCTTTCAGGACCAGACCTAGAGCAGGAGCACATCCCACCAGGACAGAATCTCAACTGGACACAGAGCAGACTACACACACCATCCAATTGCTGGAAGAGCCAAATTTCCCAGGGGAATTAGCTGTACCACTGGTGCACATGCTGTGTGGGGGGCAGACTCAGAAGAGCAGACAAAGCAATACTGCCCAGGTCTGTGCACAAACCCTCAAATGAGCCAGCCCACATCTGGCTTCCACCCTTTCTGCACTCACCTTTCCTGCCTGCTGCATGCCTTGAATGTCTGTGCAGATTTTGCAAGGTTACCAACAAGTAAGACAGGGCTTTGCTCTCAAGCTCAGCACTTGGCTACCCCAGCTCCAGGGAGGAGCAGGGGTTTTTCCTCAGCTCGAGTGGATCTGCCCACTCTGTCCCACCTGCACTTGCAGCAGGAACACCTTTGTGGCAGATGAGCTCTCCCTTTTTGAATGCTCCCAGAGGGACTGTAGCCAGCCCAGGAGCACAGGCAGACTGGGGCATTCAAACACCATGGAAAACACACAGGCTATTCCATCTTGTCCCGAGGATTCACACAGCAGGGATGACATCTCACATTTCAGTTTTGTTTTCTACAAGCATGGTGAATCAATAGGACTTACTGAAATAACCCAGGAAGAGATGCAGTTCAGGTTTCCTTACAGGATGCACATATTGCTCAACTGAGCTGCCTTTGGAGGGACCCACATGATGGAAGAAGCACAGTAGGCTGTCCTAAGTGTAATTATCTGGGGATAATTTGCTGTCCAAAATACCAGCTGAAGACATGATGCTACACAGGAGAAAGAACATAATCAGGGCTCCTCGTGATCCCAACTGGCAGGATGAGCATGTGCAGCGTGGGAGAGCAAACAGACAGTGGGAGAGCAAAGTGGAGAAAATAAGGCAAATGTATGAGAGGCAGATGAGTATCATCAGTTTAACCAGCAGAACACCATCACCTCTGATGGGCTTTGGGTCAGTTAAGAGGTGGTAAAACAAAACAACAAATGAGTTTGCTTTCTTTCTTTCTTTGGTCTCTTTCTAGGCAGCATTGGTAAATTCAACCCAGCTCGTGCTGGAATACACGTGGCTTCCTTTTCATTTGTGACTTTCCTTAGTTCGAGATTATACATCTCATTTCTCCACTTTTCCAGACCAAAGACAGCACTGTTTTGTTACTGTACAGCTACTTAGTCACTGCTGAACCAAGCCAGAAAACCTGGTATGTCAGAAAAAGCATGAATAAAGGATTTGATTAGGGCAAAGGGAAGAGGGAAAGGGGAATGGATATGAGATTTTTCTTGTTGCTGCACTCAGTTATTAGAAGCAGTGGGGACAATGGTATTGCATTTGAAAAGTTTACAATAAAGCCTTTAATAAACAAATTCTTGGCTGATATACTTTATAGAAATTTAGGGACTTTGGTGGTATGAAGGAGTTTTACACTTGCTAAGCGCAGCTCCTAAGAGGGACTGTTTCCTATTTTCTAATAAAAGACCATTCACAAATCTATAACCATGACAAAAATGGTCCTGTTCAGCTGCTGAGGACTCACTGCCTGTGATTCTCAGCAGGGCTCCGAGGCAGAAAACACAGGATTTTTGGCCTTTTATTCCTACAGGCTGCATCGCTACTCACTTCAAGTAGAGAGCTTTCCAAATAGGAGCTGACCCATTTCTGCCTGTGGCATTGAGGGCACCTCTTCCACTAATCTCGTGTGTCAGCATGGTGCAGTTGGTAATATTTGTCTCTGGGACAGCAGGTTAGGGATTTACTGAGTCCCACACATCATGTCCTTTAATTCAGTGTCAGCCAAGGATAAGCCAAGGACCTAGGGCAAGGCGTGATCCATTACAATTTCATGCTGGGTGGGTGCTGTATTGTTAGAAACACAGCTCCAGCTTCCAGATGAGAAGCCAAGCCTGAACTGCCACCTGGCTGTACGTGCTCCAGGTTTGGGGAGAACAGCATATTCACATTTTCTCCCTTCTGTCGCTCAACACAACCATGTGGCCAAAACTAATGGCAATTTTTAAATTAATGAAATAAATATGTGGCTATAAAATCAGAAACAGCACAGTTGCAAAAGGGAAAACAGACAGAAAGAAATACATTTCCCTCAGTAAAGCTGAGGTTTCCATCACGGGGCCGTGGAGGGCTGGGCAGAGGAGGATGGGCAGTGACATTTCCACTGCAGAGACCGCTCCGTGCTCTGCCCCTGGCACTGCCTCCCTCCCTGCTCAGAGACACCTCCACCATGGACATCTTTCCGGTTGGCTCCCGCTGCAAATGGCAGCGTGGGGGCTGACCTTTCATGGGGTGGCAGCTGCTGAGCACACGTGTGGCACTGCCTGTCCCCTCCCTGACACCAGAGCCCAGCACTTGGGCTTTGGGCGATTGCAGCTCTTGGCCGCAGCTTTGGACCTGGACCCCTTCACATCCTGCAGGCTCTGGGTGCAGAAAGGAAAGTAGGAGCAGATCTGCCAACACTCTAAAAAACTCCAGTGCCATTTCTATGCCAGCAACATCCTCCAGCTTCTGTGAAAGTGGTCTGGAAGGGTATCTGGTGTTAATAAACCCACATCTTTTCACAGTAAAACACAGCGAGCCTCTGGGGCTCATGTTAGGACTACAAAGCTTGTTTGTATACTGGAAGGCCACAAAGAATTATCCATCTGACTTCCTGTACATCCCAGCCTATTCATTTTCATGCAGTTGCCCTGTATTAAGCTTAATTACCCCAACATTAAGATTAATGGCTTCTGTTGATTAGCCTATCTCAAAAGGGGGACTATTAGAGTGTTTGAGACAAAGCAGCCTCTGCTGTGGGTGAGTGGGTGATTTGTCCCCAAGGCTTGCTGTCCCCGTTGCCAAAAACACAAGCCCTGTTGAATTTTCTTTGCTTCTTTTCACCAGCCAGGGATGCACGCCCTGATTTGCCTCCCAAGACTAAGGAGCCCTTCCATATCTGGTGCTTTCTCTCTGTGCAGGTACTTGGGCACAGAAGTCAAATTGCTGCTCACTTGTCTCTGCCTCACTAAACAGGTCTCTCACCCTTGACGTCTCTTTTCTCTAGCTCTTCTCTCTTTTTGTGGCTCTGTGCTGTGCCTCGCCTGTTTTTTCAGACAAGCTGGTAAAAGCCCAGGGGCAGGGCTGCATCTGTGGCTCTCTGAACCTTGGGATGCTGCAGCCTTTAGCATCAGCACCAATAGCAGCATGTTTGCCAAATGAATCCACCTCCCACCAAGGTGGGTTAAAATAAAATTGAGGCTGATGAAGAAAAAAAAAACCAAACCAAAAACCCCAAAAATCAACTGGATTCTCTTTGCTCCTGTTATTCAGGAACTTGGGAAGCCTTTCTATAAAGCAACACAAGCATTTTGCTTTAGCTGCAGCCACTTTGGGCTATTAGCAAGGAAAGGTCTTTACACAGTTCAGAAACTGCTTCCAGCATCACTCCTGAACCAGAATCACTACTTTGCAGCCTAGCAGATAAGTGCAGATGCTAAATTCCTATGGGGTGTTTTGGAAATTATTTCTGAAATTATTTTAATCCACTTACATTTTTCAGTGATCATTAATGGGTACAATTTGGTACAACTTTTAGTGTGCAGTGAGGCAGCCATGGGATGGACTATGAACAGTCACATTGTCATGCACTCAGCTGCTGCAGTGGAAATGAAATCACTCCCTCCCCTCCTTGCTTCTGGACACAGAAGAAGATCTAAGTCTCCATGGGGCTTTTTTGGCCTTCTGTCCAAAAACAACTAAATCTTCAGTGGGTGAAAAAAGCTTCACCTAGGAGATGTGATCTTCCTCACTAGAGATTGCCAGCACAGACAGTTTGTCCTGGGAGCTATCACAGAGGAGCTACCCGAGCATAGGCCAGAGAGGAAAATGCATTTGGAGCCTTGCTTTGTCCCTTCTCTTCCCTGCTGCCTTGTGCCAAGACTAAAAAGTCAGTTTTAGATGGGATGAAGAGGAAAACATCACCAGTGTCTTTTCTCTGCCATAATCCTTCCCTTCCCTTCCCTTCCCTTCCCTTCCCTTCCCTTCCCTTCAGCTCACCCTGGTGCCAAGCAGTCACACAGGTCACACTACAGCTGGAGAGATTCCCTACACACCAGATGTGTTTGAACTGAGGATATTTAGGAAATGCAAATGACCATATGAGAACAGACATGCCCCAAAAGTAGCCCTGGGTTTTGGGCATTTGTGTAAGCAGAGATCCTATGTGTCTTTCCACTTGTACCAAACCCCCTAATGTTTCTTTGCTCAGATCTCATCCCTTTTCTGTCGTTAATATTCCTGTTCAGCAGGACTTCATGCCCTGAAAGACTCAGACAGACTCAGAAAGACTCAGAAAGACTCTTCTTACTCTAGTTTTCAGCTGCTGCCAGCTACTTCCCTCTTCAGACCAAGATGAGCACCAAGTCAGTCAAGGTCACTGCAACGGCAAAAGAAACACATTTCAACTGGTGAGCTTGCAAACACCTTGCAAGGGTGGAGAAAGTAAGGCAGGGAGTCTTCCTGCAGGCTTTCCTACAGTTGTGGTACTTGAGCCTGCCCAGCAAAGCCTCCTCAAGTTCACTCCAGCCATGAGCTAGTTGGGACCAAGTTTAATACAATCCCTAACAGAAGGACTGTGAAAGCAAACTAGCCTCAAGCCTCAATAAATTCCTTGTTTAACTATTAATTTGTTTAACTCTACCTGAAGGATGAGATTGCCTGCACCAGACAATCTCCTTCCCTTATCACTTAATACTATTGCATTTTAATGTCAAAATAATTTGACAGTGGTGCTATGCTCCCTTCAGGACATGGTTCACAGCACATAAACGGGCCAGTGCTTGCTGGTGGCTATCATCACCACTCCTCTGGACTATTTATACCAAAAAGTTGCTGGGAAAAATTTCAACAAGAGGAAGTAGCCTCCCTGATTTTGTTTCTATCCAACCAAAATGGTGCTGTGCATATAAAAATCAGAGAGCAAAAGCAGCATCCCTGGATGTTTTTGTAAGTGGAGACTGCCCAGAGCTGTGGCCCAAAAAGTTCACTGGGGACAGAGACTGTGATGTGTTTCTTGCTCTCCTGCAATGTCCTGACTCTTTTCCACTCAGTTTGTCAAGAGCATCTGCAAGGCTCCACAAATTAACATTTGTGAAACCTTTTGAGATCTTGAGATAGGAGTGGCTATAAAATCCCCCAGAACTATTGATGTGTTTTATTATTTATTAACTCGGCTGTCGTCCACTTAGTCCAGAGCTCCTGCAGCATTTTGAACAACAAAGAGAACCACCATGCCTGGGCAGGGGCTTGAGTTCTGCAGCAAAGTGACCCCTGTGGGCTACAGAAGGCCATTTTCATGGGCAGATTCAAGTGGGACAAAGCCAGCAGGGGAAAGCAAAGCGGAGAGAAAACGCCTCCTGAGATGCCAGCCTCCTGCAGCAATGTGGGGGCTTTTGGAAGTGTCTCGTGGATGAGGCAGGGTGTCACTCAGAGGTGACAGGCTCTGCTCTGTGGCTGTGTCACAGGGTGCAGCCTTCATGCAGCCCCACATCCAGGCTCAGAGCAGCAGGGAGAGGCTTGTCCCAGCTGGGAGAGGTCGGTGGGTCAGGAGGGCAGAGCAGCACCCACGACCCCTCTGGCCACAGGCTGGACCTTCGCCAGCAGGGGAGCCTGCATCCAAGCGGGGCTGCTTTTCTCTGCATTGTGTCTGTAATCGAAGCACAAAAGCCGTTCGTTTAAGTGGGTTTAAATGGTTAAAGGCACTTGTTCCTCTGAAAAGAGAATGAAATTGCTATTGACACCTCTATAAAAGAGAGGCTTTTCAGGCTCACTAGGAAAGCAGCATACGAGGAGTCTTCCTCACTTTGTTGGCTGCAATTAGATCTGCAGCCTCCTCCTTTGCTCTTGTATTAGGAATAGGTACCGGTATCTTCAAAGGATGGGAAACTTAATGGCCTCATTGGCAGTTTGATGAATAATTCATGATTCTGCATTAATCGAGAAGTTAACTAAGGTCTGGAGAGACATCATCTTTAATGCAGAAAAGCATCTTTGGGCAGTCACACTGGGTGCTGGGTGAGGGATACACAGGATGATCTGCGCATAGAGTTGATCTGCGTGCCTCAGAGAGCACAGATGGACGGGCACTGCAACGCTGCCCTCGCTCAGTGCCATACACTGGGGGGCTTTTCAAATGAAGGTAGAGACCTCCAGGTACATCAGGCTTCCTTCACTCACCCAACTGCAGGCTCAGGACAGGAGCCCGTGTGTGTGTGTGACCCCACCAGGGCACCCCAGCAGGGCTCAGAGCAGTGGCTGGGCTCTGCCTCCACTGCAGGTGGTCACTGAGCAGCACCAGGGTGTCCTTTGGCTCAGAGAAGCTCTGTCCACTCTTTGGCATGGCCAACAAGGCCATGGTGCCCTACAGGGAGTCACATCAGCTCTGTGCAGTGGCACATGCCATGGGAGGACGGCCACCTCCATCCCTGCTCCATGGTGGGGGTTGGCAGTTTTAGCCAGCACCTTGGGTGTTTTGCTGGGTTCCTCTTTAAAAGCAAAGCTGTTCCCTTGCTGGGCTTTCTGCAGTGCCTCCCACAAGAGCCCGTCACTGCTGTGCTGGAATACAAATAAATAATATTGCACATGACTCACTGGTTGTACTTGTGAAACATGAGGAAAGAAGGTAACAGCCAAACCTGTTTAAACACATTGGCCTGAGTGACGTTTTTAAGAAAACAAAGGCAGCGCTGTGCCCATTGGAGCCTCCTCAGAGCAATGCTAAACGTGCCATTGAAAATATCATCTGTTCAGATTCAGTTCAGATTTAATCATCCTCCATTCACCCTTCCCAAAAATAAAATTAAAAAAAAAAGGAAAAGGAAAAAAGAAATCTTTCTGGCTGAAACATTTGGTTCTTGCTCAAGAATCTGGTCTGAATTTTATAAAGGTTTCCTGGAAGCGGAGATCAAGGGGCTGGTTTGGGGCTCAGAAAAAGCCCTCTGGCAGGATGAAGAAGAGAAAACTGCCAGAGACTGAGACTGATACTTTGTCATTAACTTATTGGGAACACTGCACAGGACTGTTCCTGCTAATTAAAACCAGTGGTGACCAAAGCTCATTTGCAGAGATTGGGTTTGGGCCAAGCGTTTGTGTGTGGATGAGGAAATGAGATCATAAAAGTCACGACTGGACTCCAAGCTCAGGGTGTGTAATTGCCTCTCACACCTTGCTTCCCAGCCCCTCCAAATACCCCTTTTTCTAATAAAAGTGGTAGTGGAGCTACTCATGTCTATTTTGAGCTATTGGACCACAGAAAAGGACCAAGAAAATCCCTGCGCTGGGGCTGTCCCCTGTACGAGTGGATTAAAACTGCTCTGAGGTTGGCTCCCCTCCAGCTGAATGTGGCTTCTCTACTTACGACTTTTACACACAGGATTTCTCCTCAGGTAAAAATCTGTGCCACTGTGAGTTTAGCTAGAAGCATACTGAGATCCATAGGAGCTGCCAGAGCTAGGCTTGGTTCACAGTTTAGAGAAGAGCAGCCCTTCCCTGCTGAGGATCCATGAGGACGGCTGAAATCCTCGTGTCTGACACCCATCTTGGAGATGGGCTCCCCATGACCACCCCCAACCCCACGGGTGGACAAGGGGCAGAGGCCCTGATGGTGTTTCCCCCAAAATCTGAACTTGTCACACTCTTTCATCCATGAGGTAGGTAGGGCTGGTGGGCTGATGTGAGCAACGCCGCAGAACTGCTGCCTACTTAAATATATATATACACAGGGGAGGAAAATACGCACTGCCTTCAGCAGATACTGTGATCGAAGTCACAATACACCCACGGGCATGTCCACCTCCGTAAATGTTCCGTCACAAGTGTCCCCTCACAACCACACCACTGGGTTAGAGCAGTAAAATCACGTAGCATCTCTCCTACCCCACAATAAGCAACACATCCACACGCTGAGGCTGCCCCAAAGACTGAGGTTTCATTACACCAGTGTAGTTTTGCTGGGAAGTTTCTGAGCCATGAGCTAACATGCCACGACTTTTCCTCCAGGAGTAATGCAGGGCCTGTTTGGCACCCTCAGCCAGACCCAAATCTCTGCTGATAAAAGGTGTCCAACAGAAAGAACAGGAATGTCAAACCAGCGATTAAGACAACTCATCTCCTCTAATGGCATGTCTTCTCATTTGTTTTCTTCTGAGAGGAGAGAATCAAAGCCTGAATTAACTAATTTCCTCCAGTTGTACACCATCTAATTGTACTGGCTGTGTATCCCCAGCTCACTCCATCCATCTGACAGCCATTACTCCTAATGTGCCTGAAAAGATGGTTTGTACATAGGGAGTCCTGTCTCTTTTCCCAAGGAAACTAGCACTCTTTGGAAAGAACTATTCTTTGCCATTGCAGCCTGATCTCATGGCTCTTTCTCCCAGAAAACACAATGTTAAAGAAAATCAAGCAGCAAATATTGTCTCTGAATACTTGGGATTGCACAAGGTCACATTATTTTCAAAGACCCAGCATGCCCCCAAAATGGCATCAGCAACAAGCATCACACAGCAGAGCAGTGAGGAGATGGGGGAAATGAATGAATCCCACTGTGAAAGTGTTGTGTAGAGAAATGGGGCTGAAAATGATGGTGCTGAAATCTCCCACAGTGGGAAAGGATGGGCAAGATTGAAGGGAAGGATGGAAGAGGACAGGCAAAGGTCCCAACATCAGCCCACCAAAGAATGTCTCCCAGACCTGCTCTGTCTGAGGTGTACAGCCTTTGGTGTTGGATCTAACTACCCAAAGGAAGAGGGGGAAAGGTGTTCAGGACAGGTCCAACATCAACCCACCAAAGAATGTCTCCCGGACCTGCTCTGTCCTGAGGTGTCCCACCTTTGGTGTTGGATCTATCTGCCCAAAGGAAGAGGGGGAAAGGTGTTCAGGACAGGCACTTCTAGGCTGGCACCTGCCTTGCCCTACTTGCACCAGAGCCAGGGAGCTGTCCCTGCTCTTCCCCCTTCAAAACACAGCAATGAAGAGAAAGCACCCATGGCAAGGGACTCTGAGAGACACAATAAGGAAAAAGTGTGAAGGCACAGACAAAACAGTCCTTGTGCTTTATCTCCCAACTTCAGACTGCCCTGCCAGAAGAAACACAGTTATCTCCTCCTCCTCTTCCGCTACCTCTCACAGCTCTTGTGATGTAGGGGAAAAGTCTCCAGCACTTCTGAAGCCCTCAGTGTGAGCACTTCTCCCAAGAAGCCTTGTATAACCTCCACTGGCTCTCCACATGGCTCTGTCACCATCCTGGGTCCCACACATCCCCTCCATGTGCTCCAGGCTTGCTGCTGTCTAGCCCATGCTTTACTGGTTTATTTTCATCTGCTCACTTCCTGGGCTGACTGGGCAGAGTTTTATTTTGTTGTTGTTCCTGGATCTGATTAAATAGAAGCAAGTCCTCTCCAAGTGTTTCTTGCAAACTCAGACAGGATTGAGACTCTCAGACCCCTGGTTCCCGCTAATGAGAAGTGCAAGAAGCAGGAGTGGGCAGTGCTCCTCCAGAGTCACCCTTCTCCCTGTCCAAGAGCTCCCTCCCTGCCTTCATCAGGCACATCACAGAGGTGAGGAAGACTCCTTGCTTAGCACCCAGGGACTCCAGTGTACTCAAGTCTGCAGCTGAAACACATCAGTTTCTTCCATCCTTACATTAAATGTCTCTTCCTCACCTCGTCACAGCCTGAGTTGGAGGAGACCCTTGGGATGAAATGGGGCTGCAGGAAGCACTGCTGCTTTGCAGGGAGGTGTGAAAACTACTCAGCTTCCAGCACCTCTGAAAAGCTGAGAGTGTTTTACAGAGCTTTTGCTTTAACTAGAGATTAGATGGACTTCAGTTGTTTTGCCTGAGTGCCTCGGTGCACCAGTACCTGGGAATGAGCAGTGGCAGGACAATGGGAACAAACCACTTGTATAGATTGTTCCTATGTTTAGTGCCCACAAAGGAGTCAAGAGCATGAAATTCTGCTTCTGCTGACTTGCTAAATAACCACAGGCCATATTGTGAAAGCAGACAGTTTCATGAAATGAAGACAACTTTTCCATGTGTTTTACAGGATGACTGACCCTGAGGGCCTTCAACATCCTCTGTTTCATTTCAGGTACTTCTTCAAATGATTGCCTTTTACTGCCATGGCCACTGTGTGCATCCTGCCCGGCAGGCACTTCACCAGATGACTGTGGCAGAAAATGAAGTTGTCTGTGGGGAAAGCCCTGGACATCCTTTTGATCACAACATTCAGCAGCTGATGAGAAAAGCCTGTGCCTGAAACTCTCAAACAAGCAAGGTGGAGCACCTGAGGCTTCCATAAAACCCTGTGCAAGTTTCACTACATTTTTTTTTAAAGATTTGATCTTTCTTAATACTACTCAAAGGCCACTGGCAGGCAGTGGAGGTGGGACAGCCCTGATGACACAGGATCCCTGGCAAGCAGCTGCTCTTTGCAGTGTCCATCCCCTGTGCTAATCTCAGGATACCAGGCACCAGTGTAGATCCAAGCTATGACATCTGAGAGCTCTCCCCAAGAACAGTGAGGTGGATAACCCAGCTCATTGCAGAGTCAAGCCAAGGCTTAAGAAATTCTCATTACTGCAATTTCCAGTCACATTTTGCCGTGTGACTCATTCAGGGTCACATGGTAAGTACAGGAAAGACCTAAAATAGGTCGAGGTGCCCTGACCCTCAGGGGCAGGTGTGAACTACTCAACCATGTCTGTCAGATTGGGCGAGGAAAGTGCAGAGCTCTGGAATTATGACAAGGTTTCACAACCTTCCATCTCAGAGCTTGGAGAAAGAAAGTGACATTACAAGTGATTTAAAAGAAGAAAAGAAAAGAACCCCTCCCAGCACTAGTGACAAGATTACCTGCTGACAAAAAGAAAGGTACTGAGAAATAGGCTACACAGGTGGCTCTAAAAATTATGAGGCAGGAAAAGGAAAGAGGAAATGTAATTGAAAGAATAGCCTCTCTCATACTAATGCCATTCTTGACAATTGAACCAGTGATTTTAAAGATGACTAAAATAATATTTACATTCTTACAAAATCACTGGATTTTGAAGACAACTCTGTTAGGTCATCTCCAGGGAACAGAAGAATGATGGGCTAATTAGCTGTGCTTGCCAAAAAAATGTTTTTCTTCTTTTTGTTATTATTTGCTACACATTTCATGCCTGGATTGGGACCTCTCTGTGCAAGATACTGCGCACACGGACCGAGCAACAGCTCTGGCCTCCAGATGTTTTCTCCTGGCTAGTGTTTGCACTGTGGTGGTTCTCTGAGGCCACATCCAAGCACAATAAAATCCCACAGCGAAGGTGAGCTCACCCTCAGCAGCTGCCAGCTCTGCTCTGCTCCAGAGCTCTCTGTTCACTGTGTTACCCAGCAAACACAGGTTGTGCTTTACCCAAAACCCTTTTGCTCAGTTGATTAGAGAAAAAACAGGCCTGACCCAAAACTGCAGATCAGGTCTGGGTTCCAAACTCAGACAGGTCATGCCATTATCCCCTCTTTTCACACATTGGCTGGTTTCCTACTTCTGCTCAGAAATGAAAATTAACACATGAAGGGCAGTTTAGTGGGATGGGGCTTGTGGTAAACAGAGATCTGAACACATCTGGGGAAAACACATCAGGGACCTTGCGAGGGCCAACCTGCTCACTCCAAACTCCCTGCACCCAGCAGTGTCCACGACCCAAGAAACCAACAATTCTGCCTCAAAACAAGCCCTTGGGTGATGTCACTGATTTCACAACCACAGCTGTCTTTATCTCAGCACCAGTTTTCTCCTTTCACCCTTCTGGTTCTGTCCCCCACCCCACCATGGGGGACCAAGCAAACAGCTTGTGTGAGGCTTGGTTGCTGAGGTTAAACCATGGCAGAAGGGAAAGGGGAAAGTGAGAGAAGCGAGCAGGTGAGGGAAATGTTGCACCAGGAAAGGACAAATAAAGATCTCCTATGTGCTAGAGGACTCTCACACTTCTCCAGCTAAATGGAGGGCATTCCCATAATTTCCAAGTGTTCATTTAACCTTCATCATCAAACCTCATTTCAGGATCAAATCTTCCCAAAGTCAGATGCCTGTAACACTGCAACACTCACCATATGATTTATTCCAGGTAATCTGCCTTTGCAACATGCTATGTGCCTCCTTTGGCACCATGGGAATCCATAAATGACATGGATAAAGGAGCAGTGAGCTTAATGCTTGCTCAAAGACAGCATAGGAGAAATGACCACGAACAACCTTATTTTTAATACAGCCTGATTTTCAAATCCACTGGGGAGTTGCTGCCAGATATTTTTCTGGTAGAGAAATATCACTAGCCTGAAGCCAAACGTTGATATAAGCCTGTATCTGTGTGGAGAGGTTATAAAGTTAGAGAAATTATTTGGAGGGAGAAAAGAAATGAGTGATTGAGAACAAAAGACTGTGTTCAAAGCACTAATTACAAGTGAACCAATTCTTGCACTAATGCCAGTAGAAAAACTTAAAAGATACAGCATCACTACAGTGCTGGGGTAGCTTCTGTCTCCTCACAGCTTGAGATGATGATTAATAAACATTCAGGTAGTTGTGAAAATGTTTCATAAGACCTCCTTAATTTTGACCAACACTTAATTCTCCAAAGATCTTTCCTAGAAACCTGTTACTTATTAATTTTTTTTTCTTGGACCTTCAACTCTGAGCTTTAAGGCTTTGATTCATGGAGCAGAAACAACGGCATGTGATCTCATCAGCCACCCACCAACTGCAGAGACCAAACCTTTGGTGCAAATCCTCTCAGCTGCTGAGAAAATGTTAACCAGGAACACACTTGCAAAAACCAGAACCAGTTTGTGAACAAATGAACATGTCTCACTCTAAGAGCTTTGGGAGGAAAAAAAGAGATCTTATAGCATGGAATAGAAAGCAACCTTTTTTTTAATGGATCTGAGACCTTTTATGAGGTAAGAGCTGCAACTTATTGGGGTACACCCACTCATAGAAATCAGTGTGGCTGCTTCAAGTTCCATGGATCTAGATGGATTTAGACCAGTTGGATATTGAGCACAGGCATCTCAAATAAATCTTGGTGGACCTCACTATTCCTAAACATGCTGAATTTTAGTGATGTTTTTCACAAGGGGAAGAACATTCTAGTGAGTGTTAAACTGAGCTAATTCTCTCACATAACGTGCGCACCAGAGGGTCCACAGTATATAATGCACATTTGCTCAGCTGCAATCACTGATAAAGGTAAAATTGGACTCCAAATACAAATGAGAAACTTGAAGTTGAGATGATGAAACATAATCTTAAAGTATGCTACCACCATGAAGGTATAATTTCTTCTCCATCACTAGGTGGATGCACTTTCTCCTGGAAGAGGACAGGATAGGGAGGAGTTGAGTGCCAAGTGCTGATCCGAATACTCGGGATAATAAGGGAGAAAAGCCTAGCCCCTAAACCAGGAAATTCTGAGTTGGATTTTCCTAAAATGTCACGAGAATAAAAATGCTCAGTTTCCAATAGGATGGTCTGGCACTTCTATCTCCAGGTTCTGTTGGCTCCCTTAAAAGCCCTGGTCTTTATCAGATGATGCAGTTTTTAACCTTAATCCACAAAGTCTCCCCGAGTCCAGCCACCATCAGGAACGGGTTTGTTCAGGCCAAGAGGAAGGGTCTGTCTCTCATACACATCCCAGACACTTCCCACCTTTCCGCCATCCTCGCCACACTGCAGAAAGCTTTCCCAGGGAATTGTGTGCCCAAGGAAAGGAAAACCCAAGCAAACAAAAGACCCTTTGATCATTTTATTAGGGTACAACCTACAGTACTTCCTTATGCCAAAACTGGGGCAGGAAATACAGACGTGACTTCTGGGAGTTCTCTCCCTTCGTTATCACTGGAAAGGACAGGAACTTTGTGTCGTATTTAGCCAGAGATGCACACGGCTTGGGACGCTCTCTTCTGCAAGATGTAAACAAACCAGCAGCCAAGAAGATTCTCTCTCTGGGTTGTTTATATGCTTTTCCTCTGACCTGGTCACTTCTTTCCTGCCCAACTGCTTGCTGTGGGAATGTATTCCCAAGTGATCATGTCCCAGCCTTTTTACTTTCCTGCCTGAAAAACTGGTTTCTGCTCTGGTGCTGCTGTGAGGGAACACACTGAGGCTGTGCCTCTCCCCAGGCCCTGGTTTGGGCAAACCCCACCAAAGCCACTGGGAGTCAGTTTAGCTGTGGTGAGAGGAAGTCTAAGCCTTTATAGTTTCAGGTTTGGCCTCTAATTGTCTGTGTAGACAGGGACATGGTGCTATGGATAAACATCCTGGGCAATGCAAGGACAGCTCTGGTGACAAACAGAAAGGGGCACTTGTGTCTGTGGTGCCAGACCAAATGCAGTACGGAGAGGGTTTGTGGCTCTGCTGCCCAGGATGCTTCCCCTCCTGCCTATCTTTCTCCCATCCTCTGGACCCTCAGTGCCATGATAAAGAACAGGTCTCCATCGGGGATGTCCCTTTTGCACCTCAAGATCTGAGAAATGGGAGCCTGTGCTGCAGCCAGCCCTGTCCTCCAACTCCAGCCTGGGCAGCCGTGTGGGCCCTTGCAATTCCAGACCCTGGGTTTCAAATCCCCTAACAGTCAGGCAAGCCAGTACCAGAGGGTTGGAAATGTCCCATTCTGAGAGGCTGTTTGATCCCACCATCACTGTGATAGCAGGAGAAGGGCCCAACCTCCCCATTGGCCCAGGCTGCCCTGTGGACTCCCTCAAACACACACACAAGGACAAAGCCTATGGACTTCTTTATTTCACAAGTAATTAACTGGGCAGCCTCCCCTGAGCCTCTTCTGTTGCTTCCTGGGCACATCTCTGAAATTAACCTCAGAGCTAATGAAGCCAATTATCAACAGCAGACATGGTCTCCCTCTAATTATTTTCCCTGGAAAGGTCACCCAAAGTGGCACATTGTGAAACCCAGCTAATTGCATTGTCTGCTCACAGCACGGAGCTGGCTCCTGTAGGGCTCGCCGGGCTCGGGGGAGCCTCATGAGCCATGGCCCAACAATTGGAGCCTCCAGCGGGGGAAGGAGGCGGCTGTGAGGGAGGAACCCACTGCCAAGGCCTCCTTGCCACCAACGTTGCTCATGGATCCAGGCCCTGACTGCTGGCTGAGCCTCCTTCTTTCAGATGTGGCCAGCCAGCCCAGCAGTCAAGGCAGATGAGATGAATGTGCCAAGCTATCTGGGTATCAGAAGGAAGTGTCTGGATGCTTCTCTTTGGAAACTGTTTTGTTTTCATTTGTCTTTTTTTTTTTTTAAATATTATTTGTTTTCTTCTTTAGAAAAGAAAGGGAGGAAGAATTTTGGTCAGAAAAATCCAAGCCCATGGCCTAGCTCTGGGACATGGAGAGGGATGTGGCTGGTAATATCAGCTGTAGAAGAGATCAGTGAGGACGCTGCCCCATTTCTAAATTAACAATGTGAGGGGGAGGAAATCCTGGTATTTTTGAAAATTATCTAGATAAAATATGGTCAGACTGAACCAAAGGAATGGCACAGAGCAGGACAAGAACAGAACATCTTGCACTATTCTCTGCAGGCAAAACATTTCTGACAGCAAACCAGCAATGTTCCTGAAGAGACCATGAAGCTAGAGATTCTCCACTTTTATACTTGCCTTGCCCTGATTTATCTCTACAACTACCAAAGCTTTCCTGAGAAGCCACCAAGCCTTGCTCTCACCAACCCACAGAACATCTCAGAGGAGGGGAAAGGACATCTTTCCTCATATTTATTTCATATTTTCATACATAAAAGTAGAATGCAATATACTGTGCCCTGTCTTCATCACCTGCATCCAGCAGCAAATACAGCTCCAGTGCAAGACCCCAGCGTGTTTGATCCTATGGATCAGAGCTCACCAGACCCCACCTTTCCCTATGAGGTTTTAGGAAGAAAGCTAAAATTTTGAAGCACTTCTCAAATCCTGTCTTTGACATTTGGGATTAAAGAGGACAAAGTATTCATGCCTACAAATGGATGCTATTTGGGAATTTGAGTGGGAAGTAATGCTGTGACTGCTTGTTACGTAACCAAGCTGAACCTGGAGGTTTGCTACCCCAATTCCCAAAGTACAGCAGAATCTCTGCTATTTCTGATGGGCTTCCCTGAGCCCGCCAGCACCACCATAATAAGCTTGCTGTGAGGCTCCAGTTTGTTTTCAAACACACAAACAAAACTCATTTGGGGAGTCATGCAACATCCATCCCTCTGGCAGGACAATCCAGGATGGACTATCCAGCTGCTAGCCTGGACCCTGCAGCTCACTTTTATCAGAGGTTGCTTTGGAAAGAGAACATGCTAAATCAAAAGTAGTTAACAAAAGATACGTGATCCATCAAAAGCAAGCTACAGATGCTGCATTTCTGGCATCAGCAGCAACAGGATCCAAGCAGCTGGATGTAAGACCAGCTGTGTGGACTCTTTCCCTCTTCTCCTCCTCTCTCCCCTCCGTGGCTTGGGGCACAGTGTGCCTGTGCCCCAATGTGACACAGCCCTAATCGCATTCACATGTCAGGTCACACCAGGCGGGAGATGATGTGTGTGACCACATTAAAGAGGGGAATTTTTCCCTTTGAGATTTCTTTGTTGACTTTAATAAAGGCTCCCTCTGGGCTTTCATGCTTCAAAGGAAAAGGGGAGAGGGACCATCTTCACACATCCTAATTAACAACGTTTAATAATTGTTCTTGCATGCTGCTTTGGTTCTGCATCTTTGGCACTGCATCTTCCTTTCTCAAAGGAAGGGAGGCATTTCTGAAAGGGCTTAGAGAGAACATCAGTGTCCTCCAGCCTCAATAAACCTCAGAAAGCCATGGAGTAGACATGAATATGCCACAAGATTTGCTTGTAATTCTGTACAGCATGGCACTGGCAGAGGCACTCATGGGAACATGGAGGACCAGATACATCTTCTGCAGACTTTCTTTCTTAGGTAGGAGGATGAAAATACTTTGATGGCCTTTCCTCTGCCCTGTGAGAGGACAGAGTGGAGCTGCTGCTTTGCCATATCTGTTTAGGAGGTCTAGAAGGGAGCATAAAGTCAGCATGCCAGCAACACATCCCCATCACCTCTGAGGTACCTGGCACTGTAAAAAGTCTCAGCACCTCCCTGAAATCAGATAGTGGATCCCACAGTGAAGTCCAGGAGGGATGAGGGAATACCAGGATCTTTTGGGAAGCCAATAGAAAGTAGGTCAGTTGTACTCTTGATATCTTCAAGTGACACTGAGCTTTCAGTAAGAAACAGAATTTCTCCTAACTGCGTGGCCACTGAAAAAAGAAGTCTCATGTGTATCTGTAAAGAAAGTGAGACTTTCTGGCACTGTAGCCCTGTTTTTGGGGTTCCTGATAAAAACCTGCCATCAGTGCAGCCCTCTTGCACACACCAGCTGCACACCAGAGCTCCTGCCAGCTCACACCACTTCTCACTGCAGGGCAAGATACAGCCTTGGTGCCCTGAGGGAGCACAGCAGTGATTACAGCATCAGCACCTCTGACCCAGACAGCTCTGGAGTCTTGCACCTGAGACAGGCTTCCCCTAAATTACTTATTCAAACTCCAGATAATTCTTAGAACTCTGTTGAGAGAAGGGACTTTTGGAAACCCACCAGAGATTTTTAAAGTTATTTTCCAGACTTTAGGACTCTCCACTTCCTTGCCAGACTATGCTGTTCACATAAGATACAGATCCTCACACCAATTCCTTCTTTCTCACAGCAACACAAAACCTTCATCCTTGTAGCAAGATCCTCTCAAGAGTCTGAATGGTCAGGAACTCTCACATCCATTTTGTGCAAGGAAAAAACCAAGTACATGTGATTCCCAAACCACAGGAGTAGGATCACCTGGCCAGTATGTCACTATGTCTGTAAGTCATGTCCCAATACCTAAACCACAAAGCCATGCCTCTTATGGAGAGCTCCTGGGCTAAATACAGATATCTCACCCCATCTGACATGCTCAGCTGGAAGATCCAGGGCTTTGTAGTGCATCAAGAGTCACAAGTGGTTTTCCTGCCCTTCCCTGCACTTGAGTAGTTCCCATCACCCTCAGTGGTTGGAAGGTTCCCACCTGGCATTTAATTTAACAAGGCAGCCTGGGTAGGGCTGCTCAGAGCCCATCCTGAGTGGACCTCTCTGAAACCCTGCTATAAGCCCCAAGGTTTTGTCTGCCTGGAAATGCTTCAATGAGTATTTGAGCTACAGCCATGAACACAAGAGGTCCCAACACCATTCACAAAATATTTAGGCAGAGGAAGATTTCAGTCCGTTTAAATTTTTAAGGGCAGCTTAGGGACTATTTCTGTCTGGCCTATGAAGAAGGGAAATGAGAGAGTCCTCAAGCTGATAATATGAGTAAAAACAGGAGGACTGGCAGGGCTCCAGGCCTGAGGACTGATGGTTTGGGGAAGATACAAAGAACCTGCCAGGAATACACTGGGTTTAGGCTCAGGCCTGTTATGGCCTTGGGTAAACGAATGCTACGTTTGTTAACCAACATGAAACGCAGGAGTCTACAGAAACCACATGTTTTCCATCCATTCCATGTGCTCCATCAGCTTGATGGAGTTAGATGATGCAGACAGACAGTCTGAGATCTGGGTTAAATAAGTTGAACTGCTTTATTTTTCTCTTGGCATTGCAGTGGGCGCAAGAAATTCTCACAGGGTGGAACATCTGGAACACATTACTCACTAAGAGTGAAAGATGCTGTTGTGTTTGTGGAGGAACCAAGCACGCTTCTTGCAAGCATCTGACACAAACCAGAGTGACAATTAACGGCATGGCAGCTTTCTTTAAAGGGTATTAGTTCTGCCTCATGTTAAATAAAACCTTTGTCAGCTTAGCTGACAGTGCAGGTTTCCAAGAAGGCATTTCCCTAGCCCAGGAAGAGACATGAAAGAAGTGGCAGCCTGGCATTTACACAGGCAGCAGGGGGAATTCCTACATACAGTAGCAAGATGGAACTCCTGTCAGATTTAGAGCACAGTAGGAAGCGATGCTATGACTTCTATCGACACATAGATGATATTTTTCACCCAACAGCTTCCTCATAAAACTAATACAGAAATACAGTGTAAGTCAGCCAGAAATCTGTGGATTTCAGTCAAAATCAGATGAGCCAAAGCAGCAAACAAAAGGATTTTCTACTCTTTAGTGGCTGGTGGCTCAGGCTCTTGCACAGAATGTGGGAGCCTTGGATTGGGTCCCGTCTTTCCTTGAAGGACCTTTAGTTCAGACCTTAGTCCAGCTTTTCAGCTGCTTTTTTCCCTAAGACACCACATCATCCAATAACCAGTGGTCTGTATCCTGTGTGTGAGGTCTTTCTTCCCTGCAAAAACATCCCAAGGAAAGCTAGGTGAAAATGTGAACACAGAACTGGAGAGATAATCAAGATCCTCCTTCCTTGGAGGACAGATGTCAACAACCTGAGTCAGGAGAGGCTGCACCTCATGGGTACCTCAAGGGGATGGAGGGTGATCCCAGGGAAGCATAAAAGGGATGAGACTGAGGATGTCATCATACACCTGAGCAAGCTGGGTCAATTGGAAGAAGAGAAGAGAGACAGGGCACCTCAACTACAAGGTCAGTGGAAAAAAAGGACTTAGGAAGACAGGGAGAAGATCCTTCTCATGCTTTTGGCTGATGATCCCAGCATGTCTTCCACCTCCCAGATGGAAATCCTGAACAACAACCTTTCTGAACTACAGGTTTTTGTAAAAGCTAATACTGCATTGTGTACCTCAGGATACACTTGCCACATGATGCCAATGCCAAAACCACTATGTCAGCAATACATTTTAACTCTTCAGGGAACTAACTTTGTTTTCCTTTTCTGAGTATGAGCAATTCAAGTAATTTGCTCTTACCCACTCTTCCAGAAATTAGAAAATAACTTCTAATAAGACCCAGAACAATCTTACGTAAAAATGCCTACTCATTTTACCATGCTAACAGAAGAGCTACTTCACATTCAGACAGAATGAACAAATAAATATGTTTTCAGACCATAATGGCAGAAAAGTGCTTCCACTCTATGTGTACATCAATTATTTCTTTCTATTTAAACCCATGACTAATTACCCTTGGAAGCAAATAGCTAACATCCAGTCGAGTACAGGCATCCCATTTAATTTAATCAAGAACTCATCTAGCTTGAAAATCATGGCAATTATCAATGAAGTGGAGGGTTGTATGGACCTAAGCCCTCTAGCAGAAAGTGCAGTGCATCATAGGAGGCTGACTTCCAGAAAAGATGAAGGGAAATGTCCAGATTATGGACAAAAAATGCACAATTTGTAAGATAACTTCAGAGACGCACTTGTGATTACTCAGAAAGATGCAGAGATTAGTGTTTTCCCCAGCCTCAAAAGTCCATGGCCCAATTTTCAGTAAAAATTATAAGTTTGCTGTGAAAATGGGGGTTTTATGGAAACCCTCAGATTTTTCTCCAGAAGGTAAACTAGGTATAAATCTCCAAGCCACCATCATTAAAAATCCTTTGGGATTACTTTTGCCTCCCTCCAGATGTATTCTGAACCAATTCCTCCTGCAGCTCAACACAGACTGGGTCATCACAAGACCTTTAAGCTGACCCTGGAGTTCAAACTGATTTTTTGTACACCCATACACATGAGAAAGGCACATTGAGGAGACCACACACATACACTGTACCAGCTTTTTCAAGGGTTTCTCCCATCTACAACCATTACAGCTGTCACATCACCTCACAACACATCTTTGCCTGCTCTTGAATTCAGCTGACACATTGTGTGTCCAGCAAAGCAGCCAGGGTAATGCTGAGGGCAATATTTTGAGATTTTTGGCCATGATTTCTAATATGCAAACACAGTTACAGCTTTTGCCTTGTTATCATCACACAGTCTTATTCCAGTTCTGGCCTCCCTCGTTTCACTGGTTAGAAACAGGCTGGCTTTCAGAGAGAGGAGTTTGAGCAAAAGAGAAGGGTCAGACCCACAGCTTCTCCCCATCCAGAGACCAAGCACTGAAAAAAATCACAAGATTCATAATCACAGAATCACAGAATGGTTTGAGTTGGAGGGGACCTTCAGGATCATCTTGTTCCAACCTCTGGTACGGGCAGGGAACCTTCCACTAGACCAGGTTTCTGAAAGCCATTCCCCTTGCCCTGTCACTACGTGCCCTTGTGAAAAGTCATAATGATGTTCAGAAGGCAGCACTGGGGGTAATTTCTTGGTTTATAACATCCATATGTTAGAAATACACCACATGTGTTTAACAGGAAACACACGGCTAAGGCAAAGATTTCACATATTCAAAGATATGTGAAAAAGAAGGTCCTTTACCTCATCAAGTCCCTGCAAGAGCTGAAGAGCATTAGTGGTTTCTTCCACTGACATTTTGCATTAGTCCTTTTGGAGGAGGCTCAACGTAATGTGAATTAGATATGTTGCTAAAAAAACCCTCCAAAACCAACAAGAGATGTCCATGGGTGTTTTTAATGCCTCTGCACACCACGCATCTCAACGCAAGGCTTCTGAGACAGAAAAAGACAACATTAAGCAGCATATGTATTACCGTGTTTATATATATACACATATATATATATATATACATACATAAAAATATATACTCTCATCTCCAAAGATCAAGTCAGATCACTGGGAGATTCTTATACTTAACAAGAAACTTCACGAAGCCAAAAACCAAGAGGCATTTGATTAAAACAACCAATTAAGGTTTGGCATGGGTACTATGAAAACCTTAGAAGCTGTTGGCTATCAAAACTTTTCTCCTGAAAGAGAAATCTTCATTGCTTGCCAGAGACAGTAGCAGCTCTGCAGGCTCACATGCTGCTCTGCTCTGTGTTTTCTGATCCTTGAGCAGCTACTGGCCAAAACTGGTACAGTATTTCCCTTTTGACAGTGTAGCAAATCACGAAGTTCCAGATTCCAAAAAATTCCCATTTCTTAGATAAATATTTCAGTTTACAATCAGAAGTAATTTTTCATAAGTTTACAGAAGTCATGACTCATCCATACTTGAAGAAGAATTGTAGGGTTGCTTTTCTGACCAAATACACCACCAGATTATGTATTGCCCTGTTTAGCAGCTCTTCCTACAAACTACACATGCACAGAGCAAAAGCTTTGATACCTGAATATCTATGAAAAATCCAAGTTTAATCCCAAATTCAGTGCTGTAACTACAGAGCTGGATCACACCTCAACTTCTAATTTTCAAAGGCCAAAAGTTATTTAGAAGGACACAGAAGAGCTTCTGCTCTTTATAAATAAAATAACTAAGAGACATGAATTTCTAAAGTTAGGGTTCTGAGCTAGCACTCAAACCCTTACAAAAGTGAGGGATAATTCTAAGATATAAGAAACCTCTGGTCTTCTCAGTAAGATGGAGCATGTTTTCCTTGCCAGTTTGTACATGTTTCAACAGCCTTCTGCCACAGTTTTGCCCTTCTGGAACTTCAGGTTTAAACAAATCCAGGATGCCACAGGGAAAACTAAAGTTGATGTAGAAGCAGCAAAGCCTGTTCATCTCCAAAAATCACTCCTGAGATGGTCTGTGAGCAGATGCAAAGATATCTTTGGAAACACTAAGTAGGGAGGTGAGGATTCAGGAAAATGGCAGAGAAGATGGGTTTATGTTCATTCCTTCATGCACACACATGGGATTCTTCTGAGCAAGTCCTAACCATGCATCACAGACCTGGGGCAGAAATGGATGCTCCCACTCCCTCCTGGGTTTGCTGGGCAGGGCACTGAAGGTGGATCACAGCCCAGCAGAGTAGCTCTCAGAAAAAAAAAAAAAAGGCAGCTCAGCAGATCATCAGCTCCAACTCTACAGGCCCCAAGAAGACAGGAGTGGATGCCAAAACTTCCCCTGAAGCCACAGCAGCCCCTGGGCTCAGAAGCTTTGCTCCTGGTGTTACTGTGCCCAGCATCCATCCCCATCACCTCCATCCCCAAATAGGCAGCAATGCAACCAGGCCAGCTCTGTGGGAAATCACAGGATATCCAGCACTGCTTGGGAAATTAAAACTGAAAGGAAAGATGAGCTTGAATTTTGTTTTCTGAACAGGTCTTTGAGTTTTTTCGCCGTGCTCTGATCACAGAAGTTCGTTTCTGTCTCATGGCTCGTTTCCCTCCTGCAGACACCAGGAATGCCCCTGGGAGGCTCCAAGGGAGCCAAGGGAAGGCTGCTCTTGCCACAAGCCTGGGCAAACACAGGTGGTGAACAAATGTACAGGCGAGAAAAAAAAAGTACAGAGTAAAGGAGAGACCAAAGGGGAGAGAAGAAAAGGAGCAGGAATCAGCAGCAAGGCAGACTGTGGAGCGGGGGGAAAGCCCAGGGACTGAGGAAGAAAGAAAAGGAGCAAGATAAATACAGGGTTGTGGCAGCTGTGTGATGACAGGCACTGGGATGAGCAAACAGATACAAGACCCAGCAACAGTTGTGAACGAAAAGTTTACAAAGGCTGATTTCTTTCCCGGACTCCCACTTTACAGGACTTGAACTCAGGAAGAGAGAAAACCACAGACTCTGTGTCTGCTCAGCCTGCCCGGGACATCCTTTAAAAACCAGCCAAAACCCAAAAGTGCTGTGATGTGTGACTGGAGGCCATGAGGAGCTCATGCAAGAGACCAAATCTCAGGGGAGCCACCCATTTCCCAGTGGTGGCTGGCTCAGAAAGAAGCTGCCTGGCCTCTGGGATATTGGCTGTGGGCACTGAAGGGCTCATGCAGAATTAGCCCCTGAACAGGGCATTAAATCCATCAACTGGACAAGCTCTCTTTTATGGCTGGAGACCCAAGTGGCATGAAGTACTTTTTCTCTTCCTCTTCTTCTTTTCTTCATTTTTTTTTTTTTAAGAAAAAAAAAAAGAGCCAAAGCACACTCTGGTGTTACATGCAAAAGCCAAGGACATGAGCATTGCCTGAGGATCCAGAAGTGAATTTTAAGCCACTTCACTGCAGCAGATAAACTGATAAGAGTGGCTTACAGCCAGTAGGATTTATACCTGCACAAGCAACACCCAGTGGATTTCCAGTCCATCACCATAATTGCTGCAAGCAGTATATGCCTATTCATAGAAAATAGGGAACACAGACCTGAAATGCTGGATTTGCTTTTCTTCTTCTTCATTAGTGCTTATTTTAACTTTCTCCTGCAAGTAAATGGGCAAGTTCCACTACTGGCAGCTGAAGACACTTTTTATTGCCAAGATGAAAAACTAATGTTCCCTTGCTATAGGCTTTATATTCAAAGCAGAAGGAAGAACATGGCTCAAGACTGCTAATGCAGCTGGCTGCTATTAAAGAAAAAAAAAGTCTTCTCTAAGCTGGCTTTGATGCCAAACAAAAGAAACAGCTAAAGGTTTTCCCCCAAATGAAGTATCTTTTCATGAAACAGAGTCCTCAAGGGGAAAATACATAGGTAAAAATCTTGGTGCAGGCAACTTTCTGAGAAAGTGTCTTTAGGTGTTCCTTCAGTATAAACTACAAACCTGTCTCCATGGTGCTGTCCTAGGGGGGGAGCACGGAAGCCATCAAGGTGCAGCTCCCACAGGTGGGGCTCCCTGCCCAAGTTGTGCATCGTGGCACAGAGATGGGAAATGCAAAGCAAACACATTTAGATCATAGAATATCCTGAGCTGGAAAGGACCCACAGGGATCCTTGATTCCAGCTCCTGGCCCAGCACAGGACAAGCCAAGAATCCCATCATGTTCCTGAGAGCATTCTCCAAACATTCCTTGAACTCTGCCAGGCTTGGTGCTGTGGCCATTCTGTGGGGACCCTGTTCCAGTGCCCAAACACCCTCCAGGGGAAGAACCTTCTCCTGACATCCAACCTAAACCTCCTCTGACCCAGCTTCAGGCCATTCTCTCAGGTCCTATCAGTGGTCACCAGAGAGTTTGTACCAAGCCCTTCTTTGTGTCCAGGTTTGCCTGCATTAAGGGAGGTTGTTGCCTTTTTCCAAAGAGCTCTGCTCCCCTCCTGTGCTACCATGCATCCCCTCCTCAGCAATATGGAATACTGACTTCAAAATTGGTTTTCCTGCTCCTAAGCCAGCACACAATATTGTACTTTTACATTTAATGGGTTTAAAACATTCAAGTTCCTTTCTGGTCCCAAATGCATATGCATTTCTTCATGTATTCAAGCCTAAACTAACCCAGCTCCAATTCCTGAAAATATTTAAGGATGCACTTAATTTAAAACATGTGAGCAGTCTGAGTGAGGTCAGTGGGATTATGCTTGAATATAGCTGCTTTCCAACAGACCCCAGCCATGCCTCTCCCTGCTACACCCCAAGATGAGGGCCAGGAAAACTCAGCAACAGCCAATTTTGCCACAGAAGAACTTTGCCCAGTAGGAAAAAAAAAAAAAAAAGTAAACAGGAAATGGAGAAGTGAAGCCATTTGCCTGAACATCAGAAAGCAAGTCACTAATACAGCCAAGCACCAATGATCCAGGGATCACAGTGTTCACAGGGAAACACACATGGGGCTTTCTCATCACAGCATGCACAAGGGCTTCAACCACAGCGGTGTTTTAACTGCCCATCTTCCCAAAACAGTCTTAAGAGGAATTAAGGCAAGTCAAGCCTGATGAGATTATTGTACCAGTCTCCTCCAAATAAATACAAGCTAAAAATAGCAGCAGAGGACAGATATTGCATCTCACCAAGAGGCAGATAAGCTGCCCTTGCTGTAGGCACATGAAAGCAGGCCAGACAGATGTTTACGCTGGGTGATTTAGTGCATCTGAATTTGTCAAGTTGTTTGATAACTTCATACTCAAGAATGTTTCTTTCCTCATTACAGAAACATCCTGGTTTCCAGCAAAAAAGTGCTGCTGGCACCAGAATTCCCCACATGCTGTTTTCTGCACAGCAGAAATCAGAGGAGTTTATCACTCAGAAAGAAAAGCTGTAGATGGGTGGCAATTTTCAGTGAGCTTCTGGTGGATCTTCCCTTCCCTGCTTGCACCCTTTAAGAGGTGGACAAGCTGGATCCTTTCTTTCCCCAAGCTCCTGGCTGCAAAGCAAACATGTAATGCCAGCCCACTGCTATTCTTCCATAGCTGGTGCTCTGCAGGGAGACGGGATCTGATTTACCCCAGAAGTTCTGCCGCTGTGTTTCAGCTCTACAGGGACACTCCTTAATCTGCACGAGGAATCCAAAGGACCTGACACAATAAGAGAGAAGGAAATCATTGTTTTAAGACACATACTGAAAGATCATTGTGTGGATGTACTTAACAGATGGGGAATGCAATGGCCAAGTTTAGGCTCCCCTGGGTGCATTTCTCAGAACCAGGCTGTCCCATCCTTTCTCTGGGTAGAAAAACAGGAGGGGGATGATGTGTGAAAGCTTCCTCAACCACATGGAGGAGTGATGGTAGTGATGGTAGCTGGGATCCAGGGCATTGAAGACCCTGTGCCAGGGTGATGCAGTCAGGCATTTTGGACACCTCACTGTCTCCCAACATCCCCAGGGCCAGTATATCCCCCCTGACACACAGAGGGGAATAAATTGGGGTGCCCAGCCAGCAGAACCCACAGCCAGCTGCAGATATTTGGATTCCCTTTTGAGAGATGCTGCACAGCCAGGACTGGCAGAGATTTCGGGTAAGAGCTCCCATTAGTCCCACTGGGAGCTGGAGACCTAAGATTCTGCTGTAGGGAGCTCTGAAAACATCAGCCCACGTTGCTTTCAGGAGCGGGGCTGGGATTCCCTCCTCCTCCCTCTCTCTTTCCCTTCAGCAGCACAATGTCGTCCTTTCTCCGTTTCCGAAAGGGGTCTCGTAGGGCTCTGCATCAGAGATCAGGGGCCGTTTTGAAAGGAGGAACCCGCAGTTTGACCCCTGCTCTATTGAGAGACCTTTTGTGCCTCTGCAAAGCTCTGCGCTCTGCATTGGCCTCGCGGCCAGCGGAGGGAAGCGCTGCAGGAAGCAGGGATTTATTCTGCTGCTGACAATCAGGAGCAGCAGTGTCCTCTGGTGCCTTCATTGTCCAAAGGTGTTTGAGTGTAAAGCTCACACATAACAGCGACTTTCCAGCGACGCTTGTTGAAAAAGCCCTTTGGAGCTTGCCAGCTCTGCCGGGAATGCAAGACCTCAGGTGTCCGGGCTTATCTTCCAACCAAACTCATTTATTTAACAGCCAACTCCGATTACTCCTTGTAGTTAAAAGAAAGCCCCAAAACAAAGGCTCAGCAGCCGTGTGCTCCTCAGCCATTCAGCGCTGCCGGTGCGGGAAGCAGGTGTTCCCAGCTCTGCATTCCCACTCCAGCCTGGAGAGGCTGGAATAAGACACTGCCCTTTGAAATGTCCGCTCAGAAAGAAAGAAAGAGGCAGCACAGCCTCACTCTGCAGGCTGGGAGCAGGCAAAGGGCTCAGCTAATTCATAGCATGAGCTGGCCAAATGCTGCAAAAAGCATTCCCACAGAAAATTCTGCATATATGGAAATGAATCCAGCTAAGTGGTTTTTACACCTCTTCTTTTTTTCTTTAATGGTATTTTCTAAGTGCTTGGGGAGTGCACATTTTTCACTTCTCCACATACCTCCTTTGCTGATAAACAGGCATTTGCAATGGAAACAGGTTGGATATCAGGAGGAATTTCTTTGTAGAAAGGGTTGTTAGCACTGGAATGAGCTGCCCGGGAGGTGGTGGAGTCACCATCCCTGGAGGTGTTCAAAGTGGCACTCAGTGCCATGGTCTGGTTGAAAAGGTGGCAATTGGTCAGAGGTTGGATTCCATGAATCTCAAAGGTTTTTTCCAACGTCCTTGATTCTGTCATTCTGATTCTATGAAAAAACCATCTCCATCACTATGAAATGACAATCCAAGCATGGCTGGCAGTGCTCTCATCACCCGGCTTTTAACATCTTCATCTGAATTTAGAAAAGCATTCTTCAAAGTGCAAACTTAGTTGGGGTGGAAAGGGTGGAAACCTTGCAAAAGAAAGTTTTAAGTAGGAGCAAAAGGTAACCTTTGTCACATAAGACACAAACTGCAGCTTGAAATCATCCAACCACAGGTCAGGTTGCCAGTGCCATCTCTCTTTTGCCCTCACAAATAATATTAATTAGTATTTGTTATGCAGAGGTATTAAAAGAAAGGATAATGAGGAGGTGCTTGTGCTGACACAGGCCCAAAGGTTCTGCTTTCCCAGGGTTTTGTGTGCTCTGGGATACTACACCAGGAGGAGCAGGGGCAGCTGCTCTGAAATTCTGCTTGAGGATGGAAAAATACCCTGGCCAAGCAGCAAACATGAGAGGGATTTCCTGGACCTTTGTGTTTTTCTTTTTAAAATCTATTCCACCAAAAAATTTGCTGTTTCTTCTCCCTTTTTTCACTGGTCAGGCTAGCAGCAAAAGTGGGGCTACAGCACTGGTCCAACTCAGCTGGTTTCTGTGCTGTAGCCTCCTCCAGGACTCGGACAAAGGCTCCTTGTCCTGCTCTTACTGCACACAGTATGGCCAGGCAGTGCCCATGTCAGCACTGGATGAGCCCAGCCCCACCACCCAGATCAGAGAACAGCAGCTCAAAATGGCCCAGACAAATCTCAGCATCTCTGGATTTGGCTCTACCTCCAGCTCCCAAGCCCACAAGCCTCACAGTGCACTGGGGCCCTTCTGAAATGCACACTCTCTCCAAACCCAGTTATGCTAAGATAATAGCATCCCCCACACCTCCCTTTTTAATAAAGCTGCCAGATTTAAAGATGCATCACAGTAATTTCTTAAAAGCTACAGGCCATCAGTGCTGCCTAAGTGCTCTTTACTGGGAGTACGGCACTGGGGGACTGCAGAGAACTTGCAAGCTAAAAATATTCCCACCTCATTATATGCTCCAGTGGATTACTCAATAATTACACTTATTAGATCCAAAGGTAATTACCATTTTGCTAATCAGGTGTCCCTTTTGTTAATACACAAAGTGAGCCATGCCACCATTATTCTTGGTCATGCCTCACGCCTGCAGAAGCAAGACCACTGCACTCACAGCACCCTGCAAGGAGGGTGCTCATCCCCCAGGCATCACTCCAGACATCTCCTCCTCCTGCAGGGGTAAGGCTTCTGTATCCAAGTCATGGTGAAGCTCAGACAGAACCAATGTGACTGTCAGCAGACAGAGGCTCTGCCCAAGCCTTGTGGCTCCCGAGCAGGGACATTTGCCAGAGATTCACTCTGCCTGCACTGAGCACTTCATACCAAGGGTGAGGCCTCCAATGTGACACAGACACAGCAGAGTGGCAGCTCTGTGTGGGTGTGAAACCACTGTCCATGCTGGAGTGAAAAGGAGGCTCTGCTAACCCATGCTCATCACGAGGTCCCATTGCAAACACATCACCAAAACCTCTCCAGAAGCGTGAACACCTCCAGGAGCTCCATGCAGCAGCAAGCTGGTGACCTGCAGCTGGATTTAGGTTGTGCATTAGGGTTTCTTTTACAAACACTGGCCAAGCAAAGCCATTCTAACTTCCTATGTGTTTAGCGCCGTTGCCATGCCAGAGCTGCCCCAGCAGAACTGGCCAGAGCAGCCCATGCAGGGGAGGAAGCAGCCAGTTTGGGGTCGTGACAACTCCTCTTCCATGAGAGCTGTAGATATTACTCCCAGTGAGTGGCAGCAATGTTTCCAGCTGGCCCAGCCAGATCAGGAGCCTTAAGGGGCCTTGGACCACTTCCACCCCCAGGAGCACCAGCTCAGAGTTTCAACCACCCTTCCAAGCAGAGCCATCAGTTCAGTGCATGCTTTTACTCTACTTGCTTGTCCTCCTGTTGCTATTTCATGGGATGGGTTTCTAAGAGCAGAGAGAGGGAAAAAGCTGCCATGCTGCCAGTAGAAAATATGCAGGAATGAGAGGTCAGCAGTACAGTCCCCTCAAAATCCCAAAGACATGTTAAAGGCTTTATTGTTTGGCATCTGATACTGGGTCCTGCTTTGTCTCTCCTCTCTGCATTTAAAGCTACACTCACTTTTGGGTTTTTGTCCAAGTCTGACCAGTTACCAAAAGGCATTTTTATTCTCTCCACAGTCATTTCTGGGAAGAGTAATTAATTTATGCTAATTTGGAGAGAAAAGGAATAGCAATGAACTTTTCCAGTCCAGAGATAAATGGTAATATATCAAAATCCTGCTGGTGATAAAAAGATAAGACACATAAGTTATGATCTTTCTACCATAAAGTGCTGCTTATTGAAAGAAGCAAATTATTTTGACTAGTTTCAACCCTTTCAAATAGTCTAATTTAAAACAATAGTCCATTTTTTTAATCTGAGCTAAAATGCATTAGGCTTTTTCCTCCCAAACCAGGCCATCTTCTCTTCACTGTTAATTGGTGATCCAGAAGCAAGAAATTCCCTTAACCCCTCCAGACTGGCTGTGCTAGGTATGGGAAATATTGAAGGACTGGGCTGGACACAGATGAGAAGGAAGGAAAGAAATTCAGTAGCATTTTACTTTCTACTCAGTATTTTACACTCTTGTTTTCCATGTGAAATGCTTTTTGTGTTTTTCTTTCAAAATCTGTTTTCAGCAAATGAACCAGAACACATGAAACAGAATACAAAGTTGGTGAAACACAGGTAAAAACCCCAAACATCTAGGGACTCATAATTCTCCCATGCTGAACCTATCAAGATCAGGAGTCTCACCCTTAGTTCAAAACCACCCTAGCAGATGCTAATTGGACACTTTTGATAGTATTGTGCTACCAAATTTCAAAAAGGCACAAAGGAAGGACAAGTGCTGAAATACTAAAGCAAAATGACTTTGTGCAGTGGCCGGGTGGATATAAAGAATGGTGGAGAGCATGGTCAGAGCTACAGCTCGTTTGCTGCAGGGAGAGCAAGACAAGAAAAGCATTGGGAATAAAAGTATTGCACAGCAGGAAAAACTCAGTTTTACAACGTCCCTACCTCTCCTTCCCTGGTAACACCAAGACATCCACCAGCTACACAAAATCTCACTTTCTGGAGTAAAAGCTAAATTACTGATAGCATGCAGGGAAAGACAGGACAAACTGAAGAGCTACTGAATCAGCTACACTGGGAAAGAATGGCACTGGTTGGCTCCCAAAAACATCCCACTCCAGGGATGGAGGAAAGCCCTCATTGATCACCAGGTGCTGATGCCACCTCTGGGGCACTTAGTGCCAATTTGCAGCATTTAAGGATGATTATAGGCTTGAGCCACACAGTTAACTCAATCCATCAGAAAACACATCCCAGACCCAGGCTTCATTTTGCCTAAACCAGGTGCCTTTGGGATTGTAGAGACACACACTTCAGCCCAGAACCTGAAGCTGACAGGCTGTTTACAGAACGAGAAAAGCTCTGAAGAAATTGCTGGCAAATTATCATGAGGAACATTTTTAAGCAACAAGGCAAATTCCCCTCAAGAGGGGAAGATGTGCTGGTGTTTCCTTGGGGATATGGCTTAAACCCCACTGCAGCCTGCATGCAGAGCAAGGGCTCAGGCTTGGAATTTCAAGGCTCCCTTCACACTGTATTATTTGTCAGGAGGGAACAGCTAATAGCCTTTTATCAGTCCTTTCTGTGCTCCCTCTCCAAAATCAAATTACTTCATGCGAATGGAAAATTACCTGAGAAATCAGGCAGGTGTTTAAGAAGGGATTGGGACACTCAGAGGAGGAGTTAGGTGTACAGAGGCAACATCTCCCCAGTGGGAACCCCAGCAAAGCGTAGCCAGGTTGAGATCAGGTTCATAAATGCTCTCTGATGTCTGTGTGATCCTTCTAGACTTGTCAGCCTCAACAGCCCTGGAAGCAGGTCCTCAGGAAATCAGCAGCTTTGCTGTCAGCAGGAATTATTCATCCTTCCCATCCTGAACCTAAAGACCAAGTACAGCTCTTGCTATCCCCTCTCTCAGCTGGGCTTCTTCTGCTTCCCCAGCTACATTTCTATAAGCTTTGGAGATGCTCAACACTTTCTCCAGCTCTTCACCCTGGCAAACACCATGGACATTCCTGAAGACACTCAAAAGATCAAAGCAATCATCCCACCAAGCAAGTCTGGCTCCTCCAACCAAAACAAAACACCACAAGAAGCCACCTGGGACTGGGCAGCCAACATTGACCCTCTGAGTCAGCTCATCCTCTCTATCTATTTATCACTCAGTTTCTACCAAATTTTAGCAGAGGTTTTTCAAAGTGTCCTGAAGGATCCTAGTGACTCAACGTTTTTGTCACCGTTAGTTCACTGCCTGTTCCCACTTCATTTTCCACAGGGTTACAGGATCTGTCACATTTCAGAGCTGTTTGCAAGGGAGGCAAACAGTTTATTTATAATTTATCTTCAGTTATTTCTATTTATTCAAGATATTATATTATTTACTATTATAAATATATTAATACATTAAATCTTTATCAACTTAGGTTTGTTCTGGGGCAAAAGAGGGACAAATCCACAGCTTCAAGATGTCAGACATTTTCCCAGAACTAAAGCAGTGAGACAGCAGCACCACAGGGCTTAGAAAACAGACTCCTAGGGTTTCATGTTCAATCCACCAGACCACAGGGCTTCTGCACACTCTGCTGCTGCTGGTAAAGGACAAGGGAACAGGAATTACTCCCCCAAATGACTCTGAGCTGCTGCAGCCTGGCTCTCTTGGTGAAGGAGCTGCAGAGTCATTTAGGTGAAGGACTCATCAATGATTTAAGGTTTCTTCTGCTGGGGAAAAGGAAAAGCTGCCAACAAGGAGCAAGTTCTCCGTGTAGGGAGGCAAGTGGCAGGGCCAGCACTCAGATCACCTTGCAGCAGCAGGCAGGTGCCAGGGAGCTCTGATCAGAAGCAGAACACACAATGTGGCATGCTGGCCACAGCTGAGTTTCAGACCCCTGTGAGTGCCAGCCCCAACCTATTCCCTAATGCTTTAAGCTTTACAAGCAAGGAAAGCATCACTGCTGACAGGCACAGGACAGAAGTCCCTGCACCTCAACAGCCAAATTGCTCAGACACCGAACATGCAACACAAATGTTTCTTAATGGTACAACAATGGCAGCAGAGCCCAAGCAGGCACATGTAAGGTTCCCTACAAGGCCAACCAAAGCTTCTGTTTGTTTCTGGGAGCCTTCTGAGGTTTAAAGATCTTAAATAAACAAGGCAGCAATTGAAAGCCTATCACTGGCTTCCCTGGCAGTCGGTCTGCAGGAAGCAGAAGCTTGTAAAGAAGGTACTGAGCTCCAGCTGGCAGACACCAGCCAAACTCCAGAACATTTGTAGAGAAAGTGTAGGGCAACATGGCTGGCCTCTCTGCTTGGGAAAAAAACCAGTAACTTTCCCTTCCTCTTGGATACACCAGCAGTGGGATTTAAGGTCTCCAATCCACTGCCTGAAAATGAATGGTGCTCTCCTGCCCCCAGAGACCCAGGAGCAGCATGAAGGCAGGATGCCCATGGGGAGGGATATTTATCTGGGTTCCCTTAGGAGTATTGCAGTGGCAGTAATGATGACCCAGCAATTTAAATTAGGACATAGAAAGGCTTTTCTTAGAATAAAAGTTTTTAGAGCATGTAGGACATCACTGCAAACAGCAAAATTTCTCCACAACCATAAAACCTCACAAAACCCCCAAAACCACAGGCAGGAAATTAAAGAGAATTCAGAGGAAAAACAACACGGAACGGTTACATCTCTGTAGGGATTATACTGGGAAAAGCTAAAAAAGAACAAAGACCTTGATCTTTCAAACACAGGCCCTGTGCTCAGCTTTGCCTGCAGGAGCTGCGAAGGCACAGATGGGGCACCAGGGACCACGGCCGACCACGGGAGGGGAGACAACAGGGCCCAGGAGATCCCCTTGATTTCTGGCTTACTCTTTATTAATTCCAAAACTGGAATGGAGTCCAGACTAGCTGAGGCCACATGGCTTATTACACTTGCTTGCATTTTTCCCCCTTAACTTTCTTTTTCTCCACTGCAGCTCTGTAGTACAGTTTTTATTTTAGCTAATGAATCCCTGCCCACACATGTGAGAGACTCCAAAACACCCACAGACCAGAGGCAGGGGAAGGAAATGCCGGAATTGTTTGCTGAAATCTGGCAGAGGCTATTTTTCGCGAGAGGCCAGAGGAACACAGTGTTCTCCAGAGATCCTGAGAAGGGTGAGGTCAGAGACTGGCTTCTGCCACAAGGCCCCAGCATTGGGATGCTTTTTTGTCTTTTGCAATTACATAATGTCTTTTCCATGCCTTAAGTTGGTTGCTTCCAGATTGCTGGAGAGAGCTCTGAAATGACACGCTCCACAGCTTAAAAAAAAAAAAAATACCAGAAAACCACACAACACACTTCTGCTCATATAAAACTGCAAAACCTCGTTTCCTGCCACAGTCCCGTATTGTAACAGATGGAGGAAAGGCGGGGGAAAGGGCTTTTTTTTCCTCTTTCATTTTCCATATTATCCATGTGTTGGCAACACACTGCTGTCACAGAGTGGTGGAAAGTTCATTTACGGGAAACCTTCTGAAACTGGAGCAGCTCATAAAACTTTTAATGCAGACCTGGTTAAAAAATAATGACATGAGACCTGAACGTTTTTCAGTGCAGTTGGGGAATGCATTTTTGGTCTATTTCTACACCTTGAGCAAATAATGATATTAAGAACTATTTTAACCATAGAAAGAGAAAAACTCATCTAAAAGGGCAGAATAGGGATGAAGTGAGAGTTCAAGGAGTGAAATTCCTTGGGTCTTGTGATCCAGGCAGGTGATGAGGCATCTAAACTACATTGCCTAAACCCTTTGCCCACCCTTACCTGTGGGGGAACTTCTTAACAAGGCCTTTAGCTAACAGTGACCAAAAATAAAGCAGCTACAAGGCAGCCTGGAAGCTTTCGGGAATGAAAACGTCACTTTCTAATTTTTGACTACAGGCAGAAAATGAAGATGGTTTGGATGCTGGGGCAGAACCACAGGCATCCATGGACTGAGGAGCCCTGCACTAAATTGCAAGCTATGCCTCCAGTTGGTCACAGCCTGGGGAAAACCACTCATATCCGGATCCACAAAATTACTTTGGCACCAGAGCACTACTGCTTTGAAGGCTTCAAGCAACTTTTTTACCTCTCAGAAAAATGACTCTGTTCCTTAAATTAAAGTGGTGGCCTCGTTCCACATGAGAGGTGTGAGGACCTGTGGATCTGAAGGGTCAAGAGGAAGCATTTACCCTGGTGGATCAGAGATGTTCTCTTGAACATCTCTGATCCACCAGGGCTTTCCTTTGCCCATCCTATAGCCTTGTCCTGTTTTTTGTCCAGATACCACAGAGAACAGAGTCTGGGGTCAGTAATGAGTGTATTTGCCTAATTTGAATATCTGGATATATGAAGTAACTTGGAGGCTCTTGGACAAAGCCACAGGGGGTTCTGTAACAGCCACAATGTGGGTTACATGCTTCAGCTGCTCTAAATCCATATGCTCCACAATTTGGTTGAATCTCCCGGCTCAACCCCTAAGGTGAGGAACAAAGTCAAAAAACACCCTGGAAGGGGCAGAGGGAAAAAGAATAGGAAAAACCCCAGAGAAAGCTGGTCACAAACAGCCCATTCTGTACTCTGGTGATGGAGCAAAGGCATTTTCTACATAACTTGGCCTGTTGGAAATCTGTACTGGTGTATTCCCACACCACGCACACGAGGGGTCTGTGTGCCGCCGGAGTGCCTGCAATGAATCATTCATTGTCCTTCCTCAGCCTTTCCAGTAGGAAGAAGCTACACATTTGACCTTATAAAAAAGCAGTAATTTTGCCTGGTAAGATGAGGCCAGCAGTAATCCAGGCCCTGCTGGCAGCCCCAAACACACAGGAGGAGATACGGGTTGCTGCTGCCACGCCGCCAAGTGCTGCTTCAGCGTTTCCACATGAAGCCACTATTTTCAAGACTGCTACAAGTGAGCCAAGAAAAGAAACAAAAGGAATCTGCACCCAAAATATCTTTCCTTTAAAAATATATAAATTATCCTGCAGGTTTTCATCTCCAACAGAAAAATTTAGAAGTGGACATTCTTGTTTTACAACATCTTATTTCCCCATGAAGAGGACTGCTGTTCTTGTGGTTTTTAAGGGAAGCTTGCTCACACACTTTCTCAAAAGAAGGAGTCAAACAGGTGATTTTTTTTCTAAGAAAATTTCTAATATGATCAATCCAAGGCTCATGGAGGTCAGTAGGGCCAAATGGGGAAGACTGAATGAAGATATCTGTCAGGATGTCTTATAACTTGTCTCTTCTAAAATCCTTGCTCCACCAGTCACTGCTGTTGTGTCTATGAGTACTTAACAAAAGCAATAATTAGAAATGTTAGGAGGAATTAGTCTTCCAGCATAAGTTGATTTTCATTGTCTTCCAGGGGAAGGAGTAAGAAAGATGGGTCAGTGGTTAATACCACCTGTCTGACACCTCTGCTCCTTCCCAGATATGCTGTGCAGCCCTGAGGACCCTTGGAGGATGTTTTTGGCAAGGTAGCACAGAACCTGGTAACACAGC
The DNA here is from genome assembly GCF_014805655.1 of Passer montanus. Taxonomy (NCBI): domain Eukaryota; kingdom Metazoa; phylum Chordata; class Aves; order Passeriformes; family Passeridae; genus Passer; species Passer montanus. Next base: position 2,460,691 of record NW_024374367.1, read on the forward strand.
CAGCTCCTGTGCTCTGTGCACTGGATACTGCCAGAGCTGTGATTGGCCTCATGCTCCTACTGGTGAAATGGGGACAGGAAATTCTCCCATCCAGCACAGCAGAGAGTCATCACCTGGGAATCCTACACCAGCAGAGGCAATGCAGGTGCATCAGACAGACAAACTGGACAACACACCAAAAGCTTGCCCCCTCTCCAATGATCCTGCGCTGGACCTGAGGCAGGAAGCGGGATGTGCCTGCAGACCTCACCCATCCTTGCTGAAAGCAGCTGGGAATTTCACACTCCAAACCTGAACATCTTGTGTTTCATGTAATCTCATTGAAAATATTTTGATTTATGATCTCAATTACCCGTTAACTGAAATCCCACATCTCAGATATCATGAAATTAAGCAATAATGAATAAGAAGCTGTGTTGTTGAGGCACTTTACAGAGTGATTCATATTAAATAAGAGACTTTGTAGCCAATATAATAGTTTGCCAGATTAACACATACCTCGCTGAATAGTAAATACTTTTATTTTTGGCTGCTTTGGAAACATTGCATTCAGTAATTAGCAAAGAGTAAAACTAATAAAATATATGAAAAAGAGTCAGAAGAAAAACTTTGGGTATAAGTGGAGCTTGTGCCTTATCCAAGCCTGAAGGAGAATTTAAAGATTTAATTACAGCTAATGAGCACATATTTAAAAAGCAAAAGCTGCAAAGCTCTTTTTGCAGCTTAATAATGCATAGAAGGAAACAGTGAAGTGTGATGCTTCCACAGGGGGGCAAAGTGTATTTCTCTGGGCACACATTTAAAACCCAAAGGGAGCTCAGAGTGACCCAAAGGCCAAAGAGGAAAAGCAAATCCTGCCATGAGATAGTCAGTTCTCTTCCAGCTTTTGCACACTAAAATTTCTCCCAAGCTCTTTTGAGAATTACTACATTAGCCAAAGCTTAGGTTAAACAAAGAACCTGAAAAATTGTCCACCAAGGAGCCATCAGGACCTGCAGAACCATCCCTGCTAATTCTGTTTGCTTATGAAATATTAACATGGTGCTGATGACAGCCGTTGTCTTTAGCAAACATGGGATACACAAACACATTTCCTTCTGAGGGAGCATATGAAGAAACCTTGAGGTCGTGGATAAAGTTGAGAGAGAAAGCACAAAGTGAGGAAACCTGAGGATACCTTGACCTTGAGACACTACTGATGAGGCCAGGCAGATCAGATGCCTTCTGTGATCACAAACTTTTCACTGTAAATCTGAACCCAACCACTCACGTGCACCTCCCAGGTGGAAAGGAAAACAATCCGTAATCAGTATTTGTAAGGTTCCTAGAGGTCCTTGTTAAAAAGGCACACAGTGCCTTTGAGATTAACTAAACCTGTTAATCTCAAAGTGGTCTAAAATTATGCTTTATATACACTACTGGGGGACTAAAATTGGTATGAAATATTTCTGTACAAAGGAGTGAGACACCACAATAACTAAAACATGAATTACTTTCTACAAGGAAACAACCAGATGAGCCATGTTCCTTCCTCTGAGCACTCAAATGTATCTCAGCAAATCTTTAAATGAATTTGTTCTTTGAAATGTTGCTGCCTTGTACAAGCCTATTTCAAGGAATGCCTTGCAAATAGTGAATTTCAGATAGCTCATGGTCAAATTTAGAAATTTGTTCCATATTGAACAATTTTAAAAGCCCCAATACTGCTCGTGTTCCCTGTTTTGGTGGCTCTGCACTTGCAGCTTGCGAGGCATCGTAGGGAACACAAAACACAGAGCTGATGTTCAGAGAAAATTTGCACACGTTTCATTTGCTGTGAGAAAATCATGTAGCAGAAATATTGCTACTGGAATGATCACAGAAAGATTAAAAAAGCCTACAGAAAAGGTAAAAAAAGTACAAAAACCCCAAGAACCCAATCCAAAAAACATTCAAACAGAACATGCATACAAAAAGCAAAAATAGTCCCAAGCTGGTTTGCCACTTGGTTTCCAGACCCAGTCTACTGAGTGATGGGTGTTGAGTGAACTGAGAAAATTATTACATTTTTGAGGGTTTCACACAGCTTAAAGAATAATTTTCATGACATCAACAAATAGCTTAATTTGGAATCTGAACACATAATTCAACTCACTAGCAAGTCCTTGCTGGGGGAAAAAATATCCTGAAGGGGTGCAGAACTTAAAACCAAACCACTCCCACTCTTAAATATGAACAGTTAAAGTTATTTAAATCTTCTCATTTTATTCAATAAATCCAACCTTTGAGGTACACCATGGATTCCTGTATGCACAGTTGGTCATTGCACATGCCCAGGTGTCCAGTGTATGACTAAAAAGGAGGGAAAAAGATAAAATAATGCTTTAAACTCCATTCATCAAACCAACCATCTAAGGAGCCTGCTTCTTCAGCCACAATGTGCTTCAGAATTGCAGATTACAGATTTCCATGGACAGATTCCTGCTGCTGACACAGATACCCACTTCAGCTGTGAGACTTTTGCCCTGCAAGTGGAGCCTACGCCACCGGTTCCCAGGTTGGTGCTGGAGTGCCAGCAGGAGCTCAGAGCAGAAGTTCATCCACCCATCCATGTGGACACACAGGCACCAGGTGGTCCCTGGCACTGCAGGGAGAAATTCAGCCCCACTCCCAGTTACAATGATGGCCCTGCCACTGTGCCTGGGAAGCTGCACAGCAAAGTCATGCCCCAGCACACCCTGGGGTGGGGGCAGGTTGTTCTTGGCTATACATGGATCCATTGAGTGATTCTTTTGGAAAATCCCATCTCTGTGGAGCCTCAAGAGACACCTCTGGTTATGTGGGAACCCTCAGAGGGTGAAAAACTGCAACAGTCCCTAGCAATACAATAACCTGTACTGGAGACAGTGATTCAGAGCAGCCAGGATCCCATGCCCAGCTCTTGGGCCACCCAAGAAACCAGAGTCAAGTGAATGCAAAAACCCCAGGTTCACCAAAACCCAAGAGCTTTGCTCAAGAAACTCACAGCTTGAGTTCTCTTAAAATCACAAATGGTGACTGGCTGGATTTTTGTTCACTTGCTTGGTTCTTCTTAGGACAAACATATTTAAAATCAGTTTTCTCTTGCCCACATGCTGCTATTAAGATCCGTGGGCAAAGCCTGGCAATTTATTGGTAGTCTGACACTATTTGCAAAAACATAATAAAAAAGCCAAAATTCAATTACAAACATAATAAATTGCCTCCCCAAAGGCACCCTGTGCATCCTGCAGCCAGCACAATCCCAGTGGCACTGGCAGTCCCTGGGCAATGCTGTTCAGGCAAACCCAGCAATGGCCCATGTGCACTGGGGGCTCACAGTGGCCATCTACAGAGCACAGCTGGCCATCCATGAGCCATCCTCACTGCTGGGATGTTTGGCACACCCGGTGCCACCTTTCCCCACAAAGGTCACTGGGACACACTGCATATAGAGCCTCCACATTCTGGCTCAGCAGAGCTGTGTGCTGGAGAATTGGGTGTTTAAATACTGAGCAGCTTAGCAACAAATGCTCAGTACACAGAGCAGGTAAATAATTTAACAACTTCTCTGTGTTTATTAGCCAAATCAAATATTCACAGTGTGAGGTGCTAACAGCAAAAAGTGTATTTTTCTGTTTGGGCCAGGTGAGGTTTCCTCTGCTTAGCTGCAGCCTTAACTTTATTTTCTTTACCAATTGTGGAGAAAACAAAAATTATACTGCACAAAACTGGTGCCCAAAATCCATCTGTCCCTGAAGGCAGAAGCTATCCAAAGTGAAAAACACACTTTGATTTGCTAATGTTTTCCTGTTTCCCTCTGGTTTTCATTTCAAGTAGGTGTCAGTCTCTGGGAAGCTCAGAAATACTTTCTACCTCTTGGAGCTCAGCTTCTCTCAGTAACACACTGGAACACTTCCTGCTCAGGAGCTTCTTAGGTTGAGCAGGACTTGTCCCTGTCAGTCTGCTGCTCAAGTGTGAGAATAATTATTCCTTTGGCACTTTATGCAGTTCCGTTCTGCTCCTTATAATAACGATTGGAGCTCATTAGTACAAAATATGGTGTCTGAGAACTATTAACACAAACTAAAATATCCATGTAAAACATGGGGAGAGAGAGAGAGCTGGAAATCTATGTGCAAAGTTCCATTTCCCAAGGTTTCAGTGGGTACTAAAACCACATAGATCTAGAAACGCTGGGGAAAATCCTTGTGGTTTTGGTGTCCATAGAAGTCCACCCAAGGAATACAAGGGACTCCACCAACCTTTCACCTCCATGAGAGTGGCAAAGCTGTGCCAGGTCACAAGGTAAAATACAGGACCATGCCTCATAACCATAAAATGTTTTCTATCAGCTGCAGAGCATTTTATTCTCTCCATCAGCCTATGGAAAGCGCAGCAGGCGGGCTCAACACTCACTCTGCACCACCAAGCCTCCAGTGCATGGTGCAAGGTGCCAGCACAAACCCTGCAGGCTCCTTGGCATGGAGAGCTGCCCCTTCCTTGCTGGGCTGCCCTGCTGCTGCTAATCAGTCACCCAGTAACGAGGAGAGGAGCTGGCCTACGTGCCTGGAGCCTGGTGCACACGTAATGAGCTCAGCAAGCTCGTGAAGGTTAAACACCAGAGCGGATGTGAACTTTGGACCATCATCAAAGATACACTTGGTGACAGAGGGAATGTTTAGAGAGGAGATAAACAGGACTGTGAGGAAGGTCAGAGAGAGCTGTCCTAAAGTGACTGCTCACATAGAGCCCCCACCTGAAGGAGAGGGGCAACACCACAGGGGCTTCAGCGCTGCCCTTCACTGGCTTTGCCACTGGAGCAACACACTCTGTATTCCAGAGCAGCTTTCCCACTGCAGCTACCCCAGAGCAGGCAGCATTTACACTGCAAGATTTGCATGACTGTCATATTCCTGCACATTCTTTACTGCTGCTGAATGCACCTTTCTTTTGTCCCCTTGTAACAGCTTTCCTCTTGCTGCTGGGGCATGTGGTGAGTCTGGTCTCAAATTAACGAGAGCTGAGTGTTGTGCAATGTGACAATTGCTGTTAATGATGAACAAGGACAGCCTTGTAGGCAGGGCAACACCCTGGAGAGCTGGTCCATGTTTAGAGGTGCTGGACAAGAGTCAAAATGCCAAAAAATTAGAATGAAAAGATAGGGGTGTGTGTGTGAAATCTGTCCTTTCCTTCTGAGCTCAAATCTTCTTTATTTTTTTTAAGTAAAACTAATGAAATAAAATTAATAATAAAAAAGTGGTTGAACTTAGACAAACAAAAAGAGAATTAGGAAAATTAGCTCCTTTACTTCTCATTGCATTGAAACAAATATTGCCTACACTAAGATACTTGCAGGCACAGTAGTGGGACTGTAGGAGGTTCTTAACTTCCAATCCTCTCTCGCTAGGCACAAACAGGAAAATGGTGTGAGCAACACGTGCTTGAACTCTCCCCAGTAATTCCAGTAATGGGACTCAAACAAAGTAAGGCTGTCCTGAATTGCTGTGGAATAGGAAAGAGGACAAGTGTTTCGATCTGATATATTTCAATGACTTTGCCAGCCTTCCTCTAACGGAGGTCTGGCACAATGTCTTTATCTGCTGCTTTATCTGTCCAGAGGAAAGCGTACCAGGCCCATTGCTTCCTATGAGGATACGTCACCCTGGTTAATCTACAACATCCCTCTGTATGTCTGCACACACAGCGAGGGGTTTACGTGATGCTCTGCGTGTCCTTCTCCTCTAACATCCACTCTGGAGGCACCAGCCACACCCTGGAGCGATGCCACTGCCAGGGCTCTGTGAGAAACGGGAGCCTTGGCTTGCGGCAGCTCCCACTTCAGTCACAATCCAAATAGTGGCTAAAATAAACAGGTTATGGCTCCTATTGTCACTGCATCGTCCTGTCCTGACTCAGTTCTCAGCCTGGGAAACTCGCCCTGACTCACAGAGGGTTTGCCTGGAGCAAGGGAATTGTGCTAGGAGGAAAGGTTTCACCACCAGCACCACTTGGGGGTATGCAAGAGGGGAAACTCCAAGGAAGGGATGAAAGGATTGTTTTGGTTTGTGTGGGTTTTTGAATGAGCTTGGCACTAGAGGGAAGGTACAAAATCCATGGACCTTACAGAGAACCAATAAAAGCAGTTACAACAGAGCAAGCTGGCCAGCCTTATCCAGAACTGAAAGGGATCAGTAGGGAAATAATGGCAGCTTGTGTGGTCCTTGGTCTCCTGGTTACCTCTCCTGGGTGAGGATGTGTTGAAAGATGAGAGCCCCCAGCCAGAAAATCCTCTGGCAGCTCCCTGCCTAAGCATACAGAGTTTTATCTTCCTCTCCAGAGGCCCCATTTCAGCTTTGCAGAACAAAATCTGCTCTGGCCTGTTCAGATAAAAGCTCTCCCAGCCAGCTAACCATGCCATCTCCTAAAGCAAGGGCCTTTACTTGCCCTGGAGGAACTGAATGCACAACAGATTTTCCCTTCTGTCCTTATGGATTGAACCATGCAACCTTGGATTTCCAACACAAGAATTACCTGTAAAATACCATGACATGAAAGCACAGGAAAAAAAGACTGCCCCCATTTCCCTGCTAGCTCAACTGCCTGGACTGAAAAGCAGATTTCGGCCTGTGCTGGAAAAACAGAGCTCTGATGAGGAAAACCATCCCAAGCAGTGCTTTCAAACCCAAATGCAGGCACTGAGGTATTGATTTCTTAATTATTGACTGTTCTTGTTCACTCTGTGAACAGAATTTCCATTGCAGGATGCTTTCCTAAGGCCCAAGGGACTGCTGAGCTGCAGTGCTTGTGTCACTGGTGGCCAGCAGTGAACAGCAACTCACAATAGTGAGTCTCAGAGGGGTTCAGCAGGATTTTAACTGAAGGATGCTACAAGTTCACATCTCAATTACACCAAGTGGAAAAGCAGATCTGAATTTCAATTCTGGTGACACTCTCTGTAGAGATCTTCCTACCTCTGCTATCTTAAAAGTGCTACAGCTGGCTACCACCTTGACATCCTTTAGGAAAAGGATTTGGAATTGGAGAAAAAATAACTACAATACTATTTATCTTTGCAAGCCATGGCTGAATCCTTTATGGCAGGCAGATCAGCAGTTTTCAGGAGGTGATGTTAGTTTTATTTGCAGGGGATTTCACAATGGAGATATAATAATGAATCTGAACCAAAAGGATGCAGAGTCACCATGATGAGCAGAGCAGTTTAACTTTGTCACCTCATACCCTGCTCCATAAGGTATTCCCTTACTTTTGCTATTTGTCAATCACTTTTTGTCCTTGACTAAATATTCCTGATTAATATTTTCAGCCTTCTGCCATCCTTCTGCCTGTTGAATTCAGGTTTTAAATCCCCTTGTCAGTAAGGGTGGTTTGGAAGCCATCTCTGTTGGCTGAGGAATCTTGTTCACTCACACCAGAAAGTCGTGCAGGAAAATTGCATCCTTGCCCTCAGCTTCCCAAATTCTCTCCTCTCCACTTGGTCTTACAGTTTGGGATCCTGCTCACTGGTGGATCATCAGCAGCTCTCAAGTTATGGAATGGCTGGCTGGCCTTTACAGCCAAAGGAAAACTGTGGCTTTCCAAGGCTGTGCCTGCATGAGCTGCTGAGTTTTGTACAGTGCAGCTGTTCCATTGTGCAGTTTAGACAAAAAGTTCCCATGAAGCTAAAAAATATGAAAACATTTTGCTGGGCCACCTACAGCAACTTCCGTTGTGTGTCAGTAATGGGAATGGCATCAACACGTTAATCAAAAAATCCTGATGAGTTTAATACATGGGTTTAACACTCTGCCTTGCAATTCTTTTATCCCTGTAACTGCTGGATGACCCAGTTATAGGTTGATGATGATGATTTGTTTCACTGCAGTAATTAATTCCGTGAATTTTGAAAGTCTACTGCATTGTTTTTAAGATGATGAAGTGTCCCACTTCTCTACTTGATCCTTTAAATATCAGGCCAGAGAAGTTAAAACCAAACAATGGAATTCCCCTTGGATGTACAGTCGGCACCTTCAAGACATCCCTTTCACAGTGTGGAAAAGGCAGGCTGTCATTTTCAGATCTTAAAAATGCTCAAATGCTCAAATTATCAGTAGAATTGCACCAGGACTGTTCTCTGGAAAAAAAATTTCCTTTTTGCTGTAATACTTTGCTCAAGCCACTCTAAACAGTGCGAAATAAAGATCAAGTACATTTTGAACTGTAATGCTGCCTCAAATTAAAAGTACTCAATGCTTTCTTTTGAAAGACCTGATAGAGAGAAGAAAGAAAAAGGGATGACAGGTGAAAGTGACCTTTTCAGGGAGAAGGTGCCGGCAAACCCATCATCCCAGCTCCTGTTACCTGCTGCAGCCTGGACTGATTTCCCCTGGATCAGTGTCAGATGCTGATCTCCTTAATTACAGTGAGGGCTGTTCCCCTCTGTAGCTGCTTTGTCTGATTCTAGCAGGACTAATTATGACAAAATACAGGATTCAGGAGGAACTGGCATTATCCAGAGCCTCAACCTACAGGAGCATGGAATCATAGAATGGTTTGGGTTGGAAGGCACATTAAAAATCATCTTGTTCCAACACCCTGCCTTGGGCAGGGATGCCACCCACCAGACCAGACTGCTCAGGGCCCCATCCAGCCTGGCCTTGAGCACTTCCAGGGATGGGACATCCACAACCTCTCTGGGTAACAGAAAGGAGAGGTTTTACCTTGAATATTTTCACCTAGGACTGTGAACAAGACCAACTACTTTATTGTCCCAGCCCTGCTTGCTGTTTTACCCAGGAGAGGTGCTTTTGCCTCTTGGAATCTTTACCTTCAACTTTTGTCCTTTCTCCAAATCCACCTCCTTTGCCTGGCTTCACTGCTAGAGACTCTCAGCTCTGCAAAGCCCGATGGATCTCCCATCATGGCAGCAGCACTGCTGAGCTCCAGTCATGGCCATTTCTGAAATGGATGCCACCATAATGTCATTAATCACCACAGTCAAACATGAACAAGCATTTCTGAATTTCTCTGCATCAGTAAATCTTGGTGCCTCCCCCAGGGATGTTCAAACAGACACTGATATGGCACAGAGACCAACTTTGAGAGCATGGGGAATTTTGGTGAAGCAAGGGTAGACCAAAGCTGCAACTGACCTCTTTCTCCTCCTGTCCCACAAGAGACAACACAGAAATTGATTCATTCCCTAGGATTTACACTCAGTAGCCTCTTCATTGTAGCATGGTCCTCTATTATGTAGAGATAATGGTGAATGGAGGCGCAGGCAGTGAGCAAACAGCCATTTGGAGATAAGTCAGGCAGCTAAATGGGCCCTTGTGAGGCCAGTGCCACTGAACCCAGCACTCAGATGCCCAATTAGCTCCATCACAGGCCAGGGAGCTGGCCCAGAGCCTGTGAAGGAGGGACACAGATATTTCCTTAGTGCACAGAGGCAGCTCTGATCTTCTCAATGCATCTGACACCCTTGTACAGAGCCGTTCAGGCTGACAAAGTGGTGATTTCAGCAGCAACACTAACGAGGCTTGATTTACCACTCTCATTTGCAGGCCACGTTTCTACACTGTCAACGCCACTGCTTGAGTTCCTCCCTTCCTGCCATGAGCATCTTTCACTTCCCTCTCCAAGAAGAACACACAGCTTTTCCCCTGTCCTGTCACCCAGCCCTGGGTAACCTCAGCTTTCTACACATCCCCAGCCCTTTCCCTGAGCAGGTGGTGGCACATGCCAGGGCTGGTGCAGAGCCACTGCCCTGCTGCCAGGGGAGCTGCTATGGCCACAGAATATCATGCTAACTGATGTTTCTTCCAATGGGTACATGCTGAAAGCAAGGAAGAGAGGAGAAAAGAAGGGACAGATAGCATAGGAAATACAAGGTACAACCAGCATAGCATTACCTTCAATCTGTTTAGCAACAACCTAAAGTTTTCTGCTGGCCTTAGAAATAACCCCATGGCCAAGGGACACCCGGGTTGGACACAGCAGCAGTGGCAGAGATATGTGCAGTGTCTCCATCTTCACCCCAGAATTCCACCCAGCTGTCCAGGGCAGTGATGTCTCCTATCACACAAACAGCCCTTTCCACAGAGAAGTCACAGCTTGATTCATAGGCTTTTGTGAAGGCTGATTCAGCTGGGGCTCATTCATGCCTTTTCTCAGGCACAGGAGCTAACACTGCACTCCTTGCACAGTCCCATGGCCACAGGGGGCCATGGCTGCTCCTTGGGAGCACAAAACAGAGCCCTGGCTCTGTCCTATGACTTGGGCCCAGCAGGGCTGCCCAGGAGAGAGCAGAGACTCGAGTAACCTCGTTGAAGCCACCAGGGCCTGGGGAGACTCTCACATGTGGGAGTGGGCACATGCAGGATGTGGCTCCCAGACCCTTCCAGTGGCCCCACAGCAGCACGAAAACCCAAACAACCATGGACCCTAAACTTGTCACACTGCTCGCTTTTTCTCTCCTCTCCTCCTGATGTCAATTCCTGGTGCAATCCCAGAAATAACATGGACAAATTCTTGGCTTGCTATTTTTGGCAGCTCCTCCCACCAAGGAAAGGGGGAAATTACACTGTGGGCTATTCAGGCAAGCTGGCATGCCGGCCACAAACACGCTTTCTAGCCCGTATGGCTCTAATGATAAATCCTGGCCACGCTCAACACTTGGTTTTGGCTTCAGAGCGCGTTTGGAAGGGCCAGCGCTGTGCTAGACAAGCCGCCTACACGTTTAGAAGGTGCTATTTATTTATTAAGTCTATTTAACGAGTAGAAATAGAGCTGTGTGGTGGGCACAGTGACCCAGGGTGACTGGTGTGGGATGAAAGGCTCCTGGCTTCCTGGCATGTCAAACACACCCCGCCTGGCACCACTCCCTGGGCTGCAAAGATAAGTAGCAGGGTGATCACCTTTTAATCTGCACCTAATTAGCAAGAAGCAGATGTCAACCGGCAGCCAGGCCAAAGCAAACGAGGCCATTTACGGACACCAAGGCACAAAGACACCTCCTGTGTGTAACCCAGCGTGTCCTGAAGACAGGAGGTGGGGAACAACAAGGTGCAGCATCCAGCAGCCTGCCACAGAAACTGCACGCTGTGTAGGGTACACGACTGCCTTCACACCTGAAAGTGCAGGTTTGTGTTGTGGTAGGTGGTGGATGAAAGAACATTTTGTTACTCTGGGTTTACACGGCATTTACTACGCCATGGCACCGCTTCTAGGAATTCATCTTCAGTGATAACAATAATATCCTTGAATTCTTATTTTTTTTCTCTAAACACAGTGCCCACACACAACTCAAAGTAGTACAAAACTGAGGAACACACCAAACAAGGCTGGTTGAAAGAAAATCAGTAGATTGTTTTTAAATTTACAAATGCTTCAATGGCCAAAAGCCTGAAACCGTCTTGAGTGGAAGAAGATTTTTATGGAAAGTACACAGGATCCTTCATGCTCATGCATAATAGATGGGTTGCACCCAAACAAATCCTGCCAGACCTAAAGATGAAATGTTGAATCATCCCTTTCAGGGCCTTGAACCTACAATTTGGTCCCAGAAGGTCTACCTCTTTTCCAGCTGAAGCTTTGTTTAAACAAAAAGGTAAGTTGCAACCAGGCCCTTTTAGGTTCTACTCTAGTTCTACATTTTTACAAATTCCTGCACTGTTCAGACCTAGGAATTTAATTTGCCTGATCACAAAATTTCAAGCCAGGCATAATATTTGGAACTAGTAACAGGCAAGGATGTCCCTGAAGAGGAAACTGGCCAACTTGTGGCTTTGATTCAGAGCCACATCTCATTGTAGCTGGCATTAGAGCTAGGATTAACTGCTCAGCACCTCAAATCCTTGTGCATGAAAATGAATCCATAATTCTGGATTCACAAGCCCTAAGAGCACTAAAGAATATAATCTGAGAAGCCTGACATCTCCAGAGTCAATCAAACAAGGGACATGCAGGAACATCATATCTGTGAGGTGCTGGGTTCTGCCATAGAGCCAGGTTGTCACCCTGGCCCTGGCATTACAGATTACAGTCAAAACCCCTTCCTGTTACATAAAGAGCAAGCAGATGCTGTATGTCCTGGTCCAAAACTTGCTTCCTTTTCCTGTGTTACAGATGTCATACTTTCATCCACATAGTGAACGATGTGGTGGCTGAAAGACCAACTTTTTGCTGGAGACCAATGAAATCCACAAAAGATGTACACAGTTGGAAACCCAGGTATGTCATTATTCATAAAACAGCTGCTGGGGGGCTTCAGAGGACAGGGCAGGAGGGGAGGATAATCTGCAGCAGATGGTAGTGTCTGACTCATGGGATATTGAAGAGGAAAAGCTTCACTTTCTGACAAAAATCAAAGTCTAGCTGGATGCCTTGACCAGCAGCCACACCAGGTCATCAAAACCTAAGGCCATGCCATGACTAAAACAAAGACATAAGAAAAACTGTCCTATGTCTAGACATATTTTAAGAGTAGTCCTCTTGAAACTGATTTAAATTGAGCCTATCAGTCTCTAGACCCAGCCTAAATGACCCCAGTTTTCTCCGGGGGGACAGTCAGTAAATAAACCCCATGGTGTCAGGAAGCAGTGGAAGATTCTGCCAGGCCAGATGGAGTTGTCCAAAAGGCTTCTGACTTGATGATGTTAGCACAAAGAAAGCCCAGATGTTTGTAACTGTTCATGAGCCAGAAACTCAGAGCACAGCCCTCCCAGACAGATCTTCAAACATATAAATGCTCAGCCATCACAGCACTTTTGAAGATGCTGGATCACAACAACTGGCTGGATTGCCAGCAAGTAATTCCCATCACTTTATAAAGCACATTAGGCTGCCCAAACAGGAGTACTGCTCTGTGCTACAGCAGCTTTAATCCTATTGAATATCACACATGACTTCTCTTAAGACAGGCTGCAAGGACTTCCATTTTCCTCCTCCCCTGCAAATGCCCATAATGTTCTTGAATTTTCTGAGCTGTAACTTTTCACACTGCTTTCTCTGCCAGCGTTGGCTTTCATTATTTCTTTTAAATATAAACTTGGAGCAAAACCTCCTCAGATGTTTCAAGTTACAAATGGGTGGAAAAAATATAATTTTCTACATTAAAAAGAAAGTTTTGTGTGCAATGTGAGGGAGACACACAGGAGGAAAGAAGCAGGGAATAGCTCAAAAATGGCAATACTTTGAAACCTGAAACTTGGCATGGGGACAGTTCCTGACAAAGTGTATGCTCTGCTAAGTTTAGAAAAAGTTGTGGCTGTAAAATAAAGCGATGAACACTTGAGTACACCCTGGTGCACAGACAGCAGAGGACACTGTTTGGATTTAGCCATTAACTCGGAGGACCATTCTTTGCATCACAAGCAGCAATCACAAAAAAAGGATACTCGAGGTCTAAAACAACATCTCTGAACTTTAAAAAAAAAAATATATATATAAAAGAAAATAATATAAAATAACATACCAACGGTCTATCCTTCCATTGCATACTAAAATATTTGAGCAATTTAGCAATTTGGGATGAACTCAACCAGACAGCAAAGCCTTGAATTTGGGCCACTGGGACACTAATTGATAATTAACAGCCCCTGAACAAAGAAGCTAGTGCCTTTTTCTCTTAAAAGATGAAAACTGAATCCAATCGAGCACTGTGACCCACCATTCCTCCTGCATTTAAATGTCCCCTATTTCACTCAGTCACGAGGGGATGCGAGAGGAGAGACAGAGCCGAGGTGGGCAGAGCACAGATGGCTGTCTGGAGCCCCTCCCTTGGCAGGGGTAACATCCCCTGCATTAATCCAGGTGTGTGTCACCAGATGTGAGTCCCAGCACACCCAGGAAGGTTAATCCCAGCAGTTAGATCAGACATCTTCCCTTGCATCAGGCCAGAGCTGAGGTAATTTCAAGCTTGAGGAACAGGTACTGGGGAGAACCCCTGACCACAGAATGAGTCATTTGCACTTGGAAATTATCAAAAAGTTCAGGCATCGTCCCCAGTGCCTACTGCCCCACCCTGCATGGGAGAAAAATGGTTCAGCTGCTCAGCCAAGGCCAGGCTGAAGCCGGGCTGGGGGCTGGGAGAGGGTCAGCAATCCTGGAAAGGATGCAGTGACAAGGACAGATGCTCCTCCTCTGGCTGGGCAAGGGACGGTGGAAGAAATTTTTAAACTGGAAGAATAATTTGTCACTTTAGGCTGGGACATGGACAATCTGGACAGGTAGGGATATTCCTCTGTACACAGGCACCCACCTGCAATTTGTGGGTGTCTGCACAATACAGCAATGTGCAGATTTATTAATCCAGAGCCAAGAGAGGCTCTGGTGGCAGCTGGTGGCAGCAGCCAGCCTGTGCAACAAGAGCAGAGCCTGTCCTCACACACTGATGGTGAAAGCTGTGCTCACTCTTGGGACTGACCTTGTGCTCAAACTTGGGACTTGGGACTGCACAGGGGGTGAGCAAGAGGCTCCCAGTTCCTGTGATGTCCAGCAGCTCCCCAGCACATCAGCCTGGTATTTACACAAAGTGCTGATTCCCAGCAGTGCTCTTCATTCCCAGATCTCACTGCACTGTCCCAAGGAAAGCAGATAGGGAAAAAAAAAAAAAAAAAGTAGGTTTATGCCTGATTTTAGGTAAGATAAAGTTCATAGTAGCTCTGAGGTTCCAGCTGAGTACTGCTCATTTCTACTGGTACCTGTGATCCAGCCTGAAACTGTCCTAAACTGCAGAGGAATCTTGCATGCAAGAACATTCCCATGACAATTAGAATAACAGCAGCCCCATTTCATTTTTATATTCAAAATTTGCACACTGTGGTTGAAAATTTGGCTGTAGCAGCCCCTCAAAGTGTTCTGACAGCCCCCCTCCAATCTAACACAGGAGACTCCATTGGAGGAGTGAGTCTGTCTGGAAAGAATCCCCCAGCCCCTGCCCTGCTTACTGACATTTCCAACAAAAGGTTCAATTTGTGTGATTTGGGAGAAGAGCTCTCTATTTGCCCACCTTTAAAAGCTGGACTAGAGCAATCAAAGCCGTTTCACTTGGGAAGCTCTGTCTGGACACACAGAGGCAAACAGAGGAGCTGGAGCCCAGCGTGCCCCTGTAAACACCACACTTCCTTCCTCACACACACATGCAAAAAGGTGGGATGGTTTTAAACACCCTCTGCTGAGAGAGATCTTTCATTTTAGCTATCCTGGGTCAAAGCAAACAACATCACATGGTACCTCAAAGTGGTTTCTTTTGGCTTTTTATACTTGGAAAACACTGAGCACATTTTTACTGATCCAAGTATTGTCCAAACAGGCACTGGCATCACTTCATATTAGTTCCATCATCCTCTGTGCTGTAACCATGGAAAATAAAAAACCTCAGGCACTGGGGAATGACCTGAACTTTGATCTGAAGCAAACCTCTGCAGAATGTTGGAAAAAAAAATCACATATGCAAATTATTTTAGCATTTGTCATTTTTCAGCATATTTGTCCTCTTTTTTTTTTTTTTTTTTGTTCTGAGGAAAGGCAAGAATAGAAAATCAAAAAACCCCAAGAGAATTACTATAAAGTGTTTTGAAGACAGCTTATTTGGAAGGGAAGTCAGGGACAGAACATAAAAGCCTGGTGTAATGAGATTTCCAGTCCAATTTTGCCAAATATAGGACATTTGCATATTGGGAATTTTGCAGGCATCCAAATTGTGGTTAATTGAATACAAAACTTGTGCAATGAAACATGAGATACAACTTGAATAAACTGAGCTTACACAGCATTTGACCAGTGCAAGAAGAGGAGGTTTTGGTGAAAGTTTTGGCACGTCAAAGAAGCAAAGTGAAATGGCTTTGCACAGGGTGCATTGTCTAACCACAAAAACAGCTGCAGAAAAACTTCTCTGGCATCAGGATGCTGTCAGGGTTAAAGAAAAGGTTTATATATTGGTGTGGATAATGAGGAGACACACTTGGGAACAAATGCCTTCAGAATCCTGGTGCTCAGGGGCTGAACCTGGGAGATGCCAGCAGGAGAATGTCTCCTTTGAAGACAGCATGGACAGCACCTCCCAGCCCATGCACTGTAAAGAAAACGGCCCTGTCAGAGGTGGGAGGTGAGAGAGGACAAGAGGAACTTCACTGTGGTGAAGGGAGTTGGAAAACAGAACTATTTTGCTGAGAGTTTCAATTCTACATCAACAATTCACTGAGCATTGCTCCCACTCTGAGCTGCCCGGGCAGGACTGGGCCTTATCCTACAAGTGGTGTAGGATTATCTCAGCAGGACCACAAATACCTTAAAAGGATACATTTGAAATTAATGTGTACCCAAAACAAGCTTGAGCCCAGGTGCCTTTCCAAGAGGAAACTGTCACTGGGTGATTTTGCAGGTGATTCCTTTGATTCTTCTAAATTCAAGAAAGCCAGGTGGCCACCAGCACGCCTGAAACAGCCAATGCAGCCTTGAAGCAAGGATGAATTTTGGGACTGACCCAGAGAGCTGGGACCACACAATGTCTCTGTTCTCCCAAGGAGGAACAAATATGCATGGCTGTGCTCCAGCTTTAAGGAGAATCATGTAACTGGGACAATAGCAGAGACAAGAGCAGCCTGGATTCACAGCGTCGCAGCCGATGTGGATTTTTGTCAGGGGACCATCATCTCAAACTCACACCCCATTTGTTAGTCTCTGCTCTCCCACAGGAGCTATTCTGTGGGTGAAGCAGAGGAATTCACAGCAGGTCTCTGGCTCTCCGTTTCCCATCAGCAGAGTCCTTTTAAAGAGAAAAACCAGGCAACAACTGCTGACGTACATGAGAGCATTTCTGCAGGAGAGCTCTGTGAGGCAGGGACGTGGAGAGGTGTGATCCTTCACTGATGGAGTTCTGCTGGAAACAATCCCATGTGTGGATACAGCCACACCCGTACAATACAACCCCCCTTTCCCTCTTTTTAAACAAAAATGGCTTGTGTTGTGCTTTATGTCTGTGTCTGCACAAAGGTATATTTTTTTCTTTATATTCTGGCAGTACAAAGCACATCTATGTCCAGACAAGGCAGCATTTGGTGGGTGTAGCAGCCTTTGGTGTCCTATTTTGGGCAGGTGTTCATAGTATAGCCAAGACCTCACATTTTCTGGAACAGATGAACACAACTCAGGATTATCCCTTGACACATCTCAAAACAGCTTAGTGGGAAGACATGAGGAAAGGGTGTGAAAACAGTGAAGACTTTCAGAGGTCTGCTCACATGCATGAAATGAAAAGCAACTGCATTTTCAGACCTTGTTAGTCTGAAGAAAAAGCGAGTAATAGGTCTTGGTGGGGGGTTGGTGGATGGATAGAGACAGTGCAGATGAAGAGAGAAATAAACACAGCTGAAATAAATTCTGATTTCTGATCAAGGGAATATATTCATGGAATATGGCATGTGGTATCAGCCCAGCTGAACACACAGCAGCAGCAGGCACTGCGACCCACAACCGCAAAGTGAGCAAAAGCTGTTGGCAGCAGCAGTCCAAAAAAAGGACATAAATAATTAGAGTTCTTCTAAACAAGGTCAGGTTTTTAGCTGCTGTTTCTTTTCCTCTACTGAACAGTCAAGGGAGGTGGCTCAAAATTATTCCAGGTGAGTTTTGTCATGGTGAGTCTCAGAACAAGGTAGAATATTTGAAAAGATTCAGAGCCTACATTGTTGACCACAAACTTTGCTGTTCATTAAATGTGAGCTGTCCATGAATTCTGCAAGCTCTGGAAGATGAGTTTGCTGCATCCTTAAAACAGCTTTCCTGACAGGAACTTAGCTCCTGACACCTTGAATTAAGATGCTGCTGCAATTTTCACCTTCTGTCCCACAACAAGACAGTTCCCCTGGACCACTGAACACAGCGTTTCTCTAACTGTGCTGCCCCTTCCAGGGAAAAATATACAGAACTAGCTGCAGATAGGGACTGAAAGGGGCTTTATTTCTTAATCATTCAATGCAAATTAAATATCCCTCCATTTGCTGCTGCTACATGAGTGGTTGATTTGAGGTGTAGAGAGGGGTGGCTGGAGTATAATCATCAGTTCTTCAATACAAGGGACACACTTGGAGATTTGACTCTGCATCATCTCCCTACGACAGACAGCCTTGCCTTCTACAATTCAACAGAAATACAACACAGCAAAGAAGTCAGAGAATACTATGTAAAGAAAGCAGCCAAGATTATTATAGGATTTCTACTTTGTATTTTAATGCAAAAACCCTGGAAGCATCTGACTGATCACAGACTCTCCCAAGGGAAAAGATTCTTGCTCTCATACTTCTACTTCAGGTACAGAAACATTCAGGAAAAATAAATGCAGTGCTCAGTGGCTGGATCTTCATCATCCACCTTCAAGCCTCCATGCTCCTCTAGAAGACAGACAGACAGAGTCACTGTTCCTGCTGGTGGCCATTTCATACTGAAACCCCCACAAATTCCCTCCAGCATGAAGACATCCATCAAAAGGAAAGTTTCTTCAGCTCTGACAGGCAGTCACAGGCAGAGGAGGATTGTTACATAAAGCACCAGTGGGAGTAAACAGGAATATTACTTATGGCACAGGAGTGCTTCCATCTCGGGGGACCCTCACTGAACCACACAGGCTCTGGGAATCCTCTGGGTGATTAAATACATAGATCAGCTCTCTGACAGCTACTCAAGGCTTCATACCACACACCTGCCTTTTCTCCTGTGTTTTCTCTTTGTGTGCACTTCTGCTGGTGCTGTCTCCTTCCATGGAATTTGCACTTAGCACGAAGTCTCTTCCATCAGCAGCCAAAGGATGGAGCAGCAGACACACCTTGGCTTCCAAGGAGCCCTTACAATGTCTGGATGAAGATTTCTCCACTTGAGCACATGATTCTACTGCATTGTCACACAACTATCACTGCTATATACTGGTCTGGAAGCACTTGGTACCCATTTGGCATTTTTCTAACAAAACTGTGTAAGGGTAAATGAACCACTATCACCCAATTCTGACAATTTCTGAGATGAGAGACACCCCCAGCAGTCAACACTAGCTCACACACTGATGGTTGTGGCACACAATAGACACAGAGGAAACATTCTGACCCTTGGCCAAATGAATTTTCAAACTTCCTCATCACTCAGAGTATGGCTCTCCTAGCAGTCCCACATGAAGGAGCCCCATCCCCACACGGCCTGGGTGTCCAATGTTCCCCCATACTGTGCCCTTGCATCCATCATCCAGACAAACTCAAGCTAGAAAGGGTCAGCATGGTTCCAAACATGGTCCCAAACAGCCTCTTGAATTGAATTCCCTCAATCACCCCTCCCAGATGAAAACTGGGCTCTGTAGGAAATAACCCACTGGCAGTTTCCTGAACAGCACAGGTTACCTTCCCTTACAAAGTGCTGTTCTCTGTCTGGGCACAGGAGCAGTGCAAAGAGAGCTGAATGCTGCTGCCACGGCCCAGACAGACTCCATCTTCTTGAGAAATAGTTTATTCCTTTTCTGTCTCCTGTTTTGTGCTGTGCATTGTGGGTGACTACCACCAAACCAAATCACTGCTGCAACTGCCCAAACTGGCTGTTTTTCCAGGACTGCACCTAATGGTGGCTTCCTACTGCCCTTTTGGGAAGCACTGTGTAGCCTCTTGATTCTTCTCCCAGTTCCTGATGGCAACAAAAGACATGAGCCTGGCAAAGTCCTCTCCCTTCCAAACCCCAGTGCCCAGGACAGCTGGGATGGAGTTAATTTTCATCCCAGCAGCCCAAATGGTGCTGGGTTTTAGATCTGTGACTTTATCAGTGTTGATAACACACCAGAGTTCTGGCTCCTGCAGAGCATGAAGACCTTCCCTGCTTCTCACTCTGCCGCCAGGGAGTGGAGGGGAGGTGTGAGGGGATGCAGGTGGGACCAAATGGAGGGTCAGTCTTTCCAAGATAGCTGCTGCTCAGAGACTGTCTGGGCATCAACCATGGATGCTGGTGGATGACCATCTCTGCAGCACTTACTCCCCTCCTGCCTTTGTGCTCCTTTAGTTATTAAAGAGTCTTTATCTTCACCCATAAAACTCAGGAGTTTTTATGACTTTCATTCTTCCAAAGCTCCCCCAACTCTCCCTAGGGGAAGGACTGAGCAAGTGGCCAGGTCAGCTGCTGTATGGGGTCAACCCAACACACCCTAAACCCCTCAAAAGTACATTTTCAGGCTAATCTTCACTGGAATTTTTAATTTTTTTTTTTTCCCATTGCAGCCAAAACCATTCTGTATCAATCAAAACCTCCCTTTATCTGTCTCAAAATGTCCTACGTTCTGATTTTTTTCAGATGTCGCATTCGCTCCAGATCTTAGGCTATGTCAATTCAAACAAACACTAATTAAAGCCATGTAGGGGCTTGGGACACACTGTAGGCATCACAATACTTCTCAGAAGCTTTATTGACCTCAACCCTTCAGCTTTAGAAGGTAAACCCATGAATCTGGGGCAATGGCATTTGGGCAGGTTTTAAATTCCCAAATCTTTCCCTTGTAGAAGTCAAGTCTGTCTGGGAGACTGAGGAAGCAGAGAGAGGAGAAAGCAATCTTGGTTTGGCAGTTTTGTGTGCAGCTCTCAGCTGTGCCCGTCTCTGGATTTTGTTCTCAAGTGCTGAAACATTTCAGCCTTCTCAGACAGGGAGAGCTGCCCTTTTGGAGTCTGTCCAAACCATCCATTAGGCTTCTTTAGTGAATAAATTGTTCTGCTTGATTCATGGGCATCGCTCTTGTCTCTGAAGGGAGTTAACCAAATGTAACCGGGACTAGAGCACAGTGCTGTGCAAACAACTGGGACCAATTTGATCAATACTGAAACAAACAGCAAGAATTTTATCCCATCTGACATAGAAGCTAATTGAGTCCTGAAAAGAAGCTTTGTAGAGGCAGGGAGAACATTTCCACGGGTATGTGACCATCCCCAAATTCCTTTTTTCCATACACAGTCTTCCCTATCATTCTTTGCACTACTTCTTATCCTAATTATCTCCATCAGCTTGTCAGAGCCACTGGGTGATTGTTGCACACACATGCTTTCCCCACCTTTGTCTGCACTCATCAGGGGCTGGAAAAATCTCAATGCTTGGACCAACTGCAGGAATTTCTGCAGCATCTTTCCATTGCAACTCCACTGCTGCTTTCCTGTGAGCCAGCTCTGGGACAGCAGCACTTCACAGAGCTGCAGCCCTGCTCTGTGGCTCCAAGCTAAAAGGTGAAACCCACTTAGGCTCCCCCAGCAGCTGCTGACTGGCCAGCTTGTTGCAAAGAGATCATCACCAACAGCTCCAGTGACTGGAATTTTAACTTTCATAGTCATTCTCCCTCACTGGGGGTACTGAATTGCACCAAGCTCCTGAGCAAGGCACCCATCGGGCTCTCCTGCTTTTTCTCCTCTCTTGGCCTTGCACAAGACTCCTTCCTGACTCATGGAACACCATTCAAAACTGTTGGCACTTCAGCTTGTCTGAAGAGTCCACGATTCAGGATAACAGTGCTCCATTAGCAGTTTTCTCTAAGGTTACAGTGATGGCCAACATACCACAGCAGCTGCAGAGCAAGCACCAGCTCTGTCTTTGTCTCCCCCCAGGCCCCAACAGCCCAAGGTGCACCCATGAGCCCTCACAGGAGGAGCCACGCATGGAGGTGGAGCAGGAGAGATTTAATCCCAGTACAAGAACCAGCCAGCCTTGCCAAAGTATTTATGAGCAGCTACTGAGCCCTCAAATGGCAGCCTCAAAAGCCAACCTCACTTCACTCAGGCAGAGGCAAATGTTGAAGGATTCTATTAAGGTTATTCAAGGTACAGCCTTTTGCCTCCAGAGTAACCAAATGCATCTCTGGCCTATCATCTGCAGTGCAAACACTGCCCAAACGCTTCCAGTGCTGACAAATATATTCTTCCATCATTGCTCAATTGCTGTTTGCCCAGTTTAGCTCCGTGTATATTATAATAGCATTTAAAGCCAGAGCCAGCCTTCAAAAGTAGATGAATCTGAAATTAACAACAGAGGCATTTTCACTCTGAGGTCTGGATGAGAGCATAAAATAACTGAACTTTGTTCCTGTGGCTTATTACATCATGCAGCCCCTCTTTGACTGAAAATATTTCTATTCCTCATTCCAGCCCATCTGTTCTTCAGAAAACTCCTTCTCTCTATTTACTTGAAAAACAACTAACTGGAGGCAAAGGCGCTCCCCCACCCCCAGAGGAAAGTATGTTTGCAATTAGGCAAAGAGCACTCCATGTTTATTCCTGCTGGTGCATGTGCATGCAGGCACATGTGTGTGTACGTGCCTATTTTTAGCCACACTGTCAAAATCAGCCTAATATTTCACAGCAAAGGAGGTCTTCTTGACCCGAAAAACACATCATTACTTCTAATTAGGAAGAAAAGAAACAGAATTGTCAAAAATATCTCTCAGCAGGGAAGACGTGCTGTGAGATGATGGGACTTTTCCCTGCTGTTGTGTTTTCTTTAGCTTTAATTTGCTTTGGTGTAAAAACTGAGCCCAGTGAAATCCATCAGCCAGCAGGGAAAGGAAGGAGAGTTTAGGACACCTTTCTGTGTGGGTTGAGAAAGACATTTTGTGTCTTCCTTTCAGATGAAAGAGTGCACTTGTCCAATGGAGGTCCACCTCATTAGCACAGCCTCCCCTGCCTGTGCTGTTCAGGCTCTCCCTGCTGCTGTACCTCCCCTGCCCTGGAAGGAGGCCAAACTGAAGTGGTTCAAACTGGTGCAACCCACACCATCAGCATAAGAATTATTCCCACTAAGACAGATGAGTACATCTCTAACTAGAGAGGCATTCTCCTCCTTTTGCCGTCTATAATGGGAAAATGATACATTCACCTCTGTCCTATTTCTTCTTTATTATAATTACTTCTGGGAAAAACCCACTAATTTACACTTGCTGAGACAGTGCCTGCAATGAGGTGGGTCTCCAGCAAGTTTGTGGCCTCAGGACACAACTTTATCCACAAAACAGCAGGAGCATGGAAAGACATTCATTGCACCATCCCTGGGAACAGCACCTGCATGCCTGCCAGGTCACTGGGACACAAACACTCTGAAGAAATCCTGCACGAGTCAGGGCTGGACTCCTTTCAAACAGTGACTGCAAAACCACACAGAAAGGGGTGAAATCCTCTCTAACAACCTTGCCAGTGAATTCTCAGTAATGGCTGGCGAGGGGAAATGCATTTGTGGTGTCTGAAAAATGGAAATCCCTCAGACAAGGCAGCAATTCCCTCCCCTGGCAGAGCAGGGAGGCTGAGCAGACGTCCAGGATGTGCCTCCCAACAGGATGCACGGGCTCAGCCTCAGTTGTTCCTTAGGGTCTGATTTATTCCTCCCAGGACAGAGGAGAGGCTGTATAAATTTGAACAGTGACACTCAGGTTTGTCCATTCAGCCAAGATACAAAATTCCACCATACAGGACATGAACACACACACACACTGCACAACAGCCCAAACCAGCAGAATTTCTAGGTAGTGTTGGAAAACACAGTTCATATTTCATGTTCACTGTGGTCTTGGTATCTCTGTTTAAACCCTTAATTTATACCTAATTTGGTTTCTGATCCACTTAGATCTGACCATAAATAGTTGTATTACAAGGAACTCCACTGATGAAAGTTTACTTTGCTGCTCACGGTGTATCAAAAATTGTATTTTTCTAGATACAGGGTCTATTCATGTGCTTTTGCATTGTGATTCACAGTTAGTTACTTGAAACAGAGAGGTTTCAGTGCAACTACTAAAAAGATGATGCTATACAAGACCATAAACTATAAAAACCTGAGCAGCAAACTACTGAAGACAGTTTTCTTTTACCAAAATAAAGAAAAAGGAAGAGAAAGAAAAACACCCAAAAACACCCCCCACAACCAACCCCACATGAGGCAACCTGCTTTAAGTCTGCATTCCTGTTGAGAACAAAATGGGTTCACCATGTCCTGCTTTATCCACAGGGGTACAGAATGCAAGTGGTTTGCCTTTCCTCTCTTACCTCCTTCGGACATTGTCAGAAGATTCAGTTATGCCTGAGGAGTGCATCAGGCAGACAGAAACACTCAGTCCATTTAGCTCCATAAAGCAAAGCAGCCGTGCTTGCAACAAATTGTATTTCTATACAGAATGGAACAGATATTGCAAAGTGTATTATTTCAGAGATCAGAGTTAAAGAAAGTATTTGCCTGCTATCTGTAAGTATCACAGGTACAGAAAACAGCTCTGTTTTTATTTCATGGCCATTTACTAGTCTAAAAGACAGAAGAAACAGATATACCTCCATATAAATCTTCAGTTTTGAGATTATGAAAATTATTTGCTTGTAGAAATTACTGTCCTTTCCTATTGCAGTCCATAGGAATACAACCCTTAACTTTACCACAGGAGCAATGTGGCAGTAAAGGAAGATGTTTTTCTACATATCCAATTTAAACATACACAGTACACTTCTGAGTCCTTGTGCTGAAGTCTCTAACCCCTTCCTCACTTGTGGCATTGAGGTACCACAGTGATTTCCTAACTTGCTTTCCCAGCCCACTGCACCCTGCTGGGGACGTCCTGCTTCCCACCACAACCCCTCCATGCTCCTGCACAGCATCTCTGTGGATCAATCACATATCCCACACCAGAGTGGGAGGGGGCATTTTCTTCCTGCTTGTCTGTAGCTTCATCTTTCTACTTGCCTTTGGACAGCATTAGTAAACACTGGCTGCTTTTCCAAGCTTAGCCAGAACGGGTACAACCGATTTCCTGATGTACTGGCACCCATCCAAGACATCCATTAGCCACGAGTTCACAAACTGATACATCTTCCAAACAGCTCATGGGCAATGCTATTGTTTCTAAAAAGAAATTAACTTCAGGTAAATGAAAATAAGATTTACTGCTTGGGGCAGGTTGCATGCAGTAAATAACTCAGGATTTATGAATTGTCATCCATAAGCTCCATTCACTCGCAGCCACAAGGGGCCCTTGCATGGGCACTGCCCATTAAATCTCTGCTATTTGTGTGCATCACTCCAGCAGCTCTGGGTGTGGATCACATCTCCACAGGGCTAAGAAGTACCCAGGCACCATGGCAGGCCATCCCAGACATATTATCCTGGTAGTGCTGGTTGATCCAGCCCTGTGCAGGAGCTCCCACCAGCTCCTCCTCCTCCCTTTGCCCTGCCCTCTGCCACATCAGCAGCATTTGTGAGCCAGGCAGGCAGCTGGGTCTGGGCAAGGGGCTGTGTGACCCCCTTGTCCTTGGCATGCTGGTCACCAAGGGACACCAAGGCCACCGTGGAGCCTCAGGAATGTTGTGCCAGGCAAGGTTTCCCTGCCACTGCTCCCTCCCACTGGCTGCTCTGGGCTCTTCCAGTCCAGGCTTGATGATAGCCAGTAGAAAACTCAGGTTTAGAAACCTGCTCTTACCCCCTCTGGCCTTGGTCCCAGACCCCACAGTCTTCTCAGCAGCCTCAATCCTGAGCAGGAAAAGGTCCCTACCATCAGCACAAATATGGATCTGCAGAGGCTCTTTCCTACCTTTGTTTCCTGTCTTCCCATGATTACTGAATTCCATCCAACCACACAAAGATGTGGAGTAGATTTCTCACCCCTAGACTGCTCGTCAGCCCCTCACAATTAATTCACCAGTGTTGCATGTCCCAAACACCCTTCAGCAAGGCTGGTACAGCACACCTCAGGCTCGATGTCAAACCAGAGCCCGAGGGTTTTGCTGCTTCACATCCCTCAGTTTGTCCAATCTACAATCTTTTAGCAGTTTCACACACCACTTCCAGAAATACATTCTTAATAACACTGTTGCAAAACATCCTCAAGGGACCCGGTGTCACAGGCGACAGAGCCACCGTCACTCCCCAAGTGTGCAGCCCATGGAGATGAGCCATCTGCTTCTCAGCACTCAGAGCAGAGCTGACCCTTCACAAACTCCCCCCTAGGACCTGCTGGTAGCACAGGGTGGAGGGGAAAACTTAACTTTATGCTTGTGGGATTTAACATCACGGTAAAAAAAACCCAAACCTGAGTCCCCATCTGTTTTTCGGTATAAACATTGATTTTCTGTGGCAAAGGGGGATTTTAATATAGAACAGGGATATCCCTATGAAACAAAAGCTGTTTATGATTATCCAATATTGTGCCATATTAAAGACTGTTACCACCAATTGCACGGATAGATCAGGGCTGGTTGTGGTTGGCTTTGTGTCACTTTTCCCTCCTCTTCCTGGGGGCATCAAACCCAACTTAAACCTCGGGTAAACAACCACTCAAACAATATGAAAGTCACCACAAGCAAAAGTCCTTTGAGCCAGCAGTGGGGAAAAAAGCTTTTACCAAACTAGCACAAAATGGAGAATGCAGGAGAGAAGCAGTGCCAGGAAGGCTGGCAGCATCCCTGGGAAAATGGTGATCTTGGAGCCACAGGTAGGGTGAAATCTTCCTCTCAGTTACCAAAGCTACATCACCGGGCACAGCAATGAGGAAACTTCATCAGGGCTCAATTCAGACAATACTAAACCCCATAAAAATAAAGTTAGTGATTTGAATTCACATTCTTTTCCTGAGGTCGAGAAGTTTTAACTAACAGGTTGATTCTGTCACCAGCTTTGCACACAGAGCTATGGAAAATGTCAGAATTTCACTCATGCTTCTGGCTGTTATTTACAGTAATAATCTTAATAATCCCTCAGAGCCATCCACTCTCTAATTGTAAAAATAGATTCACAATTAATGTGTAATAGAAAATAGGTGATTTCGAATACATTTTGAAGCTGAAATTTAATCTCATAGGAAAAAGGGCCCAGAGTTATCTAGAAGGAAAAGCACCTTATTGGGACAGCTTTTCCATGGAATTGCAGCCATGGGAGCACCATTGGACTCAGGGGAAGAGGACTCTTCACAAACCTTGAGGAAAAGGAAGGATGACTGTGAGCAAAGGGTCCATTTCCCTCTAAAATTTTTTATTTTTAGGATTCGTTACCATATATTATACATAGCAATGTGTGAGGCCATCTCTCCAGGTTAAAGTTTTTTATCCTTTTCTCCTAGGAAACCATTCCTTTTATCAACAGGGCTCAAGACTATGCCTACATCTGGCAAGAGTTCCCACAGCTTTCAGTGGAGCTACAACAACTGCCAGCAGTAGATCTGCTAAGCCCACCCTAAAACTGCTCTTAACTTCCTTTGCTGCCTCTTACCTAAAGCCGCTTTGGGCTAGAACTTCTCCTCCTTCACAGAGGCTCATCCCTTAAAAGTACACTCAACTTTTCAGTGTTTCAGCAAGGAAAATTTAGCCTCTGTAGCTGCTCTTTCAATCCGCCCCACTCACACACTCACTCTGGTATGGAGCCTCCTCCTACGCATTTTTGGACACTTCTGTGAAGCAAGCAGAAACCCCAAGCCTGCTGAGGTGGGAGCAGGTCTGGCACAGGATGTAGTCAAAGAAACCAGAGGATTAACAGCCATTAGGGAGCCTCAGCCAGGTTCAAACATAAAACCCAATACTTCCTGCGTGGCTGAGGAGCACATGCCTGGGGACAGTGGCCCTTTATGTGCTCCAGACACGCTGTGTGTGCCTGGGTCTCCAGAGGCCAATGAGCTTCATTCAGCAGGGGCAAAAAATAGACAAAGATGAAATCAAATATCATGACATTTTCTCAACGTTTCTAGTCAAACAGAAAATTAAACAGGCTCAGTTTTATTGCCAGAATGTTAATTTATGCACGGCTTTGGGGAAAGCAGACTCAGGCACACACAGAAGGTCAGGTTTAATGCTGTTATTAGCTGTCCCTTCCTTCCTCCTAGAAATGCTCACAGTGCTACTTCCCAATCAAAGGGGAATATTTAACATAGGGAAGATGTGGGTGAAGGACTGGAAATTTATACAAAGGAGGAAAGCAAGGGCAGTTCAAGTCACTTGGTGGCAGACAGGCTGGGTGGGCACTATTTACCCCAAAATGATCTCTCCCTCTGCCCATGAGAGACTTGTGCTGTAACAGGGTTGTAGATGCACTGTACTGGGGGAGGTTGGGTTGGTTTGGTTAGGATGCAGTGACACTAAAATCTATTATTCTGTGACCATAAAATATGGAGTGGGAGAGTTTACCCTCTTCAAATACCAAAGGCTCAATTAAGAAATAAAAAACTGATACTGAATCAAAGTCCTGATAAAACAAATTAAAGGAGTAGATATATTCCTATATCATGGTCATTACAGCACTGTAAGGGAGGGTAGGAAAGGTGGATTAAAAATAACAAAGCATTCCTAAGTACAAGTGCTGTCCCAGGCTTCTCAAAATCAGGATTTGTGCCATGTCTGCCCATGGATGTGTACGTGGGTATCCCATACACTCTCTGGGCTGCAGATTGAAGCCCCTGTTTCCAGGCAGTGCAGAGCACAGCTGGCAATGTGGAACAAGCACTGGATGCTCTGGCACAGATATCATATCCTCATGCACAGAGGAGAGCTGGGCCAGGCGCAGAAAGGAGGGGAATTTGGAAAAAGTGCCAAATCATCCATCTCCAGAGGCTCCAAACACCAGCTGCAGCTGTGAAAATGGATCCCCAAACCCGCCAGCATCATTAGAGGAAGAAGGAACCTCCTTCCTTGAAATCACACTGCACAGAGCCTGTGACCACGGTCACCAGCTCACTGTGGACAGCAGCTGGTGTGCAGGTTTCCACGGAGCTGTGGCATTTTCTGAGCTGATTCTGGATCATCTTTCCAAGATCTCTGGCAACTGAAGGAGCTGGATGGGAAAAATGGGCTGACTGCAGATGAAATGTGAACCTCAAGCACTTGCTGGAATGAGCGCTCATTACATTCAAAGGCTCACAAGAGAATTGAATGCTGTTATGATTTTTTACAAGTTTCAGTGAACAGATGCATTGTGAACCCCTCACAAAATCCCTCTTCTGAATTCATATTTACCAGCCCTTGGAAGTGTCTTTTTCTTGGAAGATCAAACACCCTGACTCCTTCCAACTAATTAAATGGATTTCCCTGGGAATAAATTGCAGTTGCCACCTAATCAGATGGTGCATTTTAATATGATGTTGACTTTCTAGTGCTGAAGTATCTGAATTCCACAGTGTTTTGCTTAGACTATGTACCCTGCTTACAACTCAAGTCTAGTTTGTTAACAAAGAAGTTAACAGCTCCCTGGAAAAATTTATGCCACCACTTCAAGCCCCTATTTCAGGTTTCTTTGCTTCTTCCTTCATATTCTTACTAGGGTGACACTGTTTTCCTTTCTTTGTTTTGAAAGCACTGAGAACTTAGCACATCACCAACATTCCTTGTGTCTTCTTGGATACTGTTTGTGGTCATGCCAAGAAGCTCAGTGTCTCTCAGCTGTGGCTCAAGCCCTCTCCAAAATTAGATGTAAATTCTGGGTAAAAGTTTCATCAACATGCCTAACAGCTCATGTCTACAGAGCAGCAGTGCCAGAAAAAAAAAAAAAAAGTCTAAATTCAGCAAGCAAAGACACAAAAATGATTTCTGAAGTCATTCACTAAGAAGGACTTAAGTTGTCCTGATTGTGTCTCAAAGCATCAGAAGTGTCAGCCCTTTGTCACTACTGCAGGTGATGGAAAATGCAACTCAAATAAAACCAGGTGGAGAAAGTGATGCACTCAGTGAAAGACTGCTCATTTGCTTTTTAAAACCAGGAGTGGGCTGATCCAGAAATTCACAGTTTTCAATGATTTTAGTAGCAATGGGACCAAATGCAGAAGATAACTCTGGGAGAGAAGACAGTGTGGACTAACACAATCTGAGCCTTTTGGGATGGTGAGCTTCTTGGGAGCAACATTCCATGTTCTTCCCTGGTGATATAACTATGAAGCAACTCCATCTGGTAACTCATATCCCTTACACCAGTGAAATACTTATGCCCCAATATCCTGTGTGACCAAGCCCTGAGCTGCACCTGAGCACATTGCATTTGTTCCCCAGAGAAGCTCAGAGGGATGCAGTTCCTTGCCAGGAGCTTTTCAGGGTACCACAAACCATGTGCCAGCTTCTTACTCATAGTCAGTGTCACAATATGAAAACATTACCAAAGTCTTGTGGTGCAAGCCATTAACACATTGGAGTCACTAAAGGTGACACTTGCACTTCTGCTCTAGGTACCAGCTCTGCAGAGCATTAGTCCCAGGCTAAGCAGGAAAATATTTGAGTAGGAGCCAGGATTTCCTGGGCTCTGGTGGAGAACTCTACTTGTGCACATAAAAATACAAGCCAGTTATATGAGCTTAGAAGTGAACATTGAGCAAAGGGGTTTGAGAGCACACCAAGGGACAGGAAACCCCACTACAAGAACTCTGCTGGAGTTGCAAAGGCCATGGAACAGGCCATGAAAGATGCTGAAATGTTTGCATGACCAAAAGGTCAATCACACCAAGTATATGCGTTCAGTAAACTTTTTAGAAGTGGATTTTTTGGAAGAGGAAGCAAATTGTCTCTCTCTTCTCCTTAGATGTCTTTTCCTCCAAGCCAATATGAACACACCATGACCAAATTTTCTAGCCCTCTTACAAAGAGTGATGGTGGGTCAGCAGGGACACAAGCAGAACACTCAAGTCCCTCTGCTACAGAAAATCAGGCTAGTAAATTGCTCTCAAATTGAACAAACTTGGTGTGGTTTGTTTGGGGTTTTTTTAGGTTAAGTGGGGTTAATGTTTGGATGAGAAGCACATTCCAGTGTGATTTCACCACTGAAATTCAGCCATCTCTGGGGTGGAGTCCTGCAGCTGCTGGTGGTACACATGTATTTTGCTCAATACATCCAAAGAACAACTGAGGATACATCACTCTTGGGGTAGGATGCTGACTTGAGCATTCTTGGTCATGCTCTGTGTGCCAAGGAAAGTAAAGGACTTTTGCTTTCCCTGAGAACTGCTGTGTTTTTCAGCTGTATTTATTGCAAGGGGGAAAGAGAAGATATCTCATCACAAAGGCAGAAGATGGTGGCACCACAGGGGGACATCTCTCTGCAGTAACAACCTGTCCTCCCACTGCTGGCCTTCACATCTACACCTCTTCCCTAAGGACCACGCAGCACCACCTTGCTGGCTGCCAACCTGAGAGACCCTGAGTGCAGATCAGGGAGCTCTGAGGAACACAAACATGTGCTGGCACTCACCTGGCAGTCAGGAGTGGCACCCATCCCTTCACCTGGCAGTCAGGAGTGGCACTTCAGCCCTTCACCTGGCAGTCAGGAGTGGCACCCATCCCTTCACCTGGCAGTCAGGAGTGGCACTTCATCCCTTCACATTCCCAGGCAATGACTGAGCAGCCAGGAGCTGTGCAGGGCTATTGAACACACAGAGCAAGATTCCACCCAATAATTGCTCACACTTTTCCCCCAACCTCCCCTCTCTTCATGCCTTGCCAGCTCGCTTCATCGCTCCTCAGAGCAGGCTGAAGCCACTTCATATCCTGCTGGCTTAATTCCAGCTGCCTTGACACAACACAGTTTCTCCAGTTCCTAATCACACATTTCCTGGCATGATCCCCATTGGAAAACCCAAGTTCTGATAACGTTCAATGACCTTTCCTTTATTATTTCCCACGGCACTTTTTGGTCCCCAATAGGTTCTAAAACTGGGATTTGCCTTCCTGGAAAGCCAGACACTGGGGGGGAATGACTCAAGACCTTGGCATGAGGCTTCAGCAGCCTGGGACACAAAAGCAGTACCTCCCCCCATTACACAGTGGATCCAACAGTAGGAAGTATTATTTTGCAGGGCTGTGCTCTGTGATTTCCTAGAAAAGCAACAAAAATGCCACATGTGTTTGTGTTTCCATGTGAATTCAGCACAAGGAAATCCACACAGGCCACATGTGGTTTAGAAATTGTAGGTGTTGTGAGCCTCGTGTCTGCATAATGTCTTGCCCTTGGTATGCAGTAAACATTCCACATCTTTAGGGGAAACTCCCACATAGGCAGGGGAAGGAGGGGCTTTAAAACCCCAGATCCAAACTTCAGCACAAAGGCACGAGCGGACAATAAATTTTCCATCTGCAAAGGAAGCGTCCAATTTCACCCGCTGATTTTGATACGCTGCTTTAACGAGGAGATTGTGCAAGAGCAATCACAGAGGGACCAAAAACCCTGCTTGGCCACATTTAAACTCTGCAGAGAGAAAGATGCCTGAGAGTTAAGGGTCTGCCAACCACCAGGTCACACTGCAGAAGTCGATGGGGCCAGAGTTCTACCCAGCTTTGCAGCTCACAATCAGGGCCTTGTTCAGAAAGAAAAATCAGCTCTTATCTCACTACCAAAAAAGTCAATATAGTAGAGCACTCAGCTTGGAACAGGATTCTGAGCAGTTGCTAAATCATATCCTCCATGTCAGAAGAAACTTGACTCTGGATAAATGCAGAGTACTGACTCTGGGATAAATTTTTGCCTGTCACACGGGACCATAAGTGTGTCCCTCTAACAGCCCCCTCTGACATAAGGGTGCACGTCCCAACA
This sequence comes from Passer montanus, assembly GCF_014805655.1. Classification (NCBI taxonomy): domain Eukaryota; kingdom Metazoa; phylum Chordata; class Aves; order Passeriformes; family Passeridae; genus Passer; species Passer montanus. Next base: position 2,493,208 of record NW_024374367.1, read on the forward strand.
TTGTTTTATATTTTCCCATTTTATATTTTAAGAAAATATATTATAAAAAATAATAGTAATAAAATCTGGTTCTAAATGTAGAACAATTCAATCTGAAAGACAAAGAACATGAAAATTATTTGAACTGAAGCAAGAATGTGCCTACTGAATCAAGCCAAATGTTCCCTTAGATTTTCAGCTGAAGAAAAACCACAGATTTTGATTCAAGTATGAATTGAGTTTGCAAATCTAACATTCATAGAATCATGAAGGTTGGAAAAGACCCCCAAGATCATTCAGTCACACCTATGAAGGAGAATTTTCATGGGGAAAAATTGTTTGAGGAATGATTAAAAAAAAAAGGCAATGAGGTCATTTTTATTGATTCCAGGTTGAACTTTGTAGATTAATTATGGAGGAAAAAATAGGTACTGACAGCTCAATGTTGACTTTTAAGCTGGTTATTAGAACAAAGCAGGCCGAGCGTGATCTTTAGAGGAAATAGCTTCTGATAGGGTGCTGGTGCATGTTTCTTAGGTAACTGGACTCTGGCCAAACCATCTGGCTCTTCTGCATTTCATTCTAACAAAGAGGGCTTCACAAAGCCTGGAAGAAAATCCTGTGCACAAGAAATGTAAGAAACATGCTCAGAAATGTGACATTCAAGGAGATATTTGATATATTTCAGAAGGATTTAGAGGAAAGAAGGTACCAAAATTAAAAACAAAACCTGAAAAAAGAGCTTGTACCTGAGAAAAAAAGCAGTACAGTACCTGCATTGTGGGATTTTGTATTAGTTGAGCCTCTGTAGGAAACAAACATCTTACTATTGAAAGAGAAAGCCTTTCTCCTGGGGCAGAAGAGAGCAGTAATCTCAGGGTCACAGTTCCCTTCAGAGACCTTGGATCAGGAAGCCCCAGAATGTAGTTTGTCTGCCTTCTCTCCACCAAAACTCAGAGAGAGCCACCTAAACCTGAACAAAAAGATGGTTTTCTCTGATTTGGCAACCAAGGAAAACAGCCCCAAACCAAATCACAGCCTGCTCATCTCCAGCCTGTTCAGCACCAGGGAGAAACACAGGTTCTCCCCAAAGTCCCCTGAACCCACTGCCTTTCATCTTGGTAGCTAAAGCCGATTTGGATTCACAGCTTGTCCATTGTGGAGAACAAGAATAGAACTGTGTCCTCATCTCTCAGAGCAGCATCAGCACATACAGAATCCAAATCTTACATGACAAACCTGTGTTGAGCTGACAACCACAGAAAGTTTGGCAGGGAAAAGGGGATAATTAGGACTCTCAGCAGATGCTCCTAATCTGCTCTCCAAGCCAGATGGGGGTTTTATTGACAAATTCCTTGGGTTCATTTGGGTGTCAGAGGAGTTGCCCCCAATTTCAGGCCAGCCAAGAGCTCTGTCATGTCCTGCACAGCGAACTTATGCTGTGTCCCTCCTCTTCATCACAGGATCAAACAACAACAGGACACAGCAGAGACAGACTGACCTCCACCATCTCTGGGACATCCTGTGACATCTCATTTCTCTGTCAAGGCTCATCTGTTTTCATTCAGGTTCCCACCTGCACTGCATTTGTGGCAGATGTTCCCATGCAGACAGCAACCTGGCTCCTTGAAGTGGCCTGTGACAGTCCTTGTGCAAGGTGAGAGGGTCTGCTCCACACAGGACAGGAAACAGCTGGCAGAACAAGGTCTGATTGTTCCAAGGGAGCCACAGGTTTGTCCTGCAGGTGAAGGACTAGAGCCTCTCTGGCAGTCCAGGAGAGTTAGAGGTCTCCCAGCTGTGAGCTGTGTATATGTGTATGCAAATGCAAATAATTATAACAATTTAAACAATTATTAACTATAAAATAACACCTCTGGTGCCTGATAGTTATTCTTGGAGCTTTTGGTTTTCATTGTCCTGGAAGTCTTTTATTGACCTGTGGACTTGGAGTGTTAAGCCTATGGTTCAAGTTAAGTAAACAGCTCTGACCCCAGCATCAAGCTTCCCTTTGTCTTTTCTGCTCCTCCAGGCTCCCAGCAACACCAGGTTTTACCCTCTGCTCCAGCTCCTCAGGCAGTTTGACAGATGGCCCTGCCAGCATCCAGCACCCTCTGCATGAGCAGGGATGGCAAACTGCTGAAACCAAAGGACTGTGAGATTGACAGAGCTCATCACCAGAGTTAGAGCAAGGAGCCCTGATCCACAGGGCTGTGCTCCTCCAGAGCCTCAGGCAGCTCCTACCAGCACTGCCCAGGCAGGGCCACACTAACACACCCACCTCTCCCCTTTCCCACATCCCAGCTCCTCACTTGGTTGAGTTCAATCTCAGCAAAACCAATCCTTTGCTGCTCACTTTCATCATTGACTCTGCAAGGATCTGCAAGGAACTGAATTTCTTCCACCTCACCTGGAGTGAGGGTCAAAATCCAAAGGCAAAACTTTTTGCCTTATCCAGAAGCTTTTTCTCTGCATGAGTGGTCTCAAAGGTGCTGGTAGTAAATGCATCCACTTTTCATTTTGCACTTTTTCAGCTTTCACTGCCCTAAAATGACTTTTTCCCCTCAAGTGAAAAGGTGCACAAACATCAAAAATCTTTGGTCTTGGTATAAATGACGGATATAGAGTGAACCATTCTAAAGGGTGCCAAAAGGAGCTGGTCCCCTCTCTCATGTTCCCTCCATTTATCCTCTTTGCCTCAGCTGTGGTGCCCAGCAGAGCCTGCACTGAAGCATCTCCCCACACACAGCAAACCTGCTTCTGGCAGCTTATCAAGGAGCACCTTCCCAGCACAAAGTCTGCCAAGCACAGGACCCATGCCAGGGAGGAGATGGAGACACAGCTGGGAGCAGGGAGAGGATGTAACAGTTCACTGCTGCCAGGAGGAAGAAATCTGCTGCAGCACCTAAAATTCACCCTCCTGGCTCTGGCTACCAAGGTGTGACTGAAATATAGAAGACAGTGATTAGAGCTGGAACCTGTGCACCTCCTGACTGCAGCAATTCCACTCCCCCTTGATGCCTCACTTTGCTTTTCACCAGATTTTTTTCTGAGAAACAGAGTGAGAAACTCCATTTCATGTTTTCCATCCTATCTCCTCTCCTGATTTGATTGCAGAAATTTCAAAAGCATCCAAGAAATGAATTTGCCTGATTTCTAATGGGAAAAAAGTATCAAAAACCCCTTTGGCTGCATCACCATAACAGCCCATATATGCAGCCTGCCATAAAGAAATAACAGCTATTTATTGAGTGATATAAAGATTAGTTTAATGCTATAAATACTTCCAAACATTGTTGAAACATTAACTAATCCACCCTCACAGCAGCTTGTTGTAGCAAATAAAGACCATTCTTTCTGTGTGGAAGGGGGTTTAGAGCAGATTTCTCTATATGTGCACAGCATCTCATGGAATTGGCTCTGAAACTGTCAGTGCTATCAGGGACCCTTCAGGGATGGAGCAGGTTCTGCTGTGAGGGCTGACAGAAACACAAACCTCAGCTGGAGGCTCTTTAAGGGGAGGATGGGGACCTTCTCACACAGATGTAGATTGTTACCTTCCACTGAGAGGCAACATCTACTTAATCACAGTCAATTATTCTGAAATAAGCAAAATGTTGTACTTCTTCACTGGATGGCTCTGATTAAAAGATGAGAGGGACCAACAACAGAAAACAGGCTTCTGACCTCAGCCAAAATATAGTATATAGTAGTTGATAGCAAAAAATTTCTTTCCACAGACATTTCAGACCCTCACAATTATTTTGGTCTTTGATGGTTAAACCACCCTGAAACCACTGCGGTGAAAGGGGTAGGTATAAATACGAGTGTAATGCATCTTCATTAATGTACCCTTAGGTTTCAGAAAACACATGTCACCCCTCTAATATTTCTCATTTTAGACCCAAACATACTTGGGTGTCTCCTAAGGTGGCACTACCTCAGTTTCCTTGTGGAAATGACAGACTGGAGGTATAACCAACACAGAGCTGAGCTTGTACTGAATGTTGCTCCCACACAGGGTAGAGGGGATTCCCACTGCTGGGAACATCTGTGATTTTGGAGCAGCTACAGGAATGTCTCTAATCCTTTCTGCACTGGTCCCATCAGAAGGCAAAGGCAGGGGTTATGCAGAGAGCAAGGCTGGACCTTGCCAGTCCAGCTGGGAGGACACTGCTGCTTTTTGCTCTTCTCCTCTGAGATGGGAATTTGGTGCTAATCCCAGCTGAGTGGCAGCTAAATCCTGGGGAGAGGCATCTGCCACCCTCCAGCAGGAGCGAGTGACATCCCTGGGATGGGCTCAGCTGCACGGGACACAGACAGGAGGAGGCAGCTCTGGATCCTCTCCGTAGTTCCAGGGAGTTTGGAGCAGTGGAGAGACAACTCTGAGTGGACTCAGGGCCCTGGCCTGCCTTTGTCCAGGTCAGGGGTCACACTGGGAGCCCCCACACTGAACTGTCCCCACAACCTGCTGGGGACATGCCAGCAAGAACAGAGATGCAAAGAAATCTCCTATTTTGAACAAACCCATAATTCAACAAACACACTGGAATATTTTTGTTAAACACTGAACAGGGGAGAAGAAAAAGCTTTGAAATTCCTATTTTGACATTTTTAAAGTAACAAGTCATGAGGAATACACTGGGGTATTTATAAGAATCTTTGTTTAAATACAGGTTATAAAGAGAGTTAAGGTTTTTATTTGAAGTGAGATGGGGGGTGGGATCTGCAAGTTCTTGTTTTGCTACGTGAGGTTTTGAGGTGGGAACTTTTGAGTTTGTATCTGGGTTCAGGAAAAAGAAAGAGAGGGGAAAAAAAAGACACTAACTTAACTTTTTTGCACAGACCAAAGCCTCTATCCCTGATCATCTCTACTCACCACCTCCCTTGCTTACATTTCCCCATCAAAACCATCATGTATCAAGCAAGGTTACATCCACAGCCAGCTTATTAAGGTTGCAGAGGCCCGGGCTTAAGGAGAGAAAGAAAATAACCACAGCAAAGGTTGCAAGCAATTAAACCCCAGCGGGAACAGAGTCTGGAAAATTCAACCTGGCCCTGGCCAAGAGCTTTCCCCCTGTGAAATGTTTCTGGAGCAGCCCAGGCAGTAAATGATGTGCTGATGTGCTCCATATGACAGGAACCTGAGGAGAAAACCCTCCCAGCCCCTGCAGGGACACAGGAGCTGGGGAGAGGGGCAGGTTTTGGTGCTGCTGTAGTCAGGCCAGGTCCTGGTCCTGTCATTGCCCACTCTGCTGGGAGGTGTTGGCTTACTGCATCACACAGGGCTAGGAGAGCCAGGCTGAGCTCCATGGCACCTCATGGGGACAATGGCCACGGGCCACCAGGGATGGCAGGGTCACCACAGCACGCCCAGGGAGGCTCACCAACCTTCTGCCTGCCACCAGCTTTGTTTTCATGCAAAATACCCTCCCCACAGAGCCCACCACAGCTTGCCTGGTGGATTTTGGATCTTGTTGATTTAAAAAGAACATTGTAGTGAAAAAAGGGGCAAGAAATCAGGTATCTGTTTGGGGGATGGGGTAACAGGTAACACAGGACTTCAGTCAGGTACATCTGCTCCAAACACAACCAGAACCACCAGTCTGACACCAGGGTGTTCTGAAATCAAAGCCCATCTGTCTGCAGAAGGTACGGTGGTATCTGTGAGGAGCTGAACTCCAGAGCTCAGTGATGATCCTGGGGGACAGCTGAGGGATGCAGCTTTGGCACTTATCTTGTCACTTCCACATGGCAATTATAAATCCAGTTGGTTGGATTTACATATGCCAGCTGGCTCTCTGGGGGTCAAGGGGTGGGATCTTGTCAGGATTATCAGCTGGGAACCTGGATTTGTGTCCAGAGGAGCAAGTGAGCATTGAGCTGTGCTGCCTCCAGCCATGGAGCAGTTTCAGCCAGGCCCCCAAAAGCAGTAGGAAGTGTCAAAGTCCAGCCCAGTGGAGAACACAAACATTTGAGTAAAGCAATCCCAGGAATTGAGGCAATAGGCTGGTATTAGAGCAGGGCAGGAAACAACGTTATCATCTAAGGAGAATGTGGTATTTTGCAATGTTTTCTTGTCCGAGATCAGTGCAAAAAGTCTTAGTAAGAGTTTTTGGCAAACCAAGTTTAAAAAAAATAAAACCCCTCAAGATATTATTTTAAGCATTCAATCTGTAAAGGCCTCGCTCCCTAGTTTGCTCTTAAATTTAAAGGACAGAGGAGCCATTTTAACTCATAATTTACCAGGTTTCTCAGTGTTAAACAATACAAACCAAAAAGACAAACCAGTCCTGACTCCCACAAGCATCTCCCTGCCCAGTGTACCATCTGCATCCTTTAGTATCTGTCCCTTCCTGGCCATGGACACACTCCTGCATCCACCTAGGGGCAGAGTCCCTCCTTCCCTGCACCCTGCTCAGCCAAGGGAATAACCAATTAGAAAACAAGCAGGAACCATGGGCTTTCTGCTAAAACTAAGCCAAGCAAGCAAGATCTGTAGCACAGCTGGAAATTAGCGCATGGTTGTACATCTGCAGATTTACTGTTGCACCCTAATCCAGAGGCCCCCAGCTATTGTGATTTAAGTGCCCAGGGGACCAGCCAAGGAATGTAATAAATGCACGGACAAAAAAAGCAAAATACAGTATCTGGAACAGAAAAGCCTCATAATAAAAGCTGAAACAAGGGTGTTGAGTTTTTCCCTGTACATACAGGAGAGCCCTCACCTTCCCACCTCTGTTCCAGGAACTGAAACACGGCGCTATGCCAACACCTTCTCACACAAGGGGCAATGATGCCCTCAACACCAATTCAAACTTTTCTCAGGAGTAAACTCCAGGGTCTGATGATGCAAGACCCTCACAGTGTTGTTAACTCCATCATTTCAGGGACAGAGCACCCATTTCCATAGGCTGGAACAGGCACAACAACGAGGAGTGAACACTGGGGAAGTCATGGTTACACCTGGAGGGGGTTTGTACCCTGGCTGGCAGGAGGGGCCAAGGAGGGGGGCACACTCCTACAGGGACAGTGCTGCCAAGCCTGGGAGACCCATCAGGGCCAAGGTGTGGACTGATCCCTGTGCAGCATGGAGTGATGACTGTGACAGGACCAAGGCAGGGCTCAGGAAAGAAGCAATTCTGAGCATTCAGACCAGATAACTCAAAGAAAGCATTTTCAAGAGAGCCACTCACAAGCACCCTTTTTAAGGGGAGAGACAAAATGATCCCAGTTTAATCCTGTGCAGGAATAAAGCCTCAGTGACTTGCTAAGCCATTTGTGCAGACAGCCAGACTGACACAACAGCAGGGACTGCCTGGAATCAAGGAGGGGTCTCTGTCCAGGGAACACACTCTGCACACAGCCAGTACTCGTGCTCTCCATTCAAGCCCCAGGGCTTGGGCTCTTACCACAGCGACTTCTCCAGAAAGAAAACAAATTTCTCTGCTTCACAGCCACAGAGACAAAACTCAAACCTATTCACCCTAAAGATTAGTCACAGTGAGAAAATTAGATTAAAAGCTGTTGGCTGCTGAGGGCCCCAGCTCAGGGCTGCTGGGTCTCTGTGAGCTGCAGCAGTTGGAACAGAAACAGGAAAGCACATTGACCCCAAAAACACATTTGCTCTTTCTTGCACATGGACCTGAACCTGCAAAATGAGCACAAAGCTGCAAAATGGCTGTTCTTATCCCATTCCTGCTCCAGCAGACCTGCAAGCAGGCAGAAAGATGCCCTGAGAACAGAATGGGAAGGGGTACAGGTGCTTCAAAAGCGATGAAAACCTGCTGCAGCAAAAATCCAGCCCACACCAAAGCATGGTGCTGGAGAAGGCTGCTGACATTCCCTCCACAAGCCATGCTGTCAGGGTAGCCTTTTCCAAATGAGATTTCCACCCTATTCATTTAGATAACACAGCCTGTACCCTTGGGAAGAAGGGGGAAAATGAAAAAACGCAGGAAGATCAAAGCTCTGCAAGTCCATAATATTTTATTAGTTCCTTCCATCTGTCACGCACCAATGACTCCTGGGGAAATAAGCCCCCTCTGGAGAACTGCTACCTTTTCCTTGCCGGCTCCGGCTCGGGAGCAGCCGCTATTGTGCTCCTTTATTGGTATTTGTTCCGTCTGAACGAGCTGCGGCTCCTCATTCACAAACCAGCCTGTGCTCCTTGAATCGCAGGGCGAGGGAGGGGGAGCGCTGGAGGAGGATCTCGCTGTCTCTCATCCCTTTCACGTTCCGCCCGGTGCCTTCTGCATCAATGGAGACCTCGGGAATCCTCGGGCTTTGTTCTCTCCTGCACGCCGGGGCTCTTCCTGCTGAAATAGCAGGTAGCAGCAATAACCCTGAGCACACACAATCGTACCAATCCATCTGCCGGGGCGAGGGAAAGATGCGACATGCTGCTTTTGGAGAAAGAAAAGCTCTTTGGGGGAGTAGGGAAGAGGAGGGGAAAGAGCCAGATTTCCTGAACACCTCTGAATAAGGCGGAGCAGAGGGAGAGTTTTATAATGGAGAAATCCGCCTTGGTCTGCTATTATCAGGATGCAAATGGAGGAATTTGAAAAGCTGATTGCAGTGAATAAACTCCATGAGATGCTGCGCTATGGAAATGGAAAGGCTCCCACCCATCCATGGCCCTTCCCACTCCAAAGGCACTGCAAGCAAGAATTGTTCTGCTTCCTCCAGAGCTGTGAGGCTCTTTCACAAATGTATGATGGGGACAGACTTCAGCAGCCCCGACTTTCACCATCAATTAATGATGCCTTAAGTGGAAGCATCTTAAAATGTTCAAGCTCCCAGATCCCACTCAATGGAATCAACTCAAGCATTTAAAATTACCCTCAACTCCTGGTTTTAGGAGGGTTTGACCTTGTTTCACTGAAATCAAGCTCCTTGACTGAACACAGGCTCAAGCAAATCGAGAAGCTTTAGTATGGAAGCCCTCAGGACAGCAGCCCCAAGCAGGGCAGCGTGCCCTGGGCACACATCCCGCACTTACACGGGCGGGTGGGTGCAGACACGTGCTCCCATCTGTGTTCTTCATCCCTGGCTCTTTTGGCAGAGCTGCAGCTCCTGGGTGAGTGATAACCCCGCTCTGTTCTTCATTAGGGCTTTTGCTGATGCGCTGCTGGCGAGTTCGTGCGGACGGTGCTCCCTGTGCTCGGCACCACGCGGGGAAACGGCTGCTCCGAGAAGGAAACTGCTCCTGCTCCTTGGCCCTGCAGAGAGCTGCCTGCACGCCTCAGCTGCTGCTTTCCCCTGACCCATGCCTCCCTCTTACCCTGCTCCATCTGTCTCTGCAATTCAGGGCTTGCACTTCATGCAGCCTGGCACTGCCTTTGCCAGCCACTGCAGATGTTCAGATGGGGATATTTGGCTGGTGTGAGTTTCTGGATGGCAGGGCAGGTGGAGTAGCTGCCCCTGCCATTCCCAGACCTCTTCTCTAGGGCCCCAGAAGTATCTTCTCCTGGTCCCATGGTGAGACAAGAGCACATGGAGCTTGCAAAAGACCTTAAGGTCATATCACATGCTTTAGAAAGTCTTATCACAGTGCCCTAAGCCCAGGTTGCACATGGCAGAGCAGAGCCCCTTTTTGTTCAAGGGCTATGAGCATAGCCAGAGTAGCTGGGTAACCTCTTTGTTCTGCCTGAGAGACACAATGTGAGATACAACATGCTGGAATTACTGCACACAATCTCCACCTCCAAAACAAAAGGGAAGACCTAGTAATGGACTATGGGAAAGACAAATATTTTCTTTTTTGATCCCAAGGGTATGTTTCCCCTTATTTATTAGAGCACTAAACCCAAAGAATATCCCTGGATGTGTTTTGTTTCTTGGGTATATTTCACTCAGACTAGTACCACCTGGGCATTCCTAAAGGGATATGGTTAGGATTAGGGCCCCTGCCACACTTCCCTTCTGACACCTTAACATTTGCATAGAAAAAAGCCATTTCACTTTCTCATGCCAAAGACCACGGAAGCCTAGGATTTTTAAAAAAAGGAGGATTTTGAAACCAGCACTTCACTGAAGTCTCTCTTCCCTAAAGCTTTGCCACTCTCACTCAGTGGTCTCAGGAATCAGCATATATGGATTTTGAGGCACATCCTTTCCTTCAGCAGAAAACAAGCAGGCAAACTCCAGCGAGCATTCTGCGTGTCCTGCAGATCTCAGAGCAACACTTTGAGCCATAAAGCTATTCATAAAAAGACTTTTAAGCCTTCTCTGGCCTACAGTGCCCCAACCACAGTCTGGTCTGGGAAGAATAGCTGGCTGGCCTGAACATCAGAGTGGGTTATTGTCCTGAGGGGCGAAGTCGGAGATGAGGCTGCTGCGCGTCATTAAACAAACAGATGGAGAGACAGCCCCAGAGGCTCCCACTGAGCCTGATGCTTTCTGGCTCTGAGTGCACTTGTTCCAGGGGCAGGAGTGGATCCAGAGCACTCTGTGAAAGGAAGAGATACGGCCATGGGCAGCAGCCTCAGACACTCGAGCTCCCTGATGATGGAAAGCAGAGGCAAGGAGGAGACAGAGGCTTTTCCTTCCTGAGAAGCAAGCGGGTCACAGGGCTCTGCTGGGAGTTTGGAGGGAGTCCAAACTGCCCAGAATGTGCTCACAGGTGCTCTGCTGAAAGGACCACAAGGGACACCCTGAGGTACTCAGACTCAGCCACCATTTCTGGTACTGGGAGCTGCAGCTCTCAGGGGATGTATTTCTTAGCATTTTGCTTTGTAGGTCTCTAACACTTTAAAGACAGAGTTTTAGAAGATAAAAACGTAAACTACAGATGTAGTTGTAGGCATGTCCTCATTCCTCATTAGAGTTCACCTCTATTTTCATAAATATACAAGCAAATAGTGCAGTTCTTCCCAAACAGGGTACTGCTTTCACTTGGCACAAACCTGCTGCAGCTCCACCACCACCAGGACATGGAATGACTTGGTACAGCATGGCTGGAGATCCAGGCCCTTCCCAAGCCAGCACAGTCCTGAGCTGCCACAACACTGCTCTGCCTCCTGCCCCTTATCCCCATCCCTCCTCCCCCCACACACTTGCAGGGCAGCAGGGGCTCAGTCACAGCACAGTTTCCAGTTAGCAGCAGCTCTCCAGCACAGGCAGCAAGACAAAGCAGCTCTGCCTCCTCTACATCAGGGCCTCCCCTTTCCTGAGGGAAGTGGAGGAAGGAAGATGCCAGAAAGCAACCATTTTTCTTCCATCCTGAAAAGAGCAATCATTAGAGCAGCCCTTCTCAGGAGGATGAAGTGTGTTTCTTCCAAACATTTTCCTGCAGCTGCCTTGTAGTTTCTATGCTTTTATGCTACCCAAAGGTACAAATCAAACAAGAATGAGGCAGCTTCCTCTGAACACTCACATTTATAATTACTACCAACCAGGCAGTTGGCCCTGCTGTGACTAGAGGATTGGACTAAAAGGCCTCCAGAAGTCACTTCCCACCTCAGTAATTTTCTATTTCTATGGCATTCTAGAACTAAAGCCAACACAAAAATACAAAATCAGTCCCCACATAGTTCTTGTTTCACTTCTGACTACAATCACTAGCTAGGACCCTTCTATGAGTTCTCCTGGACTTCCTGTTTTGACCTTCAGTGTTCAATCCCAAAGGATTCAAAGGAAGTCTGGCACGGTCTTCCAGCCAAACCAGACTTCTGGAAGAAGATTACTAACTTGATTTCCCAAACAAATCCTGTTCCATCTGCAAAGAAGTGGAAGCCACCATCCTCTACTGAAGCATCTCACAGCCAGACCTTGTTTCTGATATACCTGGGAGCCTGTTGAGGTTAGGACTTTGGGAGGATCCTGCAGGTATAAAAGCAGCCACCTGACAGTCCAGTGAAATGGAACTGAGCAAAGATTTCTTCTAATCTTTTATTCAGCCTGAGTAAGTGCATGACCTCCAGCCCCAGAGAAATCTCATGACTGCACTCTGAAAAAGTCCTGCTTCAATAGATGCTGCAATTTTAGAAACAGTACAGTGCTCTGGAGGTCTCCAGATGGGCATGATGCTGCCCATAACCTGCCAGAGAGATGTTTTTAAATGGATGCATCCTGTTTACCTGGGAGAGAATGATTTCATCCATCTACCCACTTCTTAGCAGCTTTTGTCATGGTTAAAAACCAAGAGGTATCTCTGGGATGGCAGGAAGTTCCCACAGAGTTGTTCTGGCTGAATTTGTGCTAAGCTGGTATTAATATCAGTTCCTTTATCTCCATTTCTGAAAAAGGCTCCAAGCATTAACAGCTTCAGTAATGATTCATGGGTTTAAATTCCTAAACCTTTTGAGAACAGGAAATTAAAGCCAAGATGAACAATACACACAGATTAAATATATTTAGCTGTTGTGTTTCTTGTTGAGAAACTCAGAGAACTGTTTAGTGGTGCTTTTCATGTGGCTGCTCCATGTGGAAATGATGGCAGCTTGCATCTGAAGTCAAAATGGCAAACTGAAGGGGGGCTGCAGGAAGATATTGTTTTCCTTGTGCTTTCTGCTCTCCAGCAGAGCTCCTCTGGGCAGGGGCTTCCCTCCAGGCTCCTCAGCATCAGATAAAAACAATTCAAGGAATGGCCCAGATTACATGGTAGGGCACAAGGCATGAGGGAGGGAATCCACCCTTCTGCAGGCAAGTCCTTCCAGAAGGAAGACTCTGGGAATGTTTGCAGAAGGGGTTGCCTTCTTTCCAGGTGGGCAGTGGCAGACAAAAGCAGCAGGTCCTGCCTGGGAGAGAACCAGCAAAAGCGCACAGTTCCCAGCATCTCCCTCCTCTTTTTGGGCTGAGGCATCCTTTTTTGCATTTCATCCATGACTATGTTGAGTCAGGAATCAAAACCATCCCTCAGAGCCCCAGTTCAGTGCCCTGGCTGCTCAGTCCCTGCCCATCCACTCTCTCGGGGCTGCTTGTTGACAGCTGTTTCATAGAGCCAAGGATCATAGAGCCTTTGTTTTTCCCTACCTCATTAGCTAAACAAACAATGACACCATATAAAATACCACCCAGCTCGGCTGTCTGGGAGATGCAAATCCAGGGAAAACTATCTTGGAGACAATTTTAGAAACAGGCTGTGCCTCTGCCAAGCACTTGGATCAGCGTGGCAGTGGAGAGCTCTGCTCCAGCTCTTGGAGATGCAGGAGCACACTGAGCTGAGCTGAGCCCACTGTGGGGCCACAGAGCATGGGCAGAGAGATACCAGGGAGCTGAGCTACTACACTGCTAAGGCTTTCAATTAAAAAGGTTGTTGATGACCAAAATATCAGCACCAAGTAATTCTTTGGGAATAAATTTGGGTTACAGATTCTACCTCAGGCTGAAGCCTTAATGGAAGATGTTATGAGGACATTTAAACACCATAAAGCTGACTGACTGGATAGGAAACACATTTCCATGTGACTTTCAGCACCAGGTGTTTAAACCCAAGCTGCTACAGAAGATGAAGGCTGCAGAAAAACACAAGAAGAAGGAGCTGATGGTGCTAAGGCAGCCCTCAGTGTCCTCACAGACAAAGCAGAAGGACATGTCTGACATGAGCTGGAGCAGCATGTTCAACTCATTCAGCTCAGCACTTGTCTCAGACAACCAGCTCAAATCCTTCCAAGAACAGTCACGCAGGAGCACAAAACTCAAGAGAAGGTAAGGTGACCCCACGGGCAGGCATGGCCTTGGTGAGCAATGAAGTGGTTTCAAGTGAGGCCAGTCTAGCAGCACCCATCCTGCTGGAGAGGAGGAGGAGGAGTGTTCTTCAAACCCTTGAGTGGGAGACATGAGGGTCGCAGGGAACAAGGGCCCTTCTCAGTGAATTTCAGGAGAAATAAGAGGTGAACTGCAGACAGGTGAGGACAGTGAGGCTGAGCTTCACCCTGCAGCTGCATTGTCCCTGCTCCCCAGCCCACCCAGCCCCACAGTCATGCTGTTCCCCTCCCTAAAACAAGGGAGCAAAGTGCTTTTGTGGAGAAATCTATTCTCTTTTTTCCCTCTTAAGTGCTTTTTCTTTCAGCTTTGGCTCTGCTGCCAAGAAGCAGCACCCACACTGACCACAGCTTGGCTCTGGGGCAGCTCTGTGGGACCAAGGAGAGGACACCTCTGTGGCAAGAGTCTGATGGTACCTGGGAGCAGCGGGACCTCCCGCACTGGTGGGTGGATGGAATGGCTGTATCTTCCATCCTAGACTGAAGAGGCATCAGGTCCTATGGACTTAGTCAATAAAATCCAAACATGCTCAATTTTCAACTATTTTTGAAATGTGTTCTGATAACCTCTCCTCCTCAATAAGTCTTTGCTTGCACAGTGTGACATTCAACAGTCTTAAAAAAAAACAACCAAACAAAACAACTCAGCTTAAGCCACTCCAGATCTGACTTCCCTCCATCCCTACAGAGCATCCCAGGAATTGATCCTTCCTGTGCTGTGAGCAGTGGGCAGACAAGCAGGATTCCTCTGCAGTCAGGATAGCAACACCCAGCCCCACCATTCCAACAAGCTCCTGCCAGCCCCAGGCACAGCACCCTGCATTCCTGGCAGTGCTGATGACCCTGCTGAGCAGATCCCAGCTGGATCCATGCACACGAGCATTTCCTATGCCCTCCACTTACCAGAGGTTTGTGCCACAAACCCCTCAGCAGAGATAAGGAAATGCAGTGAAACCCAGCTACAGAGAACACCAGTCCACTCTCTGCTCTTGCTGGCTTGCTGTAGGAATGGGGGGTGTAATTGCAGGGCAGGAAAGGTTTAAACAATTAAACTTATGGATGCAGGAGGCTGCATTCCTCTCTAAAGCTTCCAGCCCCTTCTACAACCCAGTGACGTTGGCTTCTTCTGCATTCAGCTATCCCCTTGCTAGCTTGCTGTCCAAAAGGCAAAGTGGGTGCCATAGAGCCACAAATTTAAGAAAACCAATGGCAGAATTAAAACAATCACTCTGAAAACAAGAACCAAGAAACCAGTTTCTTCTGGCTGATAATTCCACCAACCACCAGTACCACTTCTTGACTAAACCTGTTCCCAAATTTGGATTTGAGCACTTTGGTCTTTAAAAATAAACAAAAATACCCCAAAAAACTAAAATCAAACCCCACAAACTATTTACAGCACTAGGAAAAAAACACTACATGACAGAAATATGTCCCATTTATCACTTAGCTCTGGATTCTTGGCCAGCCATGGAGACTGACCTTTCAAAGTTTAGAAAAAATTCCTTCATTCTCCATGAGAAACCAGCACAAAGTGGATCAACCCACTAAAAAGCTGTAGTATTTTCCTTCCAGTGACATGCAAGGCCAACTGTGAGGGATGAATATTTACAGCTATAAAGGTCTTCGGTGTTTCAGAAGCATTCACTTGGGAGAAGAGAGGCGTGTCCAAGTCGTCTGGCTCTTCAGCTGGCAACTCAATGCTTTGTCACTGTCTCAGAAATTCCAAGTTGGTCCATACACCTAAGAGTTTCAACCTTTAAGTGTGTTTATTTAGTTTGGCTGCGTTATTTTGTTTGGTTTTGTTGTTAGTTTTGGGTCTGGGGTGGGGGGTTTGCACTGGAGGAACTGCATTGTGTCCTCTATTCTTCCAAAGGATAGAGAGTACCAATACAGCACTAGAGACACTAAAGGCAACTTAATATGCCACATTTTTTTTTTCAGATCAGCCATATGGGATTCTCTTGTGTTCACACTGGAGTTCTTTTCCTCACGCCAAATATAGAAATATCTACTTTTGTGCAGAAATACAAATTACACAATGAATTCTCAGATTCAGGTCCCGTAGCCACTTACACAGGGGTTGACTGCATGTGTGTACAGGAAGCCACCAATTCAGCTCACCTGCACACTTCTTCATGTTTTTTGAAGTTTCAACATCCCTGTGACCCCACATGGGCAGGAAATCCAAGGACACTTTGGTAAAAATTTAATGTTTGCTCCCATCAAATACTCAACCATTCCCCCTGCCCCTTTTTCTGGGCCTCCAGAAGGTGGCCACAGGAAGCTGGTTACTGATGGCCACCCCTGCCAGCACACAGCTCCCTGCCCTGCTCTGCAGCAGCTCCCAGCCCCAGGCAAGCTCTGCTGCTGGGGGATGCCCAGCCTGGCTAAGGTCCTTCAGGGACTCAGAGTAATGCACCAGAACAAAACACCCCAGCAGCCTTCTGCTCTACTGAGCAGCCACAGGCCACTAAAGCAATAAAACGTGTCACACCGAGACACTGCTCGAGCTAAAATGCACGTCAGGGAGTTAAGGGCTTGTTCCTCACACCCAGCATCATCCCCTGCAGCTCCTGAGCTCTCCTAAGAGGAGAGTCAGCTCCAGTGCAGGGCAGCTGCACTGAAGAGCTCTCATTAGCACAGTGCTGCTCCCTCTCTCTGGGGTGCTGAGAGCCACCTTGTGCCTTCAGTGCCAAAGCTGAGACAGAGCATCTGAAACACCCAAAGAAACAAAAACCCACTCAGGGCCGGATCCTGTGCTCTCGCCCTGAGCATGAGGTAGGGGGAATCAGGGAATCTCAGGGAGTTCTGACAGACCAAAGTGACCTGTACACCATTTTCAGTAGCTGAGTATAGTCAAGGAAGCAGCTCTGCTCCAGCCACAGCTCTGTACCCATAGCCAAAGTTACAGCAAGGGCATCATTCCCCTGGCTGATGGACAATTTGGCCCCATGCAGTTCTGCATGTTTCCTTATGAGCCCACGAACTCGTAGGGATGAGCACAGAGCAATTCCATTGACTCCCACCTCCTCCTTCATCCCCTTCTAGAACACTGATGCCATGAGCTAGTCATACACAGGTTCCACCTCCTGTCCCCAGACCACAGCAAGTGGTTGTGCACTCTGTGCACAACCATTTCCACCTGGGACAGACTCAGCCAGTATTTCCCTCTGCCAGGGGGGCCTTGGCTGTTCCCAGTCTCCCTGAAGGAACCTTGCTAAATTTCCCCTGGCCTTGCTGGTTACTCAGCCTCCTGTCTCTCTCAGAGCTGACTCAAACCACACATCCCTGCACCCCTTGTCCTTAAAAAGCAACACCCAACATCAGCCCCCCTGCCCAGGAGCAGGCTGTGGAATGAGCCCAGGGAGCTGAAGTTAGAGCAAGGCTTTCCAAGGAAAAGGTGATGGCCCAAATGGTGCTGAGACACAGACTGCCTTTGGCAAGGTTGGTTTCCTCAAAGCCTTACCAAACCCAGCAGGACAAGGTCAACCACCAGAATCTTAGGTAAAGATGATTTTTACATTTTCAGTTGGAAAACTGGAAACCAGTTGAGTACCCTTGTACAAAATCTGCATTTTTGTACTTTAAAGGTACATTTAAATTGTTGACTTTTGACCGTTTTCTAGGAGAAAAAGGCAATTGAAATGAGGGCTCTGTTTCAATGGCCTCTATTATTTTTGCAATGCTCTTCACCTGAAATTCAGCACTGGGAGTTTGTTTTGCTTTAAAAAAAAAACAAAAACGCAAGCAACCAAAAACCCAGAACCCTCCAAATTCTTCAGAAAAGAGAAAATGCAGCTTTTAACCCTCTTTTAAGACATATTTTTTGCAAGGGGTTGAAATCTATGCTAGGACTGGGCCCTTATGTGATCTCTCCTGTCCATGGGGAGGAGGGATCACAGCAGCCACCAGGAGATTCTGGGGAGACCCTGGCTGCCTCAGGACAGGATGATCCTGGCAGGGGAAGCTTTGCAGGTTGTGGCTGCAGACACAGTGATCTTTGACTGCTGATGTAACATGACCCTGATGGAAAATCAAGGGTCACTCTAGCTAAAATAATGGGGGGAAAACCCCAACATTTTGTTTCTGACGGGGCAGTTGAGGGAGAGGTTTGACAGCTGCTAATCTTAAATCAAACACTTCAGTTGGTGGGGCCAGCCCTGATTTCCATTCCACTTTTAACCCCTGCAAACACTTCATAGTCTCCTCCTCCAGTAACAACTCACTCCTTGAGCGAGGACAAGGGCTCTTCTCGTGGGCTGTGGTTACTCTGGGAGGAGCCTGGCATTCCCTGAGGCCCTCTGCATCCACCCCATGGATATGCTGTGTGTGCTGGACACACCTCTGCAGTACTGCCTTTTCTTGAGCAATGTTAAAGTACTTGGACTCACGTGCAGGTTTATCAGAGGGCAGACTAAGGAAGCCATAAGCTGATGCAGGAAAGAGCTGGACTCAACCCTCAAGCTTCACTCTGACCCCAAATCTTGGCACCACTCCACATTTCCCTTCATGTCCTCAGAGGATTAACTCAATGCAAGGCTGATGAAATAATTGGGCCAAGTTTCCCCTGGTCCATTGTCTTCTACAGCCTGGCATCAGCCCCTGCAGAAGTAGGAAACACTCTGAGGGAAGAGATAGTTGGTGCAATTCTACCTTTTGCAAATATTATTCAGGGACTGTACATAAAACACTGAAGCCAACAGAAGCATAAAAGCATGGCACACGGTGTCAGCTGGAAGGGAGAGATTTTTGTGCACTGATTTACTCCTGCCCAAGGGAACAGCCTTTTTTGGAATCAGTGCTGCCCTGAGCAGACATTTCAAAGCACAAGACAGAGCAGAGAGAGCTTTCCCCAGCCATGCTTGGTGGCAGAAGAGGTTGTCTCTCTTGCCACCAGCTCCCTGCACCTCCCCTGCCAGGCAGGGATGGTGTGACCTGCAAGGCCATTCAGCACTGGGAAGCAAAGCCTGGGCACACTGCAGAGGATCTCCAACACCCTCATGTGTAAGATGGGACCCCAGCACACAAAAGGATCAACCAGAGACAAACAGTGCTTAGAGAGAAAAAAAGTCTAAAATTCTGCCCAAATTTAGGAACTTCAGATGTGTCCTTGGCTTTGAAGAGTGATGATAATCCAGCAGGATTTGCGTAGAGCCACCATGAGAGGTGAGAACAGGTTCTAAATACAATCCTACATGACTGAATTTTAAGCACTCCAGTTGGATCTTTTTGGCATTACAGTGACAATCTTGGCATCATCACTCCCACACTTGTCTGCAATTAGCAGTTGCCACATTCAAGCCTCCTTTTGTTCACTAATGTCCAGGTCCTGCCTGACACCCCACCAAGGTGGCAAACAAGGCAGTAGAGCAGGCTGAAAGGTATTCTGCTGTAGGATCCTCAGTCACTCCTGTCCCATCATCTCTGGCCATTAGAATTTTCTCTCTAGACTGAGTAATGCCTTTTCCCCTTGCTCTAGTTTTCTGTAACAGCACAGTTAGTGCCATCAGAAATAACAGCAGTAGGTCAGACAGCAAAGTAATTCTGGTACCTTTTTACACCCTGATCGACACAACGTGAGGGTAGCAGCATTTCCCCATTCTGCAGTCAAAATATTTAGCACTTTCAGATGGAAATTAAAAGTTTAAATCTACAAAAGGAACACAAACAGGGTGAGAGGTTGCTATTCTGATTCACTGTGTATATCAATAAAGAGCAGAACCTCATCCAATATCACATGCAAAGTACAGGAGTACCTTCAATGACACGAGAACAGTCCAGGGAAATTTGTGCAGAAGTGCATTCCAGACACAAGGCATTTCAAAGGTGGTTTCCATTATTGTGCATTACCTATTCCTGGCCTGGATCAGGAGCAGTGTGGGCAGCAGGAGCAGGGAGGTCATTCTCCCCCTGTACCTGGCACTGGTGGGGTCACACCTCGAGTGCTGTGTCCAGCTCTGGCCCCTCAGTTTGGGAAGGACGTTGGGACACTCAAGCAAATCCAGAGAGGGTAACAAGGCTGGAGAGGGGCTGGGAACACAAACGCTGTGAGGAACCACTGAGGGAGCTGGGGGTGCTCAGCCTGGAGAAAAAGAGACTCAGGGGTGACCTTATCACTCTCTACAGCTCCCTGAAAGGTGGTTGCAGTCAAGTTTGGGTTGGTCTCTTTCTCCAGGCAGCACTGACAGAACCAGAGGACACAGTCTTAAGCTGCACCAAGGGAAATATTAGGATATCCAACCAAGGTTGGATATTAGGAAAAAAATTTTTATGGAAAGAGTAATAAAGTACTGGAATTGTCTGCCTGAGGAGGTGGTGGAGTCACCATCCCTGGATATGTTTAAAAAAAGACTGGATGTGGCACTCGGTGTCATGGTTTAGTTGAGGTGTTAGGGCTGGGTTGGACTCTGTGGTCTTGAAGGTCTCTTCCAGCCCAGTGACTCTGTGGCTCTAAGGTACCACTTTATTCCCAACCAGCCCAGAGGCCTTGGCAGAAATGGAAGAGGGATTGTCCAGGCTGGCAGTCTGACTCTGCTTATCTCCCCCAGCCCAGTGGAAGCTTCATGTTAAACACAGAACCACTTCAGTTCTTCACTAGATCATCTTAACTCATTGACAGCTGAATAATTCGTCTGGTGGTAACAGCTAGGAACAAAGTCCCAGAATGGCTGAAGTCAGAAGGGTGCTTTGTAGATCATCCAGCACAAACATCCTGTTCAGAGCAGGGTCACATAGGGCAGGTGGCTCAGGATCATGTCCCGTCAGGTTGTATCTCCAAGGGTAGAAACACTACTACTGCTCTGGACAGCCTGTTCCCATGTCTGACCATCCTCTCAGTGAGGTTTTTCTTGTATTTAAATACAACTTCTTGCATTTCAGTTTGTGTCTTTTGACACAAAGGATCTGCCCCTGAGCCTTCCCAGGCCAAACAACCCCAGCCCTCTCAGCCTCTCCTCACACACTAAACACTCCAACCCCTTAATCCTGACCCTGCCTTGAACTCCCTCTTCTCTATCTACACCTCTTGTACACTGGCAGGCCAGTGCTGGACACAGCACCTCACATTTGTCCCACCAGTTCTGAGTGGAGGGGAAGGATCACCTCCTCCCCTGCTGGCACTGCTCTGCCTAAAGCAGCCCAGGGTGTCAGGTGCCTTCTTTGCCATGAGGGCACATGGCTGGTTCTTGGGCAGCCTGGTGTCCCTCAGGGCCCCAGGTTCCCCCTGTGCACAGCTGCTGCAGCTGGGAAGTACCCAGACATTACCAAGCCTGGGGTTGTTCCTCCTCCAGGACAGGACTTTGCCATTCCCCTTGTTGAACAGCACCAGGTTCCTGTTGTCCCATTTCTCCAGCCTGTCCAGGTCCCTCTGTTTGACATCACAACCCTCGTATCAGCCACTCCTCCCAGTTTTGTATGGCCTTCAGCAGAAGGATACTGACTAATGTTAAAGTACTTAAGAGAGAATATTAATTATTTTTTTCACAGTTTTCACCAAATACATGATCTTATACGATCCCACAAAGCTGTACCTGAAGCCTGCAGATATGCTTGAACAAACTTCACATGTGCATGACCAGCACATAGCTTAAAGATCTCAGATCCAGCAGCCAATCTCCTGCATCCATGCTGGGAAAGGGAGAGGGCTATAGAGAGATAATGATACATATCCTATCCCATCATTCCTTCCTTCTTTTATTTTATTGGTAAATTAAAATTATATAATTAAAAACTAGCAGCTGCATCTCAGAGAGGCCAATATCGTCTATGGATGACTCACCCTCTTGTGGGGTTTTTTTTGGGATGTGTTTCTGGGGTGGTGTCTTTCCCTCTGCTTCCTTACAGAACACACTCCTTGTTCTCCTGCTTGGATGCTGGTGTGCATCACTGTGGATCCCCTGGGGGCTGCCTTCTTTTTGGGGTCATGTGCCTATTGAGTCCAAAGGAAGGAAAGGGGAATCATATCACCCCTGCCTCTGTCACTGGTGAGGCAGAAATGAGAATGATGAAAATACTCCTGAGACTGAAATGACTGAGGCAGAGAAATGAAGGAAAGCACTGCCCTGGACAAGAAGAGGCCACTTGGTGCTATGGCCAAGGGATGACAGCCAAGTGACAGCGGAGTTTTACTGGAGAACCACGGGGCACACACAACACTGTAGTAGATGGACCAAGAGAAACTGAAATAAGGAAGCCAATTATTTCCTTTCTTTCTACAGGATGCTGGGATTTCAGAGCTTTTCCCTGCTGGGAGGAGCTGTCTGCCCTGGAGGTTCTCCTGCACTCCAGCACAGCTTTCGATGTGCATCAGGCTGAGTCCTGGTGTCTCAGAGCTGACTCAGGCTTGGCCCACTGTGCTTTGGTACCTGCCACAAAAGGAGCTGATCCCCCACTGCTGGCAGATGCTGAGCTTTTCTAATGTTCCATAGTTTTAAGTGCTTTTGGGACTTCTGCTCTAAAATGCTTCCCTTTAATTTCCATTTAATTTCCTTTAAATTGTCACTAGAGTTGTTGATATCTCTGACGTGTGTCAAATGCATCCTTTTCTCTGCTGTCTCCTTCTCCCTCACTATGCGGTACATATAAAGATTTAAAAAAAGATTTTCAGCTCAGCACTTTGCTACCTCCTCCACACTTTCTTGAGCATTCAGCCTCTTTTTTTTTTTTAATTTAAAAACCCTAACATAGTGCACCCAATTGAACACATAATTGTTTCAAGTCGAGTTTCCCTGGAGAATTATATAATCTAAACCTGTCTCCTTTAGGCAACGTATAATCATGCAATCTACTGGCTCTTTGTTTCTCTTCTTTCTTCTTCCTTTCTTTTTTTTTTTTTTTTTAAACCTCCCCAATACTTGTAATAAGCTTTCCACCTTGTCTAGACATTTCTGACATACGCTGCATTTACCTCATCTTCAGCTGCTGCAGCCAGGAGATGCAGCAGTTCTCCTCCTTCCAAAACTACATCCTGGATCTCAACACCCCCCCACCTGAAAAGTCCTTATTTTAGCTGCTCCTCTGCCAGTGCTATTTCTACCCCTTATAGAAAGCTGTGTACTTCCAGCTGAGTATTTCATCTTGTGGAGGAATTTTTTTTAATGTTGCAACTGTTATCCGATCAGGGTGAAGGTTCCCTTTTAACAGAAAAACATTTGAAATTGTCCATGTTTGATGAAGAATACTCTTACTCTGAAATACTGCTGCAGCTCTCAGTGGGAGTTCTGGGGGAATCTCTGGTCAGCTGCAGCTCCTGTGGTGCTGCATTGCTTCACACCTTCAAACTACCATCAAGAGTCCTGGGCAGCACGCTAGCACTGGAAAAGCTCCATTTTCCATAGGCAAAAGGCCCTGTCTTCCCAGCCCAGTTTGAATAAGTCCAGACCTTCAGTTCCTGCTAAGACAGAAATGAAGTTTTCTTTGAGTTTGGCAGGAAAATCTTTTCCAGTGCACAGCTTCCAAGGGGGCACAGAGAAAAGAGAGCAAAATTATTTGCAATTGTGTATTTGAAATGTGTAAATAAAATTTCCTCAGAGTGAGTTCACATCCCTTCAGCTCTTGCTTTTGCCAACAATCTAGCAAATATGTTCCCTGGCAGGAATGTTTGCTGAGACAATGGATCACATGTTTCAGCCCTTTGTTCAAGGTAACGTTGAAATATGTAGAGGTGAGTATTTACCTCTCCAACCTGATCATCAGAGCTACCCTAATGCACTTGGAGATTAGGAACATACCACATACCTGATGTGTCCAAACATCGAAACTCTGAATCCAAGCAACAGGTCGGAAGATGGTGTTTGCACACCCTGAAAAGTCCCAAGTGCCTGCACCAGCAACCCCCTTACAGAGCAACTGCAGAGCTCTGGGGCACTCCAGGGCAGTGAAGAAAGGAGGAAACAGCTTGAAACTGATAGGGTTCCATCCAGGTTCCCTCACAGGCAACATGTCCCACGTTTACACAGGCACTGGTCATATTTTTGGACTTCCTCAGGCCAGCTGATCTAAGAGTTCCAACATTTCCCTCACAACCTGCTTCTTCCTGGCTTTCCAGGCTCTTGTTCCACCAGAAGCAAATTATTGCCTGTGACACTGAGACACATTTAAAGCATGACATCCAGATCCTTTCCAAGTTTCTCACGTTACCTCAGTCTGACTGGTGTTGGTGTTACACTCCTCAAGCATCTCTACTGAGAGGGTAGCCAAACACTGAAAAAGAATTCCCAGAGGAGAATTAATTCCCCAAGGCTCAGTGTTTAAGAGGCATTTGGACAAAGCATGTAGCAACACACTTTAACTTTTGGTCAGCCCTGAGTCAGTCAGGCTGTTGGAATGACACAGTCATTGTAGGTCCCTTCCAAATGAAATAGTATATTCTACTCTACCATGTGTTTCCTAATGTAGTCAGCTACTGACACTTGCAACCCATTCCCAAATTTGCATGCCAGCCTTTGTAATACTAGTAACAATCCCAAATATTCCAAATGCACATGAAAAGAAATCTAAAAAGCAATGGTTAGATTCTTTTTCAAACATACGTTTTTGTTTCTCTATTTTCTTTTGAATTTCAGAACCTTCAAGCACTGCATTTACCAGGATGCTTCAGGAACTGCCATGTGCTGCTGAAAATAGACATTTCCTTGATCCAGGACCTTGGTTTTCAATGAAACTCAGTGTAATGTGGCAACAGACTGCTGTAACCCTGATACATATCTCATTTGCAGCACTTGTACAGAAATGAATCATTCCTAGATAATGATTTGTGGGATTCTGAAGTAGCTGTGAGAGAACAGCAGGCTGCACTTCCATGTCTGCCACGCCACTTCCAGGTGAGACAGCAATGTGCTGTGCTCCCCAGAGTGCAGGGCTGAGTACACCAGACAGCCCCAGGAGTCAGGAGAGCTGCCCTCTTGACTTGCCCATTGATTCATCCACCAGTTCCCAGGAAATAACTGGAAATTATTCATTGTATCCCTCACAGTGAGGGTTGCTCCTTGACGGGAACAGCAGCTCTCCATGACCTGTGGCTGGGACTCATAACAAACACCATCCCATAACTCCCTGTTAGCTGTGCTGTCCTCATGGCAGGACCACAACACTGACAACAGCCAAGCAAACTTGTGTAATTCCATACAC
Organism: Passer montanus; assembly: GCF_014805655.1. Taxonomy (NCBI): domain Eukaryota; kingdom Metazoa; phylum Chordata; class Aves; order Passeriformes; family Passeridae; genus Passer; species Passer montanus. The sequence goes on from NW_024374367.1 coordinate 2,518,020, forward strand.
ATGTGGTAAAGGGAAGCCAACCAAAGCCATTCTCCCCATTTAGATGGATAGGGAGGGCACAGAGCAGCAAAACAACATGAACTCTTGGTGCTGGTCCTTCTTTTGGTGACCACCAGCTGGAATTCTGTTTAAGGCTGGAGGGTCTTCACTTACTCCTTACTTTGGTGAAATATCTATGAGAGAGGTTTCACTGGATCCCTCCCCTCTCATCCCAGGTGGAAAGCCACAGGGTTGTATCGTGGTTAACAGGAAAGATGGGCTTGTACCTCAGTATTCCTGCTGTTACAGCTGCATCCTTCTGTGGAGCTAAGCAGGGGCTGTTCCATGGCCACCATTTGCTGCTACCAACCCACCTGCAATGGCCAGGGCCTGGCCACGATGTCTGGCAGCAGTGCCCTGGGCCACTACTAGAAACCCTAGAAAATGGTTTCATCTCCTAACATTGTTGTGTGTGAATGTTCCTTCCCCCTGGCAGCACCAACCCATCAGAACGTTAATGAGAAACTAAAGAAGAGAGCCAGGCTAATGAGAACAGTAATGAAGATTAATCTCTCCCCAGAGCAGAGGCTGACAGAGACCTAGTGCACCACAACGGCATTCAGAGGGTCAAAAGTGGGTCAATGAGAGCTAATTAATAGCAATTCTCTCTCTTATTCTTAATTATAGAGTGGTGTGTAGGGATTTCAGATAAGCTGCTTGTTCCATTCTGGACACTGAATTCCCAAACTGGGAGCCACAGGCCATGCAGGAATTTGATGACAGACCTGGGCATAGATCTCTCAGCTGGGAAACAAGCAGAACCAGCAGACTGGGCAGGCTGGGCTTCATCCCCTGACAGCAACCAGAACTTTTTGTTTTGGAAGATGCATTGGGTGACTGTGTAACACAGCACAGGACCTCAGTAGGATCCTGCCTACTTACTAGGGCAGCAATTGATGCCTGAGCAGGAATTTCAGGTCAGGCTGTGGTTTCTCTTCATCAATAAGCTCCTGGTACCCTCCAGCATCCTTTGGAACCAGTAATCCTTCAGAACAATTCCCTGATGCACAGCCTATCACCAAGGAGGGTTAGTGGCTTCCAGGCATGGCTTTAACAAGTCTGTCAGAGGGTGTCATCAAAGCCTGTCACCTACAGACACATTATTATTGGACTGAAACACAGAAGCAGCACAGGAAGACCCTGCAACTCTAGGGAGCCTTGCCATTTGAGAATTTGACTGAGTTCCCAAGCCTAATTCTCACTTCTTCTGTGACCTTACCTCATTCAACCTCCTCACCTTGACTCCTGGCCCACCAGAACTGTATGAAGACCCTTTGGTGGCAGACAGTGTAGCATTCCAGGTAATGCTGCTGCCTCTGATTCTTGTGTGCCTGTGCTGCCTCGTGCAACAGCCTCTGCCAGGCCTTCAAAACACAACCATAACACCCATGTGAGCAAGATGCTTCCATTTCTCCTTTGCCTGCCCCGGGTAAACCCACACAAGAGAAGAAAAGAGCCAACAATTCCCCAGGGCCACCCTGTGCTGAGAGGCTGAACTGGAGAAGAAAGCACCAAGGTTGGCTGCTCTGGATGAGCCATAAAGCAGCACTTAGGATTCCTGTCTTGCCTGGCTGGAGCCCAAGTGGAAGCAAATCCTCTGCAGGCAGGGCTGTCCTGCCAGCTCCACGGTCTCACAGAGGGAAAACACGCTGGGGCTAAAGAAAAATCAATGACTTTGCACATGTCTTTGCAAGGCTGCATTCACAGAGGTGACTGGCACTGAAATTGCCCTACTTACCACAAAAAGCAGTGACAGTGCCACCACCACAGCAGGGGACAGACAGAGCCCAGGCCCTGTTTCAGCCCTTGAGTTGTATTTGGAGCAGGCTGTGCTGCCAGCAACAGGATGCTTTACAAGATCAGAGCTGCATCTCCCACAATGCTTTCAAAGGTAAGACAACTGCATTTAACTCTTGTCTTGCTGACATCCACAGCACCAGACCATGCACACTGCCCAAGGCAGCACAGAAGTGAAGAGGGGAAGAAATCAATAGACTGCAAAGATTCCCAGTGGTTCTGCAGTCAGGGACACTGCAGCACCTCTGCTGGAACATCAGTGTCTGGGTGAACATTTCACCTTTCAGGGACACACAGCTTTACTGCTGGATAAACAACAGTCACTTCTCAAATCAGCACAGCAAACAAAATTCATCCTGAGCCTGTCTGACCTCTCACATGGGGAGCATCTCATGTCCTTCTGCTCCAGCATGAGCAGAGACTGAAGTGGGCATAATCGGGGCTAGTTCAGGCTGTAGGTCTGTTCTAGAGGCAATCTGTGCTTCTTGCTAGGAATGTGCTGGCACTCAGGGGAAATGCTGCTCTCATTTAAATATTTAATTAAAGTTACTTAGGTATTCTGCTGAGTATTTAGAGGAAGCACGTACCCACCTCCCACTGACAGCAGAAGGACTTGGGCACCTAATTCTGATGGGCTCCTTTGAAAACTCTGGTTTTCAATGCTCAAAGGTCTGCTCTGAATAGCCAGATCATTGCCCATATCATGTGTGTGCTCTTAAATGATTGGCAGTGGAGCTACCTTACACTGATTCACCTTCTTCTGACTCACAGTCATTTATTTGCACTATTTCCAGCACCAGGAATTGAAACAATGACACATGTTTTCCATACCTTCACAAGAGAATTCATAAACACCACAAATGCACAGCTTCGTGTCCAGCCATGCCAGGCTCTCCTAACTTCTCAGCCAAATGAAACCAAGCACATCTGTTCTGAGCTGCAGGCATGCTGAACCAAGTCTAAGGAAATATTATTCCAGAGAAAACCTTTCCCCCCATTTTAAGGCAAACCCCAGCAGTGTGAAGGCTGCCAGGCTCAAAGACACAGCATTTCCTCTTTACTATGAGCTAGTCCCTCCTGGCTGGTCTTGGCTTGTGCCTCCACGCAGTGAAGGAGGGAATGCTGAGAGGGCTGAGAAAGCCCTCCTGGTTCCACGGTGCTTTTCTTGTTTTGGGGTTACAACTGCCCAGCAGCTGGTGCCAGCTGTGACACAGCTGTGCCCCAGCACAGAACCAAACAGCTCCCAGCAAGGTCCACATGAGCCACCTCCAGCTGCCACACGAGGCTCTGAGTCCTTCCAGTGCTGCCCAAACTCCAGCCTGGTGACCAAACCCCCAGAGCCCAGGAGGGGCCATGTTCCTCTAGCACTTGGGTGCTTCTGCAGGGATGTCTGGCCAAATAAAAACCAGCAGAGGATTGGTTTCACCTTCTTTATCTGTCAACTTAGGCGTGTTTCTAGACTTGTGTAAGGCAGTGGAGGAACTCCAAAGCCATTGAAATTGCAGGATAGTGTCATATAGCAGCCAAGGTACCGGGGCAGTAGAAAATTTGGCTACATTTGAGCTAAACCATTTATCTCAGGACACATCACACCATGCCTGACCACTTCCTGAGATGAACCAATGGAGATAAAACTGCTAATTTGTCTCAAGCCAGGGCAATGCCCTTGGATTACCTGAGTGTAGAGTTAGGGAAACTTCTCCCAGAGCCTGACTCTGATTCACTCTTCAAACTCTGAATCACTTGGTTTTAGCTCAGCCACCAACTCCAGCTAAGAGCAAAATGACCATGTGTAGTTCCCCCAGGGAAATACTCGCCAGCTGCCTTCCCACAAGAGAGGAACTGAGATTGCTCCAGCTGTGCTGGCTCTGTGGGAAGCAGTGGGTGGCAGGGGCAAAGAACAGCTAGCCCCAGGACAGGATGGCTTTTTGAGTTTTAATTTGGTTTTTCACAGGCTGAAGGGAGACGCTCAGAGCCAGTGAAATTCAAGGGGATGTGAGCTCTGCACTGGGGCTCTGGGGCATGGCAGCCCTTACAGCAGCCAGGTGAAGTGGGAAGGGAAGGAGGGGCTGGTGCTAAGCAGATCACTATTCCTTGAGCAATGGCAGTGGAAAGCTGGGCAGGGACAGGTCCCATATGAATTCAATCCAGGATCAGACCCGGACCATAAGGGGGTTCAGCTCAAGACAAGCTCTGTCAAAGCTGTTCCACAGCTACTCTGTCTCCAGCTCCCAGTGTCTGGCATTTTCTGCAGTCCTTACAAGCAATTGGATGGTCACAGCTGGGAGCTGAAGAGAAGCTGCTTAAATTCTCCAAGCCCCAGCTTTGGGGGCACTGAAAACAAGCCATGCCTGGGTGGAATGATTCACTGAAGCCTTAAATGTCTTTTCAGCAGCACATGCAGGCAGTGCGGTCTGCTTTTTGTTGTCATGTTGTAGGAGTATGGGAGCATCTTACAGCCTCCTGGCTGGCTTCCAGCTAGGGCTCTATAATCTGTTCTAACATCACAGAATCACTTTGGAGATTTTCACTAGCTGAGCTCTGCTAGAGGAATGCAATGTGGCCACCAACCTGACAATAAGATCAGGTCAACCCTGTTTATTGAGGGTTTGTCTGGACCACCCTCATTAGAGATCTCATGGATCTCACCTATGGAGCTGAAGCAAATCTGCTTTGTCTTTTAAAAATGGACAGGGCTAGACAAACTACTTTTGTGATGCACTTGCATGCCAGAGACTCAGCTCCCCTAAAAATTAGGACCATTAGAAAAGACTCTGTGAACAGCCTTTGCCACATTAAAAACTGATCACTAAGCCAGGCTCAGAGAACACAAGGCAAAATCGTGCCGTGCCTGTCCCAGCTCTGCACTCAGGTAACCAGGGAGACTGCACTGCTGAGCAGGCACGGTGATGGTGTGGATGGGATGGAAAACCGTGCTTTAGGCAGCTCTCAGCAATGTGGTCAGCACTGCAGCTCCTTGGAGAGGCTCAGCAGAGAGACCAAGGCTTGAAGCTCTGTGGCAGAAAGGTGCTAAACTCTCCATGGACCCCTCTCAGGTGTCAGGCCCTGATCAAAGCAAGGCAGGGAGGACAGAGATAGGTCCATGGTTTGTGACCAAGCTCTGACTTTATTGCCAGGACCTAAAAACCACCTGGTTGTGCTCACAGGACTGCACCACCCCTGTGCTGGGACTGAACCCCAGCTCTGTGCTTGGCTCAGTGCTGAGTTCATCACTCTCCAGCCACCAACCCTCAGTGCTCTTCCACCAAAAAAAAAAAAAAAATCGGTGACTGTGTGTGGGGGTGCCCTTGAGTCTCTACAGCTCTCCACTTGGTGCTGCAATTACAAACACACCCCAGCCCATTGCTGACTACTCTGGTGGGTGCATAAATCAGTTCTGAGCTATGGCTCAGGCTAAGGTGAGCCATAGCTCACAGGAAGCTGTTCTCAAGGTGGTTTGAAGCTCTCTGCCTTCATTTCCTCAGCCTTCTAGGGGTCATTACAGAGGATTTGTGAGGGGCAACAAATGCTTGTAAGACACATAATTGAATGGAATAAATAACTAGCGAAATGTGAGGATAAGTATTCAAACTGACTGAAAGCTATCCAAGCTAAAGAGAATTAAAAATACATGAAACCCAGCTACAAACCTAATGATCATTTGCTTCACAACTGCTCCTAAATCATCTTTAAAGTACATTTTTTAAAATGGCACTTTTAAAAATACAGATCGTTTAAAAAAATGTTAAGAAAAAGGAAATCAAATAGGGCCTTGTAAGGATTCATTTAAACTATACATGGAAAATAACTCTGGACTCCTCCTTCCCTCCAGTATGGATTGTAAGAAATCCCCAATCACTTTTTTGCCCATTTAAGCAGGTTCTCTCTCCCTGTGCCTCCTGGACACCGTGTGCTCTTCCAGCACTAAGGACAGCCAAATGCAATTTAGCCAAATTCACACCTTTCACTCCATAATCTGCAATCCCTGCGTCAGCCTTCTGTGTGGGGATGGAGGGCCACAAAAGGTCAAATACACCATTTGGTAACACACTCTCCCTTTTCTGGGCTTCCTTCAGCCTTTTGTTCTCCTCGCAGTGGCAGCTCCCAGCCCTGAGACCCCATTTACACAGCGAGCACACGGCACCTCTCGGTCAGGACATGGCTGCAGCTCCTTATAGGCACAAAAAGCCTCCATTTAGCACAAATCCAATTTTAAATGCAAAAGCAGGTTCTTAAAAACAACAACAACAAAAAAAAAAAAAAAAAAAGCAGCAGGCCATCAAGGTAGCAGACTGTGATGGATATTAGCCATGCACTTAAGTGTCCTGCTGAATCAGGGCCATGGCCTATCGATTACGACGCTACATTAATGACGTAATTTTCTCAGAAATGATGGTGGAGTCTGGATCTTGGCCAAGGTTATCCGACGTGTGCAGCAACAACAGTCCCAACAATAGCCTGTGGATCTGCCCCCACAGCCCTGGCCTGACGGCACACCTTTCCATGCCCTGTGGGTCCAGCACAGTGGGTCCCTAGGGTTGGCAGCACCTTGTCATGCCAGGGCAGATCTGAGCAGGGGAAATTTGTGCTGACGGCAGGTGGGCTGTTTAGAGGGTTATAGCTGGGCCTGTGGTGGTTTAACCCAGCAGGCAGCCAAGCACCACACAGCTCACTCAGTCCCCCCACAGTGGGATGAGGCAGAGAATTAGGGAAAAAAAGCCATTCTCCCTTGTTCTGTCACTACACACTCTTGTAAAAATTGCCTCTCCATTTTTCTTATTATCAACATTATTCTCCTCCTAATTCCAAACCACAACACTGTACAAGCTACTAGGAAGAAAATGAGCTCTGCACCAGCTGAAACCTAGACACAAGACATTAAAAGTGACCTAATTAATAAAAATTAATTAGCTAGCATTAATCAAATAAAATCCATTAGCAATCACTCTAAGAGCTGTACAGAAAGGTTGCAAAGGAAAGCCTATTCAAGATTCAAACCACAGCTCCAGCACCATCCCCACTGTCTATATTTAGTACCACCAATGCCTTAACATTCCAGGCCAGTTCCCCACATGGAGTGCATCTCCAGACTGTAGTTTGCTGCCTGCCAAGCACCAGGCATGGCTGTGCCCTCTCTGCTCCAGGCAGAGCTGTGCACAGGGGGAGCAGCCATCACGCAGAAGATACTGGTTTTTTCTGCAGTTCTCAACTGCAAAGGGCTCATCCAAACTATAGGCACTGCCAGCTTGCTGTGTGATCCCTATCCTTGCATCCCTTTGGTCAACACCAGGGACATGCAAATCTCATCTCCTCCATCCTGAGCACCATCACACACTGCTGCCAGGCTTTGTGGCCTCTTCAGGCTCCTACAGCAGTGCTGTGAGGGGCGAGCCTGCAGTTACAGCCCCTCATCCTGAGCCAGTCCTGGTGAGCTGCCCTCTGTGTGTTGGTGCACCTGCCCTGAAGCGCCTGGGCATACACTGCTGCATCTCCTCCACGCACAGATTTCCCCTCTCCTCCCTCTTGCATCTTTTAAAGCCGCACAGCTTTCTGTCTCTCCAGCCCATGGCCAGGGTGGGGTTTCATTTCCACCATGTCGGGACAGCCACCTTGCCCACTTTCCCCAGGAGCAGCGCGGATTCCGGCAGGAATGCAGGGGATGCAGGCCCAGGGCAGCCAGAGCAGGGTGCCAGCTGTGCCCTTTTCATCAGGGCAGCTCCCGAGTTAATGGTGCGGGAGAGCAGCCGGGCGTGACTCCGAAGGAAGGGGAGAATGTGCTTCCAGCTTTTCCATAACAGTTAATCATTAACACCTTTCATGGTCGCAGAAGGTGCTGGCCTCCTTACAGCTCCCCTTATCAGCCGTAATTATTTCCTGATCTGCTCTCGCCTGACTACCTGGCAGACTTATGCACAACACCCCTGAATCACCTGACTGCATTTATTGCCCTGTATCCCGAGCCAAATGGGTCTCTGCTGTGTCAGCTGCAATATTTACAGCACTACAGTTGTTTCTCCCTGCCCATGCCCAAACAAAAGTTGTTCTGCCCCCCACCTCTCCCTTTACACCATCCCTCTTTCTGTGACAAAGCAAAACAGAGCAGTCATCTAAATACCTCAGCACTCCTTTCTCCTCATCCTCCCCAAAGGCAACAGCTCCTCTTGCAAACAGCCCAGGGGGTACTGCTGCTATATCCCTAAGTCCACTTTAAGTTTCCAACCATTTTAATTCTATGGATATTGACTCAATATCTAACTTAATTAATACATTTCTATTTTTTTTTTCCTGACAAAATAGCTGATGTCCACAGAGGAGAGAGATGTAAATCCAAGGGATAGATGTACATGTGTCACCCACATGATGTGTTATCTGCCTCAGGAGAAGAGCTTAAAGTCACCAGCTTAACTCTCTTATTGAATAAAAATGGATAGAGTACCCTGACCATCAAGGTTGGTCTGAACAAATGCAGCCCTATATGAGTGAAATAGTGGAAATTGCCAAGAGGGAGGATGGCTTGTATTTAGGTAAATAAAAGAAACTTAAATAAAAGCAAAAACTGGAAATGCAGCTCTGATGAACAAACCTATTCTGTGAAGAAACTGCTGTGTAGTCTGTAGGTAGCACATGTCCATGTAACACACATGCTGTCCAAGAGTCTTATATCAAAACACTTACAAAAGGGAACAGAGGTATCCAGGCACAAAGAGGAAGTGTGGAGCAATAGGAACATGATAATTCATTATTAAATTCATTTTTCAGTGAAACAATAGCATCTATAAAAAGGAATAAAAAGGCAATGAAGGGGGATTTCATCTTCATCACCAAAGTTTAGGAAAAAACTTTTGTAGGGAAATTCAAAACCACAAAAGGAGCTGGGGATGTACACAGAACAATCCCAGCACCAGTGCCTGACACAGGGGTGACTCAACATCCAGGAGGCTACAAGACCACTCTGAAACACTTGCAATCTACAACTCAAACCAATGCTTCCTCTTTCTTCATAGCACAGCATTCACACAACCCAGCCAGGAACTCAGGGAAGTCTCAAACATGACCAAGAATTTGGAAATGCTTTGGTCTGCTTCCCTTGATTGCTGGAGCCAGGTCACTTTCAAGGCTGACCAAGCAGATGTGCCTCATGCTCCAAGAGCATAAATAACACACTGGCAAAGTATAAAATCAGAAATTGTTCAGAGCTTACCTGCACAAGCAGTTCTCCACTCTGTGAGCACACGGTGCTTCCTTCTGCTCTCAGTCATCCATTATTTTGCTTGAGGTTGCTGCTTGTATTGCTTTAAAAATTCCAGCTTGGGGCTCAGGAATGGTCACAAACACACGTGGGATCTCAAAAGATCACTGAAAGGCTGAAGCAAAGGCAGGTAAAGTCTTCCTTTTTAAAAGCCACCATGAGAAGATTATCCTGTGGTTCACCTAAGTCGTGACTTATGGAGGGGAATATCTCACACCCTCTCTTAGCAAGGATTGACAAGGCATGAAGAACAGATTGACCAGTGATTTTTGCAGCTCCTTTGTCCATGTGGGAGGATGCCTCAGCTCAGACAAGAGGTGGCATAGGAAGGACACCAAGGTCTGTGGAGATAAAAGTGCAGAAAGGTGATTAAAGCAAAAGTGTTCGGTATCTCTCACAAACACCTCTCCCTGCCCCCTCTCCCAGAAAAAAATCCCAAAACCACCAGGCCAAAACCCAAATCTAAAGCCACTGCAATCACAGGATGCACCAAAAAACATCAGGATGCCGATGCCAACAGATGTGACCACGGGCCTGAGGTTATGCCAGAGGATGGATCATACTACAAACAGTTTCTCTCTTACACTCCTCCTACACACGTTACTGGTTCCAGCCAGGGAGAAGATAAGAGTTAAGGTGAGCCTCTGGCCAGAGCCAGATGTTCCAGTGATTATGGCCTCACAACTGGGTCACAAGCTGAGAGCTGATCTTGGGTAACAAGCTATGTTTCATCCTAAGAAACACTCAGACATACATCTCCTGGAAGATGCTAATTTGATTTCTTGCAACCTTTTATTTCAGGCCTGCTTCCTGTTGCTTCCTTCTGGCTTATTCTGTTTCAGCATTAAAAATACACCCAATTTTAACTTACTGTGAAACACACTGCAATAAGCAGCCCTGCAAGCTGATGCCAGCTGTCTGTCCACAAATAATCCCAAAGTCCCCCTTTACTGCTGCCTGTCCATGTGCCCTGACCCATAACTAAAGAGGTCTCTTCTAGAGCGAGCCCAGAGCTCGTTCCCCACGGTGCATTCTCAGCCTCTCTGCCAAGACAGCCAACACCAGTAGCTATTATGGAAGTCACTCACTGTGACATGATGTCCCATCCATGGGGCACACAAGTCAAAGCACTCCAGCAAGACCCACTGGAGCGAGGGAGTCACCAGGGAGCAGCACAGGGCTCGCTGTTCCCTGCAGAGCACATCTGGCTCTCTCATATGTGGACACCACAGCTTGACCTGAGCACTGAACTACCTAATGCAACAAGCCCTCTGTAATCAGCAGCCGTGGGAATTAATAGCACCATTCTTTCCATTTTCAATTCAGTTTGAGAGACTTTAATCAAATCTGATGAGGGACAATGTAGCCAGCGATGAATTTATGCATGAAGCACATTACCTGCACTGCAGTCATGTCTTGTGCCAATGCTCCTACAAGTCTGCTACCAGAGAAGCTTAAACAAGTGTATCTGGGCACTACCAGACCATGCAGGGCAACTTATGGCTGTGTATTCTGGGTTGCTGTGTTCTTTTACTATAGTTCACTTCCCTGCTTAATTGGAATATATGGTGTTGGATCTTCTCTGTAAAATGCCTAAAAAGGATGCTACTTCCTTGATTTTTAGTGGATTTCTGTGCAAAGTTCCACCTCAAGACAGAATTAGGACCTGGACCTTTAGCAAATAATTGTATCTCCTTGTTGAGGGCTTACTGAGTTGTTTGGGACACTTTCCCATGCTGCAGTTCCTGGTTCACTGCAGGCGTAGGTGGGAGTTTGCTGGCTTTTCCCAGCCTGGAGCCTGTGCCCGCCAGCCCCAGGGCATGCAGGGCCCTTCACCCCCATCAAGCTTCATCTTGCCCATCCACTGCTCAGCCTTGTTTAACCACAGTGAGGGAGGCAGGGACTTGTTTCCTGCCTTCTGAGAAACATGTCATGGAACTGGAAAAATTTTATCACTCTATTTTTCTGAAGGAGGTTGTGGTGCTTAGGTAAGTTTTCTTTCCTAAAATCTAAGTCACATATACATCCCCCACAAGAAATCCCGCAGTAGGAATGTAGGAAAAATTGGATTTTGGTTACCAAAACCTTTTCTCACACACAGTCCTACCACCAAAAGTCCTGAAAAGTTCTGATGGAAATAGCTGGGTTTGGAGCATACATGCCCATCAGAAAGCCCCAGTTTCCAATGAGCACAAAACCCCCCCAAAAAAACAATAATAATATATTTAAAAAACCAACCACAACAACAAACAAACAAACAAGGGCTTCTGAGTCAAGAGACAGGGCTGGTGACTGAATCACAGCAGAGTGCAGCTCACAGACACTGCCCCAAAGACACTTCCAGGCGCTCCCTCCTCCCTCCTGCCGGAGCTGCAGCTCCCGAGCTGTGCCCTGTGCTGAGCTGCCAGGGCCACTCCGTCCCCAGAGGGGATCCCCAGCACCGGCACAGACAGATGCCACCAGTCACATCCATTCCCCGTGGCACAGGCAGGCTGTCAGCCCCAGTGACAGCTCCGCCGTGACGGCTCTCGCAGCCAGTGCCCAGAGCACAGCCAGCACTGCTGAGTGTGGACAGAGGGCTGGGCCTGCCTCTGCACCTCTACACTCACAGCAGCAACTTTCTTATGGTTAAAAAGCTTTCACTCCATCTTCCTGGCCCGTTTTTGCCATTTCCCCATGTTTGTTTTTTGATTTTCACATAAAAACGAACCCATCTTTACTGTTCACTATTCATGCAAAGCCCTGGGACTGGACTATGGTTCCCAGAGGAGAGCACTGGAAGGCAAAAACAGGGAAACAAACTGTATTAATATGGTTTCTGTTTTGCACAGGGGCTCCACCCTCTCTTTCAAGACCATGCATTCAGTTAATGAGAAACAGGGTATTCCCACCCCTTGTGCACAATCCCCTTTTTATTTCATACACAGCAAGGAATTAAGACATGAGACTTTCTCAACCACTTCCCACAAGAGCTGTCTCTGGCTTTGACTTTGATAATCCAGCTTGACTGATCTTTCCCTGGCAGTGGCACTGGCGTCAGTAGCCAAAGTGATGGATGGGCTTTACAGCTCAAACAGCCTTTGGGATAGCTGGTTGAAGAGAAGTGCCTAAAACCAGCAATTTATGCTTTCTCATGTTCCTAAGCCACAGGATGTTTATGGAGATCTTTTTTCTTTAGTGGTGGCTTTGAAACAGGAGCAAAATAAAAATGGTGAGACTCTCAAGTAGCTGTGCTGCACCCATTGCCAGAGAAGAGTGAATTATATGACTGGGAAGCAGCAGCAGCTGCCCAAAATTTGCATCATCCCAAATTCCTGATGACATTGCTTCCTAGTTTCCCTCCTTTATCTGAATTTTAACTGCAGTCTCCTGGGCCAGGTGTGACAGGAGTGAAATCTGTTTTCTGCAGGAAGAAAATGAAGGTAGGAGACAGGAGAAGACAAATAGCTCAGCTGCCACAAAATACAGGGAGGCATCCGTGCAGTTTGTGTGCATCCTGGAAAGATGAACAAGAGTAATTTTAGGCAGTTAGAGACATCACAGTTGTCAGGTCACAGTCTCAGATAAACTCATATTCTGCTCAATCTTTTCCAAGTTATCCCTGCCATCAGAGGATCTGTGATCACTTGGGTAATGTAACAATGGCTGAAACTTTAAATGCAGTCAGATTGATAGGCTCCATTAAGATGCTCATCACAAGCTACTAAAAACCCACTGATTTATGGCTAGCAGCAGGAAAGTTTCCTCACAGGCAGTTATATTTTTCTTCTTCAGCTTTCAGAGCTGCTTTTGTAGAGGTTTCACTGTTTAAGCACTTAGAGCTTAATGAATACTCAGACAATTGTCTGATGTTAAGCTCCCTGGATGCCAGCAGTGACTGAGGTTGAAGATAACTTAGAAAAGAGCCCAATAGCAAACACTGAGCACCAAGGCTCCTACTGATAAACACAATTGCTCTGTGCCCTTCAGAGCTTAAATTCGTGACCAAGTTACCACAAAATGAATGCAAATGCACTTCAGATGACCTCAGCAACTTGCTGTGCATACACTCATAACCCTTAGCAAAGACAGAGGGATCCAAGTCACAGGGACATGCATGGATATAGCAGCAAATGTAGGGCAGAGCCAAGCTGAACACAGGCCCAAACACCCTTCCAAGTCAGAAATAAAAGAAAAAAATTGTTCATGTGCTTCTTCCACACTGACACCAGGGTGACCAGGGCAGGAACTGAGAGGGTAGCCCAAGATGTTTCTGTCTGACATAAACTTAACATTTAACATCTTGGAGGTGTAAACCTGTGTTGGCTCTCCCGGAGGTTAACAACCAGAAGATTCTGAGCACAAGCAGACAGCAAAACTGAGCTGTCTCAACACCTGAGAAATATTGGGACTGATACACAGCTGTGTTTCATCAAGGAATGTGACATCCAACCTACTTTCTCATTATAAAAGCAGCAGGACTACGTTTTTAGGAAGATGACAGTTTCAACATTCTTTGTACTTGAGGACTTTCCCAACTATCACACTACCATAGAGTAAACAGATGTACCAGGGTGAATTCAGGTAAAGAGTGACTCAGGATTTCTGAGGCATCCTCAAGTGCAAACAAGACCTTTGAGATCAATTACTGGCTGCTTAAAGTAAAACAGAACTGACAGATGCACTCAGTGTCACAGGGCAGTCACCCTTTTTCTCTTTAGAGGAGAGTTTTCCTGAAGATCAGACCTATGAAAGTGGCATCTTCACTTATCTGCAGCCATTTCCTCGCAATACATAAGGAAGAAAACTGCTCTACGTGGTCACTCCATGTGCCCCTTTACCTCTGGGAATTGTCCTGTTTCCATCAGGAGAAAAGCCACCAACAAACTGAGTTCCTATGAATTTTGAGAAAACTGGGAGGCAAACAGAGCAAGAAGTCTCTGCTGGTGCCCTGCTAAGGGAAGAACTGATAAACTGAGCTTTCCTTTGATCCCAAAGAACACCCAGAAGGATGTGTTAAAAAGCAGATCTGATGCTGCTTGTGACACTGCTGGCTTCTCTCTTCCTTTGTGATGCTCTCTGATGTTCTTCAAGCAGCTGAGATCCTGTCTTGTGGGACACTCCCTGCTCCTGACCACTTGTGCCAGCCTTGTTTGGCTTGGCCTTTACAGATACTCTGCCTTTACCCAGAGCGTGGGGGCAGCTCTGGATTCATAGTTCAGAGTCTGTGGTTTTCTTCTCAGAAGAAGCAGCACTTCCTGAAAACCTCTACTGGCTTTCAAAGGAGACTTTTCCTCTTCATTGCTTGCAGCACCTGAAACCCTCTCAAGTAAATTTGTTCCTGTAAATGTTTAGGGACTCCTCCAGCTTCCTAGAGTGTCCTGGGCTCTCATCTGCAGGATCCTTTTGGAGGATACCCAGCTAACCAGTCACTTCCCTGTCACACTGGGGGGTTTGAGTCAAAGCCTGACTGGGCAGGAAGCCGAGTCCTGGTTTCTGCAGGCCTGCAGAACAGCTCATCTCTACACTATGTGTGAGAGAAATTCTTAAACCTTTGTTCACAGTGAGTGGCAGCTGACACTCCTCATATCACAAAGAACGGAGGGGATGGAAAAATGTTTGCCTCCCAGCTCTTACTGAGGCTTTAGAATAAGAACTTTCCTCGGGGGCTGGTTCTCCAACTTTCCACATTGCTCCTTTGAAGCATCCTGCCCTTAGATCCCTTTGAAAACAAGGTACAGGTAGTTTTTGTGGGTAAGTTGTAGTCTTCCCCAGGCAACTAAGATAACTGCAGACAATCCAAGTGAGAATCCTTCCCATATCTTTTATGAAATGACCCTGAGAGGATGGAAACACTGAAGCAGCCTAACAGTAGGATAGTGTACCAGCACAGTATCAAAGCCTCTCAAACAGAAGTTCCCCAGATTTTCCAGTATTCCCTTGTTGTTCAAAGACTCCTACTCCATCAAAGCTCAAACTGTTGCAGGACCAACAGATCACGTGAGAGGCATCAGAGGATTATTAATTTGAAATAAATGAGTGGAAAGTGTGTCGAGCACGCCCAATCTTTGAACTGGGTACTTTAGAAGATCATTGCAAAATAAAACACAACTGCACATTCATTTCTCTTTAGGAAGAACATATTGCACAAAGCCACAAAAGCTACATGACCTTCATGTGAAGGAGAACAGAAAGACCAATCTTCACTCATTGCAAATTGACTTGGAAAGGCAACAAAGCAATGCCAGTTTCCACCAGCTGATGATACGACCAAATGTCTGCAGTGCTCAGAAGATGAAACTGTAGGGCCTATTCATTGCAAACCCTTCTGGGCATATGGTAATCAGGGAGAAATTTCTTTCCAGAGATCATTATGGTACAAACAGAAGTCCATGATTTTGGCCCGTTATGAAGGTTGTGCCTTCCTCTGAGGC
Source organism: Passer montanus (assembly GCF_014805655.1). Taxonomy (NCBI): domain Eukaryota; kingdom Metazoa; phylum Chordata; class Aves; order Passeriformes; family Passeridae; genus Passer; species Passer montanus. The sequence continues at coordinate 2,533,518 of NW_024374367.1, forward strand.
ATGCAGTGGAGGGTGGCATCTATTTACTGCATCTGGCTGCAGAAAACCCTACAGTCTGTGCTTCTGTCTGGTAGCTTCTGTTTATCTGCAGCATCACCTTTACTGTGTTGTCTCCAAATCCCTGTGCAGAAGACAGGCCAAGAGCAGAACAAATACTTTTTCCATTGGCACGGTCTGGTCCAGCAGCACTGACAAGAGGGATCCATGCCTTGTGCCCATTCTGGCACCTCCCGGGAGAAATACAACTCAGTGCCTCTGACCTGGAGGTTGCTGCTAATGCACCCTTAAAGGATAATGGCACTGGCCATCTGCCTGGAGCCCACAGCACAGGCAGGGATCTGTTTAGGATCATTTCCTTCCAAAAGTGAAAGAGGATGCTCTGTGTTTTCTACAGTGACACAGAGACCTGAAAGGGGAACTTTATCTTTGTAGAAAAGCCCCACTGCTCCTGTTTGTAGCAGATGCCAAAGGAACAAATGGTGAGCATCCCTACCATCCCAGGCTGTACCTCTAAAACACCCCAAATCTTGGTGGCATCCCCATTGGAGTCTTATCCAGCATTTTCTACTCTAAGACACTTGCAGGACTTTATATTGGTGACACTAATGCTGGTCTAACATTCATGGACAGAGAAATGGAAATATCAAAAAAACCATATATATGACTGGTATTCAACTACCCATCAGCCAACAAACACCAAAAACCAAACAAAAGAACCACTTCCAAAAAAACTCCAAACCACAAAACCACACCCCCCCAAAAAAAAACCAAACACGAAAAAACATCCAAAACCCCCCAAACAAAACAAAACAACAACAAAAAAAAAAAAAAAAAAAAAACCCCCCCAAAAAAAAAAAAAAAAAAAAAAAACCCCCCCAAAAAAAAAAAAAAAAAAAAAAAACCCCCCAAAAAAACAAACAAACAAAAAAAAAACCAAACAAAAAAAATCCATCTAATTGAATGCCTCCTAGATCTCTTATCTGCACTGGAAAAACTCTTGGCAAGAAAATAGCACTGGCCTGATCCCATAAAATTGCACATGAGAGAATTCTGATAGCCTCCAGTTTGGATAAGGAAATCACAAGCAAAGAGATATTTTGTAACCAGAATTCCCCCGCACACAAACATTCAGCCTGGAATAGTCATAACAGCAGAAGGAAACAGATTTGTAAAGGTTTTTTTTTTCTATTAATAAAAGTAGCCAGTACATTTCCTCACACAGCAGCACTGGTCCCAGTGGTACAGAGACCCTCCTGTGCCCAGTTTTCAGATGAGCTGAATGCTGGCTGAGGCAGGATAGTCCAATATTGGACTGAAAAGTCAACTTTGTTGTTTGTAGCTTTGAGTCTGTCCATGTCCATCAGCTCCATAAGAGTCATTCTCAATTTAGTCCTTTTTCTTTAGAGTACAAGTTAATTAGCAGCAGACTGAAAGAACAAAGGGCCGTTACTTGTGGATACAGAGGTGCCAAACTTCCTAAACTTCAGGGGAGAGAGGACAGCAAATTTGTGGTTAACCTTGACTCCAACACCTGCACAAGAGCACTGGGTATAGAACAACATTGGCACAGCGTGTGCTGCCCAAAGGATCCAACAGCCACATCCCAGCTGCTGTGCACACTGCTCAGGGGTCAGAACACCCCAGGGAGGCTCTTTTGGTGTTTCCACAGCAGGAACAGCAGGGAAGCAGACATTAACCCCCCAGCTGCACCTCCAGAGGTACAAGCTGTAGCACACAGAGCACCCATGGTCTAGAAGGCTGTTGTGAGGCAGAAACAGTAAATTACAACTGGCAGGGTAGGAAAGGTCTGAAGCTGGGAAAGCACTGCCAAACACACTGGTGGAGGACAGGCCCCTGAAGAGCTTGTGAAGTGCAGATTTGGCTACAAGCAACAGTAGCTAGCACATACCTAGATTACACATCAAAAACCCTCATACGCTCAAGGAGGAATGTCAAAACCAGGCACAGAGTTCATAGCAGCTGAACCCTTCCACCTCTGAGTCCGTGGGCTCTTCCCTGGGGGGCTGAACTCAAATACCTCTGAGGTGGAAGACAGAAGAAGGCTTGGCTGGGTGGATACTCATGGACAGCCTAACCCCTGGGCAGGGGACAGCCAGAGCTGCAGCCAGCAGCACTCTACAAAAGAAGCCTTTGACAGTGACCTCCCAGCTTCCAAGGCTGTGAGCCCAGGAAACACCAGCCTGAGTCACACTCACATCTGGCCTCTCTGCTCACCAGGACTGACCTTGGGTTTTAAATCGTCACACCTTGACAGTAACCTCTGCACCAAGGCCACACATCTGACTTGCAAAAGATGACACAAAAAGAAGAGGGATCAGAAAAAGGTGGCAGGCATGAAAGAAAGGGAAAAAATATGAACAAAGAGACGAAAGGGAAATATGGAACAGAGCAATCTTCTACTCTTCATTCATGTCATGTTCTGGCACACTTCATAGCTTTCCTCTGTGCAGCCCCCACATCGATGCAGACAGCACAGAAATCAGGCGCTGGGCACAAGCACTGGAGTGGAGTCTGACACTGAGTGCCCTGCAGCCACCCCCCTCCTCTTCTGCACAGCCTGACCAGGGGAAAGGGGCTCTGGTGCCCACTGTAATTAAGCCCTGCTCATATTTTCTCCTTAGGAACTGTCATAATTAAGTCAATGAATTATGGATGTGTTACTTAACTGAGACTATGAACCAGCTTGTAAAGAATTCACTGGAAGTCTCGGTCTTGCATTACAAAAAGGAATGTGACATTCAAGAGCAGTATCATTAGCAGCATGGCAGGGTCATGCCTGCACTCCTGAGTGCTCCAAGCCTACACATTTCTTTGAGCATCAGAAGAAATGACAGGATCAGATCTAGGGTGTCTTCCTTCCTCGTTAGGTCATTGGAAACTCTCTGTGCTCCCAAAAGTCTCACTATTTACAACATTGCTCCAAGCAAATGCTTGGGATGGGTGGGAGCTCCACACACATGTTAAAAAACAAGGGCCCTCATGGCTGTGGGGAGGTTCCTCTGAAGGCCATGCCCAGTGCTAGGACAGCAGTGACTGGCACAGAGACAGGCCATGTCCCAGGCTGTATTTTCTCAGAGCATCTGCACAGAAGGATGATACAGAGAGGTAAAATCACATCTGCCAGGTAATACTTAAAAAATGCTATTTCCCATACAGTCATTGCTGTAAAGTGCCAGGGAAATGGGGTCTTCAAATGAAACAGTTCCCAGACAGAATCTGTCCAAGGCAGTACAACACATTTACTTTTAGATTTTTTTTTTCAAATTAATAACACTCAGTAACCAAATAGAGTCAGAGATTAATCATCACACAGATCCTGTTAAGATAAGATGATTATTAAAGGATAAAGCACAAAGCTACCTTCATTTGAACATGGCTCTTCTTCCCATCTACTTTCAGATTAATACTGAGCCACAACTTTTTTCATATCAGAGAGCACTGTATCCTTCTCTCTCTCTAAATATCACTGATCTATCTAGAATAGAGAATAAAGCACAACTGATTTTTGTGTTTGAAGCTCCAGGTTACATACTCAGTTACTTCTCTGTTTCTGAAATCAGCTCTGCCAGTAAAACTCCTGTTGGGTTAGACTGTGTCCTCTGGAGCCCCAGAGCAGGACAACAGTCTCTCCAGGGTGAGCAAAGGTGGAGTGTTGTATCCCATACTGTTCCTCCCATTTTTTCCCCAAAATCTCCAGAAGGCATTCTGTTGCTAACAAACAGATTGTGACTCACTGAGACATTCAAAATTACATTCCTGTAATCTCTATATTTACTTCACTCATTCAAATCCAGCCTGTTGTGGCTTGCCCATCTTCTGTTTGGCAAATCCTCCCTGGCTGTCCTCATATGGCAGTAGACTATGTTTGAACATCAGCTTGAAATAAGTTCTAGCCAGGACAGAGTTAGACCAGTTTCTTTACAAGGTGAAAAGAAAAATGAAGCAAGAACATGGAATATCAGGATCTTCTCAGTATCAGTAACACAGTCTCAAAGAAATGAAAAGCAAGAGCTCAAACCTTTTCCTCAAGGAAAGTGAGGACAAAGAAGAGCCCTAAGTCACCACAACATCAGTGCATTATCAAAAGCACCCTACGGAGATGCTGTAAAGTCCCCAAAGTGTGGGATGCAGTCCCTGCTCCGCCCAGCTGGGAATGAGAAGGACCCACCAGCCAGAGCTGGGCAGTGGCTCTGGGACCAAAAGTGAAACTTAACATCCCAGTTTTTGTTCCACATATTGTGATATTTAGGCTCCAAGAACACCAGCAGATCAATCAGGAGGATGCCACAGGGCCTGGGTCATCTTTTCTAAAAGGTAAACAGCCAACAGAAGGGGATGACAGGCTTTGCTATGGGTGGTTGGGAGCTCAGACATTGCTAAGATATGGCAACACTTCAGTGTCTACTCTGCTATTCATACAGTTATTGATCACAGCATTTGAATATGGGGCTTTTTAAGAAGACACCTGTTTGGTTTTAAGGACCACAGAATTCATGGAACATATTTAAGCTGCTTTATTATTTTTTTTTTCCTCCCAGCTGATTACAGGGCTCTGCCCAGAGCTCTGCTCACCCTTGAGTACCATGCCTGACAAGGAAGCTTTTCCAGCTTCACACAGTCGCTTTCACTGGACAGTGCAGTCAGAGAAAAACAAGTTACTTCACTTTCCTTGTAGTAACACCAATCCTTATTAGGATTTTAGAGCTGATAGGTGACTTGGGCCAGGCAGCCACTGCTGATTCCTGGCTCTGGCTCCAAGCAGTCCTGCAGAACCTCATTACCTCACTACCCAGCTTTGCTCTCTACATCAATTGCCCCAGGAGAGCCTTGCTTAGAGGATCACAGTCCTGAAACTCCTTGCAGATGCTCCTCTCAATTAACCTGCTCTGGAGGATTGCTGAGTCTACAGGCAGAAGTGAGAGCAGAAACCAAAATGGTGCAAAAATACCTGGTCTCAAAGAAATAAGTACCCCAGAAGTTACTTGGGGAACAAAGATTTCTGTTCATGCTGAAAGTACTAAAGAAACTATTTTAACCAAATAACTGCATTTTAAAGGAGTCTTTGTGAAACTGAAAAAGCCCAGATAACATGCTCAGCTTGATTTGATTTTCCTGAGACTCTGATAAGTTGTATTCTTAGGTAAAGGCAGGCTGTGGATCTGCTGGTTTTTTTTGTCCCAGCAGATGTAGGTTCTCAGAAGAACATTGCCTTAAATGTCTGAGGGTCTTGGCATTTAGAATTGTAGAATCATAGATCGTTCTGTGTTGTAAGGATCATTGAGTCCAACTCCTGGTCCTGCACAGGACACTCCAACAATCCCACCCTGTGCCTGAGAGCACTGTCCAAACAGTCCTTGAGCTCTGACAGGCTTGGTGCTGTGACCACTGCCCTGGGGAGCCTGTTCCAGTACCCAACCAGCCTCTGGGGGAAGAACATTTTTCCTAATATCCAACTTAAACCTCCCCTGACACAGCTTCATACCATTCCCTTGGGCAATTTCAGCATTTTCAACAGCATTGCTTATCTGCCTGGTTTCCTAATCTAAATGGCATTCATGAAGCAGGTTCTCTGACATCCGTTTGCAATTTCTCGAGAGTAAACACACCAGAAGCTGCTAAATGTTCCCTCTCTCCCCATCACACACTCTCAGCTATACTCCACATTACAGAAAATGCTATGTTTACATAACATATACTTTGGGTTACAGATTGCATTACCGTGCTCCTGGTACAGCCTGCCCAGGACCTTTCAGCATCCAGCTCTGTTCTCTTTTGCACATAACTTGGCTAAGTTTTAGCTCCGTGTGTTGCAATTTTCCGTAACAGGCAACTACCTCAAGCTGGATTTTTAAGCTATTTCTAATCTTACATCCAAGAAAATAGATATTTTTTTTACAGCCTAAACCCCTCTCCTGTGCCTAAACCATACAACCAGTTCAGTGAGAAAGACTCCCGTCCATATGTTTGAGTTTGGGAACAAGATTTGTGATTTGGGAGCACTCCCCGAGGCACACAGCTCTAATAGGTTGCCATTTTCCGTGCTTTCCTTATTCCTCTTGTTGCATATTTTAAGTTTTTGATTCCCTACATGAGATAGAAGAGAGGAAATATAATCCATTCCAATGATTACTGGTCAAAGTTTGGGAATTTTGCAAAGGACTGAATCAGTTCTGAAGAACCCTAAAATGCTCCATATATTGGCATGACCTCCTTCTCATGGAGCTGTACCTCTAATGGAGAGGAATCATGGAATGGTTTGGGGTGGAAGGGACCTTTACAAATCATCCCCTCCAACCTTATGCCATAGCCAGGGTTATCTCTCAGTAGATGAGGTTGCTCCACACCTCAGATGAGCAAATAAATCTAATCAATCAATTTATAAACTGCACTTTTTATATATAGTTATACACTGCTCTGCAGATACACCTCAGGTCTGCATCCTGTTTTCAAGAGTGCCAATTCTGCATTGCCTTACTCAGTGGAATTTTATTAAAAAGGATAAAAGAAAGACACCCTCCTGTACACTCTCAGAGTTGGTAATACTCATTTTAAGCTGTGACCTGAAATCTGAACTTCGATATCCAGAGGATATTCACCTTTTAAGCTACAGTTTCTAGTTCCCTGCTTACAACTCATTCTTTAATGCAAATACAATTTGACGGTATCTGGTGCATAAATCAATGATGTGGCTAAAGTCTCAGTCAACTCTTCTCAGAATAAATGTTGCCATTTAAAATGTGGCAATCAAGCTTGTAAAGGGAATGAAAGAAATGTCACTTGCAACCCAAGTGGTTCTGTTAACAAGCTGGGTTCCTGCTTCAGGTTTTTGTCTGATAAAGCCACTTATCTGATGCTATGAAAGGTCATAAGTAGCTGTTGGAACAGTGGAAAGTCCACAGAAGGTATTTTTGCCATTCTGCAACTTTTGTTTAAAGTTTTAGTTGAATCATTATTTCAGTTCCTGGAGCTGAGTAATCTCATCTGCCTGGCACAGGAACACACACAGAGCAGCTCTGCACTATGGAGCAGGCACAGGGCGAGCAAACCACCTCCATCCTCCCGAATTTCCCTGAGTGTGGAAATACAATGAGCCTCCCCACTCATCCCAAGATGTTTGTGTGAGGATGCAGAGTTCTCTTGGTGGGAGAATTACATTCCTCATCAAAGCTCACCCAGAAGATCCCAGGGCAAAACCTCAAGCCTTCTCCTCGGTCCCACTGCACAGATGGAGCCTCACAGAGGGACCTTGCACATTTTTAATGTGTTACTAGAAGGAGAAGGGTTTAGATATGACCAACAACTGTCAAAGGTATGGAGACTCAGTACCAGCCTTCTGTACTAAAATCAGCTCCTCTGGCACATCTGTGAACATCCTTTTATGGAGGCCAAGTAATGAATTCATTAAAAGACATATCAACTCTGAATTTGCTTCTACAACTGTCTCAGTATGGCATGCACATGAATTTGTTGAAATATCATAAGACCTTGTAAACCACAAGCATTACTAAAATATTTTTTCCCACTCACACTCCCTCCCCCTTTTTTATATCAAGTCTATGTAAAACCTTTTACTAAAGATCCAGATTCTCCCACTGAAACCAAGTGCTACTTGTCTGGAAATAGACCTTCTCTGTGCCTCAAAAAGCACCTGGAGCTCATGGTCAGAGCCAAGACACTCCAGGATCACAATCTCACACTGTCTCTCCCCTTGCACATCAGAGGAATGGTCAGAGGAAAACATTAACTATTACAGCCTTCTTCACTGAAGAGACCAGCATCTGGCTGCAGTGGAGAACAGAACCATTCATGTCAGTATTGGGGATGTCAAATGTGATCTGAGTTCACATCTCCTAAATGCTCAGCTTCAGTGTCCAGCCAGGGCAAAAGAGTGATGGCAGAAAACACTGTTCAGGAGAGCTGCCCAGAAACAGGGATCCACAATAACAGGAAAATTTGCACATCTTCTCTAAAGAACTGGGGGGGAGGAAAATCCTTTCTAAAGTCTGGGGCTGCAGCCCTCATTTCAGTGGATACAAGACTGCTTGCATCAAGCTTTATTTTTACAGAGCGTGAATCATTTCTCACTCAGTGAGAATCACTGGGATCATTCTGCTGTCGGTATCTCTGACACCAGCAGTGCTAAAAATACAAAAACTCCAAAGTCAACCATGTGCTGTCAGTTCTGAACCTGACTGCTGCATTGCTTGCATCTATTGAAAAAGAGCAGGAGCAGGTGCTGACACCTTTCAGATCAGGCTGTTTGAGAGCGCAGGACTGGGCCCACTCTCAGAAAACCTGCCTCCTTCTTTATTTATCCCCAACAGTAAATATTTGACTTCTCCTCCTGGTCAGCTGAACAATGGCATCCTATAATTATAGCTAATACCAGACAGGCTGCTGTGCTGCCACTCACTTCTGCTCTCAGCCATGCTTGAGAGCTGAAGGACCATACGGGTCCCTACATGGCACTAAGCTACCTGCACAGCTCACACCCAGCTCAAAAAGTCACACTGTCATGACTCCTTTCCCTCTGAAAAGGGTGACATAGATCAGAAAGCAGCAGAAGAACCTTTTCTAAAACCCCTTTGGCAGTTTATAATTTAAACTACAATGATGGCTCAAAAAGGTACTTTATCCAATTTATCTACCATACCACAGCTAGAGAGCAAGCCAGTAGTGAGTCCTTCATCCTAATTGATTATTTACATAATCTTTAACATCCACCCCCTTTGGAAGAGACATTATCTTGCAATGTATGAAGATAGCTGTGCTAATTATGATTTCAGTTGCCATGAAACAGTCTGCAAATGGTCCCTCCCATTGTGTTATAAACAAGGTCTTGGGGTGTGGCTTGCTTAACAAGGAGCAATATCTGCAGCTTAACTAACTGTACACTTTCATGTATGGTGGGATTGGGCAACCACATGCCAATAGGTCTTATAGAGGCCAGAACTGGATTCTGCACCAACATCGACAAATTCACAGAGAAAAATCCATAGGACATAGCCTCTGGTTATTAAAATCATTAAATGGCTGTCTGATGGGAAAAGTGTGTTCAGGGTGAATTGCTCTGAACCAGCCTCTTCCTGGATCAGATTGCACAGCTGAAATTTGGGAGGTAGGCTCTGGTCTCACCTCCTCTGACCACTGTAACATGCCAGCTGGAACTTGGGTTTCCTACCAAGTTTGATCTAGCAGCAGCCCATGGGATGGCCTGTTCTTTCTCATTCTCACTTCCATGATAAGTGCTTTGTTTAGAGGAAATGGAAAAAAAAAGAAAAGCTCTTTGTAGTATTGGATCTGCTCTGAAATCACTGTAGTTGGGCTGAACATGGAGGTTCTGAGCCCTCATTTTGTCTGGTTGACACAAGATATTATTTCATTCAGTGCCACTGCAATCTCATTTCCCCTGGCAGAGTTGCTCTTTTGTATCTTATCACTAACTAGGTGATAAGTTGATATCATAGAATCAAAACATAGCTTGAGTTGGAAGCAACCTTTTAAAGGTCATCTGGTCCAATCCCCTTGCCGTGGGCAGGACACCTTTCACTAGACCAGACAGTGTCCAACCTGGCCTTGGACACTCCCATGGATGGGGCAGCCACAGCTTCTCTGGGCACCCTGTGCCAGTGCCTCACCACCCTCATTGTAAAAACCTCTTGAAATACATTCTTCAAATATTTGAATATATAGGGGCATATCATCAGGAGTTTTGACACCCAGTGAATTTCACAGCTTGGTGTCATCTATTACAAGAATTTGTTTGGCATCAAGAAATGAAGGCGGAGCAGAACCTGTGTCCCTCAGAAGACAAAGTACATGACCATGACAGTATTTTCACTTGCCCAATAAAGAGAAAGGAAAGAACGGAAAGAACGGAAAGAAAGAAACACATTACCTCAAATCCATTATTGCTATATCACACTTCTTCCACACGGAAAAGGGGGCTTCTCTTCACCGTGCACCAAGCCTGGCTTCCAGAAAGGAATGGAACAGGGAGTTGCTGGCCCAGTAATAGCTGCTTAATTAAACTGCTTTGTTCAACTCCAATCTAAACAATTTTTTTTCATTATTTTCACAGAACAGATTTGGGGATTTAACACTCAGGCTGACCCAAAACAGTGCCATGGTTCATTAGCAAATTAGAGTTTTAAACCCAACAATTCCTACAGCAGTAACAGCAGGGCAGGATATGTTCCTATCAGAAGTTTAAAAGAAAATACTGCCTAGACTACTGAGATTGCTGGCCAGAGCCAGAGGGCTCTTGTACCCCTGTTGTCATTTGTGCTGATGCACACAGGTTTTGTGGCAGAACTTTGTTCAGTGGAGATAAACCAGGTGTTCTTTATGCCCAGCATTCAGGCTCCTGAGTGCATTGCCCTTCTTTTTGTCCCTTGTCTTTGTAAATCTTTATATAATAAGTTTGGTTGGATGGTTTCCACACTTCAATAATTGTGAAATCCCTGTGTGGTTGGCAAGACAAAACAGAGAGACCAGTGCAAAGGGCCTGCCATATATTTTGCCCAATGCCCCATATACCACAAACAGAGTTTATTCCAGGATAACTCTGCCAAGCCCAAGGGAGTTCCATTTTGGAGGAACTTTTCCAACAAGTCTCAGCTCAGTGAAGAAAAAAAGGAAAAAAATATTATCCTTCCTTGACACCTAGAGGAAAAACAAACCAAAACATGTGGCTTAAGGCCAATACAGGGCTCTCCCAACCTTCAAGCCAAAGACTAAAATACTTCTAAAACAAACAACAATTTGGTTTCTGTATTTCTCCATCATCTTTCAGACAGATAATAAAGCAATAAAATGGAAGGACTGCAGATACAAAGGCTTCTCCTTACATCCATCCTTCACGGCTACTTGCTTCCTCCTCCCCACAGACCCTTTGAAAGATAAAACCCTACTGCCAAAGCTACCTCCTTAAACCATTACCAACAGCCTTATTGATTTTGTTTTTTTCTAGACAAATCCTCAGGTTTCAATGCACTGAGGTCTCTGATCCAAGCTGATTCTTTGCCCTTGTCCTTAAAGGACAGAAGTGCACTTGGGGTTTCCTTGAGGCTGACACTGGAAGGTGTGTAACAAAACAGATTTACATTATGTTCCTTCTTATGGAATCCCCCAGCCCTTTACAAACTGCACAAGCCTAACAAAACAAGACAATAAAGTATGCTAATTGGAATATTTACCATTAACATTTCAATGCCTACGTACTTCCCACTAATAGTCTGCAGTATAAACCAGTGAAATCAGGCCAGTGCTACAGAAGCAAACACTACTTTTAACCTTGCAGTCAAATGAGGAGGAAATGGGAGGGGAGTGAGCCAAGCCTCCCCTGGTGTAATCAGGTGCAAAGCCATTCAGGCAGTGGCTTTACACCTGTTTACAAAGTCCAGCTCTGACCCAGCTCCTCAGCATACATCAAATCAGCTTCAGTTTGTGGAAAACTGGAGCAATGGTCCAGTCCCTGAGGCTGTCACAGCACATCACATTTGAGACAGCCACAATATGCAGAGTATATCACACAATTTCAGAAAACTTCAACTCGCAGAGTAACACCACACCAGTTCAGAAGGCTTCAGGTATCTTCCTGTTCTTCAGCCCAGCCTTTCATACCCCTCATGCTCATGCATTGCCCCTGTGTGCCCTCTGCTCCCTTTGGAGGTTGGTCAGTGCCCCTGGGCACTCCATGGCTCATTGCTGTCAGTGCTGCTCACAGCTGTGCCCACTGGGGATGAGGCTGGGCCAGCCCCACTCCAATTACCACAAACTGTGTGCCTAACATGAGGTTTGGCAAATTTTCACCCTCCCCAGTTCTGTGGGAAACAGCCTCCCAGTCGGGACCACCAGCTTCCAGCTTCCTACACAGTCCTGGGCACTGTCAGCTGCTGCAGTGCCTTAGCTAAGGTGGATGGAGAGGGCTCAAAGATATTGCATATCACATGAATACACCAAATCTAGTTCTCTATTAAGGAATCATTTGCTCTAATGCAAACAGGTCCTTGCTCCCAACAGGGAGCAGTTACAGGGCAGCCCTTTACCCAAGCAGGAACAACAAAAGACAGAGATAATCATTATAGAAAATGCATAATCCAAAAAGTACTGGCTGCTGGAGCATGAGGCCACTGATCCCACTGGCACTCTCCTGGGCACCTTGATGAATCCTCTCTCTTGCTCAGGCAGAAAAAGCTGCTCTGAAAATAACATTCTAGAACATAGTAGATCAGTTGGCACTGAAAAATGTTTGTATTCAATTGTTCTTCAGTTCTGTTAGCCCTTTGGCCATGTTCCTAAATCTGACAGCAGCGTCGGTCATGTAAAATCAATTCTGGATTTTTTTTTTTAATGTCTTTATATGAGTATTTTGCCTTTTAAAAGGTAGAAGGCTGATGAGAGCAGGGAAACAAGGGACTAATGGGTCCCAGTGGAGTTACAGAGAAAGATGTTAGCAAATGCTTCTGCTGCTGTTGTTACAGCAGTGTTGTTGTAGCCACAGTGGCCCAAGAATAGTTAACCATTTAACACCTTCCTAAACTTCATCATCTTCTATTTCAGAGCTGAAGGAGATCTCCAGGGCCACTTCTTGTCAGATTTATCCCCAGATGTAGCAGCTGATTTATTCTCAGATATTCTTCCCAGAAACCTTGTCTTGTTGGCACTATTAGAGACAGGTCTCTGTTTCCCACTTGTCAACATCTTGCATTTTATGGAAGTGTTTTACCAGACATAAACCCCTGGACACCCCATCAGAAACAGTTACACAACTGGAACAGCAGACAGTGAGGGCAAGGAACTTCCAGCTGGAGTGTACCTGCACAGGTCCCACATTTGAGCCCCCCTCCACCAGGGCAAGGACAGCACCTTCAACAGGAGCAAGGTGTTTGCCAGTGCTGGCTCCTCTGCTCCTACATCCAAACATCTGAAACTTCACTACAAGATCTGGGAATGGGGATCACTTCTCTAAGTGAGGATCTCAGTTTCCATTCATGTGGCTAGAAAGGAAAAGGGAAAAAACCCTTACAACCAGGTTTCTGACTGCCAGAGGCTTTCAGTTCTGCAGATCTCAATTAACAGCTGTCCAGCAGAGACACCAGTTTGCTCTGGTCTCTGAATGAGCTGTGCATTCAAAGCTGTCAAAGCTCTGCCTCAAAGCTGATCGTGGGGAAGGGGAGGGCAGGCACAGCCAGTGGGACACATGTAAATGCCTGCCCTGTCTAGCCCAGCTCAGAAGCCATTCAGAAGGACTTTAGGAGATTAGTCCTTTAGGCAGGGGTGAATTTTAGATATCATTCTTTGCTACCACAGAGACATACACCACCAGTTTCTATCACTGTCAGTAGAAGGTAATGTCAGGCCTCTGCAGGCAGCCCTGTGACCTTCTCTTTAAAGATTTGTCAGCTTTGCACCATAACACTGATAGCAGCCAGCTTTTAAAAACAGCCTCCAAGTGCACAGGCGTGAGCCTGCTCACAGTTACCCTGATTAAGCCAAGAAGAGAATTCACTCCTTATTACTAATAGGGGAAACAGAACCAAAATGAAGCTGCCATAAACAAACCAAAGTAAAGGCCACCTTCTGCCCTCAGCTGTAGGCAAGCTGGAAGGGGTCATTCAGGGAGGACAAGACAAGTGAGTCTGGGGAACATTGCCAGGATGGGGATGCATACCTGCCTCTGCCTCCCCAGAACCACCAGCAAGGCAAATTCTTACATTTCTTATGTAAGCAGATGGACTCTGGACTAGACTGCAGTCAAACAGGGACAGCTCAGCCAGTCTAGACACATCTGTGCCAGTGGCACAGGAGCTTGGCTGGATATCTATAAGCAGGGTGGCTGCAGCGGCTCAGGACAGTAATTTTGGATGAAGTTTGGGAAAAGTAATTTTGGATGAGTTTTTCAACAAGGGGGTATGATCTGTGCCAGATGCTCTGCTGACACAGGTAGGCAGAGCTTCCCAGATGTCAGTGGCTGTGATAATCAGTGACTGGCAGATAATGGTTTGGATCTGAATGGCTTTAACCACATCAACATGTGCTGCATTTCAGGTTGGGGCAAGATGGCTTGAGGTTCCCAAATACACCTTTCAGACATGGTGAAGGGAATCCAGAAGGCAAAGCCTGATGCAATTGTCTGAAGCAATTAATCAATTTACTGAAAAAGCCCCCCTTGTGACGTTATTTTTCTCTTCTTAAGGTTTCAGTTCATAACTGTGCTCCTTTTTGGTTTGTCAGCTTTTTATTCCCCCTGTATTAAAATTGAAATGTTCAAACCCTGCAGTTGATTCAGATGGGAGGACTATAAACACTGGATACACACGCTGCACCAAAACAGGTACAGCCTAGCAACATTTTCTTTCAGGAAACAACATTGCCAAAACACAGCAGTAGAAGGATTAATTTAGGCCACGTTGGGATAACCCATTCTTCCTTTTGCTCCTCCAGGCATGGGTGTATATCCCTGCCCTTCCCTCTTTGATGATTTACATCTCACACAAACCTGGCCTGGCTCTTAGGGACTCCAAAACCTGAGCCAAGACAGGAGTGGGGTTGGCTTTAATCCACCTTGGTGCCATCACTAGTCCAGAATTGTGACAGGCTGTACCTGCACAACTGAGACTGTGCTATGTTTGTCACAACCCTGGCAACAGAAAACAAAGTGAATTATACCAGCAGCAACAAAGGATTAGGAGCAAAATCTCGGCTTCCAAGGAGAGCCCCAAGGAGTTTGATCAGTGGGGATTCTGTCCTCTCTCACCATCTATCTATTCAGGCAGGATTTATTGTTAAGGGAGAGTCAGCCCTTACATCTCACTCATTTTCATAGGAGTTCAAGTTCACTGCAGCTGAAGGGAGTTGTGCAAAAGGATCCTGTTAAACTGTAACCAGCGGTCGGATGTGCCAGTTAATCATCTACTTTGAAACTTGTCCCTTTTGATAATAATTTTCCATGGCTGCAGAATTAAAGCTTAACTGGTCATTGGCTTCGAAAATGACCTTGTCTGACAGGGAATGTGGAAGAGGAAACAACAGTAACATGACCTTCTTGTGTAAATTCTAGATGTGGACAGAGGGGAGAAAAATACTGCTGGCAGTTTCCACTTGACTCAGTGATTTATCTCAACCAGACTGCAATGTCCCCCCGGTCATCTCCAGGCATGAAAGGAACACCAGCTCCTGCCTCCAGGGGCTGCAGGGCAGCATCAGAGAGAGCCCTGCCAGCCGGGCTTATCACACAGGAGAGATGTCCTTGGGAAGCACAGGAACATCACAGCCTGTGCGCCTGATGGTGAGCTGGGTGCTTCCTTCCTTCCTGCAGTACTCACCCGCCTTGAGGAAACATGATGGAAACATTTAAGTATTTAAAATTCAGCCTACAGGCAGGAGAGCTTCTGAGCAGACAGCAAGTGTCACACCGGGTGCTCACCACATCCATGGTCAGTAGGCACAAGTAAAGTGTTAAAACCAGCCCAGTTCCACTGGACTCACAACTTAGAGCAGTAAAATTGTATTAAACTCTAGTCATGTCTAGAACTATTTCAGCCCTTTAAGTCCATGATAAGATGGAAATGAATCCTAAATTTTCCTAGGCAGACAACCAACACTAAAAAGCAAAGGGCAAGGACAAGACAAACACCAGCAGATGTGATGATATGTTACAAAACCCATGCCAGACTTCTCTCAGCAGCCAACACTCACTCAGACAAGATGCTGGGGAGTCAGGGCTGGTCACACACATGGTTACTACAACAATTTTTGGTATGGAGCAAGAGGGAACATAATTCATTAGCAGATTCAAGGAAACTTAGTCACTCAGTAATGAGGGTAAGAGACCAGACAGATTGTCAAAGCAGAAAAAGTTCTTAGCATGAGTCCTCTCTTCAAAATCACCTTGCTTAAGATTGACAAACCCACATTGCTGACTGGGAGTGAAATTTAAGCTTAAAATCCTTGGAAACATTACTCAGTCAAATGAGATGATAAATCAATGAGGTGAAGAAACATTAATTCATTTATGTAATCACTTATTTACCCAAGATAAAATGGAATTTATGTTGTTTTAAAACACTGGAAAAGTTAAATGTCTAAGGGAATTCTTCAGTAACAATAATTTATTTTTAAAAGGTTTTGGATCAAATAATACCGGAATCAGAAATTTCCAGAACACCTCACAAATCAAGACCTCCCCAGCCAAAAGGCCCCTTCTGTGCCCACCGGTGGTCATGGTTTCACTGGACAGCTGCAATGTGCAGGCCTGGAAGAAACTCCCTGACAGGGCTGCTGAACTGAAGTCTCCAAGCTTCCTTGGTGCTCTTCTCCAAGCCAGCTTCCCTGGCTAAATTGCCCAAGAACTGGAAACCTGGTCTCTGCAGATCCACTCAGCTATTTTGCCCATACAAATAAGATCTCAGGCCACCCACTCAGTAAGATCTAGGTGTTTTGGAGATTGCCTATGAGGAAACTTGGAGCTGCAATTTGGATACTGCACATGTTCAGAGCCTGAAACACCTTCCTTTCAGAGGCCTCAGATTGATGGGAAATGCACCACCCAACTCCAATGACTTGCAGATGCAGGTTGAGATGACAAAAGGAGAAAACTCCCAGCAAAAAAGGAAAATGGGATTCTTAGAAGAGTCCTGCAGCTGTGAGGCACCAAGTGCTCATTGTTGCATTAAGGGAAAATTCTGCAGTGCTACGAAGAGCACAAAGATTCTGTTTATACCCACTGCCTGGTTTCAGCAAGCTACTTTATACTAAATTTTCCTGCTGATCCAGCTGCATTGTGCTAGCAGGTGTCTCCTAACATCTATCACATGTTATTGCGTTTTTCCCTTCCACATTCAGGTGTAAAGGACACAATGCATCACTGCACAAGGAGAGGAAGAAGACGCTGCCTAATTTCCCATAGGATGCAATATTTATCCTGTAAGTGCAGATTAACTGAATAACTTGCTAGATTTGTGTCAAGGCTTGTAAGGAGTGGTGACTAATCCTAGCTAGTGGGGATTAACAATGTTTGCTGTGGGAAATGTGCCAGACTTTTCAATTATATCATGTCTTACAAATAGACTGCGATGGTTCTGCATGAATACAATTGTGTTCTTGCCACAGCACAGTGATAACAGGGTATGTCCTTTCTAGTTTTTTAATGCCACAGACTAGAGCAAGCCTCAGCAAGAACATCGCTGGGATGGACAGCAGTACAAGAGCCTGCTCTTCTCTTAAATAGGCCAAAATGAGCAGGAGGATCAGGAGTGTAGTTAGAAAGCCCTAAAGTTACATATTAAGAAGCTACAGGTGAGAGTGCACCAGCTGTGTTACCCTGTGTAACACACACACACTTCCCAGATGGAGGGAGCCAGCCCTGGAAGGCCACTCTCACAGTGATGGAAAAATCACATGACTAGAGCCCTCATCATCAGCAAGGGAAAAAGTGGAAAGAAAACCAAAATATCCACGAGCATCCTCCTGTGTTCTTACCCAGAAACACCTCCCAGTACAACTGTGTTGTGAAAGGTGAAGCTCATTCAGTTTTTCCTTTTGCTGCCTCAGCATACTGGGGAGACACGAGGCTCCTCACAGTACAGGAAAAAGGTCTGAGGTGTGGCACTCAAAGCTGGTTGAAGTGATCCAGCCCATCCTGACCACTCCAGCTCATTTCCATGTGCCCATAGCCAGACCAAGGGCTTGACTCAATGGCAGTCTGCATCTTCTATTTGGTTAAAAAAAATTCTGGATATCACAGAATCAATCAAGTTGGGAAAGGCCTCTGAGATCATTGTGTTCAACCTATGACCAAACTCCCTGATGTGAGCCAGACCATGGCACTGAGTGCCACAGCGAGCCATTCCCTAAACACCCCCAGGAACAGCAACTCCACATCTCCCTGAGCAGCCTGTTCCAATGCCTGAACACCTTTGCCATGAAGAAATTCTTCCTGATGTCCAGCACAGCACAGTTTAAGAGTCTATTATGAGTTCCCACACAGGGGAGACCAATTCCCACCTGGCTACAGCTTTCTGTCAGGAGCTGTGCAGAGTGGCAAAGCCATCCCTGAGCCTCCTTTTCTGCAGCCTAGACACCCCAGCTGCTCCTCACAGGGCCTGTGCTCCAGACCCCTCACCAGCCTCACTGCCCTTCTCTGGACCCGCTCCAGCCTCTCAAGGTCCTCCTGAACTGAGGGCCCAGAACAAGACACAGGACTCAAGGTGTGGCCTCACCAGTGCTGAGTACAGAGGAAGAATCACTTCCCTAGTTCTTCTGGCCACATTGATACAGATATCAAAAAACAGCAAACCACAATAAACACAAAAATAAAACAAACTGCAGAGGTTCAGCTTGTCAGTCTTCCTCTCCCATTCTCTGACCTGCCAGAGCTCAATTCCCAGACCCAAGCTGCTTGTCTTCTGAGTGTGTCTTCTGAGTGTAACCCTCCTGCCAGTGAGCCTTCATCCAGACTCAGCCATGGGAGTTTATGCTTCGCACAAGACAAACCCCCCTTTCCGTGCTCCTCCGGGAGCTCTCCTAAGGAGCTACGTATTAACACTTATTTCTCCCACAGGTATCAGTAGTTATTACTACTTAATAGTGTTCCAGCCTGCTTGGGAGTAACAATAGCACCTGGGTAATTAGAGGAAAAGGAACATCTTATGAGTAAGGCATGCACAGCTGAACAGAGTGTTTTGCAATGGCATGACTGCCCAGTGACAGCTGTTCCAGCACACCTGAGATGGCCTAGTCATTTTTCAGATTGGTGACAGATTGTCCCTGCTGACTGCACCCACCTCCACAAGGACTTGGCTAGAAAGGCAGAGAAACCCATCATGAGACAGCCCACAGTCACCTGGCAAGGCCCTTCTGTGTCATCAGACACATTTAAATCCAGATTCTGAACACAGAGAAGGCATTTGAAACTGGGTCTTGAGCCTCACCTAGTAATGCTTTCACCAGATAACTACAGGCAAAAGCACCACCACACGCTCATTTTTTAAATATTTCCATATGAAATATTTAATTTCTGGTTTATTAGTTTAGCTGTTGTCTGTGAAACAAACAAAACTGCAAGGAAAGGTGAGCTTAGGCCTTAAAGGTTTTTTCTGGCTACTGTACATCACTGGTCCAATGGGGACAGACATCATCACCCCATTTAGTAGTCAAGAGAGCAGAGGGGAAGGGGGTCTCACAGGCATAGCTGCTGCTCTGTCAAGCCACACTCAGCCAAAAGACTGGCACAGTGAGGCTTTCCTTGCTCATCTATGGACATCTCACTATCAGCAGAGACATGTTTCTGCTCTTTGCAAGCAGTTATTTAAGCAACAAAGTTAAACATCTCCATTCCTTTCTTGTTCCCACATCCTTACAATCTTACTAGGCCTCCTTGTGATTTTTAAGCTAGCTCTGAAATTTGCTGGGAGCTACAGGAAGCCTCTTTTCAGCTATCAGGTCCTCAGGGTCACCTAAGCCAAAACCAAAACCGAAGCATGATGTGGAGCAGGGCTTAAGCTGCTGCATCCCCCAGGCCTACCAGCTTGGGATCTCCATTTGCCTGATTGCACCTGCAGCAGGGCTGGGGTAGAAAGCTCAAACCCGAGGTGGAAATAAGGCAGGAGCAGTTGTAGGGACGTGGATAGGAAGGGTAGGGAGACCAGAGTTGGGTAAGGCTTGGGGTAGGGGGGAAGGAGATTACAGTGAGACCCTATTTCAAAAATATGGGTCTTTGCTGCTCCAGATCCTTCAGTAAAACATACTGTCAGCCTCAAAGAAAGCTTTGGTCATCTCCAGGCTGTTTTAAGCAGCTGCTCCCACAGCATTTGGATGTCCTGTCTCCACCTGCCCATTCCTGCCTTCCCTGTGCCGAGCATTTTGTAAACGAATCATGCACCAACCTCCTTCCTTGATTTATTTGCCAAAAAAGATTTGTGTGGGGTGGCACAAAATGCGAGGTAGAATGAAGTATTCATCAGCTTGTGTGCCTCTGAACCTGACCACATCCTGGAGCAGCGACTCCTCACAGGTGTTCAGACACTGTGGTAATAGGAGTTTGGACAAAAAATACACTACCAGAAACAAGAGTTTGGAGAAAAAAAGTGGAGACTCCTCAGAGAAAAGGAAAGAAAGTTTAGGAGCTGAGGAGTTGCATTTCCCACTTCTTTTTGATCAACCTTCAGAGATTTCAGTCAAATGCAAGACTGTAATGAAAGTGTTAGAGAAGATAATATTTTACAGATATAAATTGTATGCGTCATGTACTCAGTATGCATACTACACAAAAATATTTCTAATCCTTTTCTACTAAACCCCACACTCTCCTGGAAGTGACAACAGAAAAAAACGTGCTCATATTCTTCGTTTAACTCACTTCCTTATGTAAGGTTCATGTGTTTTTCTAACACAGTGGTAGGAGAGTTGTGAAATACAAATAGCTTCTCATTTTACTCTTCATCATTATGTACAATATTGACTGCTCCCACTCACTCAGATTAGCTATATTTTGTAAACAGCAAACACACTTTAAAAGTGCAGATTTTTTCCAAGGCTTTCTCAATTCTGCTGACGTAAAGCTTTGTATTGATCTATTAAAATTGCTTTTACATCCAAGTACCTTCTAACAGGCTGTACCCCTTTCCATGGTCTCTAACCTGTCCTTTCCACCACTGTTACAAAACCCAGACCTACTACACCACATTTCTGATCAAGATTTTTTTGACTGACTGTGGTCACAATATCTGACTTGTGGTGACCCAAACACTGTAGAAAACACTCCCTAAACCTCAGCTCTTTTTCATTTTCCATGCTTGATGCTCTAACCATGCTGGCACTTCTTGGCCAGAAAGATGAGAGCTGTAAAATTGGTGAACATTCCTAAGAGGTTGGTTGCACACTTACCTTTCTAGTATTTAGATAAATATTTCAGCAGTATCAGATGTTGTTCAGAACTCTGGTTCTGTACACTGCAAACATTATCTAACAGCATTTTTGTAAAAACTCAACGTGAAACTTTTGTACCTTTCAGGTCCTCCTTAAACACCAAATTTCCCAAAGTATTGATTTTGAGTATGTCTTAGTACAAGGACCCCTTTGCTACTTCTACTCAGTCACAATCATCATCATCATTAGTGGAGTGTTCAGCTTCTCAGGCAAGAATTGATTGCTTTTTTTGGCACTAGAAGGGTTAACAACTGACAGGATATTTTTAAGTCAGCTATGTCAATTATTCTGTCAATATTTCAACTCTTCCACTGTCTTGGGAGTTCAGTGCTGCTCTTGCTGCTTTTCCACTCTAATGTTCCAAACTCTCTTGAGCAACATCCCCCCCTCCCCCAACCTCCCATTTGTTCAGCTTTTTAAGAAACCCTTTCCACTCGTACTGTGAGTGCAATCTATGCCAGAAAACTGTAGGTTTTATAGCTATATAAAATCCGGTATAAATATCACAATTCATTCTTAACTACCAAAATTTTGCAACATACCTTTAGTGTCAATGATTACACTATTTAAAATATGAACAGGCTGGTGGTGGTACAACATTTTCTCATTTGAAGAGAAATTTAATATAGTTCCTTGGACTACAGATGCTTTGGAGAAATTAGTATTTGAAACTTGGACTGTCCAACTGGACTGTTTCTTAATTACACCTAAGAACAGGCAGTTTCTGTCAGCTGAGACTACCAGGAACAGAGTTGCTCCCTTCATCATTGCTTTGATAAGCAGATGGCCTTGGTCATTTCTTCATTGTAGAGCTGGAAATTGAGCTGGTTCAATGCAAGAAATGGCAGAAAGGAGTTACAACAACAGGCTGGCCCTTGTCCTGTGCTAGGAAGTGGCACCTCCAGAGCAAGATAGGTCAGGAAAAGGATTCTTTGTTTTGGAGCTGATGCTTCTTCACTGCATTACACGGTGTAAAGGGGTAAGATGATGCTGACCCTGTCACATCTTTGCCTAACAAGATTCCTTCCTTCTTTCATTCTGATTTAGTATTGGGCCCCTCACTACAAGAAAGACATTGTGCCCAGAGAAGAGCAACAAAGCTGGTGAAGGATCTAAAGAAAAAGACCTTCAATGAGTGGCTGAGGGAGTTCACAGAGAGGCTTGGCCTGGAGAAAACAAGACTGGGGGGATCTTATCACCCTCTACAACTCCCTGACCCTCTGCTCCAGATAACAAGAAACAGGACAAGAGGAAATGGCATTACATACTACATAATTGCAGCTGTTCTCTACTACCAACACTGTTCAGATTAAGTACCCAAAACATCTTGGACGATGTTTCCTTACGGGCACTCTCTGAGTGAAAAGATGGCAAAGAGTACAAAGAGTAAAAGGACATTTCTTCAGGTATCAGAAGCACCCAGCTGAAAAAAAAATCACTGGATTTTTTCACTGGGGCGCTGGAATAATGGATAATGTTTACATGATCGATCTACTAAGGATGTTCTTCCTAAAGGCAACTTTCAAGAAAAAGTATGCCATCAAAAATGTTGAAGACTTTAGCTCTAAGGAATAAGATTTCAACACCTGCCCTGGTTATTTCAGGATATATTTTCTTAGTTTGTATCAAACCATGTGTCACTGTTCTTTTTAAGATGACACCCTCTAGAGAAGGCAAGTGGATTACTCAGAGGCAGGTCCTGACCAGTACTGCTGTGTACAGGCAGGCAAAGGGGATGGAGGGAAAGTCATCTGGCTGCTTTGTGGATGGGAGAGCATCATCCTGGTAGCCATAGAAACAAAGACCATAAGCACAGCTTGCAACCACCTGGCCCCAGGCTATGCCTTGCCCTTCTTGGAGCACAGCAGGACTGGGTGTGGGCAGTGCTGAGATCCTGCAGGAGAACATGAGCTCCTCAGGAGGTGGTGTCTGACTCAACAAGGCAGAATGCAGACAGCACTGGGGCACCATTTTAGGGACTAAAACTTGAAAATAATTTAACACACTAAGCCCAAATCAGGGCCATCATCAAAGACTTTGTGTCTGCTCTTGGAAACAGGGCTATTAATAACAAATAGCTGCTGTTTGTGCTTCCAGATCTTGGTCACTTTGGAAATTTAAGCAAGTAGTAAGCATTTTCACTTCCTGTCCTCATAAACCATTCAAAACAACATCATCTGGTTTATCAGCACTGCCCCAGAGAACACCATTCCAATAGAGAGATAAAGCTTGTGTGCATATCATTTCTTCAGTGACCCCTTCGAATCTGAAGTGCTATTGAAGTGCAAGATCTTATCTGTGCCTGGTCACAAACATATTGGCTTTGTGGCAGGCTTTGCCCAACATCATGCCAACTCTCCCAGCCTCTGTCCCAGAGGGACAGAGCAGATCCTACTCTGCTGATCATCTATAAGCCATGCAAATAACAGAGAGCTTCACTTGTAATTTGTGTGAACATATATATATGATAACAGCATGTAAAACAAGCTAAAAAAAGAAACATTTTTACCTCATTAGGTGGGACTGAGTCTCCACAAAGTGGTTGTGGGATAGAAAAGGGTATCTCTTGCACACAAACTCATTTGTCCCTACTCTGACCCGTGAGTCCCCACTGTCACCAACCAAGTATCCTGATGCCTCCAAACCCAAGGTAGTTTCAGTGTTGTATTGACCAGCTTCTCTCCATGAAATATTCAAACAGGCCCATAACTCCCAGTCTCAGTAGCCTGGGGATAAGTCAGTATCTGATTTTAAAAGAACCATCTCCAATCTGGGCAGAAAAGTTGCTGCTCGCTTTCACAGTTGGGGGAAAGGGAGAAAGGGAGAAATCCTTGAAGTCTTCTTGTAAGTGGAACCTCAACCTTTAAAAAATCCTCTTCAAGGTAAAAATACTACATCCAGTGTGTCCAAATAACTTTGCTTCTATAATGATCAGTCAAGTCCAACCAAAATATCTTTCCACTTCAGGCTGGATTGGGCCCTTCAACTGAGCAGATCAAGGCAATGGGAACCAACAGAGCAAACTAATGACTAAGTTGTCATTATTGTTGCTGAGTTGTAAGCACATGTCATGATTTGGAAGAGCACTACTATTAACAGCTTAGTTATGCTATAAAAAACACCAAAAAACCATTTACTTAAACTTCCTGCACACAGATAATGATCAGAACAGCCTTTAGATCATGGCCCTATTTCCTGCAAGCATATATAAATTTATATAGAAGACCCCTGCCATGATTCACTGAGTGTTTATATCAAAGTGATTAGGTAAGTACTGACTTTTCAGAAGAATCCAATGAAAAACAAGGCCAAATGCCAAATATTTAGGAAATAAGGGTATTTAGAAATGAGATTACAACATCAATGTCAGAAATATCTAGAGTTGGAAAAGAATCAGGTAAATTGCAACATCAATTCTATCAAGTAACCCTTCCTCTCCAAGCTCACTTTGATGTTCTAGTCAAATATTTCAGACTGCAGAGCAAACCCAGGTCTGGTTTTGGTGGAAGTGTTTTTACAATGAATTTCAGGAGTCAAGGACTTGGGGTTTTGCATCTGTAGGCCAGTAATCAGGCTGTCCAAAGAATAAGCATCACTGCGATAGAGCAGGGGACCTCTTTCCTAACAGTGCCAGAAAGACTGAATGAGCTCTAAACTACACGTGTAAACATTCCCCAAATGCAGATTCCTGGTGCCTGTGTGTGCTTTCATGCACCCACATCAGCCAGCATAGCAAGTTCCTACACCTATGGCTCAGAAAAAATTGATTTGCACTAGAAAGAAAGTTAGACTGTGTCAGCTTTACAGCTTCTTCCAGCTGGAAAAGGATTTGCTTTGGCAGGACAGTTTTTCTGCAAGTAGAGCTTTCTTCATTGGTTACTACAAAACTAAAAGTACTAAAAATGTAGAACTTGGACACAAACCTTCAAAGGATAACACTGTCTTACAGGGCAGTCACTTGCCCAAAACCCACACACAGCCAGGAACATTGTGTAGCTTTACCCTGATCTCCTCAAGGTGCACAGCTCAGGAGATGGCCTTGATTCAGCAGGAGGCTCTGACTGTCTGAGCCTTGCTGCTTGGAATTGTTGCAGGGCATTGGAGAGCAAAACTTGCACCAATTTTGCCATTAAATGGCAATACCCCATAACCGGATAACTTAAGGGCTGAGGGGACATCAAGGAACTAGAACTTTACTTCTGTGAGGGCTGGAAATCCACCAGGAAGGTTTCATTTCCATGACCAGCAGAACAGCCTAAACTGAACAAAAATTAATAAATAGATTATTCAAGGTACAGGGATGGAGTGGTAGAAATGGAGCCTGGAAAAAGCAGGTTTGGACTTCTTGAAAGACAGAATATGGCCTTGGGGGTTACCACAATGCACTCAGGCCTAGTATTCCCAGAGGATATCAGCACTATCCTGCAGGGATTTCCTCATCTTGAGATCCTACACTGCAGCATGTGACAGCCTACTCATGGGCTCTCTGCAGCACATCCCAGGCTCTGCTCTGGAAAACCAAGGACTTACACAGGAGAAGAGAAATAATGACACTTTTTCAGTGCTCCTACACTGTTGCAGACAGACCATTTAGCAGAGCTTCTCTCAGTGGAGTTAACTCCCTCATGCAGCACATCTCCTGTCACTCATCCTGAAAAACAGGCAGCAGAAAGAGAAGATAATGACTGTGTGAAAGGGTACACAACACCAGGGTCAAGAAGGGGAGTGGGAGGGCTGAGGAACAAGGATCCATAGTCAAGGGCTCTGATCATGCCATGGATTCACCCTGGGGCCTTGAACTTGGCTCCTGTCCCTGGCCAAGGTCAGGTAGAACCCTTCATATAACCTGTGCCAGAAGCAAAACACTTAAAGGAAAGTAAGAGATGGGTGCTTTAACATAAGCCAATACCATTTCCGAGCTACAGAGAACCTCAAATGAATGAGATTCTATCTCTGCGTACTCTTGATTATCTCAGTTGGTCCTAAGATAAACAGCATGAAGAATAAATAACTTTGCGGTAACTGATCAAACAGGACAAGACAGTCAAACTGCTTCCCTCTCCAATTCTGATAATTCTGTTCCAGGCTGCCTCTAACCACCAGTCCTTTCTTCTGAAGGGGATTTTGGGGGAGTGAAAGAATGTAGGTAGAACAGGAGTTCTGAGAGAAGTCAAGAATCACAAACCTCATGGGATGTTCCTTGGAGATGGTTCATTAGTCATGGACCGCTTTCAATTCTTTATGTCTCCCAACACCTTTTTTTGGGTAAAATACATTGATGGAACAAACTGCAGATGCTGCAAACCACTTATGTCACAATAATCCACTGGAAGCAAGGCACAAAGAAAGCTGGCCTAGCCCAGGCCAGGTGAGACTGGAGGAGGTCACACCCTGGCTGTGGAATGGGAAAGCAGACAAGGAATTCATGCAGGCCAGGACTGAGTAGGGAGATCAGTCAGAGGTCAGGAAAAGCTTCATCCATGAGCAGGGTGAGGATGATGTTCCCAAGACAGCCTCTTTTACAGTTTCCAGGCATGGATCCAGTGCAGCTCTGCACAACATAACCTCACCTCCATTTCAGACTCTTCCTGTCTCCCTCTCTGCCCCCAGCACAAGGGGCAGCACTGTGAACTGCCTGTGAACAGCAAGAGAAATAATCCAAGCATCCAAGCATCTCCCCAGGCTGCTTGGTCTGAGCAAGGAACAGTCTTCATTCAGGACCAAACAGGAGCTCCAGCTTTCCCCCAAGAATTAGGGGACAAGTTCTGGCCATGGCAGTTTGTCAATGGCCTCACCTTTCTCCTCATGCAGGACTCTCACTTCCTGTGCTCTCTCCAGTCAGTAGCGAGGCAGAATTGAGGAGGGGGATTCAGCCCCCAAAAGCCAAAGCTGAGGGCCAGCACAGTGGGCAAGGGGAGGACTGTGTGTCCCCAGCACAGTCACATGCTGAAGACCAGGGAACCTGCCAGGAAGAGGCTTCTGCTCCTTTCCCCCTCAGAGTGAAATTGGGCAGAGCAGTGATAGCCTGATTTGACTGCAGGAAGCTCCTGCTTAAAATAGCTGTTCTACAGCTGCCACAAAGCATTTTCTTTAGGAAATATCGGGTAGATTGTAGCAAAATTTAGGGGAGAAAGAAGAAATCTCACAAAACACTTTAAGGCTCTGATAAGTCTCCAGTAAGAAGGAACACTCTATCTTCCTAAATCAAGCTCAATCTGCCAAAATTTTTGGTGTTCTGGTTCTTTAAATGGATAAATTGTGAAAATGTGTAATCATAGAGCAGTGATTTAGGAGATGGAGTTACAGAGACTTTCCTGATCCAGTCAGGCATCTGTGTGGTCTAGAGCAGAGAACTTTCCTGGGAAAAGGCAGAGGTTTCTGGCCAGGCTGTGGGGCTCAGCAACACCCTCCCCAAGCTGAGGGGAGCACAGCACAGCTGTGGCTGTCAGGATGGCTTTGTTTCCTACCCATGCTCAGAACATGCCTTGAGATGTTTATTAATATCATCACATGAAACAAATTGTATGAACTTATTAAGACAAACTGGAGTCTACTCCTGACATGGTCTTTAATTCTGAAACCAATATTTATCTCTCTGTGACAGAAAAGAAAAGATTGGTGGACTGCAATAAAAGGGAAACGAAGGTTCAGGACAAATTCCATTTCCCTGCTGCAGACCAGTTACAATCAAGTTACCAAGAGCTTGGCAAGTATGCAAGGAAAAGTGGAGGAAAGTGACAGACATAACACAGGAAGTTCAGAGCATCCCATCCTGTTCTCAGCTACTCCAAAGGAGATGAAACAAACTGTTTTCCACATCCTGCTGTGTTAGGCTGTTGATAGAGCCCCTCTTATTTGCTTTAACAACAAGGCACAGCATCACCAGTCCCCCCTAATCTGTCCACGCCCTCTCTCAGGATGGGCTACCTGGGAAGATTATCAGAAGTAAAAGCAGAAATGGACAAGATACATCTGCAACCCTTTCATTTGTGAGCCCTGGTGCCTCAGGGAGCAGCAGGAGCTTTGCCTTTTGGCTTCAGAAGCATGTGGGTTAATACAGGTAGCAGTTAAGCATAAGCAGCGATACATTCCCAAATTATTGAATTTTTTTTCAGTTTTTTGCAATGAGCTCCAGGAGAGCTCCTGCACAGTGGCAGCAGCAGTTCTGGCAGTGGCGATGTCACTAAGCTCTGCATTATTGCAGGCTGACAGTGAGAGAGCAGTGCCAGTGGGAAGTCAGGCTGGACAGATGAGGAGCCTTTAGACTTGTGGCAGTCTCAGGCCAGGAGCATCATCTCTGCCAGGATGCACCTGAAACCATTGAGTCCAGGGGTAAAGGACGCAGACAAGGGACATAAGCAAGAGCAAGGTGAGAGTCTACTCACCCTCTGCCATAAGTCCCCAGATGTCAGTATTTTTGGCCTGTCAGTGTGTCTGCAATCAGGACACAAGCAAGGAGAAGTCCTCTCCCATCATTTAAGTTCATCTGTCCACTGAGGCTGGGTCCCAGGCCAGATCTGCCCAGGTTTGCAGACCCCACATGAATGGGTCAGTCACCATGGAGTACAGGGAGGCTCATGTCTACAAGTGACACCCACAGCCCATAACCACCTGACTCATCTGCTCCTGCCCCATCACACAACATGTCTGCTCCAAAGCATGTGGAAAATCTGGGAGAAGGCTTCACACACTGAGTGACTCACACACACATCCCCTGTGCTACTCTGAATTTTCTCAAGCCCTCATATCCAGGGAAACTGGTGAAAAGGCTTATTCTGAATGTTCAAGAGACAAGGTTGAAACATGCTAGTGCAAATCTGGCCTACACAATGGATCCACTACATCCAACAGGAGCCTTTTCTCTGGCTTCAGCAGGCTGATTACCAGGCCAAAGTTTAGGAAAAGGGAGAGAAGATCACCAGCTCCTTGAATTCATAGAGTTTAGAGCTGCTTTGCTTTAGCCATGCTCCCTGATGCTGAAGAGGGCAGGACAGCAGCCATAAACTACATTTATGTTTTCAGGAAAGCACAGCATGTCACAGAATGACAGCTGTCAGGTGCTAGAAAGGTGTGTGGTAAGTTTAAGCATTGATGCTGAAGAGAGCAGGACAGCAGCCACAAAACCACATTTATGTTTTCAGGAAAGCACAGCATATCACAGAATGACAGCTGTCAGGTGCTAGAAAGGTGTGTGGTAAGTTTAAGCAGTGTGTTAAGTGTTAACTTAAGCAGTGTGGTAGGGGGTTAAGTCATGCAGCAAAAAAGCCCCTCCTGGAGTTTCCTCAGCACAGCCTTGGAAGTTACCTCCAGCACCTGAGACAGGTGGGAAAGCACATCCAGGTAACCCAGCTGTTCACAGGACTCATCCCAAGGGCTGTGTGTCCTTCCAGCTCCTGCTTGTCCCCTACATGACTTCAGGCAGCCACAGACTCTTAACCTCCCCAAGGGCACAGGGACTGCAGTCACAGGGCCCTGCCTGCCCTCCCCTCCCTGGCCAGCATGCCACCAGTGGCACGGGACAGACCTCAGTGACAGCTCAGTGCCCTGCAATGCAGCACCAGAAGGGAGCTGGAAGTAGCCAGACACATAAAGGCTTGACCTTTTCCTCTTATATGATTGACATTTTTTCCAGGAACTTGTTAAAATTTCAAATAAAAGTTTCATTCAAATGGATTTTCGTGCCAAAATGGGAGATGAGGGGGGAAAAATATAAAGCCCCTCATCATAAAAAAAAGAAACATATGTCCAAGACTTTAAACTTGTTTTTACAACCACTTACAGAACAGGAAATTCATTAAATCTGATCCTTTCTCACAAAGGTCTCAATTTCAACAAAATTTTCTAATGAAAATACTTTCATGGAAACATTTGTGGCCAACTTGCATTTTATTCTATTCCTCGGATATGCACCTTACAGGTCTGGAAACAATATGGTAATTGTAGAGGGAACAGGCAAATTTTTCACTTTAGTGAGCAATAGTTTTGCTTAAGGACCTTTCACCCAACAACTGGAAATGCTCTCATTTGATTTCTGCTGGCAAAGATATCCAAAACTTCATGGGGAACAAAAGCTTCACAATACCTCTGCCTCCCCAGCTTTGGAACAGAGTTCAGGCATGATTTCACCATTTCACCACTCAAGCAAACCCCAGTCCTGCCAGCATCTAGTCTCTGGAGTTATTAACAGTTCCCTGTTGCTATGGGCCTTCTTTGCAAGTGAGACTGGTTAACAAACAGCTGCAGGTCTCTGTCATCATTCTCTTCCTCTTCAACACCCTCCCAACATCTTTGTCCTCACCAGCATCTAAAGGAGGCAGCACATAAACAGACATCATGATCAAATTCATATCAGGCAAGAAGGACAAAGTCACAGATATGAGAAGATGGGATTATCTGCTTGGCTGCTGCTTGCTCTGTAGAAGTTGCAAAGTTCAGGACAGTAAAATTTCCACTGAACTTGCATTTTCTGTGACGTAACTCTCTTAAATGATTTAGGGAGAAAAAATTCCAAAACTGCAGACCTGCTGCTGAGAAAATGCCATGTAAACTGTGCTACTTGTGACTAGGCCTGTCACAGCCCACTAACACACAGAGGACTGGAGGCTTTGGTTCAACAAATAGCTTAAGGAAGTGCCTGTTCCAGCAGGGGCAACACCCCTTGGGGAAGTTCTGGGACCCAACTCCTCCTTTGCATGCTCACCTGCCCAGGAACTTCACCTTCTCTGCATTCCAGGTGTCTCAGAAACAGAGCAAAGCAAATGCTTCTCTCTCAAGAGGCACCAGCAATAAATGGGGCAGGGCAAGCATGCAGCTCAGGAGCCAAGATGCATCCCAAGAGGCTCAGGGGAAACACAGGCTCTGCTGCTCCACCTCTTCCCTCCTGGCTGCATCTGCACACCTGGCACACGGCTGTGTCCAAGCAGGAGCTGTAGACAAGGCACACTCCTGCTGTTAACAGCTCAGTAGGATGGAAAGAGTTCAAAATAATCAGTTTGGACTCAAGTGCAAGTTATTCTTGGGTACCAGATCCCCATTGCTTCAATTCTCCATCTCCAAACTGCACCCCAGGTTCACAACTTGGTGAAGCTCAGCTCCACTCAGGATGCACAGCCTGGGTGCAGGGAATGTGGTCATTGCTGAGTTTTCCACATCAGGGATGGAGAATGAGCTTTCTGACCCACCTCTCACTGGAAACATGGCACCCCCAGGATTCCTTTTGGTATTTCCGCCCTTTGCTCTCTGCTTCAGGACAGCAGGACCCTGAAACCTTGCCCTAAAGACAAGCTTTGTGCCATCCTTGTTCTTCCTTTCCTTGTGCCTTGTTAGATGTAACTGGAAAAAAGGGGTTTGGGACCTCCTTTTCTAAGGATGAGGCAAAGCACTCAACTGAAATGGCAAGGTTTAGCTTAACAGGCTTCTTGAGGAGATCAAAGGGACAAGTACACCCATTCAGCTAAGCTGGAGTGACAACCAAGGGGAGCCCCAGTTTCCCTTTAATGGGACACAGCCTTGTGAACTCAGTGATGGTACAACAGAGCTCACAACAGCTTGTTCAAATACTGCTAAAATTGTTCTTGACTTCACTGAACGTTCCAGAAGTCCAGAAATTCTGATATAAAATAAAAATTAAAATATGGTGAAAAAACACATCCATATTCTTCCCCTTCAGTTCTTTTTCTGAATATTAGAGAGGATAAAACACTAGGGAAACAATTGAAATGTATCCACACAGCTACTAATCCATGGATTTGTCAGCTGCTCAGTCTACAACTTGCACAGCCACACTTTCTAGGAAACACATCTGAACTTGAAGCAAGATCTTAACACAAACCAAAGCACAAACTGCATGCAAGATCCATTCGTAAAACTAATCTATCCTAGAATTTTTTGCCAGGGCTGTAATTATTATGAAGTTGTGTAGACACGTTTGTTCTAAATGCATCAGCAGGAAAAAGGTATAGGAACACATTCTGCAGTGGGGAAGGAATGGGATAATTT
Organism: Passer montanus; assembly: GCF_014805655.1. Lineage (NCBI taxonomy): Eukaryota > Metazoa > Chordata > Aves > Passeriformes > Passeridae > Passer > Passer montanus. The sequence goes on from NW_024374367.1 coordinate 2,565,468, forward strand.
GCAGTACTTGTTTTGTTTTGTTCACTGATAAATATTCTTAAGGCAGTTTTTTTCCTGCTGGAAAGGTAGAAGAAGCTGCTCAATTATAGTGTAACTGAATTGATCAAGAAACCAGATCTGCTCCAAGTGAGCCCAACAGAACAGGCTCTCAGAAAAACAGGAAGCTCCCACATTTGAACTTTTGGAAACCCTGCTGTCTTTAGCAGTAGGGATACACCAGCAAACACACAGGCCATGATGTCACTGCTCAAGAGCTGGTCCCCTGGGTCCCTGCAGTATTCATCCCAACAGACAGCCCCCATCTCTGACACCTGAAGTCCTTCCATAGCTCACAAAACAGAGATCCCTCCAAGCACCTTGGTCCTGCCCAAGGTGTGGGCTGAGCATGGCAGGGTGGTGACTGTGCCTTGGGTGTGCTTTGGGAAGAGCGTGGTAACATCAGGCTGGCACTGACCCAGCTGCCAAGTCACCAGGACAGCTCCCTGCCTGTGCCAGCCCTGAGGACTCATTTCCCCACCAACTATTTCTACAATGCTTGGGCTCCTCATGGTTTACCTTCATCCCCAGCCATTTCTGTTAATTCAGAGAAGGCGTGGAAGACTCCTTCAAATATCTTGTTCATCAGCACTGGCTTGGCAACAGCTCCTCTTCAACTCCCTGCCTGGCACAAGCCTCCTCTTATCTGTGCTGCTCTGGCAAACAGGGTACTGCTGGCTCTTCCAGGCTGGCCTTTGCCTCTACCACCTACCTCTGTTTATGTTACTTTCCCAACACACTTGCAAATATGATAAAGGTTAATCTGGTACAAAAGGTAAATAGGGTTACACAAAGCTGGATTTAGCAATTTAGTTTTATTGGCCACTAAGGCAGGCAATTCTTCGATGCAGGTAATGAGGAGATAGTCCAGCCAGATAAAGGATCTGTGCAATATAAACATCCTCCCAAAAGCCTGCTCCCCGCTTGCATAAGCACTGTAATCATGAAAGCAGTTCTTAATGGAGCCACTTGGCAGAGGCCCTGGCACAGCAAGCTGTGAGCCTCTCCCCAGCTCATGGCCCAGCTCCAGGAGCCTGTTACTACAGCCTGCAGCGGGCAGGAGGAGGGGCAGCACAGGGGGAGGCAAAGCTGGCTCCAGTCTGCAACCAGTGGCACTGGGGCAGGGCCAGGTCTCCTCTAACTTGTCACCTGTGTGGTTTGGAGCAGGCCAGTTATCCCCCTGTGCTCTGCATCTGCAAATGGAAATGGATGATTTCCCCTTTGTGCCCCATCTTTCATAGGCAAAACTCTTACAATGAAGGCTGTTCCTTACATACAGATAAGGGCTTCTGGCTGGAGCTCTTGCTGTCACTCAGAAACCTGCAGTATTATTTCTGCAAATGGGTGACTAATTTTTCCTGACCTTTCGATATCTGTCCCTTACCTTAGAGAAGGAAAACCAAAACAAACCAAGATCCATGTTTCCTGGCATCTTGCCCTCTTTCACCTCTCTGTACCAAAACCTAGGGCAACCCACCAAGCTGAACAGGAAACCTTTTGCACCTCACAGCTTGTGCTTTTTGGCTTTGTTTTCTCCTTGGCTATCATATTTAGGATGACTCCCAAGGAGCACAGAAGTGCCAGACCTGCTTTTTCTCTCAGCAGAGATCACAAGTGTCTCACATTTTGCTCCTGCATGAGAGGTGATGGCTTGGGCACTGCTCAGTGGGACACCACCCTTGGCAGGCTCAGCCTGCTGCTCAGCTCTGCCTTCCTGGCAGTGCCACAGCAAACACACTCCAGGCAGGGGGAAGATTCAGGAGTCTCTCTCCCTGCATTTTCCATGGAAAGTAAAAAAGAAATTGAAGCTTACTTCACCCCGAAAGTCCCTAACTGCAGGACAGGACTAACAGTCACTTGCTCCCCATGATGTGGTGTTCTTACCCAGGCAAATGGGGCCTCACTCCCACAACAAACAGGGCACATTTCCCAGCTGCAGGACTGAATCAGAGCCCAGGCATCCACTCAGATATCCATTATGCTCATTTCCAGTGCCATACATTAATAATTTCTCCTTGCCTGAACTCATTTAGCTTTTAGCACAGATCCTCATCAGATTGACATGGGAATTTTCCCTATCCTACACACTCTCAATAATAGTTGTCCAGTTACCATATTAGGAGTAACTATTGGAAAGTATTAGTCTAGAACCAGCAAGTTTTAGTCTAACAGACTAGATAGGCTCAAAGGTTTAGCCTAATAGAGTAGAGCTCATTTTCTAGTCTACAGCTTGCCACTGACACACTTCAGCTGAGTAACTGCCCTTTGTATGCCTTTTCTGCCCTCTGTGAAACACAGATGTACCTCTGCAAAGTGCTCCAGGACCCACGAATAGAAAGTGCTGCATAACAATTTGGGGTTATTAGGCAGAGCAGGACCCACAGTGGTCTACGTAACTGACCATTCACCAGCTGTATCAGAGAGGCCAGTAGTGATATATTGGCCAACTAGGAATTATCTCCAGCTGGCAGGCAGAATACATCCCTGTATACTGTATTCTGCACACTGCCTGTGCTTCTGGACTGAGAGGGTTTTTTCAATAGTCTGGTTAGCACGGACCTTTTGCAGAAGTATAAAACATATCTGTAAGGATTATGGGCCTTTCTCAAGCCTTCTGAAGGCAATACACCTGTTTGCATCAACATTAATAAACTATCCAGCAAGAACAGCTGAATCCAGCGGCCTCACTGGCAAAATAAAGACAACTGTCTGCCAATATAGGACTGGGACTATAGGAAGGCTGCAATTTTATTTTCCATTTCTGCCAGAAAACCTTGCTATCTCCATTAGCATCCACATCCAAGCTAGGACACCAGGAAGGCAGTTGTTTCAATTTACGTTCTAGAAGGATTTATTAGATAAGGTGATCACACAGGTTTCCTCATGGCACAAAAGCTACTCAAATGTCCTTGTTTTTATCATTCTCTGTTTTGCAACCCACCTTCAAATGACCCCATGTCACAGGTTGGGAACAAGCAGTTCTTTCTTCACTGAAGATAAGAGAAAGGCTGCCAGGCTGCCAGCACCTTGGGCATTGGTTTGGGTCTTGTTTGCTTTTTTATTTTGGAACCACCCATTTGGCTTCAGTATCTTGATACACACTAAAGAGGCGTTACTAAAGACGGCAATTTGGGATTCAGATTTTGAGACAAATCTGCGATTCTTCTGTACTTAATCAGCATCTTAAAATATAGCTAACCTGCTTTCTCTCCTATTCCTTTTACCTGGAAATTCTCTGACAAGCTATGAGCTTCCCTTACCCAACCTTCAAGTCTTATTACTCACCATCTTTGACTACAGAAAACATAACCCTGTCTGAAGTTCACTCATTTTATAACTTCAGGACTAAGTTTAAACTGACTCATCTTCACTGGCATTTAGAAAGCAGTGCTAAATTTTGGGTTTGATTTTTCTTTAAATAAAATTATCTTTTTCTCTAGGTGGTATAAAATGATATATGATATTAGAAAAACCTTATCATGTGTTACTTAACTGAGTGAGCAAAGGAGAAGCACAGGAATTCTTCCGAGAGATCAAATAACAAGTGTTCTTCTGGTGATAATAAAGGCTAACTTAAGCCACCACAACTAATTCAGAGTGCAGGCTTGACACTTGTTTATCTGGGCAAACAATTATGAAATGTTCTTTTGTCCCTGTGAGTACTGCGTAGGCAAGTGTCATGACTTTCTGGGTTACTTTAAAGGGCCACTGCTTAGGTGCTTATTCACTGCTCAGGAAACAAGAGATGTCTTGGGCAGACTGACCAAGCTCAAGGACCACTATTTCCTCCTGGCTCCCTTCACAGGACCAGCTCCAATCCGACCCAGTTGGAGGTTTGGGGTGTGATTTCCCAGAAGTGGGAGGCTGTAGCAAGTAAGTAATGTTTTCCCAAGGCATTTAGATCCCTAATGGCAAATTGTGATCAGGCACACAGAAACCCTGAGCAGATTTTAAAACCTAACTTGGGAGTATAAACAATTTAAACACTTCAGTAATTTTTATGTGTATTTCTGAACTGGGACTTTACAACAATCTGTCGATTTTGCCACTTAGAAATTATTGGTAACAGACCACCATGTTACACTCTAGACCAGCTGCAGACAGATGCAATGGTCCCCTTAGCATCTTGCTTGGCACAGATGATTGCATCCCCTTCTCTTGGAAAGGGAAACAACCTGCTTGCAGAACCCCCATCCCAGGCATCAAACTGACCTGCAGTCATGGAGGGAGGGCAAAGGCTCCCAGGCAGCAAAACCCCAACACATTTCCCTGCTGTGTGAGGTTGAACGTGCCCTACTGCCTGACTGCATGGCCCAGGGTGGCTCAGCTCTGGTCACCATCTTTGCTGAGCTTCTCAGAAGGAGCAAGTTCCTAGGGTAATGCCTTAAGAGGGACAAAGAAAGAAAAATCCAAAGGCAGCACAAATCAGTTTTTCTGGGAAGCAAGAGCAGAGAAGCCATGGTGCTACATCCTTCATGATGTGGTTGTGGGAATGCCATTACTTACACGCCACATCTCCTTCAGTGCCCTCCCATAGAGATCTCTCTTTCAGTCACTGATGAGATAAGGAGGCATTTGGAATTTATTTTGTAAATGAGAAACTGTATATTTAAGTCAGCAGAGCTGGTCAAATACAGTGGTGACTTACAAACCCCCTGCAGTGCTAGTGCATGGAAAACCCTTATCTGACTGTTCTTGTGCTGCTAACTCATACCCTTGCTCCCAAACAAAACACTCCTGGCTGACATTGTGCACTTCACCTTTTCTAACAC